>NC_084843.1:23735473-24360473 GCF_033115175.1 Lepus europaeus | reverse complement strand
AAAAACTCTGATCCAAATTTGGATAAGGCCCATGGTGCAGTGCTGCTGTGAAATTTTATGAGATTAAAAATGCCAAAAACATGGAACAGTTCCTGGCCTATTGTCAGAATTCGACTATTGAATAAAAGCAGGCAGAAATATAATAGGAATAAATGTCAGGAGCTGCACTTAGGTTAAAGGATAGTTCATATTAGTTTGCTAAGTTTTTCAAATTCTGGTTTTCAATAATTAAAATAAACCCTGAATTTAGTGAATTGGTTATAACTCAGGTTTAGTTAGAAGTGTCCACAGCAAAATTCCCTGAATGTGGGGATGTTTTACTCTACGTATCCGCATGAAATTCATGACATCTTTCCTTTGTGATGTGTAGTGAATTCTTATCTCTACACATGCACTCAAATATGCAGACAAGTTCATCCTTTGATCATTACAGAATGGTACTATGTATTCTTATTTCCCTTTTTTAAAAAGGTATGTTTATTTCTTTGAAAGAGTTAGAGAAAGAAAGAGAGTGATCTTCTATATCTGGTTCACTCCCTAGATGGCCACAGTGGCCAGGGCTGGGCCAGGCATAAGCTAGGAGCCAGGAGCTTAAACTAAGTCTCCCTGATGGGTGTCAGGGGCCTGAACAATCTTCCAGTGCTTTTCCCAGACCATCAGCAGGGAGCAGGACTGGAAGTGGAGCTGGTACATAAACCAGCACCCATATGGAGTGTAGCCCCACTACAACGCCAACCCCTTTATTTCACTTTTGTGACCTGGTAGTTTAAATACAAGTTTGCCCGAGTTCGCACAGCTGGACACAAGCAGGGAGTGGGGAGGACTAGGAAAAAAACTGTTCAGTGAGCTAGAGGTAGAAGGAAACTTAAGAGAAAAGACATCTCCAAAGATCTACAATTAACATCGTATTTAATGATGAAATATTGAATGCTTTCTCCCTGAAGAGCAGGAAAACACAGGGCTAATCACTCTTAACACTGTTATGCAACATCATGCTGAAAGTCCTAGCCAGTGCAATGAGAGAAGAAAAATCAAATAGAATTCAAATAAATTTCAAAGGAAAAATAAAACTTGCTATTCTCTTTGACATTTTTGCCTATGTAGAGAATCCTAAGGAATCGACAAAGAAAGCTGGTAGGACTAATGAGTGAATTTAGCAAAGTTGCAGGGCATAATAGATGCAATAGAGAAAAGTATTTTCGGGGCTGGTGCTGTGACACAGTGGGTTAAAGCCCTGGCCTGAAGTGCTGGCATCCCATATGGGTGCTGGTTCTGGTCCCAGCTGCTCCACTTCCAATCCAGCTAGCTCTCTGCTATGGCCTGGGAAGGCAGTAGAAAATAGCCCAAGTCCTTGGGCCCCTGCACCCACATGAGAGACCCAGAGGAAGCTCTTGGCTCCTGGCTTCGTATCAGTGCAGTTCTGGCTGTTGCAGCCATCTGGGGAGTGAACCAGCGGATGGAAGACCTCTCTCTCTGTCTCTACCTCTCTCTGTAACTCTTTCAAATAAAAAAAAAATTCTTCAAAAAAAAAAAAAAAAAGAAGAAGAAAAGTGTTTTCAACAAATGCTATTTTAACAATTGGGCATTCACCTGGAGAAAAAAATTGACTTCAACCTATGAGTCACAATGTATGCAAAATTTAACTCAAAATGAATCATACTTCTAAATGTGAAGTAAACAATTATTAAACTTTTAGGAGAAAGTCATCATGACTTAATGCTAGACAAAGTGTTTATGACACTAAGAGCAAAATTGATAGAACAAAAGTTGATTAATTGGGTTTCATGAACACTAAAAACGTTGACTCTTCAAAGACATCATCAAGACAGTAGGAGAAAATATTTGCAAATCAAATATCTGACAAACGACTCAGAGGCAGAACACAGAGCACTCAGAACATAGCAATAAAAACCCCTCATTTTTAAATGGGCAAAAGTTTGAACAGATCAGTAACAAAGAAGATATGAGAACATGAAATTGTTAGACACTAGGGAAATATGCTACATATTTAATGGGAATCACTAAAATAAGCTAAAATAATCAAAAATGATAATGTCAAATGCTGGGAATGCAAATGGCATAGGTAAAGATGGCTTTAGATGGCTCGGATTGTGGCTCAGAAAGTCACATGGGTACTTTCTTATAAAGTTTCACTTATATTATAATCCAATAATCCCACTCCTATATATTCAGCAAATTTAGCCAAGAAATGAAATTGACATTAATACAAAAACCTATACATAATTGTCAATAGCAGATTTATTAATAATCACCAAAAACTGTAAATAATTTACATACCCTTCAATAGATGAATAGACTAACAAGCTGTGGTACATTCATATAATAGAATACTGCTTAATACTGTTGATACTGCCACAACACAGAAGAATTTAGAAGGTGCTATGCTGAGTGAAATGACAGTCTCAAAAGGTTACTTGTTATGTTCCAGTTACGTGATCTTATGGGAAAGACTAACTATAGTGATGGAGAATATGAAGGCTCTTTAAAAAGTTCATGGAAAATGTATATTACAAAAGAATAATGCATACATTTTAAAAACTTTGCACCAAAGCAATCATCTTCTTATTTCATTTTTCCTTGAACTTTTTGAAGTCCTGGTATGTCAGTGCTTTCCAGTTTGGGGAACGTATTTGACAGGAAGTGGCTGCCTGAGAGAATTGTTCAGGATGAGGTAGCTGTTTCGTTACCCGACTCTGGCATTGGTTACATAAATGTGCATTTAAGAGTACTTCAGAAAGTTCATGGAAAAATGCATATAATCAAAAAACTCTATGGATTTCAATTTTTTTTGCAATGAAATTAAGTTTAAATTCATTTTTCCATAAAATTTTTGAGTTACTCTTGTGTTTGTACAAAGTTTTACAACTGTCTGCCAAAAAAAATTCTATCTATACATTGAAAACAGTAAGTTCAGAAAAAACTATGCCCCTAAAGTTGTTATGAAATAAGTTGTATTTATGAAATGTGTGAAGTTTATATACCTTAAATAAAAGGTTTTTGGGTAAAGCAAAAAAAATTTTAAAAAATTTAAAAATCTGTGGTTAAAAATAGTAAAAGGTATGATTTTTGGGGTTCTAGTTTTATAACACTTCCTACTTTTTCTAATTAATGAATTCACTTATCTACTTCTTTTATACAAAAGGTATTTATTAAGAGCTTTAAAATGTTTATTTACTTATTTATTTAAGAAGGGGAGGGAAGGGGAGAAACAAGGAGGGCTGGGGAGACAAGGAGAGGGAGAAGCAGAAACTGAGTTGGGGGCAGAGAGAGAGACTCTCTCCCAGCAGGGGATTCACTCCTGAAATGTCCACAACAGTCTGGGCTGGGCCAGGCCAAGGCCAGGAGCCAGAAACTCAGTCTGGATCTCTCATGTGGTCGGCAGGATCACCTGCTCCCAGTGTGCACAGTAGCAGGAAGCTGGAATGGGGAGCGGAGCCAGTACTTGAACCAAGGCACCCCCAGCAGCACCTTAACTGTTACTCCAAACACCTGCTCCTGTCCATGCATATTTAAAATATACCTTAATTGGGCACTGCGGGGACATGCAGGTGGCTGTGGTATCATTCCTGCTGTCAAGGCACGTGTAAACTTGTTCAAGAGATGGGACAATTTTTCAGATAGTTCTAGCACAATTTGACAAGGGCTTTAATAGAATTGGACACATAGTATGTTAAATCATGACAGAGACTAATAGCGTTAAGTAAGTTGGTAGAAACTTCTCAGAAAGAGGAAATATTTGACTTGGTTCTTGAGGGATTAACAGGAATCTATCAGAGTATTCAGGATGGAAAGGGCACAAAACCTTGCAAGTTCCCAGAATAAATCACCTGTGCAAATCTCTAGGTTGTGATAGGTAAAGACTATAGGTGGATAGAGCTGGCCCAAGCGGGAGGGGAGGACCTATGAAAACATGAGTGAGTGGCTTCCTGAACAACAATGCATGCCGTACACCAAGCCATCTAAGGCCCTTTGTGTCTGTTTATTATGACAAAGTTTCACAATGCAGCTCTAATTTCCTAGTTGTGAGCTCAAATGTGGATAGTACCAGGCAATCTCTGGCCAATTGAGGTTCCTATCTACCAACCTGCTCTGTTGTCTTTTATGTTTATGATACAGTAGCTCCCAGATGAAAAATCAAAACCCACTCCAGCCCATTCAGACCCAGCCTCTATCTCTGGAGCACACGGAAGCCTGCCCCATGTCCCCAGTCCTCTTTTCTGATGAACACACACACACACACACACACAATGAGTCCCAGCACAGTTCAATGAATGAAGACTACAGGGGAAAGGCCCTATTCATTGACCTTTCCTAAGCTGATGGGTAATTCAGTAGGGGTGCTGGGAGATGGCTGGCTTCATGAGCTCCTGTGACTGTGACCATGGAGCAGGGTGGAGAGTGGTATCAGTGACGAGGCTGGGCTTCCTGCACCCAAACTTACAAGGATTGTGCTTAGGTCTGAAGGGCATATCAGGAACCCCCAGCTCTGTGTCCAGGCCTTGTCTGGCTTCATCACACTGGGCTCGCCGAGGCTGCCTGCCATATTTGATATGAGAGGTAGTTGGTCCTGGAAAGAATGCTGGAATGAGCAGACTGCAGGCTCCAGTAGAAAGACTATCCTGGATTCAGGAGCCAAGTCCTACCACGCCTCTCGCTCTGATTCCTCGGGAGCTGCCTTTACTGTATGTGTGTGTCTTTATGAGGGGTGGGGAAAGATGATCTTTTAGGCATTTGTAGGCAAGCTGGCTGGGAGAGCAGAAACCTAAATTCTAATTTCAGTTTTTCCTTAGAGAAACTGTGTGATCTAGGGAAGCAATTAAACCTCTCTAGGTTGCTTCTCCCTCACTGAGAAATAAAGCTGTAGAATTAATGATTTATTCATTCATTTGGGGAACAAAACCAAGATATATTAACAAAATGTCAGTTAAGTTTTGCTCTATGCAGTTTCTAGAGCAGGAGAGAGACCCTGGCATCCCTGTGAATATCAGTATGGAAATCTGTGCTGCCCCTGTATTTATTCATCCACTCACATTTTACTTCACTCTAGCGAGATATCTCACAGGTCTAGTAGACAAATGGCTCTCAAACCAAGCATTATGGTCACTTAGGAGACACACATGCATGTGCATACACACACACACAAATGAGTCCCAGCTCAGTTCAATGAGTGAAGACTATAGGGGAAAGGCCCTATTCATTGACCTTTCCTAAAACTGTCCAGGTGATTCTACTGTACATGTAGAATTGAGAACCACTGCATTAGGTCCAAGCTTCTCAAACTTCAAAATGTTTGGACCATCTGGAGAGCCTGAGAAAACACATAGTCCCTATTTCTGGCAAGTTCTCAGGTGCTAGGGCTAGTTCCCGGACCCCACTTTGATGTATACTGCCCTGTAGCTCTGGGTGATACTCAGATGAGCAGGACACACGCGGCATCAAGTAGCCCACAGGCCAGAGGAGAGACACGAGCATGCACGGATCCTTGTCGCAACATCACGTGCTAAAGGTCGCCGAGCTCTGATTCAAGAATTTGGGACGCAGTGTTAGGACCACAAAAAGGCCATGAAGAAGAAGCCACAGCTACCGCTCATTTTGTGGGATGGGTTGGATTTTCATAAGGGATGGTAGGAAGCATGAACACGGAAGTCGTGCCAGAACTGTGCTGTCCAAGACGGCAGCACGGAGTCCTTGAGCCCAGATACAGGTATGGTTTAAGTATAAAATATGCATCAGGTACCAAAGATTGCTGAAAGGAAAAGAAAAAGAGCTCCTTCATAATTTTTATATTGGTGAAATAAAGGAATGATAGCATTGGGGGATGTAGAGGGTTAAGTAAAGCATATTAAAGTGAATTTCACATTTCTGTTTACTTTTGAAGCACGGCTCCTGGAAAATCAGAAAGGTCACTTGTGGCTTTGTATGTCTGCAGGACAGCACCACTGCAGACTGAAGGAGTTGCAACAGCAGTAACACAGACCTTGGCCTTTTCAGTCTTGCAGTGTGGCACTGACACTGTCTCCAAGCCTGACTCCCACAGTCTGCAGAAAACTCAGAATAAGAGAGTCCTTTTCTTACTTAGATGGAGGGCTCTCCACTCCGGCCTAGTTCTGTATCATTTTGTTGGGTGTCGGACTGCCAGACTTGGATAAAAACATTGAATTATCTCCTACCCTCATAGGGTTTTTTTTTTTAATTTATATTATTTATTTGAAAGAGTTACAGAGAGAGTTAGAGACAGAGGGAGAGGGAGAGGGTTTTAAACAGGACAAAATCGTTAGTTTGTTGATAGTGTGAGTTCTGTTTCTGCTATGAGATTCAGGATTCAGATGTCTTTTTCCTTCCATTCTCTTTTGGAGATATATCTGTGTGCCACTGATACATTCATTCACACTCATTCATATTCCCTCCCTCCCCCCCTCCCTCCTGCTCTGTCTCTCTCTTCTCTCTCTCTCTGTCTCTCTCTCTCTCTCTCTCATTCCCCCGTTCCTTGACACACAGTCACTTACTCAGTCGCAGACAGGCATACACAAGTATATACATAGTGTCAGTAGACACCTAGTGTCAGTAGAAAGAGCGTTTGCTTAATGACCTAAGAGTTGCAATAGGGAATAGGTGTTATGGTCTGGCAGGTTATGCCCCTGCTTGCGATAATGATGTCCCATATCAGAATAGAGGTTAAGGTCACAGCTATTCCACTTCATATCCAGCTTCCTGCCAGTGAACCTGGGAAGGCAGCATGTGGTGACCCAAGTACTTGGATTTCTACCATCCAGGTGGGAGACCTGGATAAAGTTTAGGCTCCTGGCCTTGGCTGGCCCAATCTGCTTTGGCCTGGCCCAACCATGACAGTTGTGGGTCTTTGGGGAGTGAGCCAGCAGATGGAAGACTGGTTATCTGTCTCTTGCTCTCTGTACCTTTGCCTTTCAAATAAATAAATAAGTAAAATCTTTGAGAGTTGAGTTGGAGTATTCATTCTGTCATTTAGGAGCTATTTGACCTTAGACAAATTTTTTAACCTTTCTCTATCCCTCATCTTTGCATATTTAAGTGCTTTACATATTTAAAAATACTAACTTGTACATTTGTAAACAAAAAGTTTGAGACTCGGAATAGCATGTGTGCTCCCATTCTTTATCCTCATGTACCTTCATTAATTGATCACTTTCTTGCTAAGCCAAGATAACTTATCAGAGCGTTCCAGATAGACATAAGTAATGAAATGAGTTTGGCCAACAAGGTGGAACTATTTGCCCTCTAGACTAAACTCTGGGCTCTAGATGTGCTGATCATTGGCTCTCCGAGGACTTTGGGTCATTGATTAACTCAATGATTTTGAACTGTATAAGCCTGGGCTCTAGTAACTCTTAATAATTCAGCAACCAAGATGAGAATGAAATGGGAGCTAAGTCGGCAGAACTGCAAACTGCTTGCTCTCTGTTCAACTAGAGCCAGTTCACTAAAATCCACTTTATGTAATGAGATTCTGGAAGCATCTTTGAAAAGAGTATGTCATAATTTTTTTTTTTGAAAAGTTGCAGCAAATGAGAGTTTTCAGATGGTATAACTTTGCAAGATGTGTGAAAATTTCTTAACAACTTACCTGAGGTTTTAATGGACCAATAGTGACAGGGCCTGACCCAGTATTTAGGTACAGGCCTAATTCTCAGCCTGATTTTCTTCACATATTTCAAATACGTAATGGGTAGGATCACAAAATCTGGAGTCAAATTGTCTGGGTTCACATCCCAACTCTATCACTTCCTAAAACTATGGAAGTTAAGCAACTCATTTAACCATTCTGTGTCTGTTTTCTTATCTATAACATGGGGCTGATGATAATTATAACTCCTTCATGGGTTGATGCAGACTTAATGCATGTTGTTCTTAGAACACCTGTCAACACAGAGAAAGTCCTCAAAAATTTCACTGTTGCCATCATCATCATCATTGTCATCATTTTTATACTGGCATCTTATTCAGGGTCTGATTATTCACGGGTTGAGTGGAAGGAGCCTGGGTGCAGTATCAGTACTCCCAAGACATTAAAAGTTAGTGTGATCTCTAAATGTCCATGGCCATGCCACATTGCCTCTTGTGATCTTAGGAAGGGAGAAAATGCTACATTTCTCCTGTGGGATATTAGAAGTGTCACAAATAAACTCTTTTAAGTCCATTAACCCCATAGAAGGGAAGGCTAACTGTTTTGTGTTTGTTGATTGTGTTTGTTTTAGCACCTGCTATGTCCCAAGTGCTGCTTTGGCAGTCTCCCTTCCTTTGTTTTGCACAGTGTATAAAGAGGTTGGCGAAAAGAGGCTTATGAAAGCTAAATAACTTTTCAGATTTACCTTTAATCTGCTTGTTTATTTGCATTTTGGAGTTAAAGTTGTTATTCAAAATAAACAGTTCCTGAGCATTTCAATAAGAAAAGACCTGAAAAGCTGAATTTGCTTTTTGTTCACAATTTTAATTCACTTTTTCAATTTCTGACAATATGTGTATTGCCCAAAGGAATAGAAATTGAGCAAATCACAGAAAGCTTTTTTTCTCTGATGTGGCAAGAGGCGTTATGACTAGGAAGTTTGAATATTTAGTAATCTCCATGGCAAAACATAATCACACGTCACCATATAATTCAACACAGCAAAAATGTATGAGGTTTTAATATAATTCAATTCAGTTTAACTAGCATTTACTGAGGGTTTATCAAGTCAGCCCAAGGAGAGAAAGAGATGGCTAAGACTTTATTCCTGTTGCTAAGAAGGCTGTCCTATTGGGGAAGTTTTCAAGAGTGCACTTTATGATGACATTTGTTGCTATAGATGAGAAATTTGCTTTACTGAAGGAAAACTGGCTGCCTCCCTGCAAGCTCTTAGGAAGAATAGAAGGCAAAAGGTTTCAGATTGCTTTGGTCTTTCTGGTCGCATTCCCCACTTCTCTGAGCATCTTCCACTCAGCAAAGGTCCCAGGGCACAGTCATCAGATGATGTCCCGTCTCCATCATTGGCCATGGTGTCATCTGAGGACAGGAACCATCTCATGTTCTCTGCTTCCTAGAATCTCAGGCAGTGTCTGACCCTGGAAACTTCCCTTCACACCTTGATCCAATACAAAATAAGTGAGTCAGTCCATTTGAGACAGCCCTTCTAACTGCGTGGGCTCAGTTGGCAGCATTGTAGGGCGAGAAAGCAAGGAGGCTGCCCCACTTGGGAGATGGTACCATGTTCTCTGAAGCGCCTCCTGGCAGTAGGGTTAGTTTGAAATAGGGCCAGATATTTCCAAGGTTACTACACAGATCCCTGTATCCAAGGTATAGGGACCCAAAACCTTTGCCTTTAAGTTTTTGTTGGTAGAGCAGTGAGCTCATCAGTGCTTACAGATCAATTAGGAAGACATTTCACTTTTTGAAATATGTTCATCCTGAGGATTAACCATTTAGGTAACCACTCTCTGGTTTTCCCATAGGGATAACTAAATGAGATTCTCCTAAGGTCTAATCTTTATAGTTGCTCATTTGAGCATATTTCAAAGGAAAGAAAATAAGATTAACTTTTAATCAAAGTCAACTATTGACATGTAAGTACGTACTGTATTTCAGGAGCTTTGCCTACTAAAAACCCACATGTAGTTTTCATACCCTTTTTAAAGAATTTCCTTCCCATGCAGCACATGTCACCATGCAGGTGAAACTCATGGGCTGCCTCTTCCTTGACGTTCAACTTGATTTTTCCAGCTCAGAAACACTTCTTTTTTTTTTTTCTAAAAACCATGGGATTTAAAGAAAGTAAACAGTAATATGAATTCAGAATATGACTTTACTAGAAGATCTCTGACTTTACAATCTTTTGGTTCTCTATAATAAAATTAATTGAATGAATGAAGGATGCTAAGAGTTAAATCCCCTTCCCTGGCTCCTCATAATAAAAATAACAGGTACTGATCTTTTGAAAGGTAGTCAACAATAAGTTACACAATCCTGATATGGTCCTCGGAGGTACATATTAAGTAGTCTGTACCTCACAGGTGAGAGTCTGTTGCTGCTACGTAGCCAGTGCCATTCAGCACAGAACAAGTCCAGGATTTGAACTCAGCACTTTCCTGTGTCAAAGCCTTTGCTCTCAGACAACACAATATGTTCAAGAGAGCTGGCCGAGTTCCATTTTATCTGCCATCTGATGTTACTAAAAACAAGTAAAAGGCCCATACTTGTTTGGAATTTCAAGCTGCATGGTAAGTATCTTTTTAATTTCATCACGAAATCTCTAAAACTGTTTCCAGCATCATTGGGATGTAACGTCCAAAGTTTGCATCGGAAACCTTTTGCCCATATGAAGCTTGAACCAAATTGGATCCCTTCTCTCCTGCTTGACACCACAGAGGGTCCCTCTGTGACCCTCAGCCGTGTTTTCTTGACAGGCTGGCCTGATAGTTCACTCCCCTCCCTACCCCCGCCCCCCATGGTGGGTTCTCTTCAGACAGTAGGAGCTGTAGCACTTACTTTCACATCTTTGTGTTTTAAAAAAATAAAACCGTTGAGGCTAGCAGTATATGAATCCAGCAAAAGACAGCAAGGCCCCTGAATTTTAAGTGGATTTCAAATACTCATTTTAGTGCTGCCTTCTCATTAAATTGGACCTTTCGTTCCATGCTGGGCGGTGGCACGCAGGGAGAGAGCCAAGAAGTAGGATGAGTTTGGCATAATTTCTCACCTGCCACAGGCCAAGGTTTGGGTAGAGTTTGATTTTGTTTGGGGTCACCTTGAATTTGCTTGATTCTTTAGTGTGTCCAATGAACAGCAGGTGTCCAGGGGAGGCGAAGTCAGATTGTGGAGACATACAGGTGTTTTCCTATGTGTACCTTTGATTTACAATGCAGAGAGTTTCCTGAGACACTGGCCAGGAGGAAGCAGGTTGTTATTTCAACACTTATGTTTCTGTACATGTATTTACTGCAGCTTTTCACTGTGTTCTGGTGCTTTATTCTAGGAGCAAATTACCAAGACTATGAGGGCCAAGAAAATCCCTGGTGGACAGGCAGTTGCTCCAAAGCACAACTGGGCTCCTTGCCTTCTACTCTCCCCTCAGCCAGGCTGCTCTTGGCTTCCTTTGTGAACAAAGATGAAGACGAAGGGCCATGTAGGTTGTACTTGAAGCTAGCCAAGCACACGGGTAGGAAGGGCTGTCTTGTCTTTGGGGCGGTAGGACAGGACCAATTTACAGAGCTGAGATGGGAAATCAGTGGCTCCCATATTTTTCCTGGATTTGTTTGGATGCACAGTGTTTGGGCCACTCCATATTTTCCATGTAAATTGGCTGCCTGTTTTTAAACATCAGGAGATTTTGCATTAAAACAATAAGGACACTTGGCTTTATGTAGAAACTCAGACTGTCTTATCCCCTCTGTCAGTGATGTACTAGAAGGGAGAAGCAGCACCCCCTGCCCTTAAAGAGACACATGTTTGCCCTTTTAATGAGGCCCCTACTATGCTCCCTGAGACCGTGCAGCAGCTGCCATTGATCGTCTTACCCCAACTCATTTTGCTGTCATAGGTGATTTGCCTGACACCTCAGCCGTTAGTTTATTGGGCTAGTTGTGAAAGGCCTTTTGTTCCAGCACAGTAAGATATTTGGACGTGGGTTCAAGGCACTCAGTAGTGTTGGTAGTTTTGTTACTAGGAGGTGTTAGCTGGGTCCCCGGCTTAGAGATGAATCTGGCTGCTTGCCTTGATTCCTTCCAGTTCCCAGTCCAGCATCCATATGAATCCAGTTATGAAGTGGGTATAACAGGAGGAAAGATGTGTTGGAGTTTCCCAGGCATGTGGCACAAGTGATAGAGAGAAGAGGGGAGACTCTGGAAACACTTCACAGAATTATCCAGGCTCAGGAGGCAAATGGATTAGATGGGATGTAGAAGAAAGGAAAGTTAAGAGGCTTGAGCTACTGGGAAGATGATAAGACTGCTGATGGAGAGAGAGAGAGGAAAATCAGTGTCAGGCATTTGGGATTATAGTTTTCAAAGCAAATAGACTCTGCTCATATATGGACATTCAAGAAGTAGGTATGCACAATGCATAATGAATTCATTTCCCACCAAATTGTTTCTGTGTTAAATGAGTATATTTTTAAGTATTCATTTAAATTAATGTGTAATAACTAGCTACCTCAATTTGAATAAGCTTCTTCGTATATGGTAGGTCTGAGAATAGAAAATCTTTTTATTCATTACTGTATTCCTAGTACATAAATGGTATCTACTAAATAGTATGTGCACAAGAAGTACTTGTTGAATCAATAAATGAATAAGTTAATCAAATATAAGCAGCATTAAAGTGCCCTTATTTTAAATTCAACTTGCTCTAAAATTTTTCTTCTTTAAACCTTTTGCCTTTGTTGATCTCTGCTGCCTACCATCTCTTCTGCTGTAGTCTCTGACATCTGTGCACACATTCAAGTGAACAATTGCAGTAGATAGACACACCTAACAAGGCATGTGGTATGAGATGATACAGGCTTTTATGCTTTTAATATTTGAGTGATCCCCACTTTTCATTTTGACTAAGTTTCATAAAACGAAAAATAACAATGTTTAAGCAAGTGTACACCAGGATTTCTTCACAGAGACTCACTTGTAGTTTTTCCGTAAGGAGCAAATAGCTGAATGGATTGTCTTTCTTTGTATGACTCTGGGTATTGTCAGAATGCCTTTCAGAGCTAGGGATTTCCTATTGACCTGTGGCCGCTGCCACATATGATGGGGGCTGTTTGATGGGATGTGGTGAGCTGTTGTGACTTTTAGATGATTTTATAACTAATTATGTAAGCCTTGTAAATATTACTTGAGAAATAAATGAATGTATTCTTATTGTAAAAATAATAAAGGGGCACATAATGTAAAAAATCAAAGGGCTTACTTCAATTCTATTTCGTTAATCCAGTTCCTTTACCTAAAGGTAATCATAGTAAATTTTGATATATACAGGGTCTTCAAGAAGTTCATGGGAAATATTATATTGTGAAAAAAGCTACATATGGTCTTCAAAAATTTCTTGTATCCAAATAAACTTCCTTTTAGTTCCCTATTTCTGTGAACTTTTTGAAGTACCCTCCCATATCCTTTCAAACATTTTATTATACCATTCTGGCACAAATCAGTGCATCCATGAAGACAAGGGTCTCTTTGAACATAAAGTGGATTTTACTACACATAATGCTAAATATGCATTCAAAAGTTGTAGAGCAGTGCATGCTGGGAAAACTGTCAGGTTGATGCAAATGTATCTACCTGATTCTTTTAATTACAGCACAGTGCTCTGACGTATGCATGTATTTTAGCTTACTTAAATGTTCCTTAATTTGTGGACATTTAACTTCTTTTTAGCTTTTCACTGCTATGAACAATGCCACAGTAGACATCTATGCCCTTGGCTCTTTGTGAAAATATATGTCTTTCTCTAGAAAACATCCCTTGCATTAGAATTGCTGGTGTAAAATATATCTGTTTAAAATTTGGATAGCTATTTTACTTGTCTTCTTCCAAAAAGCTATACCAATTTACTCTTCCGCTGGTAGGATATCTGATTAACTCTTTTTCCACTCACTTACCTAGACCAAATATTACCATATTTTTGGTAGTCATTACACATTTTGTAGATAAAGTGCAATCTCATGGTAACTGTAAGTTACATCGTGGACACCCTTCAAAGTCGATGATGGGAGCTTGGCTCACCTCTGCCCTGTGTCTGAGTGTCGCTCTGCTCTGCCTTTTCAGATGCTCACTACCTCACCTGCAGGATCCAGGAATGTGCTGAGACGACCCGGAGTGGGCCCTTCGCCCGCTCCATTGACATCAGTTCCCTGGTGGTCCAGGATGAATACATCTTCATTCAGGTGAGTAGAGGGAGTGCAGTCAGTGCAGGTGGTAGACGGAGCGTTAGATGCCTGCTAGGAATCGAGGTTTGCTTTCCCAAGACTGCAGATGTGGAGCTGGGTCTTTATTTCTCCCCAGTCCCATGGAGAGATTCAAGTCTTCTGCTGTAAAATTAAGGTGTCATGGGTCAGTACCTGGCGTAGGGGGTGTCAGTGGCCCACTGAGTCCTTCAGCTGAATTGCTGTTTTATGATAACAGAGCTGTCTTGAAATGATTAGGTCTTGAGCTGGGGTTTGAGGTTATTTAAAGTCAAATGTCTAATGGGCTTTGACTTTCAGTAATTTATCAAAGCCACCTTCTATTTCTGTCCAAAGTGACTTGTCTAACTTGGGAGTGAAAGTTCCCAATAAATTAAGCATCTCTAGCATTTTCTTGCTGGGAAAGTCTAGAACTCCCTAAATCTTCCTCTCTCTTTCCAGTGCTCAAATGCCCTCAAATACCCAAGTCCCCAACCCTTTAAGAATCAGAAATCTGACTGTTAAGAGAAAACTGGTCAGAACTCAAATGTTGAGGCTATAAGGGAAGCATTTTTTGAGATTTGATTTTTGTGACCTCTGTGGATTAGGAGATGCAAAAAAAAAAAAAAAACACATTATAAGGAAAAGATGGTGCTATGTGAGTGACTGTGTATGTGTGTGTGTGTGTGACAAATCAAACTGTTGACAGTGGCCTTGATTTTCCCCACTCTGCCTTTCCCCTCTTCTATTCTCAGCTGTTTTGTAAACTGTTTATTCCAGGAAATTAGAACTTTGAAGCCTCCTTGAGTTTGATGAGATCTTAGCACCTGAATAACTGACCCTTCAGTCTAAATGAATCCAACCTCCTCTGCAAAACTTTGCATGAAGTTCAAGCTCAGTGTTACCCTTCTGTGAACTCTATTTTCTATAGCATTCTTGTAGGACACAGGGCATTGGGAGCTATTAACTATTAAATCTTAGTAAATTTTTCTCCTGCATTCAAAATTTAATGTTGTGCTAAGGGGAAGGACCATATTTTATGCACACATTTTATCTTTCATTCTGACCCTAAGAAACTATATTTGCAAATCATGGGTACTATATGAATACTTGTTGTATTGACAAATTTTGCATGTAGCAGTTACTTCTTGCTCCAATTTAGTTGTGTGGATTTTTAAGGTCCAGTAAAATATAGGAAAAGTAACCAGCTACTCAGAAACCATTTCGAAGGAGTGAATGAAGGACAAAGGCTCTATGACTTCAGAAATCCTTGTTTCTCAGCAAACCCTCAGATTTCTTTCTCTGTGTCTTGGCAGGTCCATGGCAGTTTTGTACATATACAACTATAGTGAGAAACATACAATACACTGTTCTTGCTATTCCCCAGATGTCTGCCCTTGACCTGCTTTCTTCTGCATCCAGTGCTCCCTGTCTGTATATTTCCACATCTGGGGGCATCGTCTCCATGTTCTGATGCCTCCCAAGCCCATGAGCAGGCACCTCTCTATCACATACTGTCGATTGGTATATCTACCAGTCGTCTCAACATTCCACTATGGGTGCTTTGCATGTCAAACAAAATCAACATGCTGCCCTTGACCCTGATAGAACTGGTGTCCCTTCTCTCATCTGGTGGAAACCTTCAGATCAGTCTATGTCACCAACTTAAATGACTCCACACCCTGTGCTGATGTTGCTCTTAGTTATTCCTCAAGAGTTTGCTCTCTTTCCATTCCCATTGTTAGGGTCCCTGTTAAGGCTATTAGCTCTTTCTCTGTTTAACTTGTTTCAGCATAGAAGCGTAGGGATGAATTTATCAGTCTGGTTGCTCTTTACTTCATGCTAATACTATACATAATGCTAAACCTGGCAGGATTATTTCTGGGAAACATGACTTAGAATTTAAAATGCTCTGATGATTTTTTTTTTCATTTTTCCTTGTGTTACATAAAGCTTTCTGTAACTCTACATGAAGATATCCAGGCTCTTAAAACATTTATCCTGAAACTTTCTTTTTTTTATTATGTTGGACTGACATCAATTTTTAGGTTTTGTTTTTGGTCCCATTGTTTAGTGAGGTTTTATGCATTTCAAGACCCCTTTTCTAGCTCCTGTGGTTGAGGTAGGGAGCACTATAGAGTTCCTGCCTTAATGGCATGTAGCACAGGAGGGAGACAAAGAAACCGTATGCATAGTATGTGCACATTCAAGAAGGTAAGCTAGGACACGTCATATGTACCTATCACGTAGTATAGATATTATGGCACATGATATGTATATGTCCATATAAACAAAGATATGACAAACTATGACACAGAATGGGCAGGAGCACGCTGTGTAGATCCTGTGGTTTGCCATGATCAGCTGTGTGACCTCGCCCTGTGCCTCATTTGATTCATCTGTAAAAAGAAGATAATTACAGTACCTGTGCAATGAATTGCAGGGAAGATTATGTGTGCTAATGGTGTCTATAAAACACTAAAACAGAGCGTGCAAACGTAGTGTTCTATGGAAATGGGCTCTCTGCCTTTCTATCTGTCCTCCACTATCATCTATTTACCCTTCTGCAGAATACATCAGGGGATGAACAGGTCAGTGGATAAAATAAATGAGAGCTTGTATATGGGGGGCTTTAAGGTATTTCTGTCTTACTTAGGCTGATTGAGGAAGACCAGGCACAGCGGGGAGCAGAGCCAGCTGTGACAGGCCCTGGCCCCTTGCTCCCCAACTGGAGATTTGGGATGGGCTGCTATGGGTTTGGTGCTGGATTCAAGAGCAAGAGCACTTGGGGGTGGGGGAGGGAGCATGACTAGCATATAAATCAGACTTTTGGCACATTTTAAAACACAAAATGAAATCACCATGGGAGTAAGTATATTAAAAAGAAATGATCCAAAGACTAGGTTCCTAAGGACTGTAATATTTATAGTTTGGGGAGTAGAGAAGAAACAGTAAATGAGACCTCTACAGAGTCTGGAGATAAGGTGAGAAAGGCAGGGTGCTGGATGCTACAGGGTGATTTAGTGTCATTGAGGTGGGGAGGAATGGATTAACAAGGCACAAAATAATCAAAGGCCAATCAATTTGAGAAAAAATATTGATTATTTTTAAAATTTTTATTAATATAAAGAGAACAGATTTTATGCATTCCATGGAAACAGTTCCAAGGCAACAACCATACTTCCTTCACTCCCCTGTTCCCCCCAATCCTCCTTCCTCCCTCTCCTCTCTTCATCTTTTTTTGCAAAGACATAAATTTGTTTATGTATTTATTTTTAAATGTTTATTTTATTTATTTGGAAGACAGAGTTACAGAGAGAGGTAGAGACAGATAGAGAGGTTTTCCATCTGCTGGTTCACCCCCCAGATGGCCGCAAAGGCCAGAGCTGTGCAAATCCTAAGCCAGGAGCCAGGAGCTTCTTCTTGCATGCAGTGCAGGGGCCCCTTGGGCCCCAGGACTTGGAGCATCTCCTACTGCTTTCCCAGGCCACAGCAGAGAGCTGGATTGGAAGAAGAGCAGCTAGGACTTGAACTGGTGCCCATATGGGATGCCGGCCCTGCAGGCCAGGGCTTTAACCTGCTGTGCCACAGCGCTGGCTCTACAAAGACATAATTTTAATCTGCTCTGTATTCACTATTAAGAAGTGCAAGTTAAATAAGATTGAAATGAAATAAAAGAATGCTAGTGGGGCATGGGCTAGCAGCTACATGTAGTACAGGTACAAACAGAAATCAGGGGCCAGCGTTGTGGCGCAGCAGGTTAAAGCTGCCGCCTGCAACACTGCATCCTGCATCAGAAGGCAGATTCCAGACCCAGCGACTCTGCTGCCCATCCAGCATCCTGCTAATGGAGCACCCACAGATGACCCAAGTACTTCAGTCCCCACTACCCAGCTGGGAGACCTAGATGGAGTTCCGGGTGTCTGGCTTTGGCCTGGCCTAGTCTCAGATTGTGGCCATTTGGAAAGTGAACTAGCTGATGAGGATTTCTCTCTCCTCCTCCTCCTCTCCCTCCCCTCCCCCTCCCCCTCCCCTCCATGGACCTCTCCCTCTGCCTCCCCTTCCCTCCTCCTCTCTGTCACTCTGCCTTTCAAATTAATCAATCAACCAATCTTTTAAAAATTATACATTTGTTCGCCATTGTTATTTATCAGCACTTTTTTTTCGAATCTGACCATTTGCGTTGATAGGTACGACAGATGCACCCTAGTTCTGACGGTGTATTCTTAGTGTCTGATTATCATCACCTTTAAAAAACCTCTAAGTGTTCAAGCCATTTTCTTTGCTTTCCTCTGTTCTTTTATGATGTTGAATATTGGGGTTCTGTTTCTACTGCTTAGCTTTAGAGCTTTTTAAGCATATAGAATACTTTTAGCCTTATTTAGCATGCTGAATATTCTATTTGGGTGCAGTATTGTTAACTTCATCTTTTGAACACTTTTTAAATTAGTATATTTTCATGCATTTCCTTCCCTCTTGGAATTTTCTCAACACTCAATTTTGATCAAATATTCCTGGTGTTTGTCTTTCTATGATAATATATAATTCTGTTATCCTTAAATATTTTATGGAGCACTGCTGAAGAAGTGAAAAAATATAGTGAGTGTTTGTAATCTCTCATTATATCCCCTCTTTGCAACCCCAGTCTGTGCTAACTACATCCTTAAAGCACGTACATTCTGCTCTGCCTGCTGTTCCTGCATTTATTTTGATCTTTTTTTTTTTTTAAGATTTATTTGTTTATTCAAGAGGCAGAGTTACAGATAGAAGGGGAGAGACAGAGCGATAGGTCTTCCATCTGCTGGTTCACTATCCAAATGGTCCCAATGGCCAGAGCTGGGCTGATCCAAAGCCAGGAGCTAGGAGCTTCCTCCAGGTCTCCCACGTGGGTACAGGGGCCCAAGCACATGGGCCATCCTCTACTGCTTTCTCAGGCCATTAGCAGGGAGCTGGATTGGAAAAGAAGCAGCCAGGAATCAAACCAGGACCCAAATGAGATGCTACTATGCCATAGTGCTGGCCTCTTTTTCTTTGTTTTATACAAAGATACATTCCACTGTCCCTACCAGTTCGTTCACTATGGTGACTCACTATCTAGTGATTAATGTTCCTCCTTAAGTAATATCTTCAACAAAGACTCACTCTGGAAATTGGAAGTATGCTTGTCTATTGACTTTACACTTCAATTTCAGTTCTCAAGGTATAAAATTTATGTGTCATTTTCTTTTCATGAGAACTTTCTCCATTAATTTCTTGAAGATTTCTCTGAGATTTGTCTTGGATTTTCAGATATTTTGGGTATTTTTTTTTAATTTTGGTGTTTTGTGTGTGTGTGTTTGTGTGTTATTTTGTTTGTTTTGCCTTTGGTACCTGAAGTCCTTCTTTATTTAATGTTAATATCAGTGACTTTAGTAGTGTATGCTTTGCGATTGGCCGCACTGTGTGGATTCTTTCCTGTGGAATATGAGGCCCTTTTATCCAGTAGATATAATGTATATTCCTTTTTCATTTCTCCAAAGCTTAAGTGATGCTTATTTGGAAACATATATTTATTTCTGTTTGATTCTTTTGACTGTCCTCCTCCTTCCTCCAGGACACCTAGTGTGTGTACAGAGCCATGGAAAATGAGAGAGAACCATTATTTCCTCCTGCACTTAGTTAATGCTAACTCACTGAAAACACTGAGCAGAATGAAATAAAAGCAGTTTTACTTAGATTTTTTTTAATTTCTTTTTTTTTTTAACTTTTATTTAATGAATATAAATTTCCAGTGTACAGCTTATGGATTACAATGGCTTCCCCCTCCCATAACTTCCCTCCCACCCGCAACCCTCCCCTCTCCCACTCCCTCTCCCCTTCCATTTGCATCAAGATTAATTTTCAATTCTCTTTATATACAGAAGATCAATTTAGTATAAAGATTTCAACAGTTTGCACCCACATAGAAACACAAAGTGAAACATACTGTTTGAGTACTAGTTATAGCATTAAATCACAATGTACAGCACATTAAGGACAGAGATCCCACATGAGGAGCAAGTGCACAGTGGCTCCTGTTGTTGACCCAACACATTGACACTCTAGTTTATGGCGCCAGTAACCATCCTAGGCTGTCGTCATGAGTTGCCAAGGCTATGGAAGCCTTCCAAATTTACCGACTCTGATCATATTTAGACAAGGTCATAAAAGACAGAGTGAGGATAGTAACCAATGATCCTAAGAGTGGCATTTACCAGGTCTGAACAATTATACAGCATTAAGTGGGGAAGAGGACCATCAGTACACACAGGTTGGGAGTAGAGCCATTGGTGGTAGAGTAGAGGTTATGATTACAAAGGAATGAGGCCCAAGTGCACTAGACAGGGTCTAGAACAAAGGACAGAGTCATTATTAGAGGAGCTAAGAAAGGTGCTGTCTAAGCTACAAGTAATTTTTCTGATTGAGAGGCAAATAGAACCTGACAGAAGGGGCTTGATAATAATCTGGTGGGCTTTAGGCCTTGTAAATTCAGAGGCCCAGACCTATCTATCTCTTCACATGGGGTATATCCTAAGGGAGGTGTGAACCTCCTAGGGGAAGGCACTCTGTTGACTTTCATTACTTGGCTGGCCTGGGAGGAGAGCTGGCCAGGTAAAGGCAGGGGGCATCTCTAATAAGAAATTTACAGTTCTGCCTGCAATATTGCTGACCCTACTTGACCATACCCTCAGCTGCAGTGGTCACTTTGGAAGCTGGGCTGAGTGAAGGGCTTTTCAGCTTAGAGCCAATAAGATCTATGGCTCTGACCTGGGCATCCTTCGACTCCAGGGCAGGTCCATTTCCAATGATCCAACTCTTGGCAGAGCTGCCAGGGCTCTTCACAAGCTGACTTCTGCTGAAGCCCAGGCTTACCACATTGCAAGCCACTGCAGTGGACTGGCCTGTTGGGTCTCCTTGAGGGCAGATCACTGTACAGATCAGCCATTAATAGGCCTGCCACCCATTGCTTCTGATGCCTAGCTTTCTTTTCCTCCTGGTTTGTGTTAAAGCAGACCAGAGGATGCAAGTCAAGGGAGTGCCCAAGTCCCATCTCTAATCTTTGGTGGCCTGAACTACAAGTCTATAGTCACAGGCATGTTCTGTAGTAGTTTTTCTAAGGTAGACAATGCCCATGAGGAAAATTATATTCTCACTTTAAAACTTTCTTTCCCTTTGGTCTGAAAGGGAGGTTTTTTCTACTTACTGTATACTTTGCTGATGGCGAAGTGAATCTAGCTATGAGATTATTATTTAAGTTCTTATTTTGGCTATGCTATTACAGAAAAATGTTAGCCATCTCTTTTATAAGGTCTAAAGATTAAGTTGTGCGTCCTACAGATTCCTTTATAATATAATTAGTTTCCTACCTTGAGGAGAATAGAGAAATGAAAGAACAAGTCAGGCTTAGAATAGAGAAATGAGGGAGCGAGTCCTAGATCGCTTGCTGACAATAGCAATATTACATGAATACTTAGCAAACCGTTTCAACCATTAGATAACAACTTAAGAAAACATTTACCAGAAGGTCCAATGCCTTCTATAAATTTTAAGAATCATGTATTTGGAAACACCTCTTAAATATCTAACATGGTGTAGTTTGTTTAGCCAGTAAACTTAAGCACAACCATCTAAAATGTTTTTAGTTTCTTTCTACCAACACGTTTAAAACATATGATACACAGATTCAGGTCACACAAATTAAAATGTATCTTTGATTGATTTTAGCAGCTTAAATTTATGGACAATCTTATCTATAAGCCATTTAAAATAAAACTCTTAATAAAATTTCCTATGTGGACATACAATATGTACACACATATTACATAGCATAGTAGACCAATATAGCAATTTTAATAATAGCTTTTAAAATCTTTAACTCTTTTTGTAGATTGCCAATTGATTTGAATTGCTTTTTGTTTTTAGTAACCTCAGTTAACCATACTTTCTCTCAGTTGGTACTGTTAATACATTATTGGCTTCATGTGTTTACAGAGCCATCCCAAAGTACTGAATACAATAAAAGTGGCTGGAAAAAGTCCATAGGAACCTATGGGAGGACAGCTAAACACCGAACCAACAACGCTTTAGTTTTATGAGCAGCACATCATATATAACTATGGATGACAAAAGACTTTAAGTCGCCATGTTTAAAATTATAAACTCATCAACCAACAAGAGGCACTTGCTTACTTCACAGTATTTTTGAAAGCACCTGTAGGATTTTACAAGTATTTAACCCTTTAGGCCTCTGGGGCTTTCTCATTAAGATAACTATCACAGTTTTACTTAGATTTTGCTTGAATATTTATAGTGTCCTTTTTGCCTTTATTTCTTTTTTCTTGCTACTTTCAACTTCTTTGTGAGCTTTGCCAGCTGATGCCTGCTGTTTGTTGTTGTCTCAACATATCTTGCCTGAGCTCTTGGCATTTCTGTGTTAAACTCTTCCTTTATTGAGATGTGCTCACAAGTTTCGTTTGCTCTATGGAAGCATATTTTGTTCTCTGTCTTCTTTGTGATTTTCCTGTTCTTGTTCTTTTTCCTATATCATTTTATCATTCTTGTGCTGTTTTTCTCTTATCTGTTTTTTCAAACTGTTGCTTTCTTCTTAAGAATGGCCGACTGCTTCAGAAAGTTCATTTTGGGTTTGGACCAGGGCTTCCTTCTCAGTATGACAAGCACCCCGGATCCTGGTTCTCAGGGACATTCCCTGTCTCTCAGCCCTTTGTTTCCGGAGTGGATTCTCCTGGGGAAGTGCTACCCCCAGGCTCCTTCTGTACCCAGGCCTCTCTGTCTCTCTCTGCTGCCAGCCTGTGGGCCACATTTCCTTGGTTGCATGGAACAGACACTTAGTTTCCCTCCTTGAGAAGAGTTGTGTTTGGAGAACTATGCTTTTCTTGTTTGATCTAAGATTTGAAGCTTTAGGCATTTTTGCCCTGATACCTGTCTGCGTCTGTACCGGGTTCTTTTTTTTTTTAACTGCATTTGGCTCCCTTCCTATATATGTTACATATTTCAGGGTTAAATTTTCATGAAGTGTATACTTTGCATTTTTCTTTCTTGTTTTTCTCTTGCTTCAGGGTGATTTATGTGAGGAAAAAGGGGATGTGCCATCCTCACTTGGCTATTTGAAATCATTTATAAACCTTTATCATGTCTTTTCTGAAATGTTGCAACAGCTTCCTCACTGGTCTCCTTGCTCTCAGATCAACACCCCCTCCCCAATCCCTTCAGAACCCTACTTCTAAAGTCATTTATTCAAAATGAAAATCAATGTTCCTGCCTTCACTGGCTGCTCATCACCTATAGACTGAAATCCCGTTTCCTCTACATTACCGCTCGAGGGCCTGTCTGGTCTGGGTCCTACATGTCCCACCAGCCACAGGTGAATCCCGTATCCAGCACTACTGCCCACCTGCCTTTTTGGTTTTTTCTTACCCTTCACCACACATCAGCCGTTTTCATTTCCATGCACATATTGTGTCATTTCCTATCTCACATGCCTTTCTTATATTTTCTTTTCTCCTGCTTGGAATGTCCCTTTGCCAGGGCATCTCATTCTTTCAGATTCAGTTTAGGCAGCACCGTCTTTACAAAGTCTTCCTTGATGTCCTCTGTAGGGGTCAGACCAAGCTCGAGTGCTGACTACTTATCGGCTTGTCTGATGTCTCCCCAGCCAGGCTTGTAAACTCTTAACAGGAAGAGAACTCTGTCTTATTTATCATTGTTTCTTCTGCACTTAGCATAATGACTGGTACTCAATAAATGTTTGTTGAACTGAGAAGATAAGACACCATCCTCATTCTCGGGGAGTGTAGCTATAGTTATCTTTTTCAGGCAAGGAAATCTTGTTTCTGCAGCGAACAATATAAGACAACTTAGGGTAATTGGCAATTGCTCACTGCATAAGAAATGTCCATACATAGACTGTTTCTGCATTTGTATAAAACTGCTGTCCAGGAATTACCCACTATGTGATTCAGTGCCCTTTTTATATTCATTCATTTAAATATATTAAAATACATTCAGCCCAGTGGGGAAAGGAGACAGCTAAACAATTAGAATGTCGTGGGATGAGATCTGTATTAGTGGAAAGCACATGTTGCTCTTAGAGCGAGGAAGAAGAGCTCTTCACCCAGCCCTGGGTGGAGGGTTAGGAGAAGCCTCCAGGAAGGGGACTATGAGCACAAGTGAAATAAGACAGGGGGTGGGTGTTTGTCACAGCAGTTAAGGTGCCACCTGCATTCTGCATTGGGAGCGCCTGGGTCAAGTCTTAGCTCTGCTTCTGTTCCAGCATTCCTGCTAATGCATACTTCTGAAGTAATTGGGTCCTTGCCACCCATGTGGGAGACTTGGCTTGAGTTCTGTGCTACTGGCTTTGGCCTGGCCCCGCTGTGACTGTCGTGGGCATTTGAGGAGTGAACCAGTGATGGAAGATTCATCTCTATCTGGTCTGTCTCTTAAGTGAAAAATTTAAATGAATAAATGGGTGAAGGAGAAAGGGCATTCTGCACAGAGGGGAGGGCATGGAGGAAGCTAGAGAGGACAGAGCATGGCAGCGTTTCTCTATGAAAGAGTAAGTGCAGTGAGGGGAGGAGTGGCGTGGCAGGAAAACACATTAGAAAACAGCAGAGCTGAACTTTTTCCATTTCTTCTGATTGAATCTGGTTAATTTCATGCTCATCTCTAGTTTTTAGGAAGCTCAGAATTCACTTTTCATCATTTTGGCAACTTCCCTGCCATAAGCTTTATGGTAGCATGGTTCTTCCTATCTCCTTTCTCTGCCACCTTTGGTCATTTCTTAGCACTTGGCTGCTTTCTTTTAATCTTTTTGTTTGATTTTGATTGTACATTTAGAAATTATTGAAAGTCACATCAAATGATTTTCTGAACTGTGGGTTTTTAACCTTTTAAGGAATCTAGAAATTTTGAAAATTTGAAAGGAAGATCAGGACAGGTTTTATGGAGAAGGCAAGATTTGAATTGCAGTGATCAATATCTGCTTCTAAAGCAAGGATACGGCATGGTTCTTGAATCTGTTTATTGAAATAAAGCTGCCTTGAAAGCTTGGTCAAAAAAGAAAGCCCGCATAGCAAGGGAGCAGCTGCTCCTCCTGGGTTCAGACTCACAGATCACTCCTAAACCCGGTACCAAGACATCAGGGCAGGTGGTATTCTACTGGCCCTGCCTGTCAGCCCTACCAAAGAATGGCCTGGGGAGACAACACTGTGGAGTAGACAGGCTTACACCTGCTCACCTCCAGGAGCAAAATCTCCAGGAAATGCCTCCAGGCGGAGCTGGACCCAGAGAGGGTGCCTTCCACTGCAGGAGGCTGGATATGCCTCAGCAGTTGGGCTTTTCAAGGAGTGCTTCCCTGTAGATGAGGATTATTCTCGAATATGCCTTCAATTTGAGCACTTGAATAACAGCAGGATGCACCTAAGAAGCTTTGCAAGGGTTTGGTTATTTATGACTGGAAGGAATTTATCCACTTACATGTTCTAACTTTTTCAAGTATTAATATCTCACGTTTGCTTTACATGCTAACAGCAACGTACAACTCTGAGGCAAACAGACTCACAAAAATGGAAACTAATCCATTTTGTGGTGTCCAGGCAGTTTTGCATTGGGACTCAGGAAACTTGTCTCCAAAGAAATGGAGGAGGAAGCCTAGAAGGGTGGGGCTCTGGTATCCTTAGCCCCTCCTTGAGTAGAGCAACCCTGCTCCTTTGCCCTCTTTATTGGGTTCCTAATGCTCTCATTTAACAAAAGGACTGTGCTGCTAAGAGATGTTTGCAAAGCACTGTCATTTTGTAGTACTGCTGGCTCCATGGGTCAAAGGTCAGGCTTTTGTAAGTGTGGACAACTGAACTGCCAGGAGGACAGGTGAGATCCAAGTCCTTACCTCCTCTGCACATGAATAAAAGGCGTACGTGTGTCTCGTGCTGATTTTCCCATCAATGAATCACTATAAACTGTACAAAAGCATATGCATTTGAGAATATAGTTTAAATAACCGAAACCCTAGGTAACCTCTCAGAAATGATGTTCATTACTTAAACTTCTTTCCATGTCACTAATTTTGCACAAAAATTTCACTCTCTCCCATTTGCCAAACTAAAGGAAAATACTCCATGACCAATCCTTATTCTCTTTTTCCCGACATACTGTTTTTAATCCTATAGCTCGTGTGTGATTGAAAGATCTGAAGACTACCCACATGGTTCCTGCAACCAGAGAGACCCCAAAGGTTCTACCTCATCTTTTATTTCCTTACTGACGAGGAAGTAAACATAGCCATTCTGAGGTTTTGCTTCAGGGGACCCAGTGTTTGATCTCCCACTGTTGGCAAGCTGAGCTGGAGATGGACAGAAAGCTGTGAAATTTGCTCATCTGTCAGTGCCTTTTCTTTGCAGGGGGCCTGCAGTTTCACAGCAAAATCAAAAGGAGCTAATTCTTCCCAGTAGAGTCCTTGTTTTAATGGGGAAGTGTCTGCCTGAGATGCCTCGGTTCCACATGGATGAAAGAAAAATGAGCTCTCCTCCGTGGAGGCAAGGAAGAGCGATAAGTTGGTTCCGTGTTCTGAGCCAGGGTGGTTGAAAATCCTGCTTTGCTCCTGATGGAGCAGCTTTCCCAGCGATCATCCTAGAGAAAAGGCAGTTCCGCAGTAGGCATGCTCAGGTTATGTCGGTGGTAAGATTTACGCTCTGCCTACTCTACTTTCAATGGGGAAGAAGAAAGGACGGGGCCTTTAAAAAGCCATCCTGAGACTTGATGTGTGCAATAGGTTGTGTGAGGAAGCCCTGTCCTTCCCTCAAGATACGTGGCATAGTCTTCATTGTGAAAAAGATTGATTCACTTACAGAATTCACTTGCCTTGTACATGCAGTAGAGTTCCTTTTGAAAGGGCATGCTATTGACCCATCTTCAAATACCTAAAATAGAAGAGAAAACCAGACCCATAATTAAGGTACAAATAAGTACCTAGAGGTGTGGGGAGGGAGTGAAAAAGAAGAAGGGAAGGTCAAACTGACACTGCACATTATCCCCGGCAGCTGCTGCTTAACACAGAACCCAAGGGTGCCCTCGCTGTTTTATGTTGGTAGAGCACCCTGGGACAAGACAGGAGCAGCATCCTGAACGCTTGGGAGAAGGGGATGGTTTTTAGGAGCTGAGCACAGGAGGACAGGCACCCTAGCAACATACTCAGTCACCTGAGCCGCCTGGAAGGGTTTGTGCAAACTCAGACACAGAGGAGAGAGAGAGACTCCCTGATCCTGTAGCATCCACAACCACTTGAGCAAACCCAGGGCAGCTAGTCACTCCCTGAACCTTTGTAAGGATGCCAACGGGGCACTTAACACTGTAGATTCTGCCCCCTTCTGCTACTCACAGCTCTGCTGTTCCGTAGATGTAGTCCAGGGGGAGGCTGCTCTGTATGTGTGTGCCATTCTGTAGGTGGAGCAACAGCAGGCAGAGTGGTTCTAGGATGACCCCAGTACTACAGTGAAGATAAACAATAGCTTAGGTACACATTGCTCCTAGTTTTTAAGGATTCTGTATATAAACGTAGAAAAACAGACCTGTGACTAAGTGGCGGGAGGTGTTCCAGAAGTCATAGCAACGAATTAGTATCAGTCACCAATTAGCAGGTATCCATTGAGCTCCCAGAAGTATACCAGGTGCAGTGGCACATGACAAGGGTAGAAAATGTTGCCCCTGCTCTCAAAACATTTCTGATTCTAGAAGCCAGTAGAATGAAATAGGAACAAGAGCCCTGAATTTCAAGACCTGGGTTGTAATTAGGGACCAGCCACCTACCAGAAAGTGACATTGGACAAGTGACTGGGGCCTCAAAGCACTGATTTCTTCATCTCTGAGAGCAGAGTCGTGCTACTTGTCCTGCCTAAACAGGAAGGTTGTTATGAGGATCAAGGAAGATAATAGTGGCTTTGGGGTGCTTTGAAAACTAGAATTCTGAAAATGCAGGAATTGAAAGACTAATCACATGCAAAATCAGCCTGTTTGTATGCACATCCTCTTTGAAGGCTTTGTAAGCCTATCACATACAGGATTACTAAATATGTTCTCCACATTCATTTTTAAATTATTCACCGATTCAATTCGTGCATCGACACATGTTCATGCCAAACCCTCCACCTACCACTCTGTAGGGCTGGCTCTCAGAGAAGCCAGCTTCTTGAGTTACAAATGGGACTGCAAGGATTCTGCTCTGAGTTATCTTTCAAGACTCTGATAGCATGGTGGTCCCAGCTCACCAGGGTTCTGATACCTCATTTGTGACCCTGCTTTCTGCATCATTGTGGAAGGAAGGGAAGCCTCCATGGTGTGGCAGCTGTGTCCCTAATAAATCACTTTCAGAGAGAAAAATAAAACCCTGAGGCAGAAACTAATCGAGTATAATCATTCAAAGAAAAATTATTTGCTGATATTTTAAATGTTAATTTAGCCTGAATGGGAAAGATTTTCAATGTTAAATAAATAGGAATTTCATCATTAGGAACCCATCTACAACACAGGAGTTTAAAATAAAGTGAGGAGAGGACACCCTGGCACAAACAGATTGGGCTACCGCTCCTGAAACCAACATGCCAAGTGGGAATGCCAGTTTGAGTTCTAGCTCCACTGTTTCCAGTCCAGCTTCCTGTTGACGCGTTTTGGGAGGCAGTGGATGATGGTTGGAGTACACTGGGCATCTGTCACCCACGTGCGAAACCCAGATGGAGTTCCAGGCTCCTGGCTTTGGCCTGGCCCAGACCTGGCTAATTTGGGACATTTTGGGGGGTGAACCAGCTGATAGGAGATTTCTCTCTCTTTCTCCCTCACTCTCTACTTTTCAAGTAGATGAAAATATTTTTTTTGCATATATAGAGATGTGAAAGTATAACCGAGACAGTATTCAAAACAAATCCAGATGAATATTCTTGAAGCACTTTCAGAATCGTAAGTAAGAATGTTTCAGTAGCCAGCACAAATGGAAGTTCTTTAAATAGCATGTATCTGGGATGTGTCTCCTATCAGTGTAATGATTTTAGTGGCTTGATAGAAAAGTTGCTGTTAGTGCTCAAAACACTTTCGTGAATAAACACATCTTAGAGATCTGATTGTGTAGTAATGATATTCAGCGGGCCTTTGCATGTAATGTATCACACGCTCCATCACACATCCTCTGGCTCACAATTCCCTCTGCAAACAGCTGTGCATGGAGGTGCCCTGCTATCACTTCGCTTCAGCTGCACTGTGGATTTCTTGCTTTTTGTTCTTGGACGGAATGTTTGCGAGAGACTCCTTAGCCATTCTATTGCAGACATAAACCATAAAAGCCTCACGAGTCTCTGGGACCACTTAACCACTAGGAGTCCAGAGCTATTGGATGAGTGCTCTTCTCTTCCTGTGTCAGGTGGACAATTTGAGCCCTAGTGCACAGGAATTTTCCTCTGGGATTGAGCCCCAGTAGTTCACAGTGGTAACCAGTTCAGTAATGCACTCCGGGATGACGTTCTCTGCCTTTCTGTTTTCTCCTTCCTCTCTTCATCACTCTTCTTCCTGGGTCATTTCTCAAAAAAACAAAACCAAAAAGCTACCTACAGAAAAGTCCTAGTTTCAGGCTGCACTTTTGAGGGAAACCCATCTCAAGCCTTTTAGAAAGTCTCTCAGATATTTAGACTCCCTACCTGTGTGCAGTAGTGTGTGTAGTGTGGAATACACAAGAATAGAGAATACCATCCTCCTCCCCCAAAGCAATGAGTCTTCAACCACACCTGGAATTCCATCCCTCCTACCTTCTTAGGTATCTGGCTCTATTGGTCATCCTCCCTTTCCTGTATATTTTTTTAAGATTTTTTTCATTTATTTATTTGACAGGTAGAGGTAGAGTTACAGACAGTTAGAGAGAGAGAGATACAGAGAGAAAGGTCTTCCATCCGATAGTTTACCCCCCAAATGGCCGCAATGCCATTGCTACGCCAATCTGAAGCCAGGAGCCAGGTGATTCCTCCTGGTCTCCCATGCAGGTGTAGGGGCCCAAGCACCCAGGCCATCTTCCACTGCTTTCCCGGGCCACAGCAGAGAGCTGGACTGGAAGAGGAGCAACCGGAACGGAACCCGGTGCCTATATGGAATGCCGGTGCCACAGGCAGAGGATTAACCTGGTGTGACATGGCACTGGCCCCCCTTTCCTGTATCTTTAACTTCTCATCCCTATCTCAGACTTTCCATTAATATTTACCCTCCATGGGACAGGCATTGTGACACAGCCTGTTAAGCCACCACTCGGGATATCCATGTCCTATATCAGAGTTCCTAGGATCCAGCTTCCTGCTAATGTGCCTGGGAGGCTGCAGATAATGGCTAAAGTACTTAGTTTCCTGCCACCCATCAGCGAGACTCAGTTGGTATTCCTGACTCCGTTCTTCAGCCTGGCCACGCCCTGGCTCTCATGGGCATTGACGGGATGAACCAGCAGACAGAAGATCTCTCTTTTCATGTCTCCTTCTCTGTCACTCTGCCTTCCAAATGCATAAATCTTTAAAAATAAGTATATTGTTACTATCCACACATAAAATACCAGAACACTGAAAAACAAGACATTCTTTGAACTCTACATTCCTCTCCAAAAATGTCCCATCTTTCATCCAAGCAGATTTCTTGAGTGCTGTCTGTATTCATTATCTCATTTTCTCATCTCCCTCTCACTCTAACCCACTTGAGGTTGACTTTTGCCTCTGACACTCCACTGAAATTACTTTTACCAAGTCCATCACAGAATCTCTAAACTGTTTCTACACTGTGCCTCTCAGTGATGAACTTCATTGACCTCTCTGCAGCACTCGAGCCTCTTGGCTGCTCCTCCTGTCTTGGAGCCCTCTTCTGTTGCTCCCTTGATCACGTGTGGTTCAGCCTCTCCTCCCACCTTTCCAGTTGCCTCATCCTCCCACACAGGTGCCTCTTCATCAGCTCACCGTTTGGCAATGACCTTGCCTCTGTGCTCTTCCTAGGTTCCTTTTCTTTGTTCACATCCCAGCCCCTGTGTGAGTTAGCCCATCACATCCTCTCTTACATCATCAATTGCCATCCCAATTCCAAGGACTCACCTGTGTCTCCTGCCCTTCCCAGCATAATGCATCGACAGAGTTGGGCAGTGGGGCGGTTCCTGATTCACGGGACCACCATCAATCCTTGCTGCATGGCAGTCTCCTCATGCCATTCAGAGCTCTGCTCTGCATGTTCCCAGTAAAGACTTGATTCTTCCCAAGAGTTAAAATGAGTTTCCATGGAAGTTGCGGATACCTGTTGCTTACCGGGCCAAGATTGCAAGAATTATTTTTCAACTTCAGAGAATTGCTCTGTAACTCACTAGATGTTGCAACATAAAGAATTCCTTTTCAGTAGTATGTGAATGGGATTTGTATAGCTCAGAGGTATAAATGGTTTTCACTTCGAGTATCATCTCTGAGTAATTGGTAATAGCTCCATAGAAGGCTGTGGTTCAGTAGGAAAGCTACTGTTGTTACTTATTTAGCATCTCTGTGGGCATGGGAGGAGTGGATGGTTGTAAGTACTGCTCCGTAGTGCCTTTTATAGGAAGGGTGGCACTCACAGCATTTAATTATTCAGGAGCCACATATGGTAAGCAGCAGTCTGTGAGTTCTGATCAGAAGGGTGGATTTGGTTTCAAGGGACCACACATGTCTCTACCATCAGCTCAAAGAAGTAAGATCAGCTACACACTGTCAGTGCCTCCCGCTACTTGGAAATCTGTGATTTCCTGTTTCCATAACAGTGATTCTTCAGAGTGTCTTTCTACCTGACCACACTGTCAGTTTTAACCATGAATCAGTGAACTGAAAGAATTGGCATAGTAAGGACCTCTCATTTATTAGTGCCTAGTTTATATCCAGTGTGTGAATTTTCTTTTTATGTAATAGTACTTCAATCTTTGCATGTTCTTCACGTGGTAGATATTATCATCTTCATACTTCCAAGGAGGAAAGCAGGCTTCCATGCAGTCAGGAAATGGCTGAGTCAAGGATGTAACTGCTGGATTGTGTGGGTTCAGAAAGGATATTTATGTATTTATGTATATTTATATTCATTTTATTTTTGTTTACATTAACACCAAATAGCTGGTGGTCCCAGAAACAATTCCAGACGACTGTAAAAGCAAAACAGGCAGATGTTGCCCCCAGGTAGGTATCTACTAGGGAGGAGACAGCTGTACTCCAGTCCCTGTTCAGTAGGTTCTTTGTCAGGGTCTGTTGCAATTTTGTTTCATACAAGAAACTCTGTTTCATTAACCAAAGAGAGGCTTACTGGGCTTCAGTATGATGTAATCACGCCTGTACATCTGAGTTGTCCCTCAGATGAATGTAGAGCATCAACTCACATACTCATCATTGAAGTGCCAAATGGAGACCAAGCAGCAGTCTCCTCGGCTCTCACCAAAGATTATCGAGTCCCCATGGTGCGTTTTGGAGGGTGGAGGAGGGGATCTTTGGAGGCCCATTGCAGGACTGAGAGGAGCTATTAAGTGATGACCTATCTACTTTTCCCCACTCCCCTTCCTTACCAAGTCCCATTGGGGCCTTGGCAACCTCTCTGCTAAGGCCAGTCCCCAGGAGAATCGCTTTTTGGGGGCCTTCTATTAAATTTTCAGCACAACACTGCTGATAAGGAGCAGCTGAGCTGTTGACTAAAAAGTAGACTATTACGTTCCCTTCTTTTCCTATTACCATTCCAGCTAGGATGTGTGTATGTGTATGTGTGTGTGTGTATCTCAAAGTTCCAGCTTTTGAAATTGTTAATTGCTCTGCTTTTAGCTCCATAATTAGAAGCTTTAAGGATTTGATTCTGAAACCCTTCCTAGTCAGCCAGAACAGGACTGACTTGCTGGAAGTTTTACCGTGACAGAACCAGATGTTAGTAAGTCAACTTTGTTTGACTGAAGGCCTGCTATAGAAGGATTCTTCAAAAAGTTCATAATAAAATGGAACTGAAAGATAAATTTGTTATTTTGGTGCAAAATGTTTTTGACATCCTTGCAGAGATTTTACATAATGCTCATTTTCCCAAAATCCATGAAAAGCCTCATATGTACACACCTTAATTTTTTGCACCAAAATGAAGTTATCATTTAATTCTGTTTTCCACAAACCTGTTGTTATGCCTTTATATCCCTGAGATGTGATAGTTTCAGTCTGAGACCAAAGGATTGATTGATTGAATGGCTCATTCATTCATTAAATCATCAACCCTTAATAGGTTCCTTTTATTCTTATAAATGAAGGACTTATGACAGTACACCAGATTGACAGTGATTGTTCCCATTGAGAGGGGATAGTACTGTGTGATCTGACGCTCCATGAGCAATGGTCAGACGCCTTTCAGAAAGAGCTAGGCTCTCCAGGACAGGCTGCTTCCTGAAGTGAGTGAGATCCACGAGGTAGGACATGATCAGGGAAGGTTTCCTGGAGCAAACATCTCTGAAACTGGCTCCTGAGGATTTATATGAGGCGTCCAACATTAGGAATGGCCAGGGCTCTAAGGAAAAGAAAATCTTTGGTGGCAGGAGATAGCACACCAGCACATGGAAGATTTTCTTTCCTTCTTTGAGCTCAGTTTCTTTATCACAAAATGAAAGGAGTGCATTAAAGAAGGAATTTCAAGCTTTCCTGTATTGTTGCTGCTCCAGAATCACTTTTCAAACAAAATCGTTGAAGGAATTGCAATGTATAAAAAAGATACAGGTGGAATCGTCCAGATGTAAGAGGTTGAGGGACTGTGAGAGCTGCTCCACCCACTCAGTCTGTTCTTCGTCCTTTTTTGGTCACCCCCAATATACCTTTTGTTAAAAAAAAAGATTTTATTTATTTATTTGCTAGGTAGAGTTATAGACAGTGAGAGGGAGAGACAGAGGAAAGGTGTTCTATTCTCTGGTGCAGTCCCCAATTGACCCCAGTGGCCAGAGCTGAGCCAATCTGAAGCCAGGAACCAGGAGCTTCTTCCAGGTCTCCCACACAGGTGCAGGGGCCCAAGCACTTGGGCCATTTTCTACTGCTTTCCCAGGCCATTGCAGAGAGCTGGATCAGAATAGGAGCAGTTGAGACTAGAACCTGTGCTCATATGGGAAGCTGGCACCACAGGCAGAGAATTAACCCATTTTGCCCAGTGCCAGGCCCCCAATATGCCTTTGTAGTACTTAGAACTCCATGGAACCCTCTTTGGAAAGCAATGAACTGCATGACTCTAAGAGTTCCCTTGTGGGAATTTCTAACTGTAAAATTCAACAAGTCTGCTTACTGTATGGTTCATTCCATTTAGTCAGACTTGGAATAGGGATTATTATTTGCAACTATTTACCCAATTCATGTCTCCAGTGTGTGACTTCTCTTTTCAAAACGATATTTGGGATGTAGCTGCTTTCTCATGAGGAGCTGATTCTGCCCTTCTCTCCTTCCTTCTTTCCTCGTGCATCTTCTGGGGCCATAATCTGTAGATAATGCGGTATATAAGAAATAAAGAAGTTAAATCCGATGGTTTTGACCCCTGGAGATTATACAGTATGTAATAAATAAATATGCAAATAATAAAAATGCAATTCCTGCCATAGCTGATTGTCTAGGGAGGGAGGGAGATTGTAAACAAAGAGAGAATATGCAAAGCAATACCTAAGAACTGTAATTGCAAAGTGTGTTAAATCTATTTTTTAAAGACGTGATTATGAGACGCAGTCACATGATGGAACCAATTCATTTGTTGATTATTCAGTCAGTCCCTGAACAGTATCCCTGGAGTCAGCACCACCCCAAAATCTGTGCAGGTTTCATAATGAATAGGACAACTGCATCTCTTTCTCATGGGAGCTTACAGTGTGAATGGACACTCATCTCTGATAGTTACTCAGAGGCAAAGATAAAATAACAATAGGAAGTTATGTGGGTGTGTTTGTCCACATACGCCTACATTTCCCATTGGAGACCTGGACAGACGAAGTGATTCCTTGACTGGCAGAACCATGCACACTCTTCTTCCCCCTCCTGAACTGGGAGTCAGAAGGTCTGAACAGAAATCAATCCCTGCAATTTATTTTTAACTTCTTTCTCCTTAACCACGATTGATTTTTGTCTCTGTGATCAATGGCACAGAGAATAGCTCCGTGGCCCGAGCAGCTGTTCAAGCGCTTGGTCTGCTCGGCCCCACGCCTATCGAACAGAACATTAGAGGCTGATTATGAAAGTAATAGAATGAAGATGTTTAAAGGACGGGCCCGATTACCCCTGCTTTCCTGGTGAGGAATGCGCTCGGATGAGTACCTGCTATCAGAGGGAAGCATTGGGATTAGCTTGTCTCCCCTTTCCTTTTTAGCTTTCTCTTTGTCTTCCTTTTACTACTTTTACTATTTCATCCGTACTGCAACAACTGCAGTTAGATTTGGAACAGCAAATGAAAAATCTGTTAGCCAAAAAATAACAAATAAATAAATAAAAAAGAGTCAGTGTGTTCTTGACTTTAAAACTGTCTGAGTTCTTTGATCTCTATTCTTTCCTCTTCCTCGTTTTGTTCTAACCCAGCTTGTTTTTGATGGGAACATGAAATTAGTCACTTCCCACCTCTTCTGCTAGCCTTGTAACCTCTCAGACGACGCATGATTGCTTCCATTTTCTATGAAAAGTGTTTTTTGGAATGGATGCACACCTTGGAATAATGTGCAATGGCAATTCCATGGAACGCCATTAGAACAGAGAGAGTCAGCTGGACCCAAGGCCTCTGTCCAATTCTTCCCCAGATAAGTGGGTGTGTCTGCCGTGTGCTCCCGGTGGTGATTGTTTCCAGACTGTAGCATGCAGAAATACTCAGTCTCCTTAAGATGTTTGGGTTTATTACTTCATTGTGCTGTATAATTGCTGTTGAGGTTTTCTTTGTGGGTGCGGGAGGCAAGGGATGGAAATGAAGGCTTCCTAGGGCCCAGCCCTTGGCTCGCTAGATTAATCCTCCGCCTGTGGGGCTGGCAGCGCTGGGTTCTAGTCCTGGTTGCTCCTCTTCCAGTCCAACTCTCTGCTGTGGCCCAGGTCCTTGGGCCCTGCACCCACATGGGAGACCAGGAAGAAGGTCCTGGCTTCTGGCTTCAGATCGGTGTAGCTCCGGCCGTGGAAGACCTTTCTCTCTGTCTCTCTCTCTCTCACTGTCTGTAACTCTACCTGTCAAATAAATAAAATCTTTAAAAAAAAGAAATGAAGGTTTCCTTCCTCTGAAGTATCTGAGACAAGTCCTGTTGAAGTAGATTGAGTGTAATTCTTGTAGGTGAGAAACACTACACTCCTCATTATTTTATATTTTAATATTTGTCCTCAGCCTCTTTATACAGTGTTCATGGCCTGGAAATATTCTCTCTCTTTTTTTTTTATTTGACAGGCAGAGTGGACAGTGAGAGAGAGAGAGAGAGAGAGAGACAGAGAGAAAGGTCTTCCTTTTGCCGTTGGTTCACCCTCCAATGGCCGTCGCAGCCGGCGCGCTGCAGCAAGCTGCTGCAGCCAGCGCATTGCGCTGATCTGAAGGCAGGAGCCAGGTGCTTCTCCTGGTCTCCCATGGGGTGCAGGGCCCAAGCACTTGGGCCATCCTCCACTGCACTCCCTGGCCACAGCAGAGAGCTGGCCTGGAAGAGGGGCAACCGGGACAGAATCCGGCGCCCCGACCGGGACTAGAACCCGGTGTGCCGGCGCTGCAAGGTGGAGGATTAGCCCATTGAGCCGCAGCGCCAGCCATTATTCTCTTTATTATTTGAATGATCTGTCATTCTTCGGGAATCAACTACAAATAATAGTTAACAACCAACACTGATTGAGTAGTTACCATGAGCTAGGGTTATGTATTAATGGATTTAATTATTCTGACACCCTATGGGATAAATACTACTCTTCCATCTCACAGAGTCGGTGTAGAGAGATTAAGCCATTCCCCCAAGGTTACACCACCAGTAAGCCACAGAGTGGGGATTTTGATCCAGGCGGTTCGTCACTAGGCCTTGTTTCTCAGCCACTGCAGGATTCCGCTCTTTAAATAAGAAACCAGCGCCTTCTTATTTGCCTGGGGCTGTGTGAGGGTAAGTTAATAAGCACACACAGTTTCACATAAGTAGCTGCTTAACAGGTTTGTAGAGCCATTGAGTAAGTACAAAAGAAATTGACATTGTCGATTCTTACGATGGTGCAGTTGAAGACGTTCCCACTGAGGAAGTCAGAACCAGTAAGGGCGGGGCGCAGAACACAGGGGATGTGACATTTTCAGGTCCCTGCTTCGTGTCAGCCACATGTTGGGCCTCATGCTGTGAACATGGCAGTGTTTGGAGATGAAGCTGAGACCATGAGGTGCTTAAGTGCTTTTCCTAAAGACACATAATAGTTGAAGGTGCGTAGATGTTTAGAATAGCCTGCAGGTTTGTTTCCAAGGCTCTTGGTTCATTTTCACAACAAAGGATCAAAGAAGTAACCCCAAGGTGCACAAGGATAAAATTCCTTGTAACCCAGCTGCAACTTTTGGGTATTTTCTTGAAGCACAGCTTCATTCTTGGTAGGAACCACCTCTGCAAAGATAAACAGACCGATAAATAACGTTAGAGCAAGATTATTGAGCCATGTACTATAGGTCTTTTATTAAAGATGTCAAATAGAAATGAAGCAGAATGTTTATGTCATACAAGCACCATAAATAAAAAAAATTTAATAAAATCTACATATACCCACAACTTCTTCCTATCTCCCAAAGCACGTCTTCTGGAACCAAGATCTGGTGACTCACTTCCTGGGCTCTCACATCCTGCATCCTCTCCAGCTTTGTTGATGACCTTTTTCAACTCCTTAAAGATCCATCCTCACATTTTCTTCTCGGCTTTCCCTTTCAAACAGTTCAGCCACTTCCTGATTCCTGTAGTCCTGCACCCTCAAATCTGTTTCATCCCATTCAGCAAACAAAATATCCTTCATTGTTGGGAACCCACTCTTCCCTGAGGCAATGGGAACATAAAATCTCACCTGCCTATATGTTGTATAATACGCTTTGTGTGTGCAAACATGTGCAAGCATGCCACTCTGTGAAGGAGGATGTAGGACAGTGGCTGTGTGTGCAGTCTCTGGAGTCAGATAAACATGAATGTACATTCTGGATCAGCCCTCTTCTAGCTGTGCAATTTTGCCACCATATGTCTTTGTTGACATGGGAGACAGGATGGGTCTGGACTCTGCAAGGCCAAACCCTGGTTTTATTGTAATTGTATGGGAGCATGAGAAGAGGTTAAGTCAACGTGGTGGTTCTAAGGTGGGTATTTTATAGCACCTTGCTTGCGCTATGCTTAGGAACCATGGCATTGTCACTGATCTTATATTGTCATTTGTACATGTTACTTGTCGGGCTTGCTTTCTCAAAGACAGCACAAATCTCCTGAGCTTACGTGCCATGACTTCCCTGGTAGCTGACACAGCCTGGGTACTAAAATGCTGAAGAAGTCCTTACTGATTGAGAAATGGAGCACAAAGTGGCATGGGCCCAGCCTCAATAATGAAATATTTAACGATGTTGAGTGTTTGAGGACTGATATGAATTTGGCCAGGCCTTTAATTAATATGTGAATTCTGTAGTGGGTGGGATAGAACATCTTGTAATCTACTTTCTGTCTCCCACAGGAGAGTGAGCTCTCTCGTGGCCCCATTTTCCATGTTTTGGTGTTGGCGATCATTCAAAAGAGTATTTGATGTAAAATTATCATCTACTTGTAAAAATCCATGCAATTATTTCCCCTTTGAGTTTTTCTGATTCTGACTCAAACAGATTTTAGAAACTGAACAAAGTGAAAAGAGCCCGAGGTTACAAGTCAGAAGTTCTGAGATTGGCTTTGAGTCCTACTTTTTAGTAACAAGGTGACCTAACGTGGCCCATGTAGGCCTCAGGCCCCTTAATTCTAAAATGAGGATTTAATTAGACCTCATTTGCAGAGTTGTAGTTGAGATTTGGTACAATAATGAAAACTAATATCACAGAGTACTCTACAGTACAGACATTACTTGTTATGGCGTGGTGTGTGGTACTAAGCACGGATTAAATAGGAATAAAATACATCATCTACCATTGAAGATATTACGGTACAGTGAGAGACCCAAGATGGACACAAGCCCTGTAATTCAGGACAGTGAGCGGTAAGCACAGTAAGAGGAACACAAATCAGGAGTCCTGGGAATAAGAAGAAAAGATGAATTCTTGGTGCTGGGGAAGTCTTACTTAAGGAGGTGAAATTCTTTGATACTGGATCTGGGCCAGGACGAGTTTCTCCATATAACTTGTCCTAAACTAGCCATTCTTTGAATAATGCCTGGAGCAGACACATTAAGCTCATTCAGGAGTGTGTAGTTTAATGGACATTGTTAGGCTTAGAGACCCAAGTTCAAATCTGTGCTCTGCCACCTTGAAGCAGAATGCCTTGTGCACATCAGCTACTTTATCAGTTAATTGGACCGAATAGCACCTCCTCTGCAGGACCACCCTTCATGAGGGCGGATAGTGCATACTCTGAACACAGAGCCTTGTCCTCCAGCTGTGATTCCTGTGCTGATGGAAGGGCAGAGACACGGCGCAGGCAGTGCAATGGAGACTCTCCAAGAGTAGCAGTTGGCATTTCACAAATATTCACGGCTCTCTTGGGGAGGTGACAGCATTTTCTGAGAATCAACTTGACAGATGGTTTAAATCCACACACTGCTGTCCTGAAACTCACTCGTGAGGCATGGAAATCCCATGCTGGTGAAGCTTTGCGGTCCTATCTAGCAGCCCACATGTAACTCTGAGCCATCTGGAAATCCCGTGTCCCAAGAAAGCAAGCGTCCCTGTGTCTCTAGAAAATGATTTTGCTTAACTTGCCCTTTCAGGATGTTTTAAATACCTTGAATATATCAATAAAACATCTATTTTCTAAGCAGCTGAAAGTACCTGCCATTCATCCCACGTGGCTGCAGACATTTCTGCTTTATAGCTGTGCCCATCCATTTCCCCCTTCTGTTTCTCGTAGGCCTTATTGACTCTCTCTCTTCATTCTGCACTTTGGTAGAGCACCTCTGGCAAATTCCAGTGTCCTGCACAGTCAATAGAAGGGGCAGATCCTGATTATCAGCTTGAGTTATCAGTGAAGATACTTGTGAAATTATTGGGATTCCGCATAGACAGCACAGGGCTGTCCTTACATCTATCTCATTGTCTCTATGGGTCACTTTTTATTATTTCATCTAACTTATTCATGAGAATATATGGGAGATGATCAAATATTAGTTCCATTTTTATAGAAAAATAGCTCCTAAACACCAAGAAGTTAGTGATTATGTCTAAAATTGCATATCTAATAAGTAGCTGAGCTGAAAATAAAATCCCAGATGTTTCTGATACTAGGACCTTCTACTCTTCTTCCTTCTCTCCTCTCTCACTATTTTGTTTTTATTTTAAGAAGCTCTGGGATATTGTAAAAAAGACAGACGCTGATGTCTAGCTTGGGGAGATCTCAGTCAAATAATTGACCTCATAATGCCCAGTCATAAAAAGAAAATACTGTGTGATACATTGAGTTGAATAGAAAACTCATATAGGTATAGAAAGAGTATATAAGATAAACTCCTGTAATAACCCCCTCTAAATTTCATCTTGTACAAAACCACGTGATTCTGCAGTTCTCAGGGAACAGAACCATGTCTGAGAGTGGAAAGAGAGGAGTGCTTTGATAGCCACATTTTAAAAAAATTTTTATTTATTTATTTGACAGGTAGAGTTATAAACAATGAGAGAGACAGAAAGGTCTTCCTTCCATTGGTTCACTCCCCAAATGGCCGTCACTGCCGGAGCTACACCAATCCGAAGCCAGGAGCCAGGAGCTTCTTCCCGGTCTCCCATGCGGATGCAGGGCTCAAGCACTTGGGCCATCCTCCTCTGTTGATAGCCAGATTTCACATTCCTCTTCAGGGGTCCATGGGCAGTGCCGCCATCTTTTTTGAAGTTTTTCCATCCTTATCTTTAACACTGACAATAAACTATCCAGGGTTTAGCTGTTACTATATTATTTGGGCACATTCAGGTCTACCAGATTTGGGATTCCAGAGTGACAATAGAAATCTGTATCTGTTCTTTTGCATTTCTTCATTTATATTTGCCTTTTTACTCACAAAATAAATCTAGAGGAGGAAAGGAAAATTTCTTTCCTTCTGAAGTGTCAAATGGATATACCTAGAACTTTTTCCTCTCTCTGTGAGTCATGAGATCCAGACACAAAGGTAAGACTTCAGGTTTTAGTGGTCCATTCTTTGGTACTAAACACTCTGTCTTTCTGGTCTCATTGTGTGGTTTTCTCCAGGAAGTTAACCCTGCTAAGGGCAAAGAGAAGAATTCCAATTCTCTATCTCTGGTCATACCTCCTGATGCCTCCAGGTTTCTCACATAAATTTCCACTATAGTCAGTCTTCAAAAGGTCCCCAAGATGGTAAAAGAGGGGTACAGGCACCTTTGCCTCCAGTTGTCTGGAGATAAGTGATGGTTGATGAGTATTTACTATACGTCAGCTGTAGGGACAAAGCCCTTTCCTGCTCTATTGTGTTCAATCCCTTTGGTAAATTGTCAGTACTATGTACTAATATCTCCATTCTCCGGATGAGGTAATTAGGAAGATTAAGTAATTTGATTAAGCTTACTAAATGAGCAAGTAGAAGCAGAATTCAAATACAGTTTTAACATCCCAAACTAATAATGCTGTCATTCTTAAAACATCAGAAGAATCCTCTTTGCAAAACATAAAAAGACCCTGATCAAGTCCAGACTCTTTGATGTATTTGAAGAAATATAATCAGAGATAGACATACTAATTCTAGTAATAAGCACAATCTGGACACAAACCCTTTGTCCCATGTGTTTCTAACTCAACCACCTTTTCTCTGTCTTACCAACATTCCCAATAGGAAGTAAAGGCTGTAAAATAGTTTGTTAGGGCAAATGAAAGTGGCAGTTTTTTTGTCAGTATTTTTTCTTCAACAAGTGCATTGGCAACCCCCATAGGTATCTTCCTTGCAACACCTCCCGTGCACACACACAGATAGAGCTTGTGATATTGACTTCAATATCGATTATCTTACCCCAAATCTGTTCTTGGTGAAGCTATTTGATGGCTATTTTGTTAGGGTACCAATAAAAGATTTTATGTGCAAATCTGTTTCAAAAGTGTTCCAGCTATAGGTCGATGTTCATGTATTGAGTAATAGACCCACTCTTTCTAGACATAGGCAGATAAAAGTGTGTATTACATTAATTTCACAGAGCCTCCAGGACATAAAATGAGCAAACTCCAGTTCAACAAACACTAAGTTCAAAGTCAAACAGTCCAGCAGAGGACATAACTTGCTGATAAGATGCTGTGTTGTTCCAAGTGCTGCGTTCCCATTTTTCATTCTGGCACGTGGTGTGGCACCTCAGGAAAGCGGTTTTAGGAGGTGAGCTCAGGATGGCAGAGGCCACAGAACCTTCCATGGAGAAGCATCCTGGCCATCCTAACTCAGCAGTTCCCTGGAAGGGACCTTTGGCTATCTGCTGATGCTTGTGGCCTGCTAATCAGAAGCCCATTTCCTTGTTCCCTAAAGATAAATTTTTATCTTTGAAGGAATTATCTAAGTGAAGAAAGAGAAAGGCCTAACAATGCCAAGATTTATTTTAAATAATCTGTATGGGATTAATGAACAAAGAAATTGGAAAAGTTAATTGTGCATCATAACAGCCTGACTGCTGGTTTTCTTTCTTTAAGGAGGAAAAAACAGTGCAGAGGGTGTGTTGAGAATAGCTCTGAGATACCTAGCAAGGTGGTTGTTTCTTTAGGCTTAGACAAGCTCTTCACATCATATCAGGCCCAGCATGGTCCTCTAACCGGAAAAGTTTCTAAATGTCATTTCTTGTGAAGGCAACAGCTCTTGTGTAAGCTGAATTTATTCCATTATAGTCCCTCTTATTCACAAATTGCAATAGCAGCACCATTCACTCTTGTGCAACAATAGAGCATGGATTTCTCAGGGCTGAGAAATTGATAGGAACTTTCACATAGAAAGATCTGCCTTGTTGGTGGGCATCATATCTGGGAAATTGGAAGCTGAGTGCCATGAGATCCATTCCCCTCCACAGAGATCTGTGGAAACCTCACATAGCCTGAGGCCCTGGCATAAGCTTTGAAAGTCAGATTAAGTGGTTCATATTCCAGATCCACCACTTACCAGATGTGTGTCTTTGAGTGTGTGTGCCTTCCCTATGCCTGAATTTCTGTACCCGAATGTAAAACAGAAGGCTCATATGTATAGAGGAACAGTGCTAGAAGTGTCATCTGTGATTCGTATTTTTACCTTGTACTAGGTGCCAGTAATGTTAATAATAATATAGTAGATATTAATTAATATCGTAGAGGTCAAACACCTAGCTTATATCACTCAAATGTTACTTTCTGCCTGTTCTTTCATATCACCTGTGTCTGCTGATAAATTCTAGAGACATTATGATTTCTCCTGTCTATGGAAGAAGTAGGCTCATCTTCTGAATTTCCAAAGGATGGCAGAAAGTGAATCAAGGCCTCTTGATTCTGTTCTTTTGGGGGTGAACAGGCAGATGCCCCTCTTTCTCCAGGGAAAGCCATCATTCAGAAATGAGAATAAATTAAAACAGTAAAAGATATGTCAGATTAGGCTTGGTCATGGCAAAAGAAGGAACAAATCAGAAGAGACAGATGTGTTTAATGGCCACTGCATTTGTCCAGAGGAATCATTTTCACTGGCCAGGAGCCCAATTAAGCCTGTAAAATGGAAATCCAGAAAATCAGATTAACGAGCCAATCATTAGTAAGGAAAAGACCCAGCTAATTCTGTGTTTAGCATGACGGATGGGCTCAGAGCAAATAATTGGATGACATTCATCAAATGTAAAATAAAAGGTGTCACTGAAAGGGAAAGTGGTAATAATCTCTGGATTTACAATGCCAGCAAATTTGGTGGTTAGGAAGGGAAAAGTTCATCAAAATAGATTAATAGTCACTAAACTTTATTCCTTTCTTGTGTGGTTGCCAGAGAGCCCACAAATAACCCCAGACAGACAGCGAATGCATCATCCTGGTGTCACCCTAACATGGTGAGGTAACCGCTCCCGAAGTGCCAGAGCTGCTAGTGGACAATGTCTTCCTTCACCCATGCAGGGACTGGGCAGGAATGGAGAGTTCATCAGGATATCCATGACGTAGTCACCAGTGGAGGAAGCCAGACTCAAAGTCTCTCTAGCTAAGCAGATTAATCCCAGCAGTCCATGTTCAGTGAGTCAAGATTTACCCTTGCTCCGGACCTGATTCTCTAGGGATGTGCTCTTACTGGTTAAGGGGGTCAAGCATAAACTGGAGCTGGAGTTAACATTCTGGATTTAACAACAAAGGGCTTGTGATGTTGGGGAATTTGGTTGATCCTTTTCAGTTTCAGTTTGTTGAGCTGCAAGATAGGGAGATATAAAAGACTAAATGTATATGTACACACATAATCTTTTTTTATTTCAGGTGCTGAAGTGTAGGGGCAAGAGTTGGGTCCTCAGACCCCAAAGGACTCTGTCTCCATGGCCCTGCGGGGTGTACAGCCCATGCAGCAGCTCTCATAGGTTGGAGTGCAATGTCTACAGCTCCCTCAGGCTGGACTTTCAAATTGGCAGCTCTACAGTTCTGCAATCTGCAGAATTAGCACCACGTGGATGCTGCTTAGGTTTATATATGATTCTATGATATTAGAAGTACCTGGAGAACCTCTGGACTCCTTAGTGTTCGTATGACACCTTCATAGTTTGGACCGTTCCCATTTCCATGTCTTATCACTCAAGCAAATACTCTCTAGGTTATATGTATGGGCTTATGAGAGAGAGAGAGAGAATTCATGGATTGTGTAGGGCAGTAGCAGATATGATGGGTCTGAGCACCACAGATGTGAGGCCGATCACCCTATTAAGAGGACCATTCTTTTTTTCTTGGACCTGGTGACTTGGAAACCCCATTGGACCCAGTCTTGTGCTATGTTGCTAATAAATGACCTGGTGATTCTGTCATCCTGCCTATCATGGAGGAAATTGGGGACTTGCCGCCTTTGAGTTGGGTCTGATTCCCCAAGGGACTATTTGACAAGGTTCACGTGTTTTGGGGAGAGCTGGTTTGTTGATAAGAGGATTTATTTAAAGAATTTAAAACTCTGCAGTGGGTATGGGAGTCTCCTTATGGGGTGATGACAGTGTTTTAGAAATAAATAGAGGAAATGGTTGAACTACATTGTGGACATACTATATTAGATGACATTGCTTTGTAAACTTTAAAATGGTTAAGGTGGGGCCTGTGCTATGGCAGAGCAGGTTAAGCCATGGCCTGCAGAGCTGGCATCCAATATGGATGCCAGTTTGAGCCCTGGCTGCTCCACTTCTGATCCAACTCCCTGCTTATGTACCTGGGAAAACATCAGAAGATGGCTCAAATCCTAGGGCCCTTGCACCCACATGGGAAACCCAGAATAGGCTACTGGCACCTGGCCTTGGTCTGGCCCAGTCCTGGTTGTTGTGGCCATTTGGGGAGTGAACCAGCAGATGGAAAATATGTGTGTGTGTGTGTCTGTCTGTCTCTCTTTTAGTAGCTCCGCCTTTCAAATAAATACATATTTTTAAAAAATGGTTAAGCTTGGGTCATGTGAGTTTCACCTCAACAACAACAATAATAATAAAGAGCAGTATCATCATTGTGAACACAGAGTTTAGGAAAGTAAATACACCTGGAAAGAAAGCAGGGGGTCAGGACAGATGAGGAACACACAGGTGTGTGGAAATTGTTAAAGGTCCATTTCTGCAATGTTCCAGTTATGCTCCCCAGTCATGCCGCATCGGCATCAGCTGGAAACTTATTAGGAGAGAAAATTCTTGAACCTCAACCCAGATCTGTTGAGTCAGAAACTCTGTAGATGGCACCCAGCAGTCTGAGTTTTAATAGACTTTCCAGGTAATTCTGATGCAGGCTGAAAGTTCAAAACTATTGATCTAGTTCAAGTTGTCAGGTGTGTTTACATGTGCTGGTTTTATAATTAAGGATGAAAACAAGTCAAACAAATATATGGGATCGTGTAAGGATGAAGAGGGTGACGGTGTGTCCAGACTCAAGGATTATATTTTAATGTGATTCCATGCACTTACGACCCACTTTAAGAAGAAGAAAAAACACTTCTCATCAACCCGTTGACCTTAGTATGTGAACCCCTACCTATAAGCCAACAGAACAATATAGTCTCTGAATAAGAATCTTATCAAAATAAAATTAGGAGTCTTAGAATGCAAGGCAAGAGTGATTCTCAGTAGAATGTAGAGACCTAGGAATAGTGTTGCATGTTGGGAAGAAACCAGTGCCTCTGTGTTCACAGCCTAAGCTAATGCACCGAGTTTTTCCCAGGCTCTGCTTTCATGCTGATTCTAGCATGTACTCTACCTAGAATCTTGTGATGCCTGCTTTGTGGGCTTCCAATCTGGGTAGAACACGGGGGAGCCATGGGAGGTGCCATCTTCAGAGTAAGGAGTGAGAGGCAGCTTTCAATAGAGATGTCATAGCCTTCTGCTCCTAGCAGTTGCTGTGGATCTGTGCCAGATTTGGACTGGAGTGGGAGGACTGGCCTGTCTCCAGCGTGTGCTTGGGCCTTCATGAGAACAGAGCCTGTGCCTCAAGTAATTGCCTCCTCAGCACAGCAGCCTGGCTTCTATTGTTGTCCTGCTATTTTCTCTGAACAGGCCATGTTATCTTCTCTTGTGAATATTAATTTCCCCTGAGTTAGGATAATTGGGCTGAGAGCAGCCATCTGCAGTGCTGGGCTGTGTTGGCAGGACTTTCCAGCAAGCCCGTGCCAGGCGACCATTTCTTGGGATGGTTTCCAAGTCATCCAACTGAGAAAAACCATCCTTTCCCAAGTGACGCTACAGGGCTTGTCCCTGACCCCCAGTCACGAGAGAGCCGAGATGGAAGTCAAACCCAGAATTTCCGCCTTTCAAATCTGGAGCTCTTCCTCTAACCCTTTAAGTAACTTGCATGTGGGAAGAATCAAATATATTAATGCATAGATTTGTAAATGTGAACGACATATTTGTCCATAGATGGGATGTGAAGTAATGAAAGCTTTGAACAACAGTAGTTTTTCAGAGCTAGGAAAAAATGCCTTTGCCAATCATGGTTGCAATGGATTAATAAACTGCTAAAATGTTTTTACAGAACAGAATGAATGGATCATGGGTGGAACCCACACCCATAGCTTCTCTATTTTCAGTTGAAAATAAATACTTAACAGGTGTGGTGTACCATAGTTAGAGCACAGTGACCAAACAGAATCCATACTTGCCCTCCCAGAGAATGCAAGAGGGAAAGATTGTTGTAATCAACCATATGTCTTCTAAGCATCTGGGTATGAGGGCAGCTTATGGTGCCATGGGCTTGAAGACTCAAGGCCAGCAAAGGATAGTCTCTAAATGGTAATTACAGACCTACTGGGTAATCACGCTAATACTTTCCACTGTGTGCCATGATGCGTGGCTCTGATCTCTTTGTGTTTCCCCCATGATCCAGGTAACCACTGGTGGAAGAGCCAGCTACTACGTGTCTTATCGAAGAGAAGCCTTTGCTCAGATAAAGCTGCCCAAGTACTCATTGCCAAAGGTAATGCATGGAGCACCTGCTGCCCAACAAAGTGAGGGTTGGGGAGGCTGCCTCACTGGGCTGCAGGGAGGATTGACCTCGGCTGGGAGACTGACTCACCACTGGGGGTTGGCCTCTGTTGATGTCCTTCAACCTAGGTTCCATATTCCCTACTCAGCAGGGTACCAGGTTAGAGCTTTGATTTCCTGCAGCTCAAATATCTGGTATAACATTGGGTCACTTCCCAGGGGTGATAGTGAAAGGAGTGGTAGCTTTAAATATCTATTCTGAGTTTCCCTCTCTCTTGAAAGGTCTTATTGCCAAATAGAAGGCAAAGTGCAGGCAGGAACTCAGATGCTGTGTGAGTGTGTGCATGTGTGTGCACACTCACGTGAGTGTGTGCATGCACAGATAAGTTCGTCTGCTGGCGTTCTTGCTTCTCTCTGTGTTTTAACGCCAAATAGAAGTGAAGTGCACTATGTATCTTTCCACTCCCCTATGCCAGTATAATTAAAAAGGGATGATATACTAGAGTGTTAATATCAAATGGTGGCATTTAAACTCCTGTATTGGCAAAATTATAAACCATACTCTGTGCATCCCATTCCTTGTGAACATTGGCTTTTGGGGGAAGAGTTATCTTAGAATCTCAGTGCAAATATGGATTAGACATAATTGCATCACTGCAAAATGAGGCTACAGAGAAGCAAAGTCTCAGGTTGGACACATTTCAAGTATAATATAGCAAAGATGTGTGTCTCTAAGCTGGTGCTAAGACAGATATTGTCAATGGCTAAATGAGGACATGCATGGGAAGAATTATGGGAAAGGTAGGGAGCTAGTTTTCTGGCCCCTGTTTGCTTTTACACATTCGGTTGCTCACCCATGTATATTTCCATTCATATGTTCTTTCTTTCATGCATCCATTCAACTCTTAGTTCTCTGTTCTTTACTCTGTACCAGGCCCTGAACTGAACTCATGGAGAGCGTAGTGAATAAGATGTAAGTGGCTCTGCGATGATCACACAGAGAACAGAGAAGCATTTGTAGGTGTAGGGAGTGTTACAGCAGTTCAAGGGCCATCTTGGAATAAAACTGGAGCTAATCTTACATGGGTGGTGAGGGTAGTTTCCTGGAGAAGCTGGTGTTAGAAGACTAAGGACTTCATCCTGAAAACGAGGGTCAGGAGAAACTGAAAATAACCACTGTCTCTTGATACCCATGGGGGACTGCTTTCAAGACCTCAGATTCCAAAAGCATGGGTGCTCAGGTCCTTTGTGTACAATGGTATAGTATTTGCATATAACCTATGCGATTGTGCCATATACTTTAAATCAACAATAGAATGCTTATGATACCTGATATAATTTAAGTGCTTTGTAAATTGTTAAGCTGTATTGTTTAGGGAATAATGACAAGAATAATAAAATGTATCTGTGTTTCATACAGACATATCCATCGTAGGCCTAACTTATTTTTGATCTGCATTTGGCAAAATCTGCATATACAGAACCCATGGATACTGAGGGTTGACTGTACCTGCACAAGTCCTATTTTAAGATAGAGAATGGTTCATTTAACAAACTAAAACAACATGTTGAGGGACTGGGTTGCACAGAGAGAAGGGGAGAGGCTGAGGAGGTGGGCAGGGGCTGTGTTGAGTAGCTTTAGGGGCCCATGGGAATGGATTTCTCATTTTCTCTACCTTCTCTGTGATTTCATGGTACTGTTGTGGAGTATGCTACAGTGTGTACCCATCACACACTCTATGCCCAAGCAGAAAAGAGGTATTCCAGCTTGGAGATGAAGAGGAAGGAGGCGGTTAGAACCATGCTGTTGCTGAGAGAGAATGCCTATTCTCAGGGAACTGAGAGTTTCCCTGTATTGTATTCGGAAATGAGTTTCTGAAACTTTCCAAGCCTTCTTCCTAGCACAGGGCCATTCTGTCTCTGCGCCTGTGCACAGTTCATACACTTGTAACCTTCTGAGGAAAACAGTTCACTCCCATGGGCAGTGGGGCAGCAGGTGGGAACAAAGGAGGCCCAGGTTGACCACAGCCCCAGGGCATTCCATTAATGACTGGCAGTGGCATGGGCATTTACTGTGGCAGAGCACCCTCCCATCTGTGCGGCTGCCTTCAAGAATGCCATCCAGAGCAGCTTCTCAGTACCACGAAGGCTGCTGTGAACATCGCTGGATGGTTTTCGATCCCTTTATTTGCCAGGGTTGGCCCAGGATTTCAGAGTCATAGCTGAGGAGGTGGGGACAGAGAGGCTGTAGGGCGATTGGTTCTTTCCATTATTTGAAAGTTGAAATGGCTTTTAAGCGAGTTGTTGCTGTTTCATGCAGTGCAGAGGCTGCTGTCAGGCATCGTGCTTAAAAACGAACGCGGGGAAAAGCTGCCTGTCCCCATTGCCCTGGCACCCCTGTGTCCAGCCCGTCAGTTCAGAATATGCCCTCCTGGGGCACACAGTGGCTATGCAGTGTTTTGCAGAGAAGGAAATGAGCACCATTAATAATAAACAGCAGCCTTGTGCTAAGCCCTCCATAACTCAGTCCCGAGGCGATGGGCTGGCGCTGTCTGCCCAGTGGACTTGAAAAGCACACAGCGACAGAGGGCATGGCGGCAGATGATAGGGTGCAATGGTTGTCCAGGGAGAAGTTGACTGAGCACGTGAGCAGAATCCCTGAGCTTGAAACTTACTTATCCCAGAGCCCTGGTCTTCTCATCTGTAAAATGGGGATAATAATACTGTTTGACAAAGTTGTAAAGGTTCAATGAGTGACTCATTGTTGGTTGAGTATAAAGTGTCCAGCAAATCTAAGAATGATTATGATCTTTGGGGAAATAATATACAGGTGTGGGGGATCAATGTTCATGAAGGGATCATGTCCCCGCCAGGCCTTGGACTCAATATTGCATAAGACCCTCACTCTATCACTTTGTGAGTGATGTACCCTCCTTTGTCTCTTAGATTCTGGATGTATTCTTAACCCACCACTCAAATAATCATTCCTATGAGAGAAAATAATTTTATGTGTTTTTATATGGGTTGCAGTTTGGTTATGACATTGTTGACCTTTCATGAGCGCTGGGTTGAGAAACCATCCCCCACTTTGTATTTGGGAAGTGGCTTTCTGCAAAGAATTACCCTCCCTTCATAACTTCTTTAGCTGTGACAACACCAGATTCCTGTTCTTTGTCTCATTCGTGATCAGCTGTTCTGTTGCCCTGCTGGGTAGTCTAGACAAAAAATGGCTACTAATTTGACTTGACTGACAGTAAGTCTGACTTTTCTATTATCCCTAAGCCCCTGAACTTTGATCCACACTTGACCTCTGCAAGAATTGAGATCTTGGAACGCTATGCAATTTGGAATAGCACCCCTTAATAGGCTTCTGAGAATCATTTGACCTCAAAGAAAAGGAATTTCCTGTTCAATTGACACCGGTTTACTTTGCACACTGAGTTCTCTCTAGTCTTGGTTTCAATTTCCCTGTAAAAATATGTAATTCCTGCTTTCTCTGTGATTGCAGTTGTGGTTATTTTGGTCAGAGTATGGTACTTGTAATAGTTCCTTTAAGTAAAGCCTGCCCTTACCTAATTCTGGGTTTGTTTTTATTTGACAGTAGACTGTAGTTCATCCCACTTGAAATGATGAAAGTGTGAAAAGGGAAATGTGTCTTAGAAGATTTTTTACACTGATAATGACAAAGATATCAACGTTTTTGTTCCTTAGTTTCTACATTTTCCCCAAGTGCAAATTTATCCTGCTCCACTGTGTCACAGTCACTTCCTTAAGGGTTATTTGTATTTCTAAATTCTTTTCTTTCATCCTGGTTACTCTTCACACCACTGCTAGTTGTCCCCTGCCATCATATTCTGTTCACTCTTTCACTACCCATCCTCAAGTCGTCGTTGCTGTTAACCGCTTAGATGCCAGATCCATGAGATAGCACTCCCTCTTTGTCGTTACTCACCCTCGTGGAGCTTCTGATGCTGAAGCTGAGAACTGCACTTGGCAGTCTTCTCTTTGGCAGTATTCTGTTCTGATCTCCTTTCCTGGGCCATCTTCTTCTTGGCACTGTTTTGATGTTGGTGTTCCGAAGTTCTTCCTGCATTCTACATTTTCGCTGGGCGACCTCATCCTCTCTGTGTTTCTGTTTCTGCTTTCAAGTTGGTGAATCCTGTGCATACAGCCCTAGCCCGTATCTCTCCATAGACCATATTCCCAACTGCCTGTCTGAACTGCATGCTCATAGATCCTCCTTGAGCAGTCTAGAGCTGAGCATTTAGTCTCCGTAGCCCTGTTTCATCCTATGCCCATGTTTGCTTATTCCATTTGTTTATTCAATAAACTTTTGTTGAATGTCTACCAAGTGTCAGATACTCTGGTAAGTACTAGAAATAAAGTGATATAGTGGTTATGTTTAATGTTCTTCAAACTCTAAGTTTAGTAAAGTCCCAATCTGAACTTACTCTTACTTCATTCTCCATCCTTCAGTTTCTGTCTTTATCATCAAACTTCAGCCTGCATCTTCTCAGGGAATAAGGAAACGGAACCTGCTTTGGAGTTATATTGAGGCAGCCAGATTCAAGAAAAACTTCATTATTGTTCAGATATCTCCCTATTGGACCAATTTTAAATGGTGATTTTCTCATTTTTGAAGACTTAATATTCTATTATTGTTTGACCCTGATTCAACAGAAGACCTATTTTAAAGAGGAATTATCCAACACAAAGTGATTCCCCAGACTTCCATGTCCCAGAACCATGGGCAGTGCTTGTTCAGATGGCAGAATATTTTGACCTATTCTCTCAGGCAGTAGAACCCATGAATCCACATGCTATTAAGCTCTCCAGGCCACTTTGAAACACATCAATGTTGTACCTGCATTGACAGGGTGTTTAAAAGGTTAACTTCTTTAAAAAAAATCTTGATTCATATATTTGAAAGCCATAGAGACCTCGAGGGAACCTCAATCTACAGTTCACAACCAAAAGGCCTATAACATCCAGAGCTCTGTCAGGGCCAAAATGGAGGTGTAAACTCAACCCATATCTCCAACATGGGTAACAGGGATCCATCATCTGCTGTCTCCAGAGGTGTACACTAGCAGGAAGCTGGAGTGAGGAACCAGAGCTGGGGATTTAATCCCCATAATTCCATAAGGGATGTGAGCATCTTACCCAGTAGGCTAAACACCTGTTCTAAATGGTGAGCTTTTTGATCTAAATAGTCTTGGATTTAAATCTCAGTATTGTCATCTATTAGCTCAGTGACTTTGGAAAACTAAGAACTTCTTCAGAAGACATACAAGAATCCTAGAGTGTAGTGTTTTAACCCAGAGCCTGTAGTACCTGTTCACCAGGTGGCACAGCCCCAGGACAGCCATTAACACAATAAACATTCACAACAAACCTGGCTTCTCTAATCCTGACCATGCCCTGCTATTTTAAGTTGTGTTTTTCCACTTCTTTTACATTAGTTTAGTCTAAAATAACTTAGCTCATTCATTTTTATGACCAAAACATCTGGGAAAAACCAGGCATTTCCATTGCATTTTTAACAGGGTAAGTGAATTTAATCCGTGTTTCCTGCAGCTGCTATTTCCCCTCCTACTGGGTTCTTGGGCATTCATTCCACACCAGCACAACATGATTGCATCACATGGTTTTAAGAGTAAGGCTTCTTTCCATTTCCAAGCAGCTCAGCAGGAACCTGTAATTCTACAAGGTTTGTAAACACAAATGAGCAAGTGAGGTCTTAGCCAAGGTGACCTAGAGAGTTCAAGGCTGGAGGCTGAGATCTGACAAAGAATTTCCAATCAAAAAAGAAAAGTCTAGAACTTTTTCCAGCTCTACCTCCCAGTTGTCCAAATCAAATGTGTGTGTTCCATTATAAGCCACCTTGGAGGAGCTCTCGGTGGTTCTTGCATTATGGATGTTGTTGCCTTTTTCTATTTAAAGTTTCCTGGGAAGGTTGGTCAGAAAAAATAGGCCCTGTCTAATTGTTAATGTACTATCAGATTCAATTGCGCATGGTCCTTTTACCTGTGTCTCCCACCTCTGTGATGAGGGCGTTCTCCTTCTGCTATGTATTACTGTTTGGCACACACGCTTGTCTATTTATGCATTTTCAATTAAAGCCGTTTTGGCAAATGTTTATCCATGCCACCCTGTCCTCCCTAGGTAAAACCTTGAATTTGTGATGATCTTTGTATAATGCCTAGCCACCTATGCAAACTGGCTTTTGTAAATTATATTGAATTGTAAACTTTTGGGTTTGATTTTAGAAATGATCCAGTCTAGCATGGAGACCTAAAGTGACTTCAGGAACCAGGAAGTTCAGATCATTACGCAGTGGTAGGTCACGAGGACATATAGGTAACAAGGCTGAGACCACAATGATTTGGATTCTACCAAAAGACCAAAGACTCAGGTATTCAGTACAGAATATGGATAGACTAAATACTTGTGGTCTGTATTTATGACTTAGGGCATGGGTTTGAAATACCTGACCTAGAACTTGTATACCCAAATGCTTAGTAGATAATGAGGTGATAGGGAGAACACAGAGGTTCATAAGGGTTGTTCTGCCATTTACCAGCTATGTGAGCTAAGCAAGTTGGTCATCTTCTGTGTTCCTTATTGACTCTTCAGTAAAGTGAATATAATCATACAACCCCTATTGAGGACTTTTGTAGATTTTTAGTAAGAAAAGTACAATTAGGTAGCTCTGAACATTGCCTTAATAGTAACTATTTTTATTGGTACCCCAACTCATCACTGGTTAGGTGAGAAGGTTGGGGAAACTGAACCATTTAATTTCCTCTGACTTACAGCATTGTTTAGACAAACGTCCACAACACTAAGTTCCAGGATGAGTATCTTTTCCTCTTTAACAGTGATTTTCAAGTATAATTCTATTTTATTAGCCAGAGAACCTCCCCTACCTTACTCCTCATAGAACTCCATTGCACACAGCAGATTCTGATGGTGCTGCCTGATTGAAAGCAGAGTGGGGGGAGGTACTGAGCCCCCGGCCATCAGCTGTGCCTCCATTCTACCCTTCTTGGAATCCTCATGACAGTGACGGTCCTAAAGAGGGGTCTGTAAATCACTACACTACAGCAATTTTAAAACAGAGGTGAAGACTGAGAGGAATGATAGGCATTGTCTGCTTCGCATGTGTGAGCTTCCTCTTGTAAGTTTGTATTTCTCCGTTAGCACTAACACTAACTTTCAGATACAAAAATAAAAAATGAAAGTGGATGAATCCCTCAAAGCCATGGAAAATGATACCCACGAAAGCCCTTTACACCCATCTTGCTGTCACTTAGCAAGAAACAGAAGCCATGAAGATCATAATTTATAGCCTTGGTCCAACACAGCATTGTTTAATATTGCGTCGAGCCGGAGCTTTTTCTCAGCCACTGCGTAAGTCATGGTGATTTCTCTGAGCCCCAGCATGGAGAGTATGGAGATGTGCCTGCTGCCTTATCAGCCTTCCATCTTCTTACAGGACATGCACATCATCAGCACAGATGAGAACCAAGTGTTTGCAGCAGTTCAAGAGTGGAACCAGAATGACACGTACAACCTCTACATCTCAGACACGCGTGGGATCTACTTCACCTTGGCCATGGAGAACATTAAGAGCAGCCGAGGTCTAATGGGAAACATCATTATTGAACTGTATGAGGTATGTAGCCAAAATTATTCCTCCCCTGGTACTACCTCTCTTTTTTAATGAGTTTTGATGGCATAAACACAAGTATTGGGGTCCTGGTTTCAGATCCTAGCTGTACTACTTAGTGATTTGTGACTTGAGGCAAAGAACTTAGCTTCTGTCAATTCCAGTAAAGTGGTGCTAAGATAGTTACTTGATGAGGTCATTGTGAGATGAGATACAATGTTTGTAAAGCATCTGGTGTGTGTCTGCCTAAATTCACCTTCCTGTATGTTCAAGGGTGCTTCTATAGGGCAGGAAGAAATTAGTAAGATTATTTTGGTATAAAGATTTTGAAATATATGCATGTGAGTGGTCTTCATACAGTTCATAGAAAATGCCTATTGCATAAAAATATGCATGGATTTTAAAAATTTTACACCAAAATAAACTTATCTTGTAATTCCATGTTCCACAGACATTTTGGTGTATTATCATATGAACATGATGATAACCCAGAAATGAAGTTGTTTGAACAATTGGTGATCCCTTAAATAGCTTTTTGAACTCAGTGCATGTTCTTGTGGGTCCTGGGTGGAGGGAGTAGAGTTATTTCTGTGCCTTAAATTAGTTGGAAAATCATGTTTTGTGTACACATTGTATAGGACAAAAGATTGAATATTAGTGATGAGAGTGAGGGTTTTTGTACAGTGCCACTAGATACCATCATCTGTGCAAGAATTCTTTTTTTATGTGATCATCAGTTGAAGAAAAAATTACCTAAGAAACCAAGTGACTCAGATAAAATATAGGGATCAGATAAAAAATACTAGTTTCTGTGATAGTAAATATGTGGCTTTTAAAAAAGGATTCATTTAATTGTTCATTTGAAAGTCAGAATTACAAAGAGAGGGAGATGGAGATGGAGAGGATGGGAGGTAAGAGAGAGAGAAAGAGAGAAAGAGAGAGAGAGAGAGAGATTGATTGAGATCTTCATTCTGCTAGTTCACTCCCCAGATGGCTGCAATGGCCACAGCTGAGCCAGGCTGAAGCCAGGAACTTCATTCGAGTCTTCCACACGGTGGCAGCTGCCCAAACACTTGGGCCATCTTCTGCTGCTTTTCCCACGCCATTAGCAGGGAGCTGGGTCAGAACTGGAGCAGCTGGGATACAAACCAGTGCCCAAATGGGATACTGGTGTGGCAGGAGGCAGCTTTACAGGCTACATGTGAGGATTTTTTTTTTTTTTTGTATATCTGGAGACAGTACATGATTTTTGACAGCCTTGGCCACAGAGAAGGGGCCTAACTGAATATGATAGATTGATGTGAGTAAAGAAGGTGCGTCTCATTATCCAGCATTCACCAGGAACTGGTGGTCACACCACGTAAATTGTGATGGGTAAGGTCATTCATGAGTTGTCTATTCTGGATGACCTAAGTGAGCTGTTCCTCTAGGGTTCTCCTCCCGAAGAGTGGCTGTGGCTTTCAGAACACAAGGGTTGGTGCATATGCTTCTGCTTCTCTGCTGAGCAGTGCCTGTCAGAGTTCCTCCATTCTACACTGATGTCTAAGTTGGCTGCTCAGAAATATCTCAAGTTGTAGCTGTTCCACTAGGTAGATGGATGACCGCACCAAGGCATAGAGTGAAGTCCATAACAAAAAGAAGAGTGAATTCCATTAGATAGGAAGCAAAATCAGCAACAGAATTAATGCCCTGATTTCCTAGGAGGTATCTGCAAGCATCCCTTTTGCAGCAAGGTACCAGTTTGAGAAATGTCCTCAAGTTCTGAAGACCAGTAAAGATGAGTGTGTGTTGTAAACAGCTTTGGGAAGCTTACATTTCCATAGGAGGCAGAAGTACACCTTTGCTATTGAGGAGTAAGTCACATCTCATGGGAAGGCTTGGATGAATATCTGCAGGACTGAGGCCATTCCAAGTTCCAGTTTGCACAAGTAAGGCTATAGAGAAGATTATTATTCATCCCCCTGAGGGTAGAACCACATAGGAGAGGGTAGATACTGCTACCAAGGACCTTGCAGTCAGGAAATACTTGTATCTCTCACTTTCTTGATACAGTAGGTGAATTGGCCACTGTGCTGTTGTTTCTCTCTGCAGGGGAGTCTGAAACCCCCTGGACATTTAGAACATGAGACTCTGTGATGTGAAGTAGAGCATGAATCAAAATGAAGCATGCCTGGATATGTGTGATGTTTTTTCTTCTTGTTGAAGTTGGTCTTGTGCTTTCAGTCTTATTGGGTGAGGGGTGGATATTTCATGTCATTGCCTCCATAGAGAAGCACATTGTACCAGGCAGGGCAAAGTTTTTAAAAACCAGCTCTGCTGAGATTGTCCTCCATTCAGTTTGAGCAGGGTTAATGGAGTTTCTATTTTGTGTTCAAGCCTCTGAGCAAGGCAGGAGGTATTTGATATAGTTCTTTTTCTCAGACATCTTGTAATCTAGTTTGTTGCATTTGGGGGAGGGTGGGCAATAAACAGAGTTCCTGTTTAATCTGCACAAGGTTGAGTTGAGATAGAGACAAGAGGTGAGACACATGGAAACAAATACAGCTTTCTTGTTTTACAAAGTTTACAATGAAGTGGAATCAAAAGTACTATCCCTGAGAACTGGACTAATCCAGGCACCAAGTGGAAATGTTCAAGTCAAAGGCTCTCTTATGGAGGCCTGTTCCTATAATGCCACAGCACTGAGGTGCAGGGCATATGATCCTTGTAGCCAGATTCCCCAAACAGGGGAGGTGGTGTTGAGATATATGTATATATACACACACATACACACACCCTGTTGTTTTTCTCAAAGTTACCAATCCTAGGGCTGAAGGAGTGAAGAAGTGGGAGACGTTTCCAATGTTAATGATGGCATGATGCTAGGATTGGACAGATGGTATGGATTTGTGAGAAAGTAAGCTAGCCAGTGTAATTGTATAGAAGTGATACTTATCAGGGACAGGAATGAGGATTGGTTAGTAGTTGGATTTCAGATTTTACAAGGCATTTAATACCAATTGAATAAATTGGAACTTGACGTTATCTAGCCCAGGACCATATTGAAGATTTTTAGAGGGCAATTCTGTTCTGCACCTGGAGATACATTCTGTGGCTTGGAGATAAAATTCAATTTAATTGGTCTCTAGGGGTCATTAGAATTTAACCTTCTTCACTGAAGATTCTCAGAGACACTGAGATTGTGTACCATATGGCCAGTTAACAGAGAGATTACAATTTCTCTAGACTCCAAGTGTCCTTGAATAATGCAGCTGGGAGAACTAGTAAGTGTTCATGTTCAAGTGGGCTAAGTCAGCACACTTTCATGGAGTATTTCATTTGATGCCAGGAGGGCTCATGCTTGAGACCTACAATCTACTTGGAAAATGTAAGTGACCCTATTAAGGTACTGATCCCAGTGTAACTTGTATAGGAGGTGTTATTCCACCATACTCTGGGATCACAACAGAGGGAGGTCAGTTCCAACCAAATTTGTGGGATATCTAAAGTTGAATTGCTTTGAATAATTAACTACTAGAAATATGGAGAAGAGAGTCGAGGTCAGAAGGGTAGAGGTTCATTGTCATGGAATGTTGAGTAGCCTTGAGGATGAACATTGTAAAGATACTTGCATTGAGCTTGACTGAAAAGTTGTACATTTATTCTGCAGGCTAGTATTTCTGCCTTCTGTTTCTCCACATTTATCTGCCCAGTAAATAATATTTGTGAATATGGTATAATCCTCTGTCCCAGGTTAATGTATAATTTTGTATTATAATATAATAGGGCATTGCACATGTTTCTCTTTGTTTGAAGTCAGAAATGCCTTGAGGTCATTATACAGTGTCTGATGGATAACTGGACCAATCTTGACTGCTCCATCTCCTGTGTGGACCACAAATCCTCTTCATGACAATGGAGTGGAGACCCAAAGGGCAAGAACAGGTTTGCTAATTCACCTGGCAAACCTTGCCGTTGGAAGTCCTTGGAGATCCATGGAAAAGAACCCCACTGAACAGCTCAAAATCTAATAAAGATTACAATTTTCGTTTCTAATCTATTGGAAGAGTTTCCTACTATATGGATATTCTTTTGCTTGTTCTCTCTCTAATCCCTGACTCAAAATACAACATTGGCATGGCTACAATTATATAATTGGGGGAACAGATAACACTCAAAGGCCAAATAGTAATGAATCTCTTCTTTAAGGTGTCAGAATCTCATACCTTCAGAACAAGACTGGTATTGGCACTGAGTGTTGTTCGTTGTAAGGGCTTTCCATTATTCTCATGACAATCTTTACATTTGCAGTTCTATTTTGTTTTCCCTAACTAGAAACTACTTTGCCTTTTTAGTTAACTCTCAGCTGATAAGTAGAGAAGAAAATATTCTTTCCAGCACCCACATTATACTATAGAAACCTGTTCTGAGCAGGTAATATGGTGTACTTTATTTTAATTTTTATCATTTGATAGTTATATTTTTGAACTGCTGTTTTCCATAGTGGTTGTACCAATTTACAGTTCACCAACAGAATATAAAGGTCTCATTTTCTCTACATCTTCACCAACACTTGTATTCTTTTGACTTTTTAAAAAAAATTATTTAAGTTGAACAACCTTCATGTATTTCATATATATAGATTTAGGAACATGGTGGTACTTCCCACCCTACCCTACCTCCTGGTTACACTCCAACTCCTCTGCCTTCTCCCTCTCCTATTCCCACTCTTAATTTTTATAAAGATATGATGCATTTTCTTCAGTGCTGTCCTGGATATTAACATCCAGCTTACAACTCCTTCTAATAACAACATATTGGCAATTCCTTAGACCAGTATTGTCAAACACAATACATCTATCCATATTACACGAGTTACATATACACTTTTACATTGGTACTACCCATTTTTTAAAAAGAAAAAATAGGTAGATGAATTTCATTGTAATGATTTAAGTGAGGTACCTAAATTTTTATTATATCAGAATATGCTTTATATGAAAAAAATTACTTATGATATACATTTTATTTTCTCATTAAGTCTGCAAAATGCTGGATATATTTTTGCACTCACCAAGTATCTGAATTCATATCCTAAATTTTATATCAGAAATACTTGATTAGTATTTCCATTTTATAACATTTATAGTAGAAAAAGAAGATTCACAAATGCAAGTTATTCCAAGCCTGCTTGAAAGTTGTCCAAGAAGTAAATTGGCTATCAGTTCTTAAATTTCAATTTTTATTGGTTAAAATTAAATAAAACTAAAAACCAATTTGTTAGTAATACAAGCCACATTTCAAGTAGCTATTTGGGATTAGTCACTGCCATATCGAATTTCAGAGTTCTACATAACTTGCGTACTTTTGCTCACCTTTCTCTCACAATATCTCTTTTTATAGGGATCATTTCCCATTGTGCCTATGAGGTTACGGGGAGTGCAGCAGCTCAGCTCAGATCACACAGCTAGTAAATGGTGTTGCTCCATTTGAAGGAATCTGTGTCTATCTGAGTAAAAACTCAGACTCTTCCCACTATACACTTTTTCCCTTTTTAAAGATAGTTGAGGTATAATTTATGTATAATAAATTTACCCTCTTTTGGCATAAAATTATATTTCATGAGACTTTACTAGATGCATAGAGTTGTGTAACCACTACCATGGTCAAGATATGAAATAGTCAATTATCCAAAATACTCCTCTTAGACAGCTTTTGTAGTCAGCCCTCCTCTTCACCCAGAAACATCAATTTGACTTATGTCTAATTTTGCCTTTTCCTTAGTGTCAGTGAATAGAATTTTACAGTAGATGACCTTCTGTGTCTTTTAATCTTTTGCAATAATGCATTTGAAAATGACCTACATGATTGAATGTATTAGTAGATGTTCATTTTTATTGCTCAGTAGTGTCCCATAGTTTGGATGTGTCACAGTTTGTTATTAATTCACCAGTAGGAGAAAACTTCTGTTGTTTCCAGTTTTGAGAATGAATAAAACTTCTAAAAGCATTTACATGAACATAAGATACTATTTCTCATGGGTTATTATTCAGCTAGGATTGCTGTGTTGATAAATAAGTATGTGTTATTAAGAAGTCACCAATCTGTAAAGTGGCAGTGGCATTTTGCAGCCTCACCAGCAAAGTATGAGAGTTGAAAATACTTCTCTTCTTCACCAACACTTGGTATTACCAGTTTTATTTGATTGTGCCTGTAAATGTATGTTAGTCATTCTGGTAGGGTCCTAGTGGTCCCTTTTTGTGGGTTTAATTTGCATTTCTCTAGTGACTGATTATAATTAGCACACTACACTTTAATGGATAAAATGACACTCTGATGCAGCCTCAGTGTTCCTGCCTCTGGCTATCTCATTGGTGTTCCCTTGGTTTCCCAGGTCATGACTGTCCTCCACCCTCTGCTTTATCATGACCTTCAATTCTCCTTCTTGGGCCAGATGGAGATACTCATGGACTTCACAGCTACCTTTTTCCTAAACTGATCTCCTCTGGACATTCAGCACAGGTCCAACTCTCAGGACAGCCCAAGGCAGATAATAGTAATTGCTTTTCCCAGTAGGACTCCAGCTTCTTTGTCCTGAGGTTGCAGGGAAGTGACCAACAGATGACCGTGCCACCTGTACTCAGTGCTCTGCCAAAGGGCCTGCTGTCAGTTTCACTCTGTACCTCAAACTGATTCCCACAGGGAAAGTAGACAATTCAGCCTTGGCATATTGCACTGTCATCTTCTATGGGTATTATCAAAAGTTGGCACCCTTCTCCCTGGACTGCCAAGACCATGCACAGCAGCCATAGTTCTCATTCCAAACAACAATAGAAGGAAGCATGGTTCAAGTTTATTATATGCTAAGTACCTCCTTGCATAAAGAAGAGTAGTAGTGTGTCTCATTTCCCAAATGCTTTACATTGCATGTCATGTTTCATGATGATTTTCTGTGAGAAATATGTGTACATATATATGACATACATATGTGCATTTGGGTATGCACATATGGGTATGAGTCTACTCATACCATACTCATATGGGTACTCATATGGGCATAAGTCTACTAGTTGTAAAACAATTGTACTTGTTACTTGGATTGCAGTAAAAAAGTGAAAGCTATTGACTGAGGGTACCCAAAACAATACTCCAAACTCAGTCCATTCCTAAAAATACATGGAGCCAAGAAGCATTACAATAATAACGTAAGGGCTTTGAACTTACAAATACAGGTAGAAAGTGTTTCAGACAGGAGGTATATTGCTGTGGTATTATGATGTTCAAATGAAGGAAAAATGCCTTCAGAGTAACACATGAGTTTTTCAGGAAATCTGTCCTTCCTGTATCTTCTCAGTCCTCATTTTCCTTATTTTACTCTCATACTGGGTGGGCACACAGACAATACCCCTCTGAGTGGGAGAGCTCTCAGTTGGGAAAATATGATAATGATAGTTCCGCTCACTGAACATACTCTTCTGCAAATGCACAAATGGGTGAGGTGGCTGAGAGGCTGCTAATTCCTGCTATAATGCATCCAGCTCAGAGGCTGGGGCAGGGCTAGCAAGAACCAAACAGGAACACTAGGTAATGGGCCCAGGGGTCCTGCTGGTCTGTTTTCTACCAGGAAGTGACAGCAAGGCTGTGGGTATGTGTTGGAGGGGCCGATCAATTGAGGAGACAGAGTTTCTGGTGATCCATCGAGAAAGCACCACCTTGGTGACCTAAGAATGCTGAAAGGCCCCTGTCAGGTAGAAGGTCCTAGAGAATCGCAGAGTCCATTTTCCATGAGGAATGATTGGTAATTAAGTTTAAGGAAACAGCTTTGTAGTTGATTTTATTTTTTTAAGATTTATTTTATTTATTTGAAAGGCAGTTACAGAGAGATAGATACAGAGAGAGATCTTCCATCCCCTGGTTAACTCCCCAGTTGGCTGCAACAGCTGGAGCTGAGGCGATCCTAAGCCAGGAGCCAGGAGCCTCCTCCAGGTCTCCCACATGGGTGCAGGGGCTCAAGGACTTGGGCCGTCTTGCACTGTTTTCCCAGGCCATAGCACAGAGCTGGATCAGAAGTGGAGCAGCCCAGACTCAAACTGGCACCCATATGGGATGCTGGCACTACAGGCGGTGGCTTTAACCCACGGCAACACAGCACTGGCCCATGTAGTTGATTTTAAAGACAAGCGCATAAGACACTAGCCTTCCTGAAGTGACACTGACGCTGAACTGTTAGGACAGCCATGGACAGGGCATAACTCCCACACCACTGTCCTGTCTACCTTGGCTTCTCTCTCTACTCACCCATCCTTCAAGGTGAGGATCTAATCAGTTCCACTGTTGGCCCTTTATCAAATCCCCCTGGTGGTGTCCTTCCTAGGTAATTCTTTCTGACATTTTCTGACCACTTGTTTCTGTTTTTTTGTTTGTTTTTATTTGGGTTGACAATTTCTTTCAAGGCCAATCAGGTTACTTAAAAAGCAAGCAAAAGACTTATTTCATCAACTAAACTATGTCACTTAGAAATCAAACAAACCTGGGTAACACTGTGTCCTTTTGTTCCCCCTGGTGTTCTCTTAGAATAGCAAAGAACCTCACTTAACCATGATCCTTGGAGAATGAGGGCATCCATAGAATTAAACCTCTGTATTATCCAGACAACCTGCTTTTCAACTTCCTGTTTGTGTTTAAATTACATGAACTTCCTCCTGGCTTTGGAACATGCTAGACTCTCTATGGAGAATCATGAGAATCTTTCTTTGATTCAGGACATTGTCATTCACAATATTTGTTCCCTTGGCCCAGCTTTGAATGGGTTTAGGGAAAATGGAATTGATTGATAAGCTTATGTGAAACCAATTCATATGACAGGTCTTCAGAAAGTTCGTGGAAAATGCATATTATGAAGAATAGAAGCTATGCATCAATTTCAAAAATTTTTGCACCAGAAAATAAATAAACATCTTTTAATTCTATTTTCACAAACTTGAAAGTATTGTCATAGAGCAGAGGGAATAGAAGTTTGGGCCAAATTTGTATTTACTCTAGAACCCTTCTGGATGATAGATCTCCCTTAATCTTGTAGCTACTTGTTTTGTAGTGATGTTCTTTTCCCTTCAAAATGTCAAGGACATGCAACTCCCAGTCCGTTAGGAACCCTGACCAAAATGTCCTGCATGATTTCATGGCTCCTTGGCTATCCAGTTGGGCAAAAGGAAAAGATCAGCGCTATTCCTCCCATTTTAAAGTGAACATTGGCTGACACCCCAAGATGAGATGTAAGTTCCTCAAAGTTACACAGTGACCTAGGGTGAGGGACAGAGATAGATGCCAGGTCTCCCAGCTGGGCCATCTGCCCCAGCATATCACCCTTAGCACTAATTAAGATGCCTTGATGCCATGAAAACCTAATTATAAAGCTTCTACTTAACTACAGCATGGGTCCCCTGAAAGGGTAACTCATTCAGTTGTAATCAGTTACTCCCACTTCAGAAGGAATATTAGTAGTTCATTAAAGAAAGAGTTTATTGAGTAAAGTGCAAAGAGCTATCATAAGGTAGGAAAAAACAAGTAATTGGAGGTTGGGACATCTGGAGAGGTAGTCTAAGGTACAGAGATGAACTTAAACTTCTTTCCTACACCACAGAGCATATGACATTTCTCACCACATTCCTCTTATTTTTGTATCCCCAACACTCCACTAAAAATGTTGGGGCTTCTCCAAAGCTGCAGGCATTTTGACCCAACGAGTTTCTCCATCTCTCGCCTTTTTCCTAGGTAGCAGGTATCAAAGGGATATTCCTGGCAAACAAGAAGGTGGATGACCAGGTGAAGACATACATTACTTATAACAAAGGCAGAGATTGGCGCCTACTGCAAGCACCAGATGTGGACCTCAGAGGAAGCCCCGTGCACTGCCTGCTGGTCAGTCACCTGGTCTCATCTCATGGGCAGACATCTTGGTTACCTGGGGATACTGCATCTTCCATCCAGGGTCTTAGGAACTTGACTGGTACTGAGAAAGTTTCCTGCAATTCCCAGGGCAGTGGTCTGCAAGCTCAAGTTGCTGCACTAATTGGGTGCAAGGCTCATCATAAAACACAGGCTTCTACTGGAAATCCACAATGCATTCCAGCCTATCACATGATAAACATATAAATTGATAACTGTTGGTTAGATGTCAAGGTTAGTAGAGGGTTCCATGGAAACTCAGGAAAGGCCAGAATAGTATGTCTCCAGGGTGCAGTTCCTTTGATGTGGAATATTGGGGTAGGCACTATGGGAGACATGATGTGCAAAACAGCATCCCTGTCCCCAGGTGGTGCAACTCCTGGGAAAGGAAGACAGTTAATTAACAATAAAACTCATTAGCTAGCCGGCGCCGCGGCTCAATAGGCTAATCCTCCGCCTTGCGGCGCCGGAACACTGGGTTCTAGTCCTGGTCGGGGCACTGGATTCTGTCCCAGTTGCCCCTCTTCCAGGCCAGCTCTCTGCTGTGGCCCGCGAGTACAGTGGAGGATGGCCCAAGTCCTTGGGCCCTGCACCCATGGGAGACCAGGAGAAGCACCTGGCTCCTGCCTTTGGATCAGCGTGGTGTACTGGCTGCAGAGCGCCAGCCGCAGTGGCCATTGGAGGGTGAACCAATGGCAAAGGAAGACCTTTCTCTCTCTATCTGTCTCTCCTTTCTCACTGTCCACTCTGCCTGTAAAAAAGAAAAAAAAAAAGAAAAAGAAAAAACAAAAACAAAAAAACTCATTAGTTTGAGTACCCTTGTAATGAGAACTTATATGAAAAATCATTCCATGGTCCCAGAAATGAATGTTTCTAATAAAAATTCTCTTGTCCCTTATCTTCTAGACATTTATATGAAAAATAGGGATATAATCATAAATAGGACAGACAGGACCCTTCCCTTTTGGAGTTTTCAGTCTTTGTCTATATTTGTTCTTTGCTTTGGGTACCAGGAAGGTGAGTGACAAATTGCTACCTGTCTCTAAGAAGAGGTCACAGCACGATTTGTCTATCCCAAACCTTAGCCATGGCTTCAACTTATTTCCTTAACCTAATTTCCTCTCTTCTACAATTTCACCATCTTATTTTTATTTACTATATAAGATTATGTCTATAAGTCCCTAAGCCCTTTTAAGAATGTCTCAGTGGGGTAAACAAGAAAATAAATAAAGACCATAAACTTAACATGAGTTTTAGGTAATGGCTTCAAACTCTAGTTAAGCTTATAAATAGGAACAAAATGTGTACAACAGAGACAACCCAGTTGAGGAAGACAGTAAAGAGCCTGGACCATTTCATCAGTTTTGACCTCTTCACTCCTTCCAGCGACCCCTTGGAGTTCTAAGCAGCAGAGTTTGAAGATCAAGATCAGGTTTGGGAGAAGGTCATTGTTATCTTGTTGGAACAGTCAGGGAGGCTTCCTAAATCCAACCACGAACTTGACAGATGGTATGGAGCGAGGAATAAAGGGGAAGACATATGATTATTGGTGGGACCTATGAATGGTTCTCAGGGCAACTTTTAATGTGAACCATTGGCTTTCTCAGGGAGAGATGACTTCTGCTCAAATTGTGTGGCTCATCATTCAATACCTTCCTGTTTCAGGAAGGTGAACATCTGGAAGCCCCAGCTCTAATGGGTTGGGAGTGCGTTTGGAGTTTTCTGGGATGAAATTGTTTTCTTCTTCCATTTTAGCCCTTCTGTTCCTTACACCTGCACCTGCAGCTTTCTGAAAATCCATATTCCTCAGGAAGAATCTCTAGCAAGGAGACAGCTCCAGGACTAGTGGTAGCCACAGGTAAGGAGAATATTCCCTGAGTGGCTTTTCCTAAATGAAGACTTCTGGAAATAACTTTGTCACCTTTTTGGATCATGTACTCATTTGGACATCAGTTGATGGCTATGGAGGCCCTTCCCAGAAAATTTGCAGCGTTTGTGGATCCCTAAAGCCAATCCTAGAAAGATGGGGGTGCAGAGAATGCTGGATATGTCTAGCCTCTAGGTTAGTGCATCCTCCCACCTCCTATCACAGAGTGGTCCCTTGGGTTTAGCAAGAGTCTAGAGTTCCTCTCAAAGTAAACTGAATGATCAGAAAGATTGTAATGGAGAATTCTCACTTTAATAAAACGTGTAGGAACTACCCAGCTCCCTGGATACAAGTTAGAGTAGTTTTCTCTTTACAAAGAGGGTGCTTTACAAAGGGTTTCACCCTGGAGCTGTTTTTAATCAGGAGGTCTCCTGTGCATGTAAAGGTTTGTTTACACATGATTAACCACTTGGCTCAGAGCCTGGGGGAAAGGGCAGAAAAACTTAAGGTTGCATTGTTGGAGCCACTGTCCACCGAACATCAATCAGTAAAGAAGATAAAGCAACTCTGAAATGAAAATGAAAGTCTCCAGGGGAATGTGCTCTGATTAGCATGCATTTGATTTACATACACCTTTTCAGGAATACATTGATGGCATAAAGCAAGGCTGGCTTCTAATCTAAGAAGTTAGAGCTTTGGCATTAGGCAGCTTATTTTCTAATGAAAGCAGATAAATTCACAGTGACTTTCTAAGATGGTACATTATGTTTTCTTTCATCAACCCAAAGCATTGTACACCACCCCTCCCCACCACGAAACACACACACACACACACACACACACTCACTCCACCTGGGAGTTTCTACTCTCCTAGGCATGACCCCCATCTCTAAACCTCCAACTGTGTGAATATCTTATTTAGTTAGTTATTTGAATTCAGAGAGAGACAGATCTCTCATCCTCTGGTTCATTCTCCCAAATGCTCATAATAGCTGGTGTTGAGCCAGATTGAATCCATGAACCAGGAATTCAATATGAGTCTCTCAAATGGGTAGCAGGGGCCCAAGTACTTCAGTGCACATTAGCAGGAAGTACAGGGTATACATTAACAAGAAGCTGGAATCAGAATTAGTGCTGGACTTGAACTCAGACAGTCCAATATGGGATGCAGACATCACTAGGGGCATCCTAACTGTTGCACCAAACACTCTCTCTCTCACACACATACACACACACATATACACACAAACACACACCCCATGTGAAATTTTAAGTACCACCAATGTCCAGGCACACTAATCATATTGTAGCCTCCGTCACTCCAGTCAACTCCTCTCAACCTCACATGGACGGGATCCACCTGCTAAACAACGCTGACTGCAGGGATCTCAGGACAGTGGAGATGAGCGTAGGCTTCATGGTGAGCCAATCTGTGGACTCATTTAAGCATCAGATGACAGCTTTGGGACCACTCTCCAGAAAATATGCAGGGTTCTTGCATTCCCAAAACCCATATTAAAAGGCTGGGATGCAAAGAGCTATGTGCAGTTGTAACCTTTAGGTCAGTGCACCCCTCTCCTACAGTTACAGGACAGTTGCTAGGGTAATAGCCCCCTATTCTGTAATCCATGTGAGTTGGTTCTTCCAGCTCAGGCGCTGTCAAACACTATGTCTTTCCTCAAGCCATATAGGAGGCCCATGGCAGAAGTGGAAGCCATACTGGGAAACAGTGAGCAATGATAACAATGAATAATTTTGAGTACTTACTATGTAGTCAGGTGTTGTTAAATGTGGTTTAACCACTCTGAGCTTTAGTGTTTTCATTGGCAAAGTGGGAATAATAGCACTATCATAATAGAATTGCAGGATTAAATGAAGCAATGAATTTAAAATGCTTAGAACAGTGCCCTCGACATAGTGAATGCTCAACACATGCTACCTATCATCATCACTAATATTATAGAAATTAAAGCTGTTCTTCTTACATCAGGAGAATCTAATTTGTTCATCCCCTTCAGTGGAATCCATAAATCAAATGTGTATATTATGCATACACTGAAACTCAGGAACCCTGTCCTCCTGATTTCTAAGCTGAGTTCTGACATTAGCCTTGTGAAGCTGGCTTAGTTTTTAACTTCTGAACTTTATTTTTCCACATCTGTAAAACAGGAATGGTTTGCCACCTGCAGGGATGTTGTAAGAATTAGAGATGGAAGGGTATGTCTACAAGACCAGGCAAAGGGCTCAGAGAATAATTGGTTGGGATTAGTGGTAGTTGTTATTACTTGGGACGTACATATCCTTTTATAGTAGCCTAACATTAAGTCTTCATTATAAATTAACAAGCTTGTGGATAAGAATTGACTAATTCCTTTTTCCTTCCCCTGTGAAACTTTGGAGGCTTATTGCCATGCCGTGGGACACTGGGAGGGAGCTAACATAGCTGATGAGATCCTGATGAAAAGCTAGAGCCAAGGCACTGGTGCATGCCTCTTCTTACTCAGCTTTTTCTCAGCTCGCTTACCTGGCCTCCTTGGGAAGTTGTTTGCGATCAGGAAAGGTATTTTGTAGCCAGCCAAGTACACCTTCCATTGCCTGCATGGAGCCAGTTTTACAGAGCCAGATGCCATCTCCATGTTCCCCATCTGTCTTCAGTGGGCTCTCACCTCCCTGCTCCCTCTACTCACTCCCTTTTCCTACCTTGCGTTGAGGTGTGGTCTCAGAGAAGCTGTGTGCATAAATGATGCCCTGACATTCATTTTTCCTCCTGTTCAGGGTATTTCAGAAGGCAGATGAGCTTCCAGTCTGGAGGGTTTGGTAATTGCTTATTAGCAAGTGGAAGCACTAGGCTTCTCTATATCCTTAACACTTTGAATCCAAGCTAGTAGTAGAGACCACGAATCCTCATAGTGTCCTACGGTGTACAACACCATTTCTTTGCCTTGATTGCACAGTGCCTCTGTGGTCCAGAAAGGGCAATCACTATCTTCCTCTGTTACAAGAGAAGAAACCAAGGGTGAGAGGGGGAACAGGTGTAGTACTGAAGCCCACATTCTTTCCGACTCCAGGTCTCGTGCTCCATGCTGTAACCATTCAGCCAGATCTAACCCCAAGTCTTTTTATATGCCAGCTGCACAACTCACTTAGACTCCCTACCATGTGTCCTATAAACTCAATGTTCACGCTTTGTGTTCCCTCCCTTGGAGGCCCTTCCCACTCTGCAGGTGACTGTGTGCCATCTGCTTCTTTCTCTACCAAGCCCTGAGCCTCCCTGCATGGGCAGCTCCTCCTTCTAGGATTAGTGGAGGTGAAAGAAGCATATCTCTAACCCTCAGAGGACTCCAAAATCTGCTTTGTCCAAAAAACAGACTTCCCTATGAGCTTTGAGTTCTTACTACCACAAAGCCACCAAATCATTCTAGTTGAGCTTTGAAAGAGAGCCTGAAGATTTTGGCAGAACCAACTTCTAAGGAGGGTAAGATGTGGTGAAATAGATCTTAGAAAGCCATGCCGTGGATGTCAGATACGTGTAGGGCGAGTCTGCTCCAGCCCACCCTCCCTTTCCACCGTTGGTACTTATGAGCCAGCTATGCAGCGTTAACAACAAAATATCTGCGGCAGGCTACTTGCTTACGAAGAGAAGAGTTTATTTAATTCACAATTCTGGACTTTCAAAGTCCAAATGACAACGCACAGACTCAGTCATGAGGCCCGCCTCTCAGCTGCATCACCTCATGGTGAGTAGCAAAGCAAGCGACTGATTGCATCTCAAATCAGGATCAGAGAGAGCTGCGTGGATTCCAGCTCAGGGTCTTATAACAGCCTTCTTGTAAGAACTACCAAGGAGTCCCAAAAGAACTGCATTCCAAAGGCACCTCCCCACCGACCTAAGGACTTCCTCTCTGAGCCCTCCTCCATAGCTTTTACCACTCACCTGCAGCACCACCGTGCAGACCACGCCTTCAATCGCGGTAAATGCTAGAGGATATAATCCAGTCATTAGCCCACATATAAACCATAGCAGTAACCACCACACTCTGTTCAGGTGTAGTCACATACAGCTTCCAAGTTCTTTTTAGCATAGTGCTCCAGGCAGCCACCACCGAACAACTCAAGTTGACGTTCTTTGCCCTATCCCTCTCTATTTTCTTCATCTGTGCTATCTGAAGCCTGTATGTGGACAGTTGAATTTCAAATTCCAGGCACATCTCCATGGAGCTGCTTGCCACACCTCTCCACTCTTTTCACACCCACTGTCTGAGCCCCGAGCCCTGAGCCCTGGGGTTATTTTTGGAAGCCTGAGTGTCAAAACAAGTTGGCTAGCTGTGTGCTCTCTGATGCTGATGGGAGCTTGACAGGCTGTAGCCTGGCTTTAATTTCTCACTTTGAAGCATTAAATGTCAGGAGCTCAATTAGCATTTTCATTATTGCATTTTTATTGTGCTCTTATTTAGGCTACAGATGTGTGAGAGCTAACATTCCCTTCCTGCTATTTTAAAGAAAAAATATCAACCAATATGACAAACTCTTAGATGCTTAGGGTACCTTCCTGGTTTTCAATGCCTCCCTAAACACACATCAACATTGGAACATGATTCAATCATTTGTTTATCCATTCATTCATTTCACAAATTTTTATTGAGCATTAACTACTGGGTTTGATGATGTTCTAGGAGCAGGGAGCTATCCATTGGGGGAAATTAAAGCAATAAAGATCCTGAGCATTTTCTGTTTAATAAGCATGACCACAAGGTGTTGGGAGTGCAAAGGGTAAAAAGAGGGGCAGAGAGAGGAGGACATGAAGGGATGGAAGCAGTAAGTGTGATAAGTTTAGGAGTAAAATGGGTATCTTTGTCTTCTCCCATGCTCAATGTCCATGGTACACTGAGTGTGGTCATCTTCACTCTGGGTGCTTTATAATTACAGTTTCCTAGCTGGTTGCATAGGGTCACTCAACTGCTTCATGGTCAAAAGCCATGTTGCCAAGTTCATTTGAAAACACACAAATAGACACACACCATGTACGAGTATATGCACACCAGTTTTTCTCATGCTAATATTACATTTGAGGGGTAAGGGACCCTTAGGCCCAGATGCTCCATGCAAGTCTACTCTAACAACTCCTTGCCACCTTTATGGGACACCTGTCAAGAGCAATTTAAGAGATTATTGGTCTACAGAGTGAATAATTCAAGAGGAACAAATGAATCGATACTCAGCCTTTGAATCTAACCATTTGAAGATGTATTCTTGTCATACTATTTACTTTTTATCCCATATTGGATTTGTCTTCCTGCTGGGTTTTTGATCTGTCATCAAGAAAGACTGCACAAATAAAATGTAAGCATCACTTGAAAAACCTTTACTTTTTGTTACTCCCTCCCCTAACCGTAAGTGTATTTGTCTTTAAGCTGCCTGACAATTTCCTATCATGTGCTTATGTTTCAGGCAACATTGGCCCAGAGCTCTCATATACTGATATTGGTGTGTTCATCTCCTCTGATGGGGGCAACACATGGAGACAGGTAACTGGTATGGTTCAGGAACAGGGAAGAAATGTTTAGATTAAGTTCTGCCAACATTTCTGCTTCCTATAGACTCTTGGGTTCTTTATGACTTTTTTTGTTGTTGCAAAAAATGTGAAGTGGCTGTTGAGTTTGGTCAATTTGTCTAGAAGGTTAGAATGGCAATCAGATAAGAGAGCAAAAGTAGCGGACAGGGAATAGGAAGAACTGGAAATGTTCCCAGTTTGTCTGTTCTTTCCTTCAGCAATATGTAACAGGTTACATCTAGAGCTAACTCTTGAACTGGTTGCTGGGGATACAACCAATTAAACTGTTTCTATTGTGAAGGTGCCAAGGGATCTTGGCAAGCAGGTCTCTTCACCTTTCCAGGTCCGTTCCTTTATCTACAAAGCATAAGGGTTAGTATATTAAAATTGGTAAAGCCGAGGAACTCAGTGGTTGTTTAAGTATTGTGTAGGCTCAGCCTTAAGTAAGTATGAAAAAGATTAATACACATGTGACTATATGAAAAACAAATTCAATTTTACAAATGTTTGGAACAATACTGCCCAACAGAACTTTCAAAGATGATGGAAATATTGGTATCTGTGCTATCCCATGTAGCTATTGAGCACTTGGAGTGTCATGAGTGTGATAGAGGAATTGAATTTTTTTATTTCATTTATTTTAATAAATTTAAATGTGAATAGCCTTGTGTGACTACTACTCTTATACTACTGTGTAAGAGATTTATCCAATATCAACTAGGTGTCAGGCTTAAACCTCCAGAGGAAATTGAATGCTATAGAGTCCCTTGTCTCACAGAGCTTAAAGTTAAATAGAAGAAATGAGTTCATAAATAACTATGATTTAGAGTGATTGTATTATTTTAGTTATATTAAGAGCATACAAAGGAAAGGGAGAGGTTGGTTCTTCTGGGAAAGATTTCACAAGAAAAGGTAATATGTTACTGAGCCATAAAGATGAGAAGATTCCTACCTGGGAAGTCAAGAGAAGAGCACTAAATGTCTCAATGAAGGTGAAGTCACCATCTGAAATCTAGTTAGACAAGTTTCTGCATGGATCCCTTAGTGAAGATTATCATCACCTTCCCCAGTATCATCATCACCTCCCTGCCACCATTGTCACCAACATCACCATTTAAAGATTGTCAAGCACCTGATAGACACCAGCAACTATTTTAGTCCTAAAAGGCACACAGTGAATGTTAAGCCAAGTTTCCTACCCACAAAACCATAACCAGGTGGATGGGGAACAGACACAAAAGTAGTATCAAAGCTTCACAATATAAGATAACTTATTTGAAGTGCCAAAGGAGAGTGGAAGCTGAAACACAAACTCATATGGAACAAAAATGCCAACAGACAAACCATTGTCCCTTAGCCTCAGGGATCAGCTTACCTTTCCACACGGCCACTGCAATTACATCCTTGTATTGTCACTACTTTGACTTTCTTTTCCCGTTTCCCAAGCAGCCAGGGATTCCACTTTTCACTCTAGTGCTGAAAAGACTAAGAATTAGCAGTAGCTAGAATGAGAGTATCATAAGGGAAATGTAAGGATAAATTGTCCCTTCTCTCCATTGCCATTGGGTTCTTAGTTCTTAATTCCAGACTCTCTGTTTTGTGGTTGATCACAGATCTATCCATAAAACTCTAGAAAAGAAAGCCTAGCATTGCAGATTTAGAGTCTGTAGTTATGTCTTGAATAGAAATGGGTTGCTTTTAGGCCCTTTGTGTTTTAAGACTCACTATTATTTAAGACTCACTTTCCTTAAAATGTAAATAAGATAAGGGAAAAAATTAGGAAGTATAGGGCTGAGAAATTATTTACTTTTTCTCTGTAGTGTTTGCTGGAGCAAATACTTGAGGCCCCTTTCCTCCTTCTCATTTTCCCTTTAAATCTGTTTATATCTTCTTCCCAGCTTGTAGCCTCCTTCCCCTAATCCATCATCCCAACCTCTCTATCTTGGCTGCAAGAGCTGCCATCAGCTGGAGAAGTTCTTAGAGCCTCCCATCTTATGGAATGTCTAAAGTGGAGGTTACTCCTCTGCTGGATAAGTGGTTCTCCTGTTCAAGTTGTAGATATAAAAGTCATGTCTGGCATAGGCATTGCTATCTGCAAGATTGGTCCTATAGTTCTCTTAGCTCAGAGCCTTGTACCTTAGTTGGTTCTTAATGAATGCCTGTGAGTAAATAAATATGTAGATATACCACTGAGTGATAAGTGAGTGGATGGATAGATAGGTAATGGACAAATAGGTTAATCAAAGAATGGATAACTTTGGTTCCCTGGAAGTACTATGGTCCAATAAGCATTTAGAGAAGGGTCTGGAGACACAGATTTAGGTTCTCATCCAACTTGCAGAGGAACCTCAGAGGTAGTAGCTGAGCCTAAGTTCTCAGTTATCAGATATGCCATAATGTCTAGGAAAATTATCTTTTAAGCTCTTAATTTATAAATAAGACTATAATTGGATATATAAGATATATATACTATATATAATGTATATATAACACTAATTGTATATATAATATATATACAATTTATAAATTAGAAAACAGGTGAATAGATGAACAGGAAGTAAGGGCTAAGTGGTAATTTCCTAAGACAAAAAGATGGAGAAGTTTTTTCAAAGTCATTCTTTCCTTTAGGTTTTCTAGTTGAGCAAGACCATGTTGCCTCACCTTCATGTAGCATGCTGTTTCACAATACTAGTGCAGAGAGCCTGGGAAATGCCATTTGATTGGGCTAAGGAGAGTTATTTGTTGTCTGTGAGCCTCTTTCCTCATTTATCACATGGGGATAGTACTTGCCAGACTACCTGATAGTGTTGTTGGAAGGCTTAGAATATAGATGAAACAATGTATGTGAATGACTGTAAACTATTAAGCACTGTGCCAATGTAAGGTGTTGCTATGATTGTTGTTGTTGTTGTTCCAGATCTTTGATGAAGAGTACAATGTCTGGTTCCTAGACTGGGGTGGCGCCCTCGTGGCCATGAGACACACACCTCTGCCAGTCAGGCATTTGTGGTAAGGACAGCTCCCTATCCTGTTAATGAGCAGCTTTTGGTGGAGAGGGTTGGGACAAATTATTCTGCATGGTTTTATACTCATGCATGCATTTCCTCATTCATTTGTTCGTCCATCCATTTAATATCTTTTACATTATCTAACTCACAGGTAGTGATAGTAGGCCAGATAATTCAGATGGCAAAGAGTGAATGGGGTGGGGTTGTAGCAATGGGTGATCATGTAAGGCAGAAAATAACATAAAGAACCTGTCAATTCAAACAAGCGGGGTTAGGAATCCAAAATATGAGACAGAGAAATTGCTGCAAGAGGTGGCTTAGGTACCTGTGCCAGATACTGCTTTCAGTTGTAGATCCGTTGAGTCTGTAATTTCTATGAATATTCCATCAATGATGAGCATCAGGTGGAGACCAGGGGGAGAGGCCTGGGCTGACACTCTAGAGTTGGAGTCCTTGGGCATCATGGGATAATTACAACCATAGTAGTGGTTTTAATGTCTCAAGCAGGTACAAGGAGGAGAAACTGACTGTTGTAGAACCCTGGTGAAGACCAATATACAGAGTAGAAGACAAAATTATGGGACAGACCAAAGAGAAATGGCCAAAAACGTTTTCATGCTTGCTGGAGAAAGGTGTGATCAAAAGCATCAGATATTACAGTGTGATCAAGACAGTTGGGGAGTGAAAAAATAATCTGATTAATCAGTATAGGAAGTAATTGGTGATGGTTACCTGAGCAGATTTAAAAGAGCAATGGGATTTTAAGTTAGATTGTAATAAATTTATGAATGTATAAATATACTAATGATAAACAACAAAATAAATTGGAGACAATATAGATTCTTCTTCTCAAGAAAGGAAATTATGGAAATAGAGCTGAGAGTGTGTCTTAAAAACCTTCAATGAGGTGAATGAGCTGAGACGTGGTGAGGATGATGATGATGATTTGATGCTCCTATTGTTTTGTTGTGTTTCTGGCAGGGAATGTTTGAGTCTTGTATGTGCCTGTATTTTGAAGGAAAGGAATTTCAGGCTGCAGATTTATGAAAGTGAATATTTGAAAGGGTTAATACTTGGAGGTGGAGATCATGCCTTGTAGAGTTTGTGGGATTTACCCTGGGCCTGTAGATGGCCCCTGGATTGTTAGGCCCTTCATTTGGGAAGACCAACACTTCTAGAAAGAGAGTTTCACTGGGAGACATCATACTGCAATCAGGAAGATGTATAGGATTTTCTGGTACAAAATCTGATCTTGAGCCACTTTTACAAAGCCCTGAGAAGGTTTCTTTCCGTTTGGCCATTTTAGATTAAACTATATGAACTTGTATTTCTAGATAAACATGGTCACATATTTTCTGTTTTTTAGAAAATCTAGCATATATAGTTACACCTATATAGATAGTCCTACAAAGAAATCATGAAAATACATTTTTAATTTATGTGTGGAGCCATGTGTAAGAAAAGTGTTGTACCAGCCCAATGATGAGCTTCTAAAACTTCCCAAAGTCATTGTTTATCAACTTCTTAAAACTGACTAAATACTTTACAGTATAATAGTATACTATAATTTAGTTCAAGTATAATATTTAAATAGTTTAGTTCTAGTATAATACTTGAATCATTTGATATTTATTTAAAAATGTATTTTTAAGATATTTATTATTTTTTATTTGAAAGACAGAGGGATAGAGGAATCTTCCATCCTCCAGTTCACTCCCCAAATGGCCGCAATGGCCGGAGCTGGGCCGATATGAAGGCAGGAGCCAGGAGCCAGGAGCTTCTTCCAGGTCTCCCACATGGGTTCAGGGATCAAAGTACTTGGGTCACTTTCTACTGCTTTTCCAGGCACATTAACAGTGAGCTGGATCCAAAATGGAGCAGCAGGGCCTCAAGCCAGTGACCGTCTAGGATGCCAGTGCTGCAGGCAGAGGCTTAACCCCATTTGCCACAGAGACAGCCCCAAAGATATATTTATTTATTTGAAAGGCAGAGTTACAGAGAGAGAAGGACACACACACACATACACACACACACAGAGGAGAGAGAGATTGATTTTCTACCTGCTGGTTCACTCCCCAAATAGCTGCAACAACTGAGCTGGGCAAACCAAAATCAGGAGCCTGGAAACTCATCCAGGCCTCTCACAAGGGTGGCAGATGCCCAAGCACTTAGGTCATCTGCTGTTTCCCAAGTGCATTAACAGGGAGCTGGATCTGAAGTGGAGCAGCTGGGACTTGAACTGGAGGATATGAGTGTCGCAGGTGGCAACTTAACACATTGTGCCACAATGCTGGCCTTGGAATCATTTGATATTAATGATACTCAGCATGTATTGAGAGCTTATTAGGTTAGTACATTTCAGGTACTATTCTAAATAATTTACATGAATTATTTGACTTAGTTCTTGAGCCAACCCTATCTCTGTGAATACTTTTTATCAACTGTTTATAATGACATAATTAAGTCTTTGCTCAGGGGTGTACACAGCTAGTATCTAACATGATCAAGTTTGGCCTTTGACATGGATGCTCTTCTATTGTAACCGCTAATTTACCAGCCACTGTATAAGCACACAAAGGCTATAACATGGTCTATGCCCTCTGTCAAGACAAGGAATTTAAGCAGACTACTCATTATCAGAAATTAAAACACTATCTTCTGAAGGATGCTGGCTGTGTGTGTTACTGAATCTTCAGGCCAAGTGGAGTCCTGCCTGTAAAGAGGTCTTCCTGTAGCCGGTGGCGTGGAGGCTGATGCCTGATGGAAAGATGCCGGGAGTTGTGTCAGGGTGGGGCCATGGATACAAGCCACATCTTGCAGTTCAGGGAGAAGCGGGAGTGTCCAGATTATTTTTGATTGGAGTCACAAATGTTAAAAGCAAGCTGAAGGGTTAAACTTCAATCAGTAGGAAATTTACTCCACTATCAAGACCCATCTCTCTTCCTGGAAGGAAGAGTTGTTTCTACTGAGTACTGAGTAGGTCTTGAACTCTCAGAGAGGATGGCCTGAATCCTAAAACAAAATTGCTTTAGAACCAAGGAAGGCAGTGTTTCTTAGCCTTGTTACTGTGTTCTAAGAACCTGCACCTCAGTCCACATGAGAGCATTGACAAATGTCCTGTAGACACATACAGCTGGGCAGGCTTCTTCCCTGTAAGTCCTAGGAGAAAGAGGTTAGCATCGTCTTGCACTTGCCCATCCCTCTCCTGAGCTTTTCAGTTGTGATAAAGACCTGGCATTCTTCAGTTGCTGAGTTTGAGAACTTTCTGGAGAGAAGTTTCCTTGTGCTGAGGAAAGGGAGAATCTATTTCTATTCTTGTTGCTGTTTCTTCCACCAGAAGAGGAGAGTCTGTTTGGTGTGGAAGGAGTACATGGAGCAGAGGGGCTAGCGAGGGTGTTGCTTTGGGGAATCTTAGCATCATTTTCATCTGATCATCTCGTCTGCTCTCCAGAAGTTTCTCTCTAGAAACTTCCTCACTTCCAAAAGGAACACTTGGCTGGGAAAACCTGGAGGGATACCATCCAAGTTGGGAAAATTATTCAGTATCCACTTAGGAAAATGTAACTAGGATCCAAGTCATCAGTACAAAGTTTGAGGTTTCCATCTTCCATGTAACTCATCTTTTCTTTGTTAAAATTGTAGAACTCAGAAAAAAATCACAGCGTTCCCATTGACTTTCCTCTTTAATAATGTTACCTTCCATTTTCTCATCTATTCCAGCTTACAAAGTATTAAAAATGATTTTTCACACTTAGCTTATGAGTGAGCATCTTCTTCACCTAGAAGATCTCAACACTATTATTGTCACAACACTAGAAAGTTTTCCCAGAACTTGAGCAGGGATCATGATTTCTCTTTACTTCCTATCAGTGCTCTTCTCTGATACGATCCCTGCATGTGGTTCACTATCAGCTAGTGAGTGTGTGTGTTAGAAGACCACAACAATAACTACTCAGTTCATTCAAGAATTCTGCTTGGTACTTCTTAAAGGCTGACTATTTTGTAAGGATTTGACTATATCATTATCATCAATGTTTTCTTATGAAATGATTGACTGATTTGTGCTTCCTCCTCATGAGATGCCAGCTTCTAAAATCTAAACACGGTTTCTTCATGACCAGTAGTTTCTAATTAAGTCGCAACCTTCATGGTAAACAGGCTCATTTTAAGTGGAAGAAAGATTAAGTAATCAGATCCTGTTATTCTCTGTTGTAGATTTCAGACTCACATTATTTTGTACACAGATATACAGTATACATATTTGTATAGGAAAATGACACGAGGCCACCTTCTTTCTCATGTGGGTATAGTATCTCAGATTTAACTGATAGCTACATTAGCTTTCAGAGAAAAGAGGAGTCATAATTGAAAAGCTGGGTAAACTTTAGCTGGGCTAACAAAGCATGCTATTTCCTACAAATTGAAATAATAGGTAGCTAGATAGGCATGAAGACAATTCAGCATACAAATGAACTCATCTATTTGTGACCATGTACATTTGGATGCGCAGAGATTAGATCCTAAGTGCTATTGTACCAACCCTCCCTCCAGCATTACCTTTGTACTTGAAAGCATCAGAGTGAGATGAACAGTAGAGCCCCGCTGAATACCGTACTCAAATGAAAACTCACGATAGAGTGCCTCACTGGCAAGGACAGTCCCTGGGGTGTGACTGTTCATTCAGCTGTAACAAACCATGTGTGTCGCCTTTCAACGAGATGGTCTCTGGAAACAGAAAGCATCACCTGGCCTTTTGCAATTCTTTGTTCTTCTACAAATGGTTGTTGGCACTAGCGTTTTGTTCAGAGCCAAATTCCTATGAAAACAATAGCTCCAACCATTGCTTTTCTTTAAGAAGTGAAAGGACATGGGCTATTCTAAAGAATATCCAGGTGGCTAAAATGCTGCCACCTCTTGTGTTTGGAACAAAAGGAAAGGGATCAATATTCCTTACTAGGATGGCCTTGACCACTGTAACTATTTCTGTGCTAGAGATTTCCAGGGAGGGCTCTGGATGTTGTTGGAAGACTCTATTCCTTTTAGTTGATAACATCTGAATATCACATTCAGAAAAATAGGAAAGGAGCCTAGAAGTCATGTATTCTGGTGTCACACTTCTTTTTTTAAACTTTTATTTAATAAATATAAATTTCCAAAGTACAACTTTTGGATTATAGCAGATTTTTCCCCCCATAACCACCCTCCCACCTGCAACCATCCCATCTCCCGTTCCCTCTCCCATCCCATTCTTCATCAAGATTCGTTTTCAATTATCTTTATATACAGAAGATCAATGTAGTATATACTAAGTAAAGATTTCAACAGTTTGCACCCACACAGAAACACAAAGTATAAAGCACTGTTTGAGTACTAGTTATACCGTTAATTCACATAGTACAACACATTAAGGACAGAGATCCTACATGGGGAGTAAGTGCACAGTGACTCCCATTGTTGATTTAACAATTGACACTCTTATTTATGATGTCAGTAATCACCCGAGGCTCACACTTCCATTAACAGAAACTTCTGTAACACACCAGCATGTCACACCATTTCACTGGAATACCACAATGCAAAATGGTTTGCAAATGCCCAGACAGGGAGTTTCTATGTTGTGTAATGGCTTTAGAAATATTTTTTCAGGCTCAGTAATGATGAATCTACTTGTAATGTCTGCCTGTTGACCCCTATCCTGCTTCCCACATGTATGCAGACTGAGTCTGCTTCAGAGCTGCCGTAATTTTAGATCATAGAGCTGGAAAGGACCTCAAGAAACTTACTGTTTCTAGCCTTTCTAAGTTCTTAGAAATGATCAGATATGCAGCTCAAGACAAATTTTATCCATTTATCCTGCACATACGTATTGAGCATATACTATTTATCCGGCATTAGTATGGGGTTCGGGTTTATCATTGAGTGTGCCAGTGGACTTGAAGGCTTACATTGTGTACTAACATTTGACTGTTCTCTTAGAAGAGCCACAAGAATGGAAATATTTTCTCCTTCTCTTATCTGTATTTTTGAAATTGATCGAACTGTGTATCTAACTATTCACCCTTTAATTTCATTCATCAACATACCCATTCTGGTATTCAGCACATAGCTTTTTAAAAAATATCTGAAAACTCTCTCATTTTTTAAAAAATATTTTTTTAATTATTTGAAAGACAGAGTTACAGAGAGAGGTAGAGACAGAGAGAGAGGTCTTCCATCCGCTGGTTCACTCCCCAGATGGCTGCAATGGCTGGAGCTGCATCGATCCGAAGCCAGGAGCCAGGAGCTTCTTCCAGGTCTCCCACATGGGTGCAGGGGCCCAAGGACTTGGGCCATCTTCTACTGCCTTCGCAGGCCATAGCAGAGAGCTGGATCAGAAGAGGAGCTGCGGGGACTAGAACCTGCGCCCATATGGGATGCCAGCACTTCAGGCCAGGGCTTTAACCTGCTACATCACAGCACTGGCCCCAAAAGTTTCTCATTTTAAAAAAGGCACTGACTGCTAATTCAGCTTTAAATTTTTCATTTACCTAAGCTCATAAAATTGATATAGACTGTCTCTCAGACAATTTGTTCATTTAAAAAAAATTGTGCAGAGTGACTGAGAGAGAGGGACACAGACACACACACACACACACAGGGAGAGAGAGAGAGAGAGAGAGAGAGAGAGAGAGAGAGAGATTGATTGATTGATTTTGCCTCCAATAGTTTATTCTGCAAATGGCTACAACAGCCAGGTCTGGGCCAGGGCAAAACCAAGAACCAGGAACTCCATCTTGGTCTCCCACATGAGGTGTTAGGGGCCCAAGTACTTTGGTCATCTGATTCTTTCACAGGTGAATTAACAGGAAGCCATATCAAAAGCAAAGTAGCACTGGCACTGTGGCTCAATAGGCTAATCCTCAGCCTGTGGCGCCAGCACACCAGGTTCTAGTCCCGGTCAGGGCGCCGGATTCTTTCCCAGTTGCTCCTCTTCCAGTCTAGCTCTCTGCTGTGGCCCGCGAGTGCAGTGGAGGATGGCCCAAGTACCTGGGCCCTGCACCCACATGGGAGACCAGGAGAAGCACCTGGCTCCTGGCTTCGGATCAGCGCAGTGCGCCGGCTGCAGCAGCCATTGTGGGGTGAACCAATGGAAAAAGGAAGACCTTCTCTCTGTCTCTCTCTCACTGTCCACTCTGCCTGTCAAAAAAACAAAAAACAAAAAACAAAGTAGCTAGAATTCCTAGCAGCACCTTGGTATGGGAGGCCCATGTCTCAGTTGGCAGCTTAACCCATTGCAGTATAGCAGGTGCCAGCCCCACCATGTGTTTTTACCATTTTTCATGCTGTTGGTTTTTGTATAATGTATGAAATTGAACATCATGTTTAGGATCTGTTAAAATGGTCATTTTCTTTTTGTATATATGTATATTGTGTGTGTGTGTGTGTGTATATATATATATATATATATATATATATATATATAATCTCTCCTTGACCATATACTAACAGTGGCTTGCTTGCCCTTCATGACAATACCATTACTAGGAAATAAGTAACTGTTATTGAAATAATTAACTGTTATTGAAGTCATGTTTTCTGGTGTCACACAAGACTCTAGTTCCTTTTTTTGGCTTAAACTTGTATCAGCTCATCTTCTGTTTTCTTCAACTGTGAAGATTTTTTTTTCCATTAAGCATTTTGCTTTAAGTTTGTCTTACCTTAAAGTGACTTCCAAGTCTACATCCCCAGTTAGACCAGAAATCTAGATACACCCATGTAAATGTTTCTTTAAAGTGTCAATTATGGAAGTCCAAAAAGAATCTAAAATCTTGCTATGGATAAAGACAGAAACAGAAGAGTGGAAAGCTTTGCCTCTCCTGTCCTTCCCACTTCCCCTCTCAATTGCTTAGTCCCTGCTGCCTCATCTGTCATCAATATTTTCCATGTTTTTTTTTTTTTTTTGGCTTGTGTAACCTATACAGTGATACTTTAAAAAGTTTGTGGAAAATGGATTCAAGAAGATAAATTTAATTTTGTACAAAAAATCTTCAAATCCACACATACAAGGGATCTCCAAAAAGTCCATGAAAATGTGTATTATGAAAAAAAGTTACATGTGGATTTCAAAACTTTTACACCAAAATACATTTTTTAAAGATTTATTTTTTATTTATTTGAAAGGCAGAGTTACAGAAAGAGAGAGAGAGAAAAGGAGAGGCAGAGAGATATCCTCCATATGCTGGTTCACTACCCATATGGCTGCATTGGCCAATGCTGGGCCAGGCCAAAGGCAAGAGCCCAGAACTCTGTCCAGATCTCCCACATAGGTGGCAGGGGCCCAAGTACTTGAGCCATCTTCTGCTGATTTTCCAGGCACATTTGCAGAGAGCTGGATCAGAAGTGGAGCAGCCATCTTGAACGGGGCCCATATGGGATTCCGGCATCATAGGTGGCAACTTAACCTGCTACACCACAATGCCTGCTATACATTTATCTTTTAATACTATTTTCAAAACTCCCTCACATACCTTCCATCACCAAATCCCATTGACCTAACCTGTAAAAATATCTTAAATCTTTCCATCTCTTTCTCTCCATTACTACATCCTTTATCCAAACCTCAGCTCTTACTTGATCTCACAATTATGGTCCCTTGTTCCCCTCCCCCAACTCATCATCTTGCATCCACTTTGGATCCTGAGAACTCAGTCACCACAGAGAAGTCAAAGTTATCTTTTATAGTTTAAATCTAGTGGATCCCTCCCTTTTCAGTTGGAAACCGTGTCAGTCATGATGTGGCTTCTGCTTGAGTTTCTGATTCCATCCCATCAATTGCCTTTCCACTAAGCTATAATCATTGACTATCTTTCTTTTCTTCCCATAGCACAGCTCCCTTTCATAGTAGTTCTTTCCTCTATAAAATCTACCTCCTAGATTTTTATGTCACCTCCATATAGAGGTGTCACCTCTATAGAGAGAGCTTTCTTCTTTTTCATAATTTTTTTGAAAGATTATTTATTTGAGAGGCAGAGTTAGAGAGAGAGAGAGGGAAAGACAGAAAGAGAGGTCTTCCATCCACTGGTGCACTCCCCAAATGGCTACAACTGCTAGAGCTGAGCTAATCTGAAACTAGGAGACAGGAGCTTCTTCCAGGTCTCTCACACGGGTGCAAGGTCCCAAGCACTTGGACCACCTTCCACTGCTTTCCCAGGCCACGAGCAGAGAGCTGAATGTGAAGAGAAGCAGCTAGGGCTCAAACCGGCACCTGTATGGGATCCTGGCGCCAAGGCAGAGCCTTAAATTAACAATCTGAAGTAGCTATTCAATCAGTAGTAAATCACTCCTGTTTTTGTGTCGTTTTGTTTGTATATTGTTCTTTTCATCAAAGTAGGTTGTAAGTTCCACTGAAGTGTGTTCATCTTTCTTCTTCAGCCCTATATTCCTAAAACTGAGGCCATGGCCTGCTCAGGCCCATCATGGCATCAACTATTTGACAAGTGAATTGATTTGATTTGATTTGATTTTGATTTTTTTTATTGCCATTAGTTGAAGATCAGTTGAAATTTTATTCCTGTCTCCCTGGGTGTTGGCAAAGCTGTTGAGTTCAGTTTCACCAATAGATCTAATAAGGAATTCTCAATTCCTTTGTGTTGGCCATTAATGAGCTATTGATCTGAGGAGCAGAATGTGGATCCCTTGGGGATGCCATTCAATATAGTTACCTCAGGCCACTTTAAAAGTCCTATTCATCAAAAAGAGTAGCTCTCGGGGCCATCATTGTGGCACTGTGGGCTAAGCCACTGCCTGGGATGAGGGTATCTGATGGTGCTCGGGTTCGAGTTCCACCAACTCCACTTCTGATCCACCTCTCTGCTAATGCTCCTGGGAAAAAATGGATGATACTCTATGTATTTGGGCCCCTGCCACCCATGTGGGAGACCTGGATGGAGTTCCAGGCTCCTGTCTTTGCCCTGGCCCAGCCCTGGCCATTGTACCCATTTGTGGAGTGAACTAGCAGATGGAAGATCTCTGTCCCTCTTTGTCTCCCTCACTCTCTGTAACTCTTCTTTCCAACAAATAAATAAATTTAAAACAAGGAATAGCATTCACAAATGGCAGGACATTTAACTTAAGATTTAAATATCTGAAAGCCAAGAGATTATATTTTCCAATGTTATATTTTTGGCAATTTCTTGGGGGAGTTCGGCTTTGGTTTGTCCTTAATAACTATCTCAGCCTGCAGTCATAAAAGTGTTAGCCATTATTGGTCACAGAAAGTGGTCACAGTGGCACGATCCTGGGTTTCCAAGTGGTACCTTGACTATAAATAAGAGTCAGCATTTATCCCTCATCCTGGCTCTGGAGACCTGGCCACTACTTGTGTTGGACTTTAGGCTTTCTCTTCTTCTTTTTTTTTTTTTTTATAAAAAGATTTATTTACTTACTTACTTATTTAAAAGGCAGAGTTGCAGAGAGAGGTAGAGACAAAGAAATCCGTGACAGAGTAGCTGGGCTAGTTGTAGAGAGAGATACTCATGTAGCCAGCTTTATGGGTGCTAGTATGAATTATGGTTGAAAACATGATTTGATTGATCAAATGAAGATCCCTCATCATTCTTTATTTTTTTAATTCATTGATTCATTTAGCATTATGTGATATCAGCCATGTACCAGGATTATGTTAAGGACTGGGGATATGAACTTGAATCCTATGATCTTTGACCTCAAAAAGCTCACAGTTTAGTGGTAGAGTCAAACATACATTCTCTTTTTGTTTAGAGATTTATTTATTTATCTATTTGAAAGACAGAGTTACAGAGAGAGGTAGAGACAGAGAGAGAGGTCTTCCATCCGCTGGTTCACTCCCCAATTGGCTGCAGTGGCTGGAGCTGTGCTGATCCGAAGCCAGGAGCCAGGAGCTTCTTCCATGTCTCCCACGTGGGTGCAGAGGCCCAAAGACTTGGGCCATCTTCTACTGCTTTCCTAGGCCATAGTAGAGAGCTGGATTGGAAGTGGAGAAGCTGGGATATGAACCAGCACCCATATGGGATGCCGGTGCTTCTGGCCAGAGCATTAACCCACTGCACCACAGTGCTGGCCCCAAATATACATTCTTTAAAATATTATCCTTTTCTAATAAAGGAATGTATATGGTATTTAGGAGCCATTCAATGAATATGGCATATATTTGCCCTACACTCTCAAAGTTTATCATTTTGAATTGAGAGACTCAAGGTTAGTTAAGAAGGTTTACTTGGGACTATGATAGGAGAAGGACTAACTGTGGCAGGACAGTATAGGAGAGATTTCTAATCCTAAATTGTGAATTATGGAAGAATTAAGAAGCACCCAGGACAAGAAGGGTCACAGAGCAGGAAGAAACTAAAGCCGATTTAGGGAGAAAATGGTTCCCAGAAAAAGCTTCTCAGAGGACATAGCTTTTGGGCTGTTCCCCTGGTTAAATCAAGGGGCTGACAGGTACTTGATAATATCAGGAAAAGACATTCAGATTTGCTCGAATCTCCCGTGCTGCAAACATTTCCTTAAAGAGGTGCAGCTTCTGTAACCACAAGGGGCCAGAACTTCCTTTTACCAGTGGATAAAAGATGGAACAGGGCTACTCAGAACATCTCACAGCCCCTACAGTCAGCGTTAAGGGCCTCTTAAAGTGGCAGTAGCAAAGGGAAATGATCCCAACATCCATGCTGAACAAACGGGAAATTGCTTTTTCTAAGGCTTGATCTGAAAGAGATGCACATACCCCTGCACTACTCAACCTGCCTCGAAAGCTCCAAGGACTGAAGGCTGTGAATTGGACCTCAGGTTCCATTCTGAGTACTGAAAACGTGACTCTCCATCCTGCAAGCCCCATGCTTGGGTTGTTTTTCCTGATTCTAATATGCTGAAATATTTCTGCAGCACTGGTGCTGCCTCTGCCTATGCCAGGAAATGCAGTTTTGATCAAATCTCATAATAATATGGGGAGATGGTGAAGATTAATGCCTATTGATAATCCAAACTGCCAGAGAGGGAGATACAGAAGAGAATTTAATAACCTGAAAAATGGTTGCAAAACAGGCTTTATTTTCAGCTGTCTCTTCCATGTATTTGCTTCTAACCCAGGGTGAGTTTTGATGAGGGCCACTCGTGGGACAAGTACGGTTTCACCTCAGTTCCTCTGTTTGTTGACGGGGCGCTGGTGGAGGCAGGAGTGGAGACCCACATCATGACGTGAGTACTTCCTTTGCTGTGCTGAAGAGAGGAGCAGAGACCTGTGTTCTACACCCACTGAGGTCTCAGATTTTCCCCCAGGCAACTCTACACCAGACCATTTCTCTGAGCCAGAATGTCCTCAGTGTATAAAATGGAGGTGTTTAGCCTGCATCCACCACTCAAAAAAGCCTCTTAGAGGTTAGAGGTGGTAGGTTCCTAACTGAGCAGTGAAGGTTTCCAATGGAACTTACAGTGTCATAGCAAATTCCCATTTACCCCAAATCTAAGCAGACAGAAAGCTTAAGGCTTTGGATGTGTTTTTTTCTCTTTTTAACCCAGTCCAGTAGGAGCCAAGGGGCAGGGATACAGGGAGTAAATAGCAGTATATGTATACTGAACAGGTAATGGTTTAGTGGAACCACTTAGGTTCAGTTTCTCTCTCTCACTTTCCCCTCCTCCACCTAGACACACAACACACACACACAGTGTTGTTCCACTTCATATTAATTTGCTATGAAAAATTTCCCACTTCCCACATGTCTTTACAATGAGGTTAGATGGTTGGAATATAGATCTTGAAGTTGTTAGAAATCTTGAAGTACTTTTTGAAAATGAAATAAAAATAAGAATAATTTGATACTATTTCCTAAAGATATATCAACTTTTAATCCCTTAACAGCTGATCACCCTTGTTTGCATGGGCATATCCTTATGATCAAGTGGCATGGGATGATGGTAATCCTCCACCTGTCAATCCATACAGAAACCTCCACCTTTGTTTCAGCTGATGGAAATACCTTAGCCCTTAACTCTTCCCTGGAGTAACAGGAGTCTGTTGGGCAGGATTAAGGGGTGTTTGCTGCACTGTGCGATGGTCAGAAGGGCTCACAGCAAGTGAGCAAGTGTCATGATTGGTTTGGGGAACAGGGTGTGATCTGCATGCTCTAAGGGACACTGCTCTTCTGTCAACTCTTGTACTCATTGATTCCTTTAGAGTTTGAACAAGTCTTTTCCTAGTCCATACTGATGGCGTTTGAGAAGGGCCCAATCGTTGGGTAAATGGCTAGTTCCCCGCTCTCTCCTTTGCACAGAATGATCAGGTGTAACTGCATCAACGGAGTTGTGATCAAATCTCTTGGATTTGCTCCAGGCTCAACTACTCCTGCCCTCCTGTTAGGTCCTCACATGCACAGGGTTGAGTGGCCACTCCTCTGCACTCTCAGGAAGAACCCTGCCAGGATGAAAAAGGTTGAGGGTAAAGAAAAAGCAAAGACAGCAAGGTTCTGAAGTCCGATTCCGGGGCAGGGCACTCAGACATGAGTGAGGGCTCCGTCCTGTCCTGCAGCTGAAGAATGCCTTTCCAGGAGCCGTGCTGGACCTCCATTGCCCCATTTATCAAACCAGATCTCCCTTCTCAAACACTGGCATTCTAAAACCTTTCCTCTCTAGGAAATGCCGTAGGAACCCTGTAAAGAAGGACCTCTTGGGGTGCTGTCAGTCAGATTTTATGGCCCTGTCAGTCAGGACCATAAAAAGAGTCTGCAGGATTCCCAGTGTACAAGAGGTTCATTACAGACAAAATGGGAGGCTCTATAGAATGTCTTTGAAGTCGACTGGACAGTGCTGTAATTTCTTTCATTCCTTCTAAATTTTCTGAATTGCTAGTGAATTCTTCCTTCTAACCCCATGGAGGGTGGACTATGGTTTTATTTTTTTAAATATGTATACACATATGTATGTGTTTCCTTTTTGAAAAAAAAAGATTACTTATTTGAAAGGCAGAGTTACAGAGTGGCAGAGAGAGAGAGAGAGACAGAGAGAGACAGACACAAATCTTCCATCACTGGTTCACTCCCCAAATGGCCACAATGGCTAGAGTTGCACTGATCCAAAGCCAGGAGCCAGGAGCTCCTTTCCAGTCTCCCACACAGGTGCAGGGGCCCAAGGACTTGGGCCATCTTCTACTGCTTTCCCAGGCCATAGCAGAGAGCTGGATTGGAAGTAGAGCAGCTGGGATATGAACCAGCACCCAAATGGGATGCCGGTACTGCAGGCCATGGCTTTATCTGCTACGCTACAGCACTGGCCCCTCTATTTATTTTATTTGAAAGGTAGAGATACAGAGTGATAGAGATAGTCCATCTACTGATTCACTCCTCAGATGCCCACAACAGCCAGGGCTGAGTCAAAACCACAGCTCAGAATTCCAACCAGGTCCCTCACATAGGTGGCAGGGAGCCAAGTACTTGAGTCATCACCTGCTGCCTCTCAGGTTTCATATTAGCAGGACGCTGGATCTGGAGCAAAGTAGCCAGGGCTCCATCCAGATCCTCTGATTTGGGACACGGGCGTCCTGATTGGTGACTTAACCACTATGCCAAATACCCATCCCAGACTGTCTTGAAGGACTTAAGCATCTACAATCTGTAAGGCAAGATGTCAAACCCTAAGAGAATGTCTACAATCGGCCCAAGTCATATATCACATTGATAACTGATGTGTTAGATAGGAACTTGTTTTATAATTAACTGTGTTTTCTGAGTTCTGTTGCTATAGAATTTGTTGCTCAAAAAGTAAGGCAATGATTTGACCTCTGCCCAATAATTTCTTCACCCTTCTAAAATATACCCTTAAGTAGAATTATCTCACCATCTGAGGTTTTAATTAAAGTTCTCATGATAATAAAACAGGCTCTGTTAAGTGTTAAGTGTCAAATCACTTTATTAATTAAGGATTAACAACATTGTAGACAAGTTTAGCTGCACACACAATAAATTATATTTAAAATACAGGATATTATTAATGCATAAAATCTGAAGTTGTATCTTTGGTAAACACACAGCAACAGTGCAGAGGTATTTAGAAGGTTCATGGATAAATGGAACCAAGAGTGAACCAGCAGAAGGAAAATTCTCTCTCTCTGTTCTTCTCTCCATAACTGTGCCATACAAATAAATAAACAAATCTTTAAAAAAGCTTTTATGAGATCTGTACTTTTTATAATAAACATTTTCCATGAATTTTTAAGAGCTCTCCCCATGTAGCATTAATACAAATCCTAGATAGTCAAAGTTATTTGTAGAGTTCAAATGACTTTGTAAATACATATATAAATGTATAATGAATACATACATGCAAGATTACATAAGTATAAACACATATACACTTATCTGTATATTTATGCAAACACAACACCCCCTCCCACACACACACAGACGTGTATGTGTGTGTGAGATGGAAAGAGACAGGGAGAGAAAAGAGAGACACAGATACGAACCTCTAGGATTCAAGTTCTTGGAAAGACTTTCAGAAAATCCTTTTGTAAAATAATCATTTTGGTGGTACCCACTATGTGCCAGATATAGTTTTAGAAAGAAACCCTTTCCTCTGTGGGATCTGGATGCTACTACATTAAATAAATATGGCATATAAATGACTTGGCAATATAACCCAGAATACTATGCCAGGAGATCCAAAATTTTCTTATGAATTTCAACAGGTAAATGGAATAGCAGGAATATTATCATTTTTTTATGGAAATCTCTGGCTATGAGCTAACTTTTCCCAATTATTTCCCTTCCTTAATGATGAAAATAAAAGGAAAAACTTCTGCTTTCCTAAGACTTCCTCTACTGTGGCCATCAAAGAGATCACATTTCGAGTCTCAAGTTCTGTGAGGCAAAGATGCAGACATCTGAGTATATCACACGTCACCTTCCTGAATGGATTCAGGACAGAGCTGGATGCTAAGCCCCTCCACATCTCACAGCCCTGGAATCTTGGGCAGTGGTCCTAAAACCAGCCACTCCTGTGTTAGGACCAGAGAGATTTACGGGTCCTTTTTCGTTTCCCTCTCATCTTGTAACCTGATTTATCCTGATTCTCCTGTATGAGGCTTATTTAATCTCCTGCTACTGTCTTCCTTTACCTTAAACAATACCACATATATACCAGTCTCTGTGTGACCTGGTATTCCCTAGCAAGTTCAAGTCCACAGTTTAATTTCTGTGTTCATCTAAGATTAAATGGTAATAATTTTCTCACAACCTCGGATAGAGTTTAGCTGGTCACATGGATATGAGAAAGATTGACCTCAGGGCCAAAGCATTTATAGAAAAGATGAGATAACACCTCTGTTTGCTGTCCTCCCCACTGACTCCCCAAGAGCTTGGTAGAGCTTCCCTACCTCTTCTCTCTTGCTTATCAAGATATTTCAAATAATAGAGCATACCGAATTTCTTATAGAGGTCTGCAGGAAAAGAATTTTTTGTCTTTTTATGAGAGTAAGGTAAGTCTGGGAAGCATTTATGAAAACAAGCATAAACAATACAGATTATCTCTTGTTGTTTTATTTAATTCAGAGTCCGTCTTGCACGAAAGCAGTATGAGTTTTTTCAGGGCTCCTTAGACAGAAGAGCAAACCCCAGAAGAACTGTCAAGATGTGATTTCTGCTTTTGTACTAGATTTGAAAGGACCTTGAAACCAAGTGGACCACCAGGACTGAACAGTGTTTTTCCCTAGTGGAATGGTGTTGGTAACAGTTGAATCAAGAGTTCAAAAACTGTGCGTATTACCTAGGAAAAACAAGGAACGGGAGTTCCTCTGGGAACAAGAATGCCTAGCCTGACAAAAACACAATAAAGGGGCCGGCGCCATGGCTTAACAGGCTAATGCTCCGCCTTGCGGTGCCAGCACACCGGGTTCTAGTCCCGGTCGGGGCGCCGGATTCTGTCCCAGTTGCCCCTCTACCAGGCCAGCTCTCTGCTATGGCCCGGGAGTGCAGCGGAAGATGGCCCAGGTCCTTGGGCCCTGCACCCGCATGGGAGACCAGGAGAAGCACCTGGCTCCTGGCTCCGGATCAGCGAGATGCGCCGGCTGCAGCGGCCATTGGAGGGTGAACCAATGGCAAAAAGGAAGACCTTCCTCTCTGTCTCTCTCTCACTATCCACTCTGCCTGTCAAAAAACCAACCAAACAAACAAACAAACAAAACAACAAAGGGGTAGGCTGCTGGAATTCTATGTACCACTGTTCGTCCTGACTCTCTCTAGTTCAGCTGTGGTCAAGGAGAAAGAGGGACTGCATTAACGTTCTACTACTTCATCTTGATTCTTTTTTTTTTTTTTTCCAATAAGTTCAGTTCAACACTATTTTTTTAAAAGATTTATTTATTTGAAAGGCAGAGTTACACAGAGAGAGAAGGAGAGGCAGAGAGAGAGAGAGAGAGAGAGAGAGAGAGAGAGAGATCTTCCATCTGCTGGTTTACTCCCTGGATGGCCGCAACGACCGGAGCTGTGCCGATTGAAGGCAGGAGCCAGGAACTTCTGGGTCTTCCATGGGAGTGCAGGGGCCCAAGGACTTGGGCCATCTTCTACTATTTTCCCAGGCCATAGCAATGAGCTGGATGGGAAGTGGAGCAGCTGAGACTTGAACTGGTGCCCATGTGGGATGCTGTCACTGCAGGCAGCAGCTTTACCCACTACGCCACAGCACCGGTCCCATCAGTTAAACACTTCTAATGAGCTTCTGTATGTGAAATGCTAGTATATCTTAGGGGTGTTCTGAAGGTAAACAGAATTCTATCCCTTGGAGGAGCTCTCAGGCCAAAGTGGTGGGACTAGGTGAGGATACAGGCGTCATCAAGGAACTCAGGTCAAATAGCCAGGAGATGAAGGGAAGGAAGTGAAGTCATCACACCCACAGTAGGTGACAATTGAGTTGGTCTGGAAATTTCAATAGCAGTTCACCAGTGGAAAAACCAAATAATTGACAACAGCATGTAATTTCCAAGAAAGAAGCAGAGGTTTTTAAGTATCATATTCACTAATGTAAACTTAGTGCCTAAAGGGGGAGTTGACACAAAGGAGGAAGTGGGTGATTATTTGTTGAGTCAATGATTTCAAGGTAAGGGAATGAATGGGAAAAAAAGGCAGAGGAACCAAAGAACATGGCAGGGTATAGGAATCTGGTCTGTATCCAGAGTGATGTTTTTGAAATTTTAAGTCTGATGGAGTCACTCCTCTTCTTGGAAGTCATGGAGGGTTGTCCATTATCTTTTGGATAGACTCAAAACTCACTGGGCTTATAAGTTTCCATACTGACCACTGGTCTGGGGCCCTATTGTTGGCTCCTGTGATCTGACCACCCTTCTCTGATGTGCTGATTCCTTCCTGCCCCTGGATCTTTACGTCTGCTTTCCCTTCTCATTTAGAAGACACAGACTTCTAAGTATCTTTTAGGTCTCAGCCTAGGTATCAGTTCTTACAGCTAACCTTCCTTCAAGCTGCCAGTTAGGTTAGATCTCCAAACTACTTACTGTATTGGACCTGTATAATTTTTCCTCTCGCTATACTTTATATAATAAATATTAATGAAAATGGCACTCATTGTTTAATATCGTTCCCCTCCGCTTTCATTAAGACAGACAATAGAAGTATGCGTGTGCACACATACATAAATACAAGGAAGACTCTGTGTATTTTGTTGTTAGAATGAATTGTTAAATTAATGAATAAGTGAATGAACAGGGTGAATCCCAAGACTCTTACTTGTGTTGATTGTTGTGACTTCTTTGATCTCCATAGCTCCAGCATGTTAGGCAGTTGATTATGGAGAGTCTGAAGCACTATTATCAGAATCCGGGAGGTTGGGAGCTAGGTGGCCATGAGAGCAGACCATGTCTCCATGCAGAGGTGTGTATGCAGTGTGTCTACAGCACAAGGCACAATGGCAGGTGGGCATGAAAGGGCAGCTAGAGAACGAGGGCCCTCCTGGAAATGATTTCTGATTTCCCCCTTGCAGAGAATCTGCCCGCTTCACACTGTAGCTCCAGGGAGTTGCCTGGGAGAGAAAGTCCCCAGCTTGGAGGCCTGAGATGTGCTTACTTTTATTGACCCTTTTTCTTCTGTCTTTTCAAATGTTATTATTTCAACATCTCCCTGGTAACCTTGACAGAAACTATCTAGTCTAGCCTGATTCACAATGAAATGTGACCGTTCTTATTACTTGGGGCTATGAACAGGATTGGATGATTGACAACCTGGTGGTCCTATTGCGGCTCAGGCAGTGGCTCTCCAGCTGATGAGATGCCTGTGGCTGTTAGAACACAGGGGCCTTTTTGGTGCCCTATTTCTTAGAAGGCTGCGTAGCCCAAAACAGCACTTTAAGAAGAGAACTTTGTTGTTGTTGTTCTTGTGGCGTGGCTCAGATGTGGAATCAGAGGGAAATCCTTGATTTCCTGTACCCTCAAAGCTATGTTAGAAAGTCTTTTCTAATAGGAAATGTTTGAACCAACTGACTGTGATTTAGCTGATCTTTTACAGGAGCCAGGGAGAACCTAGCAATGTCCCAAGTGCCAAAAAATAAATAAATAAAAATCCCCGAAGGAGAGAGGAGAGAGGCACGGCTTTTCTAAAAGAAAGCAGATACTTCTTACTCAAACTGAGCCACAAAAACCCTAGGGAGTGTTCAGTCTGATCTGGAAGAATCCAGCAGAGGCTTTACAGCCAGTTTGTGTCTGTTTGCTACTTTCTTTGTCCCAGGCATCACACTGAGCACCTTCTCTAACTCTCAACAACACGACGGGGTAGACATTTTTAGGGTTACTGGGTACGTGAGGGTGCTGAGGTTCAACTCACCTATTCAGAAAGATGCAAAGTAAGAGCAAGGGATCTGTATTTCAAATCCAAGCTTGAAGCTAAAATTTGAGGAAAGCTTTTAGAAAATTTTAAAGTTGGTTTTGTAAGGACCATGAAGGTATGTGTGGAAAGAGTGGGAGGGATATTAGCTATTCAGCAAGTATTGATGAGTACCCACTGTGCTGCCTGAAGCCAAGTTACAACAGACTCATTCCTGCATTTTATTATTGTTTCTGAAGATTTATTTATTTATTTGAGAGACTGAGGTACAGAGAGGGTGGGGGGAGACAGAGAATTCTTCCTTCTACTGGTTCACTCCCCAGATGGCCACAAGAGCCAGGGCTGGGCCAGGAGCCAGGAACTTCCTCTTGGTCTCCCCCGTGGATGCAGGGGCCCAAGCACTTGGATCATCTTCGGCTGCTTTCCTAGGTGCATTAACAGAGATCAGAAATGGAACAGCCGAGACTCGAGCCAGTGCCCATATAAGATGCCAGTGCTGCAGGAAGCGGCTTAACCCACTATACCAAAATGCTGGTCCCCCATTCCTGAATTTTAACTGACAGTCTTTTGTTAAAAAAAAAACACGTTAAGAACATGAAAGAATTAGGGGGCAATTAAATAGTAACTTATGGGGTAAATTGTAGTGACTACTGGTTATCAAAGAAATGATTAAAGACACACTCAAAGGGCTTCATGACTATATAGAGAAGATGGGAAGAGGGCATTGCAGTATGAGCAGAACACAAGTGGAACGAATGTGCCTGGCCGGTAGAAAGGAGAGAAGTGACAGGAGCTAGAAGTGTCTTCAGTAAATTGGCTAAGGCCAACTGCCTTGCTGGATACGTTTCTAATGGGCAGACAGTCTGATCCATTGTTTCACCAACAGAACTAATAGGCAAAGTGAAGGGGAGAGATAACATTTTTGCCTAAAAAATTACACAAACCTCAAATTTGCAGAGGTTTAAAAAAATGTAAACACCTTCTTTCCACTTAAGAAACTGTGACCATCTGCTAATGGAGAACACACTTTAAAATATGGCCTCCGCACTGCCTGGGGGCCCAGCCCTGAGCTCAAATGCATTGTTTAGCTTCTAGTAACTGCCTCCGATAAAGTCGTTGGAAATGAACCAGAGCTGCTTCCATTGATCTGTTTTTCAATTCTCTCTTGTTTGCTGGAGGAGCCTGATTTTACTTTGCCCAGAGTAAGTCATTCGAGTAATCAGTAAATCCAGTGGAACTGCCAAGCCGCTGCCTCTGAGGCAGCCTGTTTGACTCAGAACCCTCAGCCCATCCCCAGGGAGGCCATCAACTCAGAGGACCGCTCCTGTTTGTGCCACAGAACACGGAAACAGAATGCCCACCTGCAGAGGGGCTTCTGCATGATACTGGGGTGTTGGGGGACTGATAATAGCCTAGCAGGAAAGACTTATTTTGATGAACAAATTGCTGTGTGAGCTCAGGAGGGGGCAGTATGGTGGCTGAGAGCAGGGGCTTTGGAGGCCCCCTCTTCAAGAGCGGTCTTCGCCAGCCCCTTCCATCCATGCGACTGCAGCTGCCATGCTTAACTTCCCTCTGAGCTCCTGTGCCCTCACCCAGGTATAGGAGTAAGTGCAATGTCTTTTACCAGGGGATGCTGGAGGTGTTTTTGGTCCCCACTGTCTAATGATCAAGAAATGGACCACCTACAGGGAAGGGCTTCTGCAAACTAGACCAGGAGTCAGGAGCTTCTTCCAGGTCTCCCCATGTCAAGGACTTGGGCCACCTTCCACTGCTTTCCTAGGCCATAGCAGAGAGCTGGATCAGAAGAAGAGTAGTTGGGTCTCGAACTGGCTCCTGTATGGGATGCCGGCACTGCAGGCCATGGCTTTACCTGCTGCATCACAGTGCCGGCCCCCTTGGAATGTTTCTTACTCATCATCCCCCCACAGCACTGAATATAATTGTGCTTGTGTGTAATTGGTGCTCAGCAAATTAATATAGTGAGTGAATAATATCATTGTACTGACTGCAAATTGTTGAAGAACAACTATTGATTTTTCTAGTTCTTCTGATTTTGTTTATTTATTGGTTCAATATTTGACACAAAGAGAGATGAAGTATAAGTGTTGAAATATAATATTATAGGGGCCGGTGCTGTGGTATACCAGGCAAAGCCTCTGCCTGCAGTGCCAGCATCCCATATAGGTGCCAGTTCAAGACCCTGCTGCTCCATTTCTGATCCTGCTCTCTGCTATGGCCTGGGAAGCAGTAGAAGATGGCCCAAGTCCTTGGGTCCCTGCACCCGCGTGGGAGACCTGGAAGAAAGAAGCTCCTGGCTCCTGAATTTGGATCAGTGCAGCTCCGGCCGTTTTGGCCAATTGGGGAGTGAACCAGCAGCTAGAAGACCTCTCTCTTTCTCTCTCTCTCTCTCTTTCTCTCTCTGTGTAACTCTGATTTTTAAATAAATAAATATTTTAAAAAAGAAATAAAAATATTATAACATAAAGGAGATATCCCCTCTAATCCTCCGCCTTGCAGCTCTGGCACACCGGGTTCTATCCCGGTTGGGGCGCCAGATTCTGTCCCGGTAGCCCCTCTTCCATGCCAGCTCTCTGCTGTGGCCCGCGAGTGCAGTGGAGGATGGCCCAAGTGCTTGGGCCCTGCACCCCATGGGAGACCAGGAGAAGCACCTGGCTCCTGCCTTCGGATCAGCGGGGTGTGCCGGCCGCAGCGCGCCAGCCGCGGCGGCCATTGGAGCGTGAACCAACGGCAAAGGAAGAACTTTCTCTCTGTCTCTCTCTTTCTCACTGTCCACTCTGCCTGTCAAAAATAATAAAAAAAGAAGATATCCTCTCTTACTTCCTATCTTATAGTTCTTTGAATTTACCTATCTTTTCTCCTCTTTTCAATCGCACCTTGAATGTTCATTCTCTCCTTCCCCTCATTCCTATCTCTTAGGATTTCCATCATCATTAAACTCTGACTTATCTTTTACAGGTTCATACAACACATTTTCTCATTCATCTTTAGGGACTTTCAACTTTCAAATCCATAGAAGGGGCCTAACTAGTTATGAAAAAAATAAAGCACTCTGGATATGTGATGATTTCTTACCATTCTTTTTGAAAAAAAAAATCAGCTTTCTTCAGTTCCAATACCTTCTCATCTCTTTCTCAGTCTTCCTTTTACCCCCTCACCTCCCCGTATATGTTTTCCTTTGCTCCCTGTCTCCATCTACCATCTCACCAAGCGTTGTATCGTATAACTAGCAGAGGCTCTGCTTTCAGGACTCTTGCTGTGGATCCCCTGCCTGTTTCTATTAAGATCTAGTTCATGTCTTTCTTTCATTCACTGCAGTTTCTCCTGCAGCCACTGACCTCCTTTTATCCCTAATCCCATCTGCACCCTAATGGGAAAACAATCAAGTGGCACGGATACAGAGGCCTGAATTTCTGGGGACCAGTGCCTGCTTCTGCTGATGAGCGACCTGCCCCGAACACGGCCCTTTCTGCTGGGATTTGAAATCAATCCTCAACAGCTTCCGCCATGGGAGCACGGGAGGAGGGGTAGGGAACCGGGCCTTTCAGAGAATTGGACTCTTGTGAGAACATTAGCCAAAAAAAATCACAGGTTCTCACTTATCAAGTTGCTATTACAAGAACATTTAGTGTTTCTTTATTCAACAGTATGTATTGATGACCCACTCCATGGTAGGAAGCCCTAGGAGCCAGGTTAGAACATAAACAAAATGGTCTAGATCTGTGTTAAGAAGATATTTCTATTCTAAAAGCAGATCACCATCCACTGGTTCACCCACCAAATGCCCAAGATAGCCAGGGCCAATCCAGTCCATAGCCGGCAGCTGTGGGAGCTCAATCCAGATCTCCCACGTGGGTCATCAGCTGCTGCCTTCCAGGGAGGAAGCTGGAATGAGGAGCAGAGCTTGGCGCTCTGATGGGAGATGTGGGTGTCCCAACTGGAGGCTTAACCTTTAGGTCAAATGCATACCTCCAATTTTGAGCTTTTTTTAAATGAAAGTGATGGTGTGTGTGTGTGTATGTGTGTGTGTGTGTGTGTGTGTGAGAGAGAGAGAGAGAGAGAGAGAGAGAAAGAGAGAGAGAGAGATAGAATTGCCTTAAATTTTGAGTTACCTCTAATTTCCAAAGATTCTAACCCTGGTGATGGTTTCAGATTATTGTGTCTCTCCTAGTCAGAGAAAGCAAAACAATGTCAATGGACGGGAACATCACAGATTATTAACTTCTATTGGGACTTTTATTTTCATATCTATAGATTTGTTATTTTTAAATTTTTGTAAGGAGAATGCATTCTTTTTATAATAAAAAAGGATCTCATTTATCAAAATGTCCATATGAAGATGATCCCCCAGATAAGGGGAGGGAGGGACTGCCTGTCACTTTGTGTTGGCAATTGTTTGGGTCATACTTATTTCACCTTTGAGCCTGTGACCTACAGAAGGGAGAGTCTTAACTACCCACCCTCATTATCCCATGCTAACCAGTGCCCTGAGTAAATTAATACTAAATCATCTGAATGAAACATATGACTAGGAACCAATAAAAGATAAGAATAGAAAATAGACAAATCCTACTCATAAAATAAAAATTCAGGAAATTGCTAGATAGTGGCTTCTGTTGAAACAGTGCTCTAAATAATTTCTTCAAGGTCATCTGGTTAATTTATGCTGCATTTGTAAGTTATTGTGTATTTTAAAAATTAATGAAAGATTTAATTATAGTAGTGTTGCCTGTGACCTTTTGTGAAATGACTTCATCATAAATCTGCAGGCATTTCAGAACTGTTTTCCAGTTTTCTAATAATTTGTTCTCAAATTAATGACATTCAGCCAGTGAAAGGAGTTGAGGCTGGGTAAAAGGATTGAGTTGGGATTTGTGGTTTCCTAGCAATGGCTAATTCTGAGTCGTGGACGGAGGTGGCAGAGAAGATGGTGTGTGACTCACCAGAATCCGCAGCAGGTTTAACTATTTACTTAGAGGAATGAGAAATAAATCCAAAGTGTCAACAGAGAGAAATTGCAAGTAGCCAGACTGGGTCACTGCGGAGCAGCTGATTTGGGGCACATTTATATACATGTAAATTGGGACTAACACCTGAACCAATGGGAGATTTTATCTTCCTTCTTAGCATTCACAGAAATTCTCTTTTAAATTTTTCAATCTATTTTCAATTTTTTATTAGAAAGGCAAGTTTTTATTAGAAAGAGGTGGCGGGGAGGGGGGGGGAGAGAGAGAAAAAAAAAGGGGGTCTTCCATCCACTGGTTTGCATCCCCAAATGCCAGTAACAGCCATGGCTGGGCTATACTCAAGCAAGGAGCCTGGAACTCAATCTGGGTCCCCTACATGGGAAGCAAGGACCAGAGTACTTGAGTCGTCACCGCTGTTTCCCAAGGAGTGCATTAGCAAGAAGCCGGAATTGGAAGCAGAGTTGAGACTTGAATCTAGGCATGTGAGCATCCTGGACCAAACAGCCTCATTAGCTGTTCTATTTTACCTGTCAGTTGTGAGTCTATGCCTACTCTCCAGATTGGTGGCCACTTTTGAAGCCTGAATTAGACTCCATCAGCCTCGTTGTCTCTGGCTCCCATATACTTTGGGGGCTCAATGAGAACAGCAAAGCTTTCTCTGGAAGGGAGAAGGCTCATTTCTCTGGAGTCCAGGGCATGACCTAGCTATATCATTCTGATCCAGCAAAGTGAGGGAAAGGCTATGTAGAGGAAGACTGAATCATAGCACATCACAGAAGGGCCTCTGTCTTAGAAGAAACTGGTAATGAACATCGGTAGTTCCATAGTGGGCAAACCCTGGGATAAAAGACGGAAAAGTCTGGCAAGTTTGTCTTGACTGAGCCTTTGCTATTCAACCAAGTCCTTGGATATGATCATGTCACTGCCCTGTGTTTCTCAAACCAATAGTCCCATGCAAGTGTGTAGTCACATCTGGTGGCACAGTGTGACTTGACTTGCAAGCTGAAATAGTTTCCCATGAAAAGCTGTCAGCATAGAGAAAGAAGGGTGTTTGGAGACCTGGGTTCTAGTTCTTATTGTTCTTGCATAGTCTGTTTCCTTATCTGAGTCTCAATTTTTTTCAGCTAACCTTTGAGCAGGTTCATTCCTCAAAACCCTCCCAGCATAAGATTTACAATTCTGGTTGTCCTTTTTCACGTCTCAGGGATTCCCAACCAGAGGCCAACCCAGTAAAGAGTGGCATAGGTCAAGATCACTCACCCAGTTCTCTATTCAGTAGATGCTGTAGACCTTGAAACAATAGGACCATAATTAGGACTGGCTAGGTACATGTTCTGTCCATATTTCCTCCTTCTGCTTTCCCCCATTCATGCTTTTAGTTTGATATATATCATGGTGTTTTTCCTTTTGTGCACACAGGTTATTTAGAGCTGCAGGTAAGAGGGCCCCTGTGCCCATACTTCAATATCAAACCATGTAGTCAGACGGTTGTTAGTGAGTCTTGAAGCACCTAGACAAGAATATGTGCCTTGTTGAAAGTACAGTGCTAAGGATTATGTTACAACAGTTGCTGAAAATGCACAAGTTCTACTCTTTACTCTGTCATTTTCATGTTACATAATCTTGTTTGATGAGTTATTTAACTTTGAGCCTTAGTTTCCTCATCTGTTAAGGTACTCCATGCAATGTCCTTAGCATAGTCGATGTTCAATAAATTCTATTATTGGTGGTGTTAATTACTATTGTGGTTACTTGATTTATTTCCACTGAGGACCTACTGTTTACAAGTATTGCAGCAGGGATCACAGGAATATTAAAGCATAAGGGATATTATCTTCCTCCCAAATTTTCAGGCATCTGGGGATGTCTTTGTGTTGCAGTCGGTTAAGCCCCAGTGGAGGCATCTTATATTAGAACGCTGGTTCTTGTCCTAGCTGTTCCACTTCTGATCCATCTCTCTGCTCATGTACCTAGGAAAGCAGCAGGAGATGGCCCAAGTTTTCGGGCCCTGCCACCCATGTGGGAGATGCATTTCCAGATCCCTACCTTTGGCCTGGCCCAGCCCAGGCCATCATGGTCATTTCAGCAGGAAACAGCTGAATGGTAGATCTCTCTCTCTCTCTCTCTCTCTCTTTCTCATGGTAGATTCTCTCCCTTCCTCCCTCCCCCTCTCCCTCCCTCCCTCCCTCCCTGCCTTCCCCCCTCCATTTTTCCCTCTCTCATCACTCTTTCTAATGAATAAAAATAAATTTTAAAAACTTACCAGGCATCTAACTAAAGCAGGTACTAATAGCTAAGTACCAATATATAACAATACTAACAGTTTAAAAGTATTAATTGCTTAAGCTAAGAGTACTGTAAATGTAATGCTTATTTTAATCTCAGAACTCTGTTAGATATTGTTGTTCCCATCATTTTGCACATGAGGAAACCAGAATGTAGTGTCTGATGAGCTCTCCGTAGGTCAGGGTTGGGGCTCACATCTTGACCTATCTGCTGTCAACACCTCTGTGCTCAATCACATCACTCTGATGTCTCTGCAAATCCATGGCAAGCACTTATTTTTAGGCAGAGCTTGTATGAGTTGCAAACTCTCAAGAGTTTGAAATCTAGCAAAGAGGATAAGACTGTTATTTGCATAGTCTAAGAATTTTGACACACGTTGGAAGTACAAAGGGTCATACTCAATATACATGTTAAATGATACTGAAATTCAGAGATTTTTTATTTTTGTAGGAAGGAAAGGAATTGAGGAGGAGGAAAAATCATGGAGGACATAATACAAAAATTACTATTTGGCTAAAAACTAGATATAATGACATACCAAGAATATGGAAGAGTACCATGCTTTTATAGTTTTATGATTATGTTATCTAAAAACTTATAAAAAACACAGAGGTGGGAGATTTTTAACCATAAGAAATGTTTTAATACACCTCACTTAGAAACCAGTAGTCCAATTGGTCCAAAAGTTGGTATGATTTTGAATATTAATCATATTATTAGAAAGCCTGATTTAAAGGATCTTTACAGAAGCATCCACCAAACAAATGGAGAACACCTATTCTTTGTACACAAATATTTAATATTTTTTTAAGTTTACCATACAGTGAGCCACATGAAAAGTCTATACTGCTTCCAAAAAGCTGACAAAATTGAGATCATATTTCTCTAAACATAAAAATTAAATGAGAAACTTAGGATAAATGTAAGTATAGAAAGTAAAAAGAAAACCTCATGTGTTTGTCAACAAAACCATGAGTTAATTAGGAGTAGGTCTGTTCCTCAAAAAAGAAATCAAAATGCCAGAATGAAATATTTAAGTTTGAAGAGATTTCCTCCTCCTCCTCTCACTGTCATCCACAATGCGCTGCTTCTGATGTGACCTGAGATTTGAAGAAAGAAAACGAGTTGGACAAGGCAAGTTGTGTGGAAGGCCCCCCAAGCAGAGGAAGATCAGACACAAGGAAATCATGCTTCTGTGAGTGGAACAACATACGACTTGGTTTCAGCAAAGTAAATACTGTGTACAAAGGTACTTGGAGGCCAATGTGCAGGAGTAGAGATTCAATATTGTTAGCATCACTTTGCACATGAGGAAACAAAAATGCAGTGTCTGATGAGCTTTCCTTAGGTCAGGATTGGGGCTCACATCTTGACTGTCTGCTGTCAACACCTTTGCTTCACCACTCCACCCTGCTGCCTCTGCAAATCCATGACAAGCGTTTTGTCATCCTACCTATGACAAGATTGCATGAGTGTTCGAGATCAAGGAAAAGTACCTTGAAAGTCTTCTACGTGGAGTTTGGAGTTGCTGAAATGAAGAAGATTGGTAGCCACTGGTACTATCAGAATATGGAAGTGGGAGTCAAATGCAGTTGGTGAAGTGAGAGATTTCATAGATGTGCAAAGAAAAGGATGGGGAGATGTTGTGGAAGTTAAGAGAGAAGATCAGGTTCAAGACTGGGTTTCTGCTAATGTGGAAGTTCCTAGCCTGATGACTAAAATTCAGTCTCAGAAATTACAGAAGAAGAAAGGCAGGAAGAAGCTGATAGTCAACTTTGAACTTACTCTGTTTCTGAAAATGTTAAATAAAAATGAGAGTTGGTGGTTGAAAGAGCTCAAGAAGCAAGTGCTGAAGTCACCAAGGAAGAGAAAGGAGGACATCCTGTTTGCCAGGGAGTGAGTGACCCACACATTACTCCATTTGACTTCAGTTAGGTTCCCTTAGAACTCAGTCTTCAGTGAAGTCCATCTACTCCAACTCCCAAGGGACTGTTTCTGGTTCTTGCTGGCATTTCTAGAACCTTCTTAGTGACAAATCCATAACCTTTCTCTCTCTGAAGAATTGTGGCTCACCACTGTCTTAAACTTCTCAGCCTTGATCACTATGTAAAAAATCTGATGTAATTGGAGTTTGGAAAAAGAATCAAATGACTTTGCAGGGAGAGTCAGGTGACCCAGAGCTGCTCTCCAGTAAAGAGGTAAACAGCTTTACAGTGCCAGCTTCTCTAATTACATTTAGTGTGCATTGTTTCCACCTAAATTACAGCAATTATATATCAAGATCCCATTTGAAATCATTTAATTAATGAGTAGCTAACCCACTCTGTGTGCAGAATTCTAATGAAGCCTTTTATTTTTGTGAACCATCTCCCTCCCTCAAATTAATGACTCCCCTTGCAGAAAGACTCACTCAGTTCTGGAGGGTGGATTAAAGAGGATGTGTTATTTAGAGTCCTAGGAAATCTCATTTGTCGAAATCCTAGCGCAGTCCAGGATTACAGGGGGCAGATCAGCCACTGCCACTTTTCCCAGAAAATTGTTTTTAGTCTTCTAAATTCCAAAGACTACCCAACTCAGCCATGTTCTTGACCCAGAAATAAGGGCATATGAAGCTATAACCCCAATTTTGGAAAAAGTAAATGATTGTGTTAGATTAATTCTATCTATTAATCAACCTAAAATTATTTGAGTGTCTGTTGTATAAAAGAAGGGCCAGTAGAGACAGAGATGAATGACTATAATAGATAAATTTTCAGGTGTATTGTCACCAGAAGATAGATCTTAACCCTGTGGGTAGATATGGGGACTGAAAGAAAATAAACTCTTTGGAGTTGTCTTGCAGGGGCCACATTCCATCTAGACTTTTGTTGTACCCCGTTCTTAAGTATGCATCACTGATTGAAAACCATCTTTTCAAGGAAGTTGTAGACTTAAGAGATGAGGTGGATTTCTCAAGGCCACCCAGCTAATTTCATGGCAAACTTGGACTTTGAAAAGCCAAATCTTCTGTTTCCTTGACTAGTGCTCTTGCTACCGTGTCCAAACCCCTTGTGTGGAAACAACCACCAAAGAGCATAGGAGAGACCATCTGTGTGAACAGTTTGGTTGGCTGCCTCGACATTTAGCACTAGAGGGTTTTAAACAAATAGAATTACCCCCTTGTGTTTATAGAATCCAAGCAGAAGATGAATCTAGAGTGGAAAAACTTTCATGAAAAAAGTCCAAGTGGCAAGGGAAAAGGAAAAGAAAAACAGAAGTAATAAATTTTAATTGATTTTTTTCCCTGAAAATCCGTTTAGTGAGAAATGGCTCAGAGAATACATTCATTTTGTTCCTGTGTTTGGCAGCAACTTCCTCAGGGGAACAAAGGGTGGGCTACCTGTTTCCATGAAGCCATTTTCATTACGTCAGAGGTGTCAGTTGTCTCCAGGCTCACCAGCAAGATGTCCAAAGAAATAAATGCAGAGGCCGGCGCCGTGGCTCAACAGGCTAATCCTCCGCCTCGCGGCGCCGGCACACCGGGTTCTAGTCCCGGTCGGGGCACCGATCCTGTCCCGGTTGCCCCTCTTCCAGGCCAGCTCTCTGCTGTGGCCAGGGAGTGCAGTGGAGGATGGCTCAAGTCCTTGGGCCCTGCACCCCATGGGAGACCAGGAAAAGCACCTGGCTCCTGCCATCGGATCATCGCGGTGCGCCGGCCGCAGCGCGCCTACTGCGGCGGCCATTGGAGGGTGAACCAACAGCAAAAGGAAGACCTTTCTCTCTGTCTCTCTCTCTCACTGTCCACTCTGCCTGTAAAAAAAAAAAAAAAAAGGAAATAAATGCAGAGAGATAGTTCTGCATTGGGAGTTACATGAACCTTGGAAAAGGAGTTTTGAGCTAGGCCTTTTGAAAGCCCTTGATGAGAAAGTGGTTGGATGAGTCTGTGAGTTCCAGTAATGAGAATGATGGTGGTGATGGTACTGAATATGTGTTGTCCTCAGGAATTTTCTGGATTTTCATATGCCTTATCTTTCACAGTGGTGTTCTGATTACTTTGGTAAAATTACACTTTAGTGCAGCAGCCATTGTGGGGTGAACCAACGGAAAAGGAAGACCTTTCTCTCTCTCTCTCTCTCTCACTGTCCACTCTGCCTGTCAAAAAAAAATTACACTTTAGAAAGGGGGCTAGGAGCACATTTCTGAAGAAAAAAACAAGGAAATGGGACTCTTGATAACAGTGGATTTGACCATGCTAGAAACCAGATTCTTTTTGCCAAAGATTTGAGGATAAAACTCTATTCTTGTCCCTCAGGATCAGTCAGCTGTTCTTTATCAAACAACTAAGGTTGAAAAGATTCTGTTCCTTATGGGATACAAAAAAGTATAAGAAGTACTCCCAGATTTAAGGAATTTCTAACTGGTCGACAAAAATTCAACCAAAGATACAAAGAAATTAAGAAATTCTGAATGTGTGATGTAGAGAAGTGTTTCTCAAGTGTGGCCCCTGTGACCAGCAACATCAGTGTTGTCTGAGGCTTGACTGGAAATGCAGTGCTGGGGCAGGCCTTCAGCCTACTAGTAAAGATGCTTGTGTCCTGCAGTAGCATGTCTCTGATTCTTAGCTCTGGTCCTTGACTCCAACTTCCTTCCAGTGCCCAGCCAGGGAGACAGCACTGATGGCTCAGGTAGTTGGGTTCCTGCCGACTTCCTGTGGTAGACCTGACCTGAGTTCGAGCTCCTGGCTTTGGCTCTGGCCCAGACATTGAGGGCACTGGGGGAGTAAACCAGCAAATGGAATCTCTTCATGTCTGTCTCTCTGCTTCTTAAGTAAAGAAATAAATACATTTTTAAAAATGCAAACACTTAGGAATTCCAAATGTGCTAATCAGAAACTCTGGAGGTGGGATAGTCTATGTTTAACAAACCTTCTGGGTGATTCTGGTGCAGATATTGGAGAATCTCTGATAAAGAGACCATTTCAGCTTTTGAAGAAACAGGACTCCCCTGTTACCAGAAAATGAGTTTGCCGAAAGAAGTAGAACTTGATGTGCTTATGTGGGAATCTTATTACCCTTTTAAAGATGCTCCATGACTTTGGATCCTGCTACCCGCCCCCCACCTCTTGGATTTTCATCTTTAATTAACATACAAACTGCTCCCCCCTCCTCCATGCCAGCAAAGGTGCTTCAAGTGTGAGGAGTATGCTGCACCTAGTTTGTGGTTAATAGGCTCCTTAACTTTAGAGAACTATTTCCAGAGGATGAGAATTTTTTTATCTAGAGATTTGATATTTGTTGTTATTATTAAACAGAATCAACCTGGGGTTTCTCTTTTCCCAATTCAGGATCAAGTTAACATTTTCAGTGTTTATTACCCCCAAAAGATGGGTGGTCATGATTTCTGTTGATGGTTGCTATGATTTCCCTGTTGGATCCTTACTTCCCCAGTTTTTCTCAAGAATTTTAACACATTTTCCATAAATATTAATGGAAAGAAAAGAGAAATGCCTGGATATGAATGAGCCTTTACTTCCCGCTTATTTTGTGTGTTGTTTCTTTAACTTCCATAGCTCCAATCAGAAGAACAATGACTGAACTGTAATATTGAACAGAATCAGAGAATCCAGCTGTATGCCCTAGAAACACTGTGTATCTGAGTCACTAATGTGAGGGGGCCAATAATGAACTTGAGACTTCCCAGAATTGAAAATGGATATAAGTATGGGGAGAAAATTGATGCCTGGAAGTTGCTAAGGGGCTTTACACCACTGATCTTAGTTGGGACCCATTGAGAAATTGAGCAAAGCTCATAATCCTAACAGCATTTAAGTGATTAAAATTTTGTGTGTGGTATATGAAAGCAACCTCATGAGACAGCAAACTAGCACACTCTTGAGTGAAAATATTAGTATATCAATTTACAGTTCAAGGAAATCCCTGGGAAATACAATATAAGGAAATCTAGGATATAAGCCAAAGAAACATAGATAAAAGGGATGTACCTGCCAAGAATGCAAAAGAGAAGAATGTGAGATAGTCCACATGTTCTGACCAACTACCTGCTTTTCTTTTGAGTCTCACATGACACTCTAAGATCAGAAACAAATATCCCAAAGAGTTGGAAATACCAATAGTAAGGAGACCCTTAGAGACATCAGGGTCAGTTAGGCTGAGCACCTAAAATGATGCCTACTTCCTGTTTAAAATCAGTCCTGGAAAGTGATGGAGTTTTAGCTTGAAGTCTGTGCTCCTAACTCTTGAGCATCTCTTGCTGCATGGGTAACTTTTATTAGAAAGTTCTCTTGCATTTTGTATACTTTCATCTTTAGTTATTTTTTTTATTTTATTTTTTGACAGGCAGATTTAGACAGAGAGAGAAAGAGAGAGAAAGGTCTTCCTTTTTCTGTTGGTTCACCCCCCAAGGCCGCTGTGGCCGGTGCGCTGCGCAGATCTGAAGCCATAAGAGATCACTCTTGAATGTCCAGCTGTTTCTTTTCCCTTCCGTACCTCTTCCTAACTCATGTCCAGTTAACCAACCATAGCTCTTAAAATGTTACTTAGATAGATAGAAAGTGCTATTGTCATCCTTGGTAGTTTCTGTGACTGCTATAACAAATTACTACAAATTGGATGACTTAAAAGAACAGACATTTATTCTGACACAGGTTTTGGAGGCCAAAGTCCAAAACAAATGGATCCATAGGGCTGCACCCCTGCACCCCCTTTGCATCTGTGGAGGAAATGTGCACTTTGCCCCTTTCATCTTTTGGTAGCACCAGAGATTCTTTAGCTTGTGGCTGCATCTTTTGCCCTGTCTTTACATGATCTTCTTATCAAGGCGTACTTCTCTTTGTGTGTCTTGCAAGGATACTTGCCATTGGATCTAGGACCCACCCTGTTAAGCCAGAATGATTATATCTTGAGATGCTTAATTTACATCTGCAGAAGCCTTTTCCCCAAATAAAGTCACACTCATGGTTCCAGGGAATGGGGTGTTCCTGTCTTAACGGAGACTACCATTCAACCCAGGATGCCATTTGAATCGTTCTTAAACATTGGCAACTGTGAACCTTTTTGAGTAATGTGATAAAATATATGTGAATTGTCCATATATAAATACACATACTCCAATTAGCACATGTTTTAGTTTAACATTTCAAGAAATCCAAAATCTACCACTACCACCAAAGCCCAAACTTATACTATTGATTGAGAAACTTAGTCTCTGTCCTTCTTGAATGGTATCTTCCAAAACTAACCACAACTTCTTTGTGATATGGTTAGTGTAAATTAGGCCAGGATAGTGCCTCTTTGGTTCTAGATAATATGTAGAATCCTGTTCATTTATTTAAAGATCATCTTAAATGTTTTAAGCATTCCTGAAATGTTTACTTATATTGATTACATTGTATGTGGATACCCTTAAGTGGCTATTATTATTATTTTTAATTAATTTATTTGAGAGGCAGAGTTACAGAAAGAGAGAGTGACAGAGAGAAATCATCCACCTGCTGGTTCACTCCCCAGATGGCTGCAACAGCCGGATCTGAGCTGATCCAAAGCCGGTAACCAGGAGCCTCTTCTGGGTCTCTCACGCTGGTGCAGGGGCCCAAGCACTGGGACCATCCTCTACTGCTCTCCCAGGCCATCAGCAGGGAGCTGGATCAGAAATGGAGCACCCGGGACTCGAGCTGTCACCCATATGGGATGCTGGTGCTGCAGGCAGAGGCTTAACCTACTATTCCTCGGCACTGCCCCCAAGCTGCTATTATTATTTATCCTGAGATATAGTAAGCCTGTTTCATTTATCCAATGCTTATGTAATTACCAGGGGATGGTTTTGACCTTTCTCCTTGTTAATCATATCTTATTAAATTCTGCCCATCTCTTTAGACTCTCAGGACCATATTGGGTCCTGATTCTGCCTTTAAGCATATTGACTGTGTCTTCTAGTTTTGTGTCACCAGAAAGTTCGATTTCCATTGATGACCATTATTTTCATGTCTCCAAGTCATTAATAAAAATGATTAACAAAAAAGAACAGACAGCAGAACCTTTGAGCTCACTATTCTACCTCCTTACTGGTTGATTTTAATAACTTAATTAGGCACTGTTCAGCAACATATTTTTATAAGCACCTGGCCCATATTTCTAAATCTTTTCTTCGAGACTGCAATGGAAGACCCTGTCAAATGCCTTGTTTCCATCCAGGTAAATTGTATGCCTCCTATTTTTCTCTTCTGTGTGCCTAAAATGTTTTTATGGAACGGAATGGGATTAATCCAACACGATGTACTTTGTGATCCATGAAAAAGCTATAAATTACTGGGAATAGGCAGAAGTGTTTGCCTTTGCATCACTAATGCCCTGCTGCTCAGAAGACTCCAATCAGGGAGTGCTTCCTAGAGGAAGTGGCGTATTAATACATGGGCTTTGATGTGCCAGAGATAGAGGAAAGGCTACATTTGTCAAGGACTTCTCCTACTGGTTTGTTTTGTTTTATTCCCAATGAGCTTATCAGCTTAACTCCCCTCTCTTCAAACAAGTGGTAATTTATGGTAAGAGATAGCCATTTCATTAAAGATTTAAAATGAACTGACTATTGGCCACTGCATGAAATGAGTTCAGACCTGAAAATGGAAATACTTTAGGGGGGAACTGGACTTCAAGGTATGGGATTCAGAAACCATTGGACTTAGCAAGAATACAAGAGATAGAGAGAAGTCAGGGGAGAAACAATATGAAGTCCGCCCTTCTCCACACACTGTCTACCACATACGTAGAGTACCCTAAGCTCTGGGCTTCCACCACCAGTGCTGAACTAAGAATCATATACAGATGGTGCCAGTTTCCTACAGGAGAGGCCCTCAGAGTTTGTTTAATCTTTTTTTTAGAGGGTTCTAACAAGTTGTATTTTATCTGACAGTACATTCAAAGTTGTTACTTGAGGTGTGCTTTAAGTTGTATCATCTATAGGAACAAATTATTCACTTACCATTTCACAAGTTTTGTCAGTCCCCACCCCTCCCGTATGCATCCTCATCTTTCTGAAAGCAGAAGGAAATGTCCCAGGAGACATAGTGTCCTAATTGTCACCATAAAGATAGTACACTTCAGCAGAGAGGCGTCAGGGTTGGTAGTGTGATGGAGTCTTGCTGAAGTGAAGGGCATCCAATTCCTTGCAAGACTTCAATTCTTTTAAGCTCTCTGTGGGAACAGTCCCCCTTTCACATCACTGTGATAGATGTCTTGCATTGTAATTGCAAGACATGCCGCCTGAGTGGAGTATGGATGATCAGTCTTTTTTTTTTTTTCTATTTTTCTAGAAACGATTGATCATTCATATTTATAGGGCTATCAACTGCTGGGCTTTGCAAAGGTCAGTATTGATTATCTAAGTCATGCAGATGGTGTGCTTCTTTAGTATTCATAAATATGAGTTCTTTTTGTGAGACTACTGTTATTTTTCAAGGAAGAGGAGAAAAGATTGTATATTCATATGAATTAAGCCGTGAGGATTTCAAATAAAACACATTTAGATTCAGTCAAAATTGGCAGGCTCATACTATAGATTAGCTGATCCACTTTCCCTTCCCCAACACACACATGTGTACAGTACAACTTATAGATGAGGAATTGAGTCATGTCAGTGGTTATGGATAGGTAAAATGCCACTGTTGGCATTAAGGAGACATGGAAGGCTGTTCGTCCAAATATTAACACTGGTTTATTCGGGGTGGTAGAATTTGACTATTAAGTGAATTCTTCTGTGTCTGTGCTTTGTATATTTTAAATGTTTACTGTAAAGTACATATGAAGGTACTTCAAAAGGTTCATGGAAAATACAGATAAATTTTAAATGCAATTAAATGGTCAAAGGTGGGGTGGGGGTAATGTTTGGCCTAGGGGCTGGCATGGCCACATCAGTTATTGGAATGCCTAGGCTCAATTCCTCCCTCTAGCTCTTGGCTCCAGCCTCTTGCAGACGCAGGCCTGGGGAGTCAGAAATGGTGGCTAAGTAACTGAGTGCCTGCCGCCCACATGGGAAGCCTGGATTGAGCTCCTGGCACCTGTCTGTGCCTGCAGTCAGGTCTGCTGAGGGCATTCATTCAGCAGTAACCCAGTGTTACTCTTTTCCTGTCTCTCTTTATCTGTCTCTTCAGCCTTCAAAGAACAACAAAATGATAAGCTTGTTTGGGTAAAAATTTTGGAAATTCAAACCTGTAAGGGATCTTCAAAGAGTTCACAAAAAATGCCTACTATGAAAAAAACTATACATGGATTTAAAGATTTTTTTTGCAGCAAAATAAATTTATCTTTTTAATGTCATGCTCCATGAACTTTTTGGAATACCATCTAATATTATTTTTACAATTAAAAAAGGTTGATTTTAAACAAACTATGTGTGTCATGACAATTGCCTGGAGTTGTGTGACCAGCGAACTTCCTCCTTGGATGCCCTTCAAGGGACTCTGTTGGAGGAAGAGGTCAAGTCCAGGCTACGGTGAAATCCTCATCTCCTTCCCTGCGTTTGTGCATTGGTGACTGATTATGAGGTCTTCTCCACTTGTCTTTCCCATCCCTTCTCTAACCACTTAGAGTTTTTGGCCACTTCAGCCTCCGCTCTGAATGGCAGTTGGTGAAAGTGGACTACAAATCTATCTTCAGCCGGCACTGCGCTAAGGAGGACTATCAGACCTGGCACCTGCTCAATCAGGTACACCCCAGAGTTGGGGAGGGCTGCCTTCAGAGAATGGGGACTGTTACAAGCCTGATTTAGTTTCATCTGGGTCGTCCTTTTTTGGAGAAGGAAATTGGGCCATGTAGGTTTGGCTTTGGGATACAGGATTGCACACACCCAGGTCCAGCATGGGCAAGTGATATTTTGTGCCCATTTTGCACCCTGGGATCCTATATACTCATTATGGCTGATGAGCTTCCTGGGAAAGAGGTGATGACAATAACATGGGGTTTTAGCTCTATCCACAGATAAATGAGCACCCGGTAGCTAGAAGACCCTCCAATAGTTTGTTCATCTTAACCTGCCAATGTGGAAGGTGAGAGTATGTCTCAAGTCAGCATGAAGTAGGACCACTGAGAAAGGATGCGAGGACGGATGGGTCTAATGATGGCAGTCATTTATTGCTATGAAACCTAGGGAGGCTTCTACAGTCGTCAGAACTGTTGGCTCATTGGGCTTTGTATGAATTTCTCCCCTATTTTTGTTCTTGAATAGGAATTAGGACTTAGGCATGACCCTCTGTCATAGAAAGGAAATTTTGTAGGTGAAATTCAGTTTCACTATGATGAAGATGATGTGAAAACTATCCCAGAACGGGGTTCATTTTCACTAAACTGGAGCCATTTAGGCAATTTCCTGGTAGAACCTTTGCATTTTTTTGTGGAGACGGAGAAGAAACAGGATGATCTAGACATCACTGGCCTGGGTGGGTGGAGGATGTCAGAGGGCCACCCTCCCTAGTGCCCCTTTTGTGGAGTGGTGAAAGATGGACACTTTTATTCTTGGATACCCTGGTGGTCTCTGGGGATGAGATTGCCACATAGAGAGAACGGAAGGCCGATGCTTCCTGCTGAGAAACCAGCTCCCTTCATCTCCTTTGTGTTGTTTCTGACTCACTCACTGTGGACTTTCTCTTGCAGGGAGAGCCTTGTGTTATGGGTGAAAGGAAAATATTCAAGAAACGCAAGCCAGGAGCTCAATGTGCCTTGGGCCGAGAGAGCTCAGGGTCTGTGGTCTCAGAACCCTGTGTCTGTGCTGACTGGGATTTCGAGTGGTGAGTCCTTCGGCGTTTCATCACCAGTTCCAACCAGATGTGTACCTGTTGATGGTGTGGGTATAGGGGGTGGAGGTAGGGGAGGAAGGTATAATCCCGAGGTGAGAAGTTTGTGTGCTGGCCCAAGGACCCAGCCATCTGGGTTATGCGCCAGCTGGAATTCTGCATCCCTGGAAGAAGGACAGGCTGAGGCAGATCCCTGCTCTGTTAGAACAGCATTTCCAAGAGGGCTTCTCCTTGTCTGCAGGGAGGGGTTGGGTTGGGACCTGGCAGCACCTGGAGAGATAGGGCCCTGACAGTCGTTTACAGACCCCTGCGCTGAAGTTGTGCTGCCATGGGAATCCTCTGTTTTTTCCTTTATTCTCCCTCTAATAACAACAAAGAAGAACTTTAAATCTCACCTACAGACACTAACTCCCAAATCTCCAAATGCTTGTTAAAGATGTATTTATTTATTTGAGAGGCAGTTAGAGAGAGAGAGAGAAAGAGAGGGGGAGAGAGAGAGAGAGAGAGAGAGAGAGAGAGAGAGAGAGAGAGAAATGGAAATCTTGTGTCAGCTGGTTCATTTCAAAGCCAGGAGCCAGAAGGTCCATCCAGATCCCCTACATGACTGGCAGGGATCCAAGCACTTGGGCCACCTTTTACTGCCTTCCCTGGCTCATTAGTAGGGAGCCGGATCAGAAGCAGAGCAGGCAGTACTCGGAACAAGCACTGAGGTGTGGGATGCCGGAGTCACAAGTAACAGCTTAACCCGCTATAACCTAACCTCGGCCCCTAAATTTCCAATATATTTCCCCCTTTTCCCTTGAATGGGATGCATCCCCCCTTGATGTGCAAACAGAGATGTCAAACTTAATGTGGCCAAAGCAAAGCTCTTCTTGAATGCTCCCGCTAGAAGCAGTCCCTGGCCTTGTTTTTTCCAAGTGCCACAAAATACACAGCCATCCGCTCAGTCGCTAAAGCAAAGACCCAGGACGGCTTGGTTTCTCTTTTCATCTTCCTGCCAGATCAAGACCCTGAGTGAGTCCTTGCAGTTTCTACCTCAGAGCACAGGCTACCTCAGAGTGCTCTTCTGCATCTCTGCGGCTGTCTGGATCTAGTTCTCCCTGTGCCTCCAGCCTTGCCATTCCTCTCACAGCAAAAACAACAACCACAACAATAACACATAGATGTATACATAACAAAATCTCACCTTAGACCTCATGTCTGCTGTGCTTGCAGTATCCCATCAACTTTCCCTCTGTCCTGAATACAATCTGGCTGCATCCCCATCTCCTGTGCTGTAACAAATCCAGTCTCACTCCTAGCAGAGGCAACAGAAAGTGCCCAGCTTTCTCCTCAACCTCAGCCTGGCTGCCACCTTGGGATCACTGATGCCCGGCACAAAAACCGCTTTCTCAGAAATGCCTTCCAAGGCCACCTAATTTTTCCTGCACCATGGCACTCTGGTGCGTGACTGTGTTTCACGGTTTTCTTAGTGTTAATCACCACAGGAAGCAATTAGGATTTTCAGTTTTTGAATTCTCACCTATCTCTCACTAGTCTAATGTGAGTGCTGTGAGTACAGAAGCCTTAAACTTGTCTCACTGTTGAATCCCTAAGGCCTGGCCCATGGTAAAGTTTGCTAAACAGTTCAAGTGTGTTTCTGAATTTTCCTCCTTTCAGAAGGGTCAGAAGCCTCCTGAATTCTAGGAATGGGTGCCTGTTACTCTGATCCTAGTTGGATCAATTCTTCCCTTCATCTCAATCAAATGTACAGTCTGATTATTTTCGTAATCCATCCCAAATTAAAAGACAGAACGTTTAAGACAAGGCATCAGCCTGTAAGCACGGGGTAGGTTGGGCATTGACAGAAGTGCATGTGGACTTTTGGGGTGGTGAATAGCGAGGGAAGTTAAGATGGGAACAGAGCAGCTGCCCTGGCCTGCATCCCTATGCCTTTCACCTGCATTTCATGCAGCTCGGTTCTTGAGCTTGATTTGTACTGGAAGCCATTTCTTTGTTTCGCACTCTCTTTTAGTAATAACATTTGGTTACTGCAAACCAGCTGGGGTACACTTCCTACCTGCTCTTCATCCCTGGACTTATGCCTTGGAAAGCGAGGCTTCAGTGAAGATCCTTAAACTGGGATGTACTAAATGGAATTTAAATTTCAACAGCAGAGTCCCTTCTGTGGCAATTTTAACTCTTTGGGATAAAAGGATATTTTCTTTTTAAAAAAATATTTATTTATTTGAAAGTTTACTTATTTGAAATATTTATTTATTTGAAAGTTTATTTATTTGAAAGTTGTGAGTGAAAGAGAGAGAGAGAGAGAGAGAAGGAGAGAGAGAGAAAGAGATTTTCCTGCCACTGGTTTACTCTCCAAGTGATCTCAATGGCCTGGGCTGAAGCAGGCCAAAGCTAAGAGCCAGGAGCTTTATCTGGGTCACCCACATGGCTGGCAGTGCTTGGGTCATCTCCTCTGCTTTCCCCTGACCAGTAGCATGGAGCTGGGTGAAAGTGGAGCAGCCAGGACTTGAATCGGCACTCATATGGGATGCTGGCATCAAAGGCAGTGTCTTTTTGCCTGCTATGCCAAAATGCCATGCCCTAAAAGAGTATTTCCACACTTGGGGAAAACAGTTTTCAATTATTAACCAGAATCCAACAAAACAGACATAGCAGTATGCACAGTGGCCCACTTGGAATTATGGCTTGTGACATTTTGATGTCAACCTGAATATTCATAATGTGAATGGCAGTCTTCCTGTGTCCTGCAGACTGACTCCATGGGGGCACCCTGCTTGTGAGCATGTTGTGCTCCATATTCTCCTGTGTCCCTCACCCAATGTCGGCAGGCCTCACAATAAGAAGGAACGAGAGCTGCAACATAAATATTTTTCCTTAAGCAATTCCATTAGCATATACTGATCAGGACAAAAATCTGAGTGCTGATATTTGGTTTTTGACCTTGGGAAATTTTCTTAATCTCTGTGATTTCACTTTCTCAGCTACAAAATAAAAATACATGACATGTATCTCAAAGAGTCCTAGGGAGGAATGCATGAATTAATAAATGAATGAATATACATCATTAATATAGATAAGGTACTTATCCTGGTGCTGTACAGTACAGGCATCCAGCATATGGTAGCTGTAACTACTGCAGTTGTTCCTCTTGTACCCCAGGGTTAAGTGGTCCCTATCATGTTTTTAGCAAGTAAACCAGAGCTTACATATTCAAATAAGCATGGTCTTTAAAGTAGTATCTTTGGGTGCTATCCATTTTTTTTCAGCTGATGTTGGCATTACTTAAAATGGTTCTGAACCCTTCTTTGGGAATTGTTAGCAGAGTTAATCTGAAGAGGTAGGGTAGGCCTAGCAAGCATGCTTTGATTCTCATGCTTATACTGGTAGAGGTGCCACCTGTGATGTCAAAATCATGCTGGTTGTGTTTTAATGAACAGAAAGTGAGCATTTTAGATGCAATTACTTGACCAAGATTACAAAACAGAGAAAAGAAGTTGGTGTTCAAATGTAGAACTAAACTAAATCCCTTGTTCTCTGCCCTCTACTTCACCATGTCTCAAGAATTCAACTATGATTTATGATCTTAAGATTTCAGATTTACTGTGCATTTCAAAGAATGGGTTCTCCAAGTTTAGTGGTTCTAAAATTAAAACTCATCCTCAAATGATGTAGGTTTACTGTTGGTGATAAAACTTAATATGGAATGTTTCATGAACTCTGAAATAATATCAAATGAAGTACTTTTGACCATTATACTGGAATTGGCAATAGGGATATGACTTCCAAGATTTTGTAGGTATTTTTTAATATATAAGGTATTGCATTTCTTTACCCAATCACATTTAATTTTAAAAAGAAGGTAGAAGATTCACTTGAGTCTGAAGTAAACAAGAAGACACAGCTTGATGCTTACAGTCATAATCTCAAAACAGCAACAAAAACACTCCTATGGCCTAAAAATATTTTTTCACTACTTCTAAATATGGGAGAAGCAGTTGTTGATTTCTGAAATTTCTCAGTTATTTACAGTGGATTTGGGAGACAATGGAACTGACTATTTGAACGTTTCTTTGTTTTGAAATCTGCTTCCATGAGCATAGCTGTTATTTGAAAAATGGAGATTTTTCTCAGATTGATTTTATCTGTGTGTCTTTAATGCTAGTATTAGAAGTCAGTGTATGGCAAGTTTCTTAGCTCTGGCCCCATCTCAGTGGTCTTTCCGGCCGGGTAGTGCTGTTAGCTAAGGAATCTGGAATACCAGCTCAGTTAGCACAGGCCATCATCATGCACATTCTATGTGGTGGCTTCCCTGAGCCAAAGAGAACATGCTCATTTGGTTGATTCAGGCAAAGTTTGTCTCAGAGACAGCAAGGAAAGGATCTACCGTAGTTTAATCTGTTTGTGGAGGAAGAAGAGGCAGGAGAGAATGCCTTCTCTTTGGTGGAAGAGTTGAGCAATTCAACATGACTTTGCACATGGAGGGTATTTTCCACCTGTATCCCTCTAATTCTTGGGGGGAAAAAGAGGTTTTATAGATTCTCAGAAGCATTCACGTAGAGAATGCCATTGGCTTTCACTACTTTCACTGGAGTGTCGAAATAAATATGAATTTGATGTAGCCACTTAAGAGCCTCATAAATCTCCAACCTCAAGCTTACGCTAGAGAGATCCTGTGCAGCAACCCCCATTGTAGTGTGGGTGAGAGAACCAAGATGAAATCGTGCTGAGAACTGAGGTTGTCAGAGACTAGCAAGTTGTCATAAAAGGGACCATAAGGGTCTGAAGTCATATGAGGTCTCCTGGGAAGGAATCACCTTCTGGGGACCCCAAATGCATTCATGAAAGAGAAAGTGGCTCAGAGCAGAAGTTAAGCCAGTAGTTGTCTTCCTTACTCACCCAGCCATTCACTCGGCAATCACTTTTACTGAGTACCCACTATACACCAGATGTTCTACCAGGTCTTCCAGGAGGTCTCTTGTCTTCTCAACCAGCTACTGGAAGGACAGTCTGTTACTGTAGGCATCTTACAGATGGATAAAAGGAGAGAACAAATCATTCATTCAAGATGATGATAGTCTGAGCCTAGACTCCTCAGATTTAACATGCCTTAGTTCTCACCATCCCTGTCTGGCATGGTGCCAGATCCACTGAGCAAACTGGAGGGAACAGATGGTGGGGTGCCACAGCACATGAATTCAAGTGTGTCTAAAGTCCATTCAGTCTAGTATGTCAGAAAGAATTTTTTTTCTATAGTGGACAAGTCAAATATGTATAAAGCAGAGTTATTACACTCAAAGAAGGCATAACAGAAAATAATGGAGTATAATTAAGTGTTGAATTTTATGGTCCAGAACTACACTGTCTATTACAGTAGGCTCTAGAGGCATGTGGTTATTTGCATTAAGGTGAAATAAAATTTAAAATGCAGTCCTTCAGTGGCAGTGATGAGAAGCTAGCACATTAAACAGCGTAGTTAGAAAGCATTTCCATTATCATGGAAAGTTTTCTTGGACAGTGCTAGTCCTGGAAGGAAGTACTAGTGGTCAGAACAGAGAGATCACAGAGAGCTGTAGCAGTCCAGGAAGCCTTCCTGTGGGAGGTGGTGATAGAGCAATGCAGACCTGCTGCTCAGCACAAGGGAAATAGGCAGCCCTTCAGAGAAATGGACAAGGGACCTAGAGATACATGAGAAAGTTCCTGGTGACTAGAGGGATGAGGTAGATGGATACAAGGGGTTAGGTTAGGAGAAGCAGTGGAGGGCTGATTGTTGGGTTTCCCAGTGATACCTTTCTCTGTGGCTGTGTACAGGTTGGTAAATGGCTAAAGTGGTGAGGATGTGAATCCTTCATCCAGTGCTGGGACTCTCAGGACTGCTTCTGTTTGTAGAGTGCTCACTCTCTGCTTGCCGAGAGCCTCTATTTGCTGGTATCAAATCTATCATCATGCTGTACTGCCTTCTAAGATGGGGACAGCGTCACCTGTCGAGCCACCTTCCTGGAATCCCAGCTGCCAGACGGCAGGATGGAGGATTGAGGGGGTCAGGGAAGCTGTGAGAAGGCTGTGCATAGCCTGAGGTTTGGACAGCCCCTGCAGCTTGTCAGAAGAAATATACTTCTTTCTCGACTCCATGAGTCTCTGAATGTCATTCCTGGGAACCAGGGGGCCATCGTGATGACCAAATGTCCTGTGAGATGCACTAATGCTGAGCAGGGATTATCGCCTCTGCCACAGTGAGCTATGTGCCTTCGTTGGCAAGACACACCTGCTCCTTCTGCTTTTTCTTCCCGGTCTACCAACTGAGTGAATTAGACTGGGGAAGATGTGCATTCCTCCTTTTCGGATGTACAGAGACTTTTGGGTTTCCAAACCATGCTGGCTCTTCCTCTTTTAGGATCTAAAGTTTTTCCCTGAATTAAATCTGGAAGACATATACAGATTTCTGGAAATGAATACATTTTTTTTGCCTAAGCTTCTAGAAATTCTGAAGCATTATAGTCAAGAAACCCAGAGAGGTGACTTATTTCTTACAGGAAACTGCTTGTGTGTTTGCAGAATCAGTGACAGCACACTGCCCTGAGGCAAATCAAACTTTGTGGTACATTCTGTCCTCACAATTCACAGAAAAAAAGCCCTTTCCCCGGGAAGCTGGATCAGCTGCTGGAGCTCCTGGTTCGTCATAATCATGCAGACTTTGGAGCAGGGAGAGAGGTTGAGCAATAGGAAAGATTTTAATAGACACTTAGCAGACATTAATGGCTAGAACTGCAGTTTGGGGGCATTCAGTTTCTGTTAATGTTGTTAAGTATTAATGGGGTGGTTTTACTCTTTGGGGGCAAAGAAGCATGCCTGATCCACCCTTCGAATGACTGCATCTTCCAACAGCTATCTGGGCCGAACAGAGCTGCTGAAGATGGTTGCATTCACCAAAGAGCTTGAAGATGTTCTGTCCTTCCCAGCACTGCTTAAGAGAACATCTGGCCTTGACAGAGTATGAGGGCACAGAACATTCAACAGGTTAACCTAGGGCGCAGAACGTTCGCCAGATCCACCTCATAGACCAGTGGGGGAATTTTCTAGAAGTTGTGCAAATATGCCATAGCCCAGTGTTTCTGAGGATAAATAATACTTAGAAATAAGATGAACCACCAGCTCTCTGAGGACAAATAAATACTAATTGCTGGACATGTACCCAATCTGGCAGATTTCAAGTGGCTAATCTAACCTCAGGGAATGCAGAACTGGGAAGAGATGAGTAATAGCATGTTGCATAGTATTTTCACCATACAGATACATAGATGTAAGTAATATCAAGACCATAAAATGTATAATAATCTAATATTGATATTTAGCATGGTATATATTATATACGGTAATAATAAAATGCAGAAATTAGCAATTAATGTGTTTTAGGTATTCATTACCTTTTTAATATAATTTTATAATTGAATTTTCATGTAATTTAATTTTAATAATGGTTTTAACAGCCATTAATTAACTTGCAAAATTCCTGAAATTGTACCAGTCAGCTCTCAAAGGCGATTGCAGGCTGGCACAGCACTGAGTCCATATGAACTGTCAGGATGGGAGATCTGCTGCAGTCGATTAAGTGGCTAGGCCAAAGATGGGCTTCGCCAGAATGTCTGTTTATCTTCTTCATTCTGCTTTTATTTAAGCATGATCATATCAGTGCTGGTCTTCGCATTCCAAGTATCCATCCACAACCCCATTCACACTCACTCCATAGCTATCTGATAGTTCCAGGGGATGCTGGCTGTGGTGCTCACTGGACTGCTAATTACAAGACCATGGTCTTCCTTCAGATACATACCCAGTGCAGTGGATTAATTAGTATAATTGCTTTTTAAAAAATTTTTATTTACAGTATACAAATTTCATGCATTATGTATACAGATTTAGAAATATTGGTGATACTTCCCACCCTACCCTCCCTCCCACCCATGACCACACACTTCCTCTTCCTTCCTCTCTTATTCCCTCTCTTAATTTGTACAATGTCCTTTTTGATGCAGTTGGAGTGTTCATTCATTCAATAATCATTTACTTAACACCTGAAGTGGCCTTGGTACTGTCTGAAACTGGTGTAGTGACGGGAAACAGCCAAAGATCCCCCCTCTTTTGTAGCCTCCAAGTCTGTGTGGTCCCAAAGATTTGCCTGGGGCATCAGGAATGGCACTGTATGATCTTGATGTTAAAGAAGAATAATTTGGAGACTATCAAACACAGGAAAGGGTAGAGTGTCTCAAGCCCAGAACACAATATATGAAAAGACTGGAATATATGAAGAGGTTGGAAGTGTTGTCCAGGAGCACTCAGTTGGGAGTTTTGTTGGAGCAAGATAGTTGGGAAGATGGAGTGGGAATTAAACTGGGTAGAAAGCATATATGGTCTCCTGAAACCCTTGGCACTGCACTGTTTAGTGCTCTGCTTCCTGCTGTATTATTCCACTCTAGTTGGATTTGTGGTGTGCATCCTCGGCTCTCCCAAAAACTGAAAAGCCCTTGAGGACAGTTCTTGTCATACTTCTTTTTACTGGAAAGAGCATTCATTAAATGATAAATAAGTTCAGAATTAAATTTTTATCTCTATCTACCCTCCCTACCTATCCTAGATATATATCTAAATAATTGTCTTGCATTTTTATTCAACTGTCAGAAAATCTTGGCTCAGCAGATATGGGAGCAGAAAAAGAAAGGAGGGGTAGGCACTGATGGCATGTTTTTTCTTACTGTTTTTTGTGTCTTTAACACTAAATGGATCAATACCCAAATAGCTAGACTGAGCTGTCCAGTCTGTGGGTTTCTGGGAATCCTAATGTTCTTGACTTGGAAGTATGAATTTTCTTGCCATAGAAGTGACCCTCAATGACCTCTCAGTGGTTACAAGTGCAATCATCCCTTTTACCTACTTTATTGCTCTTCTACTCCAACATTTGTGCACTTGGGACTTTTGTAAAGTCCAAATGGGGAAACATCATTTGGACTTCAGATGGGGCCTTCTTCTCCAACACTGCTCAATTGCTTCCTCCTTTTACAGTGGAGAGGAACAGACAAGGGAATCGTATCTGACTTTTTTTTCTTCTCTGTATTATGCCTTGAATTTTGCAGAAACATAGGGAAGAGCTCCAGTTTAGTTTTATTTTTAGAGAAATAGGGGTCTGTGTTATATAAGGAAACATTTGGATGGCTAAGTATATACGTGAATGCGCATGCATATTTATGTTTGAGTTTGTAGGAAAAATGTCAATCTTTAAAATCAATTTTGAAATAACATATATTGAATTGTAGCACAGAGTATTTTGACCTTTAAAGATGTCCTCTTGGTTGTCATTTACTCATTTCAGAAATATTATTGTGCCCAAAATATGCTCTTAAACATTAAGCGTACCTGACCTGCAAGTGAGGTACCTGTCACATTTAAATACATACTTTTTAAACCTAGAATTTCCACTGCTTTTTCTACATGCTAGGATCCAAATGATTTTGTATTATTTCTGATTTAAAAATCCAGAGGCAGGGGTTTGTCCTAGTAGTTAAGACACTGGTTAGGGAGTAGCTGGGTTTGATGCCTGACTCCTGCTGATTCCCATGTCTTGATAAAGACTTGGCTCAAGTAGTTGGGCCCCTGCCACGCATCTGAGAGATCTGGGTTGAGTTCTTAGCTCCTTTGGGACTCTGGGCTTTGCAGGCATTTGGGGAATGAACCAGCAGATGAGAGAATTTCTCTCTCTCTCTCTTGCATAAATAAATATTAAAAATTATTTTCAAGGTAAGAATTCTTGCTGCCATTAGGGATATTTCAGTCAATGTGTTGTGACTCTTTGGATGACAACAGGAACATGTGAATTTCTGTGTGTCTGGTATTTTAGTATTATAAATACATACCATTATTTCTCTTCTTGGCAGTGACTATGGTTATGAGAGACATGGGGAAAGCCAGTGTGTACCAGCTTTCTGGTACAATCCAGCATCTCCATCAAAGGACTGCAGCCTTGGTCAAAGCTACCTTAACAGCACTGGGTGAGTAGAATGCCTGAAGGAACTCCACTCATTGTTTTCCTATTGCCCCGTATTGGAATTAAAAGCAGTGCGCTGCTATTGAGAAAGATATATAGAGAAGTATATAGAGAAAAAGAGGTGTACTAGAGATTATGGGGTTTACAGAGTGTGTATGAAAGGTGACTTATGAGGGAAACCAAGGAGTTCTTTAGCTCAGAATACTCATTTTGGGGAGCATCAGAAGAATTTTCAAATCACGTAGATTTCAATGCTCTTTGCCATTTGACTCTGGTAGACACTAGTTATTGTTTGGTTAGGAATTTTTATCTTTTTTAAGATTTATTTATTTATTTGAAAGGCAGAATTATGGAGATGTAGAGGCAGAGAGAGAGAGAGAGAGGTAGGGAGAGAGCGAAAGAGAGAGGTCTTTCATCTGCTGGTTCACTCTCCAAATGGCCACAACAGCCGGAGCTATGCCAATCCAAAGCCAGGAGCCAGGAGCTTCTTCCAAGTCTCCCACTTGAGTGTGGGGGCCCAAGCACTTGGGTCATCTTCCACTGCTTTACCAGACCATTAGTAGGGAGCTGGATCATAAGTGGAACAGCCAGGACTGGAACTGGTGCATCTATGGGATGCTGGAGTTTTACCTGCTATGCCACAGTGCCAACCCCAGCAATTTTCTTCTTAAAAGAGATGATGCCTTGTTTCTTGAGCCTCAGGAGAATAAAATTAATACAAGTGATATGCATATATTTCCATGCTCTCTGGTGGTAGATGACCTGAAGCTCTAAGATACTAATGCTGAAAAATTATCAATTCAGAAGTTAGGAATTCCTAAGATAAGAAGGTCAAGGTGCACTGTTGGTAATCCTCCACTCACATTTATATTTCTTTCTTGGTTCACTTAACTGTCATTCACAACTGCTTGGAAAAAAATTCCCTAGAGATTTGTTGTCTGTCCTTGCCTCTGCTGCCTTTATGATCTACGAGAGAATTGTCAAGTGGATGGGTGGTTTAATAGAGCACTTTTCATGTTTTAATATGCTCATGTATCATCTTGGCCTGGTGTTAGAATGCAACTTCTGATTCGGGAGATCTGAGATAGGGATCCCTTTCTTCATTTTAACAGACTTCCGCATGATGTCATTATTATTAGAATCCATGAATATGGAGAGCTGACCATGTATGACAAAAAGATACATGAGAATTTCATCTGAAGCACTAGCTACATATATACCATTTGTTTCACTTCCCCTTAAGATCTCTAGATGGAGGTGAGTAGCAGGTGCTTCAGCAGGGAAGACCACAGGAGAAGTGTTAGATATAATGTGAGACCAGTAACACTCAAAAGGAATTTGTCTTTCTCTGCCCTCAAGGCCAGGAGGAAAAAAGGCAATGTGGATGGCTTGGTTAATTATTCTTGACAGAGAGGGTGAAAGAAAGCAAGATGTGATGTCAGTGGTGATAAAGATGATGGTGGTTTTGGTGGTGGTGTCACATTTACTTTATATACTTTTAGCAGAGCATTGATTAGTATAGCTTTTAGATGATGATATGCCTGGAAATAATGTTGGTCACACAGATCAGGACTGTAGGCAGACACTTGGCTTGAATTCCCATGCTGGGATCAGCAGGCAAGGGAGGTGACATGAGATCACTCTGCTGTGGTCACAGAAGTTCATGGTGCTTTTTAGGGAGGTTTTACCAGCCAACATCTTCTGAAGCGTAGTTTTACTTCAGTGGGATTGAATAAATGTATCAAACTTGTGCTTCTATACTGGCGTTTGAGTTGAGTGGGAAATCTGGAATATTAGTGAGAAGAGAAAATATGCTATAAAATAGCCCAGTGGCTCCAGTAAGGGCAGTTAGATATTGGAGGAGTAATGACATCCCAGGGTTGGAGAGAAGACAGAAAGAGACCTGTTAACCAATGAGAGCTGGAAGTCTCATGTTCTAGATGTTTTCTGGTACTTAAAAAGTCAGAGGTGGCCTCAGGGAAATAGAACAGACCCCTTCCTCACAGAGAAAAGCACTTCTCCTCCTGCTTTCCTGGCCTGGTAGTCTGCCGTCTCCTCTGTTGTGTGTGAGTCAGACATTGATTTTTCTTGGCTGGCTTAGACACTGATCTGATCCCCGGCTCCCCAGGAAGGATCGATAACGATGTGGAAGGAGCGGCTTTTTCTGAGGCAGAGGGCCTGCAGTTCCTCAGCATTTGTTTAGGTTCATGAATGGCTGTCATCTTGGAGATTTGGCTTTTAGGGACAGCTGGGTGAGTTGCCTGTGTTGTCCTTGCTCTGTTGCTCTCTCTCTCTCTCTCTCTCACACACACACACACACACACACACACACACACACACTCAATCTAAGCCACACCACTGTTAATTGTTGATTCTGTCTAGGTACCGGAGGATAGTATCCAACAACTGCACAGATGGGCTAAGGGACAAGTACTCAGCCAAGGCCCAGCTGTGCCCTGGAAAAGCCCCTCGAGGCCTCCACGTGGTGACGACTGATGGACGCCTGGTGGCAGAACAGGGACATAATGCAACCTTCATCATCCTCATGGAGGAGGTAGGTGCCCAGTGGGGTCTCTGAGGTCAGAACTCACATGCAAGCCATTCCCTGCTGCACAGAGGGAAGAAAGGTCTTAGGTTCATACAGGCCACTGTAGCAGCCTCAGTGGTGAGAAGCTAAGACTTTGGGACAGGAAACAGGCAGGGATGAGAGAGGGCCAAGGGTATTTAAAAACGTTCATCCATTCATTCCAGTCTGCAGTGGGGCCCCCTTTGTTTTGGGGCATGCAGTTAAGGATAGATTCTTCAGGCTCCTCTTTAGGGTCTACTCTGCTAAGGAAAAGCTTATCTCTGTGAGACCATGAACTGTAAACTTTACCAAAAGAGGGAATTTCAAATTTTCCCTGTTGTTTTCAGGAACCTCACTGGCTTTATCCTAACCCTTAGTCCCATTGATTAGAAAAGTCCACAAAGCCTTAAAAAGGTCATGAAAGTGTGAATATGATGGTAGGGGAAGATCATGAAATCCTTTAAATTTACCTTTATGAATAATATTATATTAGTCGCTTTTTCATCAGCTACCTGCTCCATTAGTTTACTCTTTAGTGTCTTCTGCAATCCGGGCAGTAAAATCAGACTGCATACATTCATTTCAGGGTGGAAACAGCTCTCTTGTCTGCTTCTTGCTCCCTGTATGAGCTGTTTCATTTCTTCCCCAACCAGGAACATTTCAGAGACTTCTTGCTGAGGTGGTGGAGCAGGAAGGCTTGCCTGATTGACAAAGCCTCCTAAATTTATATGCAAATTGCTCTGTGCTCTTGAGATCTCCAAAAGAGAGCAAAGCAGGGCAGGAAGCCTTTTTTTTCACGAACAGGAGCATTCAGAAGCCTTTAAAGTCAAGACTACACTGGACAGGACAGTGAAGTTTCCTTATCCTGGGTTGACAGATTCCTCAGCCTTCACCGACACTGGGTGTTTGAATTAAATGACTTTAAGATTCAGAGAAGGTCATTATCACATTTCCACTAGGGAGTTTCCAGGGCCAGAGCTGTAAAAACTTTCTCTTGAATGGATATGAAGAGCCATGATCTTATCCATTTGAATTACTTCTAGTTCATTTTCACTTTAATTTATATTCATAAACTCAAGGGTAGTTGACATTGTGTTGGGGGCAAGAAAACACCTATCAATATTTCATTCACATCTGGGTTGCCATGGAGGAAGAGATGGGAAGTGAAAGTGTGATCCATGCACATTCACTGGGCAGAAGGATCGGCTCATAATTCCAAGTGATGTATTTCTCTCTAATCTGTCATCCATCTCTGTACGTGAACAGAGACTTCCTTTTCTTCCTCTTCTAGTATCTTTGCTTCAGGATCAAGTTCACTGCATTTATGCAAAATATTGGCCCAATATAGTGGGAAAGGAGTGCAGAAAGAATGGGGTTTAGCAATGGCCCTTAAGAAACTTAAATGTGCTAAGATGCATTCATCTACACTATTCACATCATGTCACCAGGCAACACCCAAGGAGCTCTGAGACTTCCAAAAGACAGGGACATCTGTCAGCTGGGGTGATCAGAAGAGGCTTCAGGAAAGAAAGGGGTTTAGGTAGGCTTAGGAAACTCTTAAGAACAAGAGAACAGAGATAGGATTTGCCTGCATGCAGTATTTATAGACTAGGAATAATCATCCTACTACATATAGCTCTTTGGAGATTGAGTTATACAATATAATGAGACTTCAAAATGTTCATGAAAAATGGAATTAAAAGGTAAATCTTATTCTGAAAGAAGCATATTTGAAATGGATTCATGATGTTTTTGTAGTACACGTTTTCCATAGACTTTTTAAATACCTCTCTTGGATTTAAAAAATTTTTGCCCCCAAATAAATTCTTTTTTTTTTTTTTTTGACAGGCAGAGTGGACAGTGAGAGAGAAAGACAGAGAGAAAGGTCTTCCTTTGCCATTGGTTCACCCTCCAATGGCCGCCACGGCCAGCGCACTGCGGCCGGCGCATCGCGCTGACCCTAAGGCAGGAGCCAGGTGCTTCTCCTGGTCTCCCATGGGGTGCAGGGCCCAAGCACTTGGACCATCCTCCACTGCCTTCCCAGGCCACAGCAGAGAGCTGGCCTGGAAGAGGGGCAACCGGGACACAATCCGGTGCCTCGACCGGGACTAGAACCCGGTGTGCCGGCGCCGCAAGGTGGAGGATTAGCCTATTGAGCCACAGCGCTGGCACCAAATAAATTCTTTTAATACTATTTTCTATGAATCTTTTTGAAGCATTCTGGTTGTATTAAGTGATTAGCATAGTTCTTGGGACATAGTAGTGAACATTCAAATATAGGAACAACTATAATGATAGCACTGTGGTTCGCAACCATAGAAGGAAAACAGACTACTTACGTCCCAAAGTTGTGTCTTCTACAACTAGCTATGAGTTTGGTCTGCTGATTTTATTTTTGTTCCATTTATAAAATTAAAATAATAATATTCTCTGTAATTTAGAATTGTGAGGAGACTAACTGCTATGCACTGTTAAGAAACTAAGTGGTAGCTGTTGCTATTATTTGCTCTTACTATTAAGACCTAGAAGAAGAAGAATTCAACCATGTGTGAGGGAGACGGGGAAGCCCATGACTTTCCCACTTCAGAGCTTCACAGAGGCTCCAACTTACGGTTGCCTGTCTCACACCAACTCAGGCTGCTCCAAACTTGGACATACAGGGACGATAGGTCCGTAGTACCTGCCAGTAGTACCTGAGAGTATCAGATATGAGTTTCAGGAATGCATAAAGGGTATTTTAGCCCTCTGTGCAAAACTGTAAGTCCTGAGAGGGTGATGCTAACACTATAGGACAAAGCATGAGATAAGTCAGGTTGAAGCATGTAAAAGAACCCAGGCCAACTGCTATTTCCTGTTGCAGGGTGATCTGCAAAGGACAAACATCCAGCTTGACTTTGGGGATGGGATTGCTGTGTCCTATGCTAACTTCAGCCCCATTGAGGATGGCATCAAGCATGTGTATAAGAGTGCGGGCATCTTCCAGGTGACAGCCTATGCAGAGAACAGCCTTGGCTCAGACACAGCTGTCCTCTTCCTGCACGTAGTTTGTAAGTAGCGTGGGCCAGCTCCTGGCTTCCCTTCCTCCCGGTTGACATCACCCTCTGTCCAGACTTCCTGGAATTGGAAGCTGAGGTCAGGTTCACTGTGTCCACTGCAGTAACCCAAAGTAAAAGACTGAGATGGATACCCACCTGTGTTTCAGAGCTTGATGATACTGACACAGATAAATTATTGTGAAAGTTTGGCTGATATATTACCATCTCCTTTTTAGCATTTCTCTGCCATAATGTGTGTACATGCAGACATTCAATCAGGCCAATGTCGCTTCTGCTTGCTTTGGAAAATCCTGAAAATATAAGAAGTAGAAACTCTTTTGGTTGGTGGTCTCAGACTAATTTTCAAACTGTTATGAGTGAAAATAGCATAAATCAAAGTAAACCATTATCTCTGTTGGAGGAGCTAAAGAAGGATTAAAGAAATACATGTTTAGATTTTAGTGTAGCACCAAAAGCACACAAACTTAATTCCTACATCCAAGGTTACTGCAAGTTCATCGTGTTGAAAATAATTCTAAGAACTCTCCAGAATTTTTTGTTGTTATTTTAGAATCTGTTTCATTGCTTTTGACCATTTCTTGACACAAACTGAAATAACAGCTGAAGTTCTGAAATATATTGCTTTTGTTGAGTGTATTTTTAAATATTTATTTTTATCTACCTGAAAGAGAAAGACACAGTGTAAGAGATAGATCTTCCTTCTACTGGTTCACTCCCCACAGGCCTGCAACAGCCAGAGCTGGACTAGGCCAAATCCAGGAGCTCAAAACTCCATCAGGGTCTCTCACGTGGGTGGCAGGGACCTAGACATAGGCCATCATTAGCTGCCTCCCAGGACGAATGAGTAGGAAGCTGCCCACTGTGCCACAATGCATGCCCCCCATTTTATATGTTAACTATCCTGATAATTGACAGGAAGTTAAATCGTGGTTTTTTTTAATATATATCATTGCTGGTTTTCTTTCTTTGTTTTTAAATATCTATTTATTTGAAAGGCAGAGTTACAGGGGCAGAGGGAAGACAGAGAGAGAGGCGGGTGGGGGAAATGGATCTTCTGTCCACTGGTTCACTCTGCAAATGGCTGCAATGGCCATGGATGGACCAAAAACCAGGAGTCAGGAGCTTCTTTCTGAGTGTCCACATGGGTGCAGGAGCCAAGTGCTTGAGTCATCTGCTGCTGCGTTCTCAGGCACATTAGCAGGGAGCTGGATCAGAAGTAGAGTAGCCAGGACTTGAACTGGTGCCCAAATGGAATGCCGGCATTGCAAGCAGCAACTTTACTTGCCAAGCCACAGCGCTGGCTTCTAAATCTTGTTTTTAGGATGTTAGATATCAAAAACATGTTCTTATAGAGATGATAGGGATGATACTGAGTTATGACTTTTATCAGTGATACCTGTGGATCTCAGGATTTCCAAGATTCCTGCTTGTACAGTCGTCTTCCCTATCTTGGGATGTTTCAACACCTCCAGTGCATGCCTGTAACCAGAGATAATACCAAATCTTACAATTTTTCCCTTAAAGTTAGGGGCAGGTAATATATACATCATGGATACACTGGATCAAGTGTTCTGGGTGGCATAACATGAGATTATATAACACAACTAAGAATAGCATGCAGTTAAGTTTATGGGCTGTTACTGGGATTTTCTATTTAAAGTTTTCTGTGTTTGACTAGATTTGTGAGTAATATGCTACATATGGTGAATTTCAGTGAAAACAAGGAGCATCTTTGCTATTGACAACTCAGTGATGCCTTCAGCTCCACTAAGGAAACAGCCCATTCCCGAGTCCTGGCAAGCTGTAGGCACTGTGCTAGCTCCCTGATCACAATAGTAGTCCAGGGACCAGCAGTGATGGGGCAAGTGTATGGGAGGAGATCTGGACTGTGGATCAATTGTATACCTAAAAACAACAATCTACATGAACTTGAGGTAACTTAGTTCTCTATTTTGTTTGAATTCCAACTTTAAATGATTTTATTCTGTTACTTTGCCTCAGGAGGCTGCTGTAACAGTAAAGAAAAAATACACACACACACACACAAACCACTTATTCACTGACTCAGCAAATATATAGAGACTCCTTAATATGTGCAAGACAGGCATCAGGGCACTGGGGAAGTGACAGTATAGCTATAATCCTACCCTTGCAGAATTTACATTCTGAGGGACAAGGGGAGGTACTGCTAAAATGGGCAATAAAGAGGCAAAATGGTGATAACCACACTGACCAGCTACAATCATTCTATGCCCAAAGCACCAGGTCTCCAACCCAGTTGGGGAGTATGCTAGGTTTTTACAAGCCCAGATTTCAGAGTAACAGAGACCTATGCTCAAATTCCTATCATATCCCTATGTTAAATGTCTGACATTAATAAAATTCCTCAATCTTTATAAACTTTTGATTCTCCGTCTTTATTACTGTAATAGGGAGTCTGTGAGTGTCACATTGGATAAGTCTTTGTGTCATGGAGTCCCCAAAACTACACCCAGGCCTGGGAATTCACCAGGAGGACTCATGGGGCTCAGTGTTTGGCTTCTTTCATGGCCAAGATCAGTTCTACTAAAAACATACAAAAAAAATGAGCAGAAAAGCTCAGGGCACAAATCTGGGGGAGAGTCGGGCATAAACATCCAAGAGCTCTCCCCCTGGAAGTTCCACAGGATGTGCTCATTCTTCTCGGAATGATTGCTAGTATCATGTGTAGAGGACTGCCTACCAGAGGAGCTCACTGGAGACTTAGTGCCCATAGTTTTGATTGGGGATGGGATACGTAGGGACCTCTGATTTGCATATATGAAAACTCCAGATGCTTATGCAGGCATTCAGAATAAACCATATTTCTTGTAAAAATAGTTTAGATGGAGTGAACCACTCTTGTGACTTAGCTATTGACTGGAAGCACTCCCAGGGAAGATTCCCAGATGCCAACCAAGGGCCAGCCTTGCACGCACACCTTCCTAAGGATAGTAATCTCAGGTCTGTGTTAACATTTTTCTGCACTGTGTGCAAAATGTTGCTTAGCACCCAGCTTAGCTTGTGATGAATGCTACCTGTTACTATAGTAATTACCCGCACTTCCTATGAACTGTCTGCCTGACACTTCTGCTTCGTTTAAAAATGAAGACAAAGAAAGTAAAAGAACTTTACAAGGGGCTACCCCACCGAGGGGCTACTCTACCCGCATTGCCCACTCTGCAGTGGGCCTTGCCTGCAGCACATGAAGACCAACGTATCTCAGTGGCAAAAAACAAAAAGAAAAAACACAACAGCAAAGAGCAGGTTTACATTGTGGGTTATGTGCATGAAGGAGGAAATGTTCCTTGAAACTTTTATCGTGCTCATAATTCCCTCCGAATCAATCATGGCTGCATTTACCAGACAGTTATTGTCGTGGAAACTGCTCTTGGCCTCACCTTGGGCCATTAGCTAACAAAAGTAGTTGTTAGCTGCCTGTAATAACCAATATCGCACAGATTATTAGATTTTTATCAAAAAGGCCAGTATCTGACACTGAGGATTTGGGGAGTTTGCCGGGTTCCTTCCTGAGTCCTCTCAGTTCGCTCTCACTCATCTACGTTTTGTCTCCATGCTGAAGGCTGGAGCTTCTGGTTCAGTTTTTCCCCTAAGAAGCTGCTACATGGTGTTGTTTCTAAAGGTTATTTTTAACCAAACATGCTTTCTCTGGAGTAGAAGTGACTGTGTTTGCTGGTGCTCCAATTCCTGGGACTCCCTTTGTGTTTGGCATGAGTGTAGGGAACGGCCTTCTTTGCTCTTGGGGGCAACAGAGCACCTGCCAGTGTCAATGCTGGCCGAACCAAGGCCCCTGGGAGACAGATGGCTGAAGTGAACTTCTAGAGCCACAAGCCGTAGGTGAAGCCTCACTTACCTGTAGAAAAGCCCAGAATTCCTGTGGAATGGCTTGAGAAATCAGAGAAATCAGCTTCATGCCTTTTTTTTAAGCTTTATTTATTTATTATGAAAGAGTCACAGAAAGAACGAGCTTCCATCTGCTGGTTCACTCCCCAGATGGCCATTGGCTTCATGTGTTTTCGGGGATAGCAGTAAGAACAGAAGTAATGACTTTGATGGTAAAGGGAGGGTCCTTTCCCATCAAATGAAGAAAAAACTTTGGAATGGAGAAAAATTATAAATTTTATTTAAGAAATAAAGCTCCACATATTCCTCCTGGGACACAGGCTAGCAAGAAGCCCTTTTCCATAGCCTCTTTCTCTTACTCATCAGTGAAACACAGTAGACAGAGAAATCTAGTAAACTTGTAAAAAAGGGCAAATAATTCAACTGAAGTAGTCATTGTTTTCTCATACCTGTGGTGTTTTACTGTCATTGACATCAAAAGAATCATCCAAAATAACACAGATTTGCTTATTTAAAATAAATTTAAAACCAACTGTATATATGAAGTGATGCTAGTGCCAACACTGTTAGTATACTTGGGTTAAGCCACTGCCTGTGATGCCGGCATCCCATATGGGCACTGGGTGGAGTCCCAGCTGCTCCACTTCCAATCTAGCTCTCTGCTAATGTGCCTGGGAAAGCAATGGAAGATGGCCCAAGTGCATGAACTCCTACATCCACGTGGGAGACCCAGAAGAAGCTCCTGGCTCCTGGCTTCAGTCTGGCCCAGCTCCTGGTGTTGTGGCCATTTGTGGGGTAAACCAGTGGATGGAAGATCTTTCTCTGTCTCTCCTTCTCTCTCTCTGTTTCTCTCTCTCTCTTTAACTCTGCCTTTCAAGTTAAATATATATTTAAAAAATATAATTTGCTTAAAAAAATCTTGAGGTACCATATATCTGAAGCCAGGGCAGAAATCCATAAGCAAGAAACATTTTCAAACTCTATATAGATTTTTAATCAATTTTTAATGTACAGAAATTATATATTTTTATTGTGTCCTCACCACAAGAAGGTAAGTATGTGAAATAATGTAGTGCACAAGTTAGTTGTACTGATACAGTATGTATTCCACAACATACATACATATATATCTATATATATGTGTATGCGTATATTTGTATGTACATATATATATATATATGTATTTCAAAACAACATTGATAAATGAGGTCATCCAGTATTTGTCTGTCTTTGTTTATTTCACTTCAGATAATATTGTAAATACATACATTCTTGAACATATGTTGATTGTTCAGGAAATGCAGTCTGTCCTAGCTAGACTCATTACCTAAATAGCAATTGCCATCCAAACATCTCACCTAACATGAAGTCTCCTATCGCACAGAATATGCCCATTGAGACTCAAAAGAATGTAATCTGTCTTCAGAAGGAATTCTGTCCGTTGATAGAAGCAGTAAATTTGTGTTGGGGATGTATTAAGTGATAGAAAGATACCTATAATTAGTAATATGATACTTTACCCATCTACACAGCACATTTAAAGATTCTATGGCTGTAATGAAGGCAGAGCAAGTATTGTCCCTTATTTTCAAGCACATAATAATATGTGTAGAATTGAGGTTCTATATGATAAAGGAAAAAATCAGACAACTGTGGCAGGCATTTGGCCTACTAGTTAATACTCACTTGGGGCCTTTCTCATCCTATGTTGGAGTACCTGGGTTCAAATTTTGGCCCCATTTCTGATTCTGGATTCTTGCTAATGAGCACCCTGGGAGCCTGGAACCCAATCTGGGTCTCCCACATGGGTGGCAAGAACTCAAGTCCTTCAGCCTGGCCCAACCCCAGCTGTTGCGACCATTTGGGGAGTGAAACAGTGAACACATGATCTCTTTGTTTCTTTGTCTCTGCCTCTTTGCCTTTCAAATTAAAAAAAAAAATGAGAATACACAAAAATTATTTGAAAGACTATAAAGTCAAATTTGTGCCAGACTTCAAATGAGAAATATCCATCTGTTTTCTTCCTTTTTACTTTTAATTATTGGCATATCCTAATTGTGTTTATGGGGTCTAGTATGCTACTTAGTTACATGTATTTGTCATTTCTTTGCATTGGGAACCTTCAGATTCCTCTTGCCTAGGTGTTTATAAAATATCTAATAAGTTGTGAACTGCAGTTATTGTACTGTGCAAACTGAGCACTCTCCAAAGCCAGCTAGGATGCAGACGGTGAAGGGTAAATGGCCTGAAAAGTGTGCCCTCCCCGCCTCCAGGAGGGAGAATAAGGACCCCAGAAGAGGAGTGCCCTTGTGCCAGCCGTGGCCTGAGACCTTCATACAGAATCTCTTCAGTCATCTGCACCTGTCAAAGTGATGATGGTGAAAATGAGAAAATGTCCTCTAATATGGTGCCAATAAAAATATTCTAATTGGACTTTGTTCAGTAGGAAATATTTGAGGAAGGGAAATAAGGAATAAGAAAAAGTAAAGAACTAAAGAAGGGAGGAAGGAAGAAAAGGAGTAGGGAGATGGGAGAAAATCCCACAGGAAGAAGAGTTGACTCTCACACCCTAAATGCAGCCTGGATGCAGTAACAAGTTTTCATCAGCATTTTCCTCTTCTCATTTTATTTTGGAGGTGGTATAAATTAAAATTCTGCCTTTTTAGAGCTACGATGTATTCATGTGTGTACTTTTACCTGCCAGTTTGGAACTTGATGCTGCTTATGCCAGTATTCCAAAGAAAGGAAAGAGAAGATGCTTATTTTATTATGTAGGAGCTGGTATTTGTTTCTCCTTCCCTTTTGTTCAAATGGCCTTTTCAGATTCTGAGTGATCCCCACAGTGTACTGTGGGTGACAAGGCACAATGGCCCATTGTTAGAGAGGATGCAAATCAATTAACAATTGAGGATAATGGAAGAACCCTCCATACAATGCACTGACCCCCAAATCACAATACAGGCTAATCATCAGAAGTGGAATAGGCTGCTGTATATCTTCCTATTTGTTGGCCAAGTGTCTTGTAAGCTAGTTTTATCCTTGGACTAGAAGTTCATTAGCATTCTTGGTTGGGCTGATCAAATGTAAATTAAGTTCAGATGTCACTCAAAAAATCTGACCCCTGATTTGAGTTCCCTGTTGAACCTGGTGCTTCATTTCAAGTGTATGTATCCACACACACACACCCTCCTAACATTTGTGAGTTTGTGATCCGCAGTTTCACATGGTAGATGGTGACAAGGATTCCTATTAATAATCTGGGAGTATGATAGTTTGACGATTTGCTCTGGGAATGTAGGCATTGACACTATTTTTCCTGTTCCTTTAGGTCCAGTGGAGCATGTTCATCTCCGAGTTCCATTTGTTGCTATAAGAAATAAAGAGGTCAACATCAGTGCCGTTGTGTGGCCCAGTCAGCTGGGGACTCTGACCTATTTCTGGTGGTTTGGCAATAGTACAAAGGTTTGACCCTTTCTTTAGATCTACGTGGAATTCTCCTGTTGTCCAACTTCTGTGTTGATGTTGGGGACCCTGGGGTTGAGGCAATGAGGAATGAAGCTATGAGCCATAGTATTGAATCAAGCAAACCTCCCAACTCCAAGTTCAGTACTTTAATAGGGAAAGTTTAAATAATGCTAAGGAAGAATAAATAGTTTGAGAAAGTATACAAACCTGTATGTTCTTGCTCCTCTAAACAAAATTGCAATTGCTCCATTTATTTTAATCCTGGCCTTCCACTCATTAGTTCCATAATATCAAGGAAATTACTTAGCAGCTCTGAGATTAAATGACCCCATCTGTCAAGTGTAAAATAGATACCTAAGTGTGGGGTTGTGAAAATTAAATGAGATAACACAGGTAAATGGAGTAAGACACATGATGAGCTAACACGAGTAAAGAAACCTTATCAACACTTGCTAATATTCTATAAATGTTAATGTTTTTAGACAAAATACTGAGGTTGTCATGTTTCCAGGAAAAATAACTAACTAGGTCAAATTCTAGACTTTGCACATATTCCCAGGACATGGTGATGATGATGCCTGTGTTGAGAATGACAGCAGTTGTATGATAGAATCAGGGAAAAAAATTGAGTTTCTCAATTTAATTATTGTTAATATTCTTCTGTTTGGACAAATGTGTAATGGCATATACCTGCCATTATAACCTAACATAGACGTTTCACTGCCCTAAAAATGCTCTGTGATTCACCCATTCATCTGTCATCACACGAAATCTCTGGCAACCACTGATCTTACTGTCTCTGTGGTTTTGACTTTTCCAGAATGCTGTACTTGAAGTCATACAGTATATTGCATTTTTAGATTGGATTCTTTCACTTAGACATGTACATGCACATGTATGTCATGTGTTTTCATGAATTGAGAGCTTATTCATTTTTAGTTTGAATAAGAATCTGTTGTCTGGATTACCAGTGTATTCACTCAGTTACTAAAGGACAACTTGGTTACCTCCAAGTTTGGGCAATTATAAATAAAACTGCTGTAAATGTGTGTGTTCAGATTTCTGTGTGAAGTATGTTCTCAATCTTTTTTTGATAAATAATAAGACTGAAATTGCTTGGTTGTATTGAAACAGAATGTTTTGTTTTATAAGACACCACCAATCTGTCTCCCAACATTGTGGATGGTTTTACATTTCCACCAGCAATGAATGAGAGTTCCTTTTACTCCACATGATCACCAAGACTTGGTGGTGTCATGTTCCAGATTTTGGCCATTCTAATCAGCTTAGTAATATCTTATTGTTGTTTGCTTTTGCATTTCTCTGATAACATATCATGTGGCACGTTTTCTGTGTGCTTATATGGCAACTGTATATCAAATTTGATGAGATATCTATTTAGGTCTTTTGCTTGTTTTTTAGTCTGGTTGCTCTTTTTTTGTTGTTGAGCTTTAAGAGTTCTTTGTGTATATTAGATAACAATTCTGGTATATCTTTTGCTAATATTTTCTGCAAGCATATGGCTTGACTTTTCATTCTCTGGACAGTGTCTTTTGTATTTTTAATGAAGGCCAATTTATCAATTATTTCTACCACAGGTCATACCATTGGTGTTTTATCTAAAATGTAATTGCCATCATAATGTCTCTAGGTGTTCTCCTAAGTTATCTCCTAGAGTTCTATGGCTTTGCATTTTATATTTAGATCTTGGATTCATTTTTAGATTCATTTTTTGGTGGGTATGTCTATACCTAGATTCATTTTATTTTTGCAACTGCTTGTCCAGTTGTACAAGTGCCATTTATTGAAAAGAGTATCTTCACTCTGTGATAGTGCCTTTGCTATTTCCTCAAATATGAAATGGATTTATTTCTGGCTTTCTATTAAGCTACATTGATTTATTTGTTCTTTTACCAGTGCCACTCTGCCTCAGTTAATGCACATTTACTATTGGTCTTCAAGTCAGGTGGGGTCAGTCATTCAACTTTCTCTTCTTCGATATTATGTTCGTTAATCTGAGTCTTTTCCCTTTCAATATAAACTTTAAAATTTTATTGTTAACTAAAGAATAACTTGCTTGGAATTTGGGATTCCAATTGAATCTGTACATCAAATTGCTAAGAACTGACATCTTTTTTTTTTAAACTTTTATTTAATGAATATAAATTTCCAAAGTACAGCTTATGGGTTACAATGGCTTCCCCCCTCCCATAACTTCCCTCCTACCCGCAACCCTCCCCCCTCTCGCTCCCTTTCCCCTTCCATTCACATAAAGATTCATTTTCAATTCTCTTTATATACAGAAGATCAGTTTAGTATATATTAGGTAAAGATTTCAACAGTTTGCCCATATAGCAACATAAAGTGAAAAAACTACCATTGGAGTACTAATTATAGCATTAAATAACAATGTACAGCACATTAAAGACAGAGATACTACATAATAGTTTTTTTAAAAAAAATAATTAATTTTCTATGCCATTTCCAATTTAACACCAGGTTGTTTTTTTCATTTCCAATTCTCTTTATATACAGAAGATCAATTCAGTATATAATTAGTGAAGACCTCATCAGTTTGTACCCACACAGAAACACAAAGTATAAAAATACTGTTTCAGTACTAGTTATAGCATCACTTCACATTAGACAACACATTAAGGACAGATCCCACATGGGGTGTAAGTACACAGTGACTCCTGTTGCTGATTTAACAATTTGACACTCCTGTTCATGGCGTCAGTAATCTCCCTAGGCTCTAGTCATGAGTTGCCATGGCTATGGAAGCCTTTAGAGTTCGCTGACTTTAATCTTATTCCGATAGGGTCATAGTCAAAGTGGAAGTTCTCTCCTCCCTTCGGAGAAAGGTACCTCCTTCTTTGATGGCCCCGAAGAACTGACATCTTGACAGTATTGAATCTTCCTAGCCATAAATAAGAGGGTTTCAAAGAATTCATGGAAAATTACATTATCACTTAATTCCATTTTCCACAAACTTTTTCGAAACTCTCTTATTTCTTTTCACTTATTTAGTTATTGTTTAATTTCTTTGAGTAGAGTTTTGTAGTTTTCTTTACATATGAGAGTACCTCAAAAAGTTCAAAGGAAATGGAATTAAAAGAAAAGTTTATATTTGTCAAAAATATTTGAAATCCATATATAATTTTTATAATCATTTTCCATGAACTTTTCTAGGTCTGGCACATATTTTATTAGATTTATCATAATTATTTCATTTTGGTAGTACTCATATAAATGGTATTGTATTTTTACTTCAAATTTCTCTTGATCATTACTGGTATATAATGTGGTCAACTTTTGTATATTAACTTTATATTCTGCAACACTGCTATAATCACTTTTTATTCCCAGGAATTTATTTATTGTTGTTAATTATTTTGGATTTTGTTGGATTTTAAAAAAATCATTGATAGTTGATATAGTTTTTCACTTCTTAAATGTTTGGTAGAATTCACTAGTAAAACCATTTGGGCCTGGTGCTTTCTGTTTGGAAAGATTATTAATGACTGATTCAATTTTAGAAAGTTATAGGCCTGTTAAGATTTTATTTCTTTTTATGTGAAGTTTGGCAAGTTCTATCTTTCAAGGAATTGATCCATTTCATCTAGGTTATCAGATTTGTGGTCATGAAATTGTCCATTGTATTTATTTATTATCTTTTTAATATGCATAGGATCTGTAGTGATGCCTTCATTGATTTCTGATATTAGTAAATTATGTCCCCTCTCTCTTTTTAAATTAACCTGGCATGAGGCTTATCAGTTTTATTGCTGTTTTCACAACAGCAGCTTTTGGCTTCATTTATTTTCTCTATTGATTTCCTGTTTTCAGTATCATTGCTTTACGTTCTAATTTTTATTGTTTCTTCTGCTTGTTTTGGATTGAATTTGTTTTTCCTTTTTTAGTTTTCTAAAGTGGAAGAATAGGTGCTTGTTTTTAGATTTTTCTCTTTCACTACATGTGTACCCAGTGCTATAAAGGTTATTCCAAACTCTGCTTTTGCTATTTCCTACCAATTTTGATAGGTAGTGTTTCTATTTTTATTGAGTTAAAATATTTTTAAAATTTCTCTTGTATTTCTTCTTTGATCTGTGTATTGTTTAAGAGTATGTTGATTAATCTCCACATTCTATTTTTCGGTTATCTTTCTATTATTGATTTATAGTTTAACTCTGTTGTAGTCGGAGTTAGGGCATTATATAGTTTCTCTCCTTTTAAACTTGTTAAAGTGTATTTTAGGTCCAGAATGTGTTCTGTGTTGGTAAACATCTGTATGAGTTTGAGAATTATGTTACTCTGCTTTTGCTGATGACACAATCTATAGATGTCTATTATATGCAGTTGATTGACATAGTTCAACTATGTCCTTACTGATTTTCCTCTCCTTGCCTTGCATATCACTTGTATCTTCAAAATTACTTTATTTAGTGGTTGTCCTAGAATTTGCAATGCACATTTACAATGAATCCAAGCCCGTTTTCTATGACTCTATCCTACTTATAAGGTAATAGGGTAATACAACTACCTAAGGAGATAATCATAATTCTTCCCTATTATCTCCTGTGTCTTGTCACTTAATTCACTTATATATAAGAATCCATTAGATATATACATAAGCATGCATAATCAATTCATTGTTACAATTATTGTTTTAAATAAAATATTGATAGATCAACTAAAAAGAAGAAGAAAAGTGTTTTACTGTCACTTATGTCTTCTTCTGTGTTCCTTGTTTCTTTACATGGTTCAGAATTTCTGACCAGTATTTACCCTCCCTTCTTTATAAAGAATTTAACAGTTCTGGAAGACACATCTACTGACAACAAATTCCCACAATCTTTGTTTATCTGACGACATCATTTTTTCTTCTTCATTTTTGAAGAATAATTTTATGAGGTACAGACTTGGTGATTTGGTGCTTTTGACCTCAACACTTTAAATGCATGACTCCACTTCACTGCCTGGCTTCTATGCAGAAGTTGGAAGTAATTCTTGTCTTCTCTATAAGTAAATTGTTTCTTTCCTCTGGCTTACAGGCTTTTTTCATAATCTTTTATTTCCTATGGCATGAAAGTGATATACTGAGGTGTAGGCTTTTCAGCATTTATCCTGTGTGATATTCTCTGAGTTTCATGTGTCTGTTTTTTGGTATTTGTTCTTATGTTGAGGGAGATTATGGGTCATCATATTGTTTCATATATTTCTCCTTTTCCCTCCCTCTTTTCCCTCTGGGTTTAACTTTACACATATTTATACATTTTTAATTGTCTTGAACCCTGTTTGGATATCCTGTTTCCTTTGCAAAAATTTGTTCTCTTTGATTTGCAGTTCGAATGTTTTTATTGTAATATCTACTAGCTGAGAGATTCTTTCCTCAGCTGTGTTCTTCTTTCTATAAATTTTATTTAATGTATTTGAAAGGTGGAGTGACACAGAAAGAAAGGGAGGAACAGAGATCTTCCATCCCCTGGTTTACCCCTCAAATGGCTGCAGTAGCCAGGGCTGGGCCAGGCTCAAAGTGAGAAGGCTAGAGCTCCATCCAGGTCTCCCATGTGGGTGGCAGGGGCCCTAGTACTTGGACCATCTTCTGCTGCTTTTCCAGGTGCACATGAGGAAGTTGGATCAGAAGCAGGGGAGCTAAGCCTTGAACTGGCACTCTGCTATGAATGCCAGCATTGCAGGCAGTAGCTTAACCTGCTGCACCACAGTGCAGGCCCCTCAACTGTGATCTAACAAGCCGATCAATGACATTCTTCATTTCTGTTAGTGTTTTTGATCTCTATAATTTCTTTTTGGTTCCTTCTTAGGATTTCCATATTTCTACTTACACTGCCATCTTTTCTAGCATGACATCTACTTTATCAGAGGCATTAGTATATTAATCATAGTTGTTTATCCCAGTCTATATTTTAGCAAACTTGTCACGTCCAGTTCTGGTGCTTGCTTTGTATCTTCAAACTGTTTTTGTTTGTTGTTGTTTTGATTTTGGTAGGCTTGTAATTATTTTTCTTTATGGTTAGACAAAATTAATGGGTAAAAGGAAGTGCTGTTACTAGGCCTTTGGTGAAGTGGTGGTGAGATATGAGGAACCAGAAGCTTTCTGTAGGCCTGTGTTTAGGCCTGCATCTTTTAGCGGGACTAAGTACTTCACAGGTGTTTCTTAGTGCCTTCTCCAAGGTGGGCAAGCATAGCTAGGGTGGGATGGAGTTGCATATTTCCCTTCCCCCAGAGTCATTAGCCTATGGTAAAATCTTAGTAGGTTAGGCTCTGATTTACCAGTTTCTTCTGGAGGTAGATCTTATTTATTTATTTGTTTAAAGAGTGCTCTGATATGTTACAAAAATCATTCCTTTTTCTTTCTCCCTGCTGGAAACAGGAAAGTTTTTACCTCTCTCTCAATCTCTCTCTTTATTTCATTTATTTATTTACTTAATTTCTGGAGAGGCTTTTTAGCTCTTGGTTACAAAATTTACAAAATCATGAGGACTTCCCTGTGACTGGACTCCTGGAATTTTTAACTCTGACTCGTGTTTTTCTTGGAAACTCGTGATGTATTTGACATTGCTCATCCTGGAAAGAGGTTTAATTTAAAAAAAATTAAAGAAAAATATCCATCAGAGTTTGGAATGCAGAATATCAAAAGATAGTGAAATAAGTATCTGGTTACTGATTAGTGATGGCCAAAGGGAACTTTACCCTTACACTCAAGCCTTGCCTTGTAAGAGTGGACAATAACGCATCTCTGGTCTTTCCTAGGGAAGCAAACTGATCCTGTGGTGAGAATATAGACCTTGGATTTGTAAAATTGTAGGTTAGGTTTCCAGTACTGCCACCTCTTGTCTGTGTGAGCTTGATCAAATTATTTGACCTAAGGTGCAATCTACTCCCTGTACACTTTAGGGAATGTCAGTCTCATCCTGATTGTGTGAAGGTGAAGATCATATATATTTACTTGGCATATAGTATTTACTCAATAAATGGATGCTTTTTATTATGTCATTGAAATTGCTTTTAGGATGTATTGATAAACAATAGAGCAGATACCTATTCTGTTTGGACACATATATCTTTTCTTTTTGTATTTTTATGCCTCAGGCTTCCAAATTCATTTCTTGGTATAGGTGACTAATACTTTTGCACCTCTACCATTATAATTCAACAGGATAATAGCAAAGCAGGATATTTAGTGAACTCTCTGGTACATTAGAAAAGTAAACTCCCTTTGTAAGATGAGCATCCCAAGTTCAAACAGTTAGTTGCAGATCTAGACCTACAACCCAGGGCTCCTAATTCCCATTCAGCAAACCTTAATTCTGCCCATAGCACCAAGATACTTTAGCTGCACCACAGACATGTTTGTATCCTAGAGGTTGCACACTGAAAATCTTGATTCAAAGCTCAGGAGACACATGTGGTGAAAGCATTGAGAAAAACCTCTATTGAAAAAATTGAGAAAGAGGAGAATGTTAAGCTCACTTCTCATCTGTGTATATGAGATGTTAGCTGTCAATTCAGGGAGCTTTCTTTCTGCAAATGTCCATTTACCCAGTGGGCTCTACTGAGAACTCCTGTGCTCAAGAAGTTCTTGGCCATTATTAATGCAAGAATTTGCTCAGCAGCCTCCAAGAACTGAAGACACAATGTTCCTCTACAATATCATTTTTTTTTTGAGTGCTGATGCTGAGATCTGAAAGGCCATACAGTATCTAATAAATAATTGGGTTTTAAAAACCATCCATTCATTCATTTAAAATGAAGAGCAACAGAGAGAGAGAGAGGAAGAGAGAGAGAGAGAGAGAGAGATCTCCTATATCATGGTTCACTCCCCGATGTCCACAATATCCATGTCTGGGCCAAGCCAAAGCCAGGGACTCCATCCAGGTCTTCCATTTGGGTGGTAGGGGCCCAAGTACTTTGGTCATCATCTACTGCCTTCCAGCACATTAACAGGGAGCTGGGTCAAAAGCAGAGCAGCTGGAACTGAAACTAGCGCTCTGAGGTGGAATGCCAGTATTGTATGCAGTGGCTTGATGGCTTCTTTAACTGGCTTGAGAGAGAGAGAGAGAAATAGAGAGAGAGAGAGAGAGAGAGAGAGAGAGAGAGAGAAGGACAAAAAGGAAAGAAGAAAGAAAGGAGAGAGGGAGTGAGGAAAGAGAGAGAGAGACAAGGTAATTGGGAATTCAAGTTTATATTACTCTAAGAATTGTCTGTATTATCTTGAACAAATCACTTAATCTGAGTCTTCCCTTTGGTCTTAAAACACAGATCCTAATATCTAACACATGATCAACACAGCACTGAGTTATTATTTGAAATCCACCCTGGTTCTCTCTCTCTACTTACCTAATTATGCCATATTTTGAAAATTTTATTTTATATTACATATTGGTATTATAGTTTTATTATTTAAATTAGTGATAACCAGAAATTATCTTGTGTTAGAAATTTTTCATCTGTTACCTTGAACATGAAGTGGTGCACACTTGCCCAGATCTCAAAGGACTGACAACTGGTTTTGTCTTCAAAGAATCTAAAGAATGTTCATATACAAAAGACTTCATTTTAGAACAAAACAACCTAGGTTGAAGCCTAGACATATTTTTCTTTGCTGTAGGCCTTCAGTTTAAGTCCTTTGGGTCTCAGTTTTATTGATCAAAATATTTGAGTGAGAATAGTAGTAACTATATTCAATTATTGCTGTGAAGGTCAAGTAGTGAAAGGTGTATATAGGGTTTAGAACACATCTAACCATTAGTTGTGCCAAAATGGTTATGTGGTCCATTTGCATGAGGTACATTTTCAGTACTTTCTACTAGCACCATACCAGAAATATGTCAAGATGGCCGCAGCGTCCAATAATTGATCTAATGAGCACCATAGTTGACTGGAAAATGAATGGGTGTTTTTGGGTGTGATGATGAGTGCTGTGATTTTAGAGTGCTTTGCTCCCTTTGATAGAAAACTGATCCGTTAAAGGAGCTAATCCTGATTTTGGGCATTTATTCCTGTACTTGTTTTGTGCAAGGAATATACAAGGTTACATTTAAGCATTAGAAAAATCAATGAAAATCAACCATGGCTTTCGTATGGTTAGAAGTAGCAGAACACATAGAACATTCTCCATAAATTCTTTGAGATTTTTTTGCCAAATTAGAAGGCAAGTTGAACCCACAATAATTGGCAAGCAAATGTGATGTACATATAAGTAAACAGATGAGTGCATGCATTCTTGAAACCCAACTCATACACCTATAAACCTATAAGCATGCGATGTTGAATTGTAATAGTACTGCTGTGGGTCTTTTGGAAGATTCTGTGTTTTGTGCTAGATATCGTGAAGAATACAAAAGAGCATAAAAGCCATTTGTTGTCTTCAAGAAACATGATCTATTTGAGAAGATGAGGTTAACATCCAAGAAAAGATAGAAGAAGTGACGTCAATAGGAATGTAATATTACTGGTCAAATCAAGCAGTTTGAGGGTGATGGATGCAGACATCATTGGTCACGGAGTGAAATTTGTCCGGCACTGGCACTGAAGAACCAGTAAAACAGAGGCAGTGAAGAGAGAGGGATTTGTGAGTGAAGGTGAGGCTTTGGGAATGCTTGTGCTATGTGAAGCCACTCTAGAAGGGTCACCTGGGCAGGAGCTGGAGAAGAAGCTGAAAGTGGGAGCGGATAGCTGATGGATGGCTGTGAAAGACACAAATGTAAGGTTTGAATTTTTTCATGGAAACTCAAATTTAGGATAGAAAGATGGAAGATAGAGCCAAATCAGTGATGCTGTAGCAGATACTTTCAGTGGGTTTTTGGATGTATTTTGAGCATGTGTATGCATGTGCACGCATTTTAGGAAAATTATTTTTTCTGTGAATTTTCATATTAATTCCATAGTCATAACAGAACTATAGGAATTACTTTGCTGTGTTTCTTTCTTGCCTTTGGGTGTATTTAATATTTTACACAGTTCTGAACATAGCACATCTACAATTATACATTATGCCTTTCCACTTCATGTGATAAGCACTTTCCATATATTACTGTGTAATCTACTGAAGGTCTTACATAAGGCAAGCACAGTGGTTGCACAGTCTGTTCAATCTGGAAATGGCAGCTTTTATCAAGATATGCATTTTAAACTGTGGGCATTTTCTAATATGCAATGTTGACTTCCTGTGTCTGTGAACCTGATGTAGCCTGCATCCTGATTTCCCTGCAGCTCGTTGTACCATTAGTCAGGTGGACATCTCATAACTAAGTACTCACTCAGAGCTTTGTGCCTTCCTGTTGTGCTCAGTGAATAATATGTGACCTGTCGCACGTGCGAGATGCTCAGTGGGGAGCGATGTAACCCCCAGCCTAAGCAGGGCGTGCAGTATTATTCCAAGGAGCTGATTGTGGGCCGGCCCTGCAGCTTGGAGCAAGCACAGAGACAGAAAAGTAATCAGCCGCCTGTTGGATTTGTGGGGCTCTGAACGGCCAATTTGCTGGGATTAACAGAGGTCTGGCTTAATAAATGTGTCTGCTTGCCTAATAGATTTGAGTAAATGAACCTTAAAATACTTGATTTAATTTAGCATTGGGCACCAGATATCAATGACCAATGAAGAACTCAAGAATCCTGGTGAGTGTTCCAGCTTCGCAAGGAAGTGAAATCAGCCATGATGCCATAACAGCTGATGGAAAACAAAAGCAATTTGGAAAACAAAATTAGCTTCTGCTATTTTCCTAGCAGGGACGTCTGTGTCCTGCTATCAGGGGAACAAGTGTTTCCATTCAGCACAGTTTGTTTGTTGTGGCTCAGTGCCCTGACCGGCTGGCAGGAAGCCCTCGCTCTCCCACCTTAGATGGCAGGCCTTGTCCTGCAGCCCTGCGCTCTTACTTGGTCCGAGGTCTTCTAGGGAATAAGCTAGATGGAACGGGAGGAATTCTGTTCTTCTCAGAAGAGATGCCGTTACTCAGCACTGGCTGTAACCACCAGAGCCTTGCGACAAGAGCTGAAGAAGATGACATACAACCAGTGAAGGTTTCCTGAGGAGAAGACTAGTAAAGGAGAAAAATGCCTGGTGGCAAGAGGTGGGAGGAGGCGAAAGACAGCTGAGAGCAGTAACAAAACACAAGGACAGTGAACATAGCCGCAGAGAGTCATTGACGGAACCAGATAAAGTAAATGCACATTTATGATTTTTCTATTTTAGGCTACTAGTTATTAAAAATTTCAAACATGCACTACAGTTGCAAGAATTTTGCAGTGAGCATCCACATAGCTGCCACCTGTAGTCTACCATTAACATTTTACTGTACTTATTGTATAACGCATCTCTCTATCCACCCCACCTGAATTAGTCTGTTTCCATTACCATAACGAAATATCTGAGGCAGGCTACTTTATAAGGAAAGCAGGTTTGTTTTGGCTCACTGTTCTGGAGGTACAAGCTCCAGGGGCCTCAGCAGCTGATGACCTTCTTATTGGCAGGGTACCAAGGTGGTGCAGAGCATCACAGGCAAGAGATGTGGGGTACTTTTGTGTGTGTGTGTATGTGTGTGTGTGCCTGTCTGATACCTCTCTCCCTCCCTCCCTCCTTATAAAGCCACCAAGATTCAATGATGGGGGCTATCCCTTAATGACTTTAACCCTGATCACTTCACAGAGCCCACACCTATGAACACCACAGTCCACTTAACTTTCCACCCCCTTAATGCCTCACAGTGGGGATTAAATTTCAACATGTGGAACCTTGGGAGCCACTCAGGCTATATCCAACCACAGTACTGGCCATGACATTTAAGAAATTTATATACTTTGTTGTAAATGACACAGCTTTCAAATCATTAACTTTAGTACAAGATTCTTGCTACTCTTCTCCAAGCAAGTTTATAAAATGCATCAACAATGGGAAGTTCAAACCTGCAGTGTGTACTTCCTGAGTTTTGACAAAGGCATTCGCTATGTAATTCGAACTCCTATCAAGATATAAAACATTACCATCATTCCAGAAAGTTCTCTCATACTGCTTCTCAGTATTTTATTTTTTTCCACTATAGATTAGATTTCTCAGTTATAGAACTTCATGAAAAATGTAATCACACAGTATGAATTTTTTCACCATGCGTGGTTTTGGAATTTATCCATCTATCTATCTCTCTATATATATATCATAAAAATTCATGGGAAAATGAAATTAAAATATAAGTTTATTTTGGTGCAAAAACACTTTTGAAATCTATGTATAGTCTTTTTCATTATATGCATTTTTCATGAACCTTTTGCAAACCCCTTGTATATCAGAATTGGCTCTTTTCTAGTCATTGTGTGAATATTTTGTGACTCATTTATTCATTTACCTGTTGATGAACTCCTGGGCTGTTTCTGATTTCTGACTGTTTCAAATCATCTGCTATGAACATTTTTTTTTGTTAGTGGACTTGAGTTTTCCTTTCTTTTGACTAACTTCCTTAGATTGCAATTGCCAATTTGTAAAATGTAAAATGGCACAATCACTTTGGAACAAAGTTCTTGCAATTTCTTGCAAAACTAAACTTCCTTCCAAGGTAGGTTTGCTGTTTCACATTTCCACAAGAATTAGAGCATTCCAGTTGCTCTACTTGTTCAACATTATTTGGTGTTATTTTAAAACCTGTTTTAGCCATTCTGTTGGATATAGAGGTGTCTTTGTTTCCAACAATGTGACTAAGGTAGTAAAGTTGTTGGAATTCTTCTGGTAGTAAGTCTTAATGCACTGACTGGTAGAAATTAGAAATTTTGCCTAAAGCCATTCATCAATATGTAGATTCTAATTACTGAATGAGTTCCTAAAGATCTTCAATCCCAAACCCTTCATTTAAAGGGTAAAGAACTAAGACTCAGAACTGGAAAGAGTCAACCAGGGTCATTCATTAAAATAGTAACAAAGACACAGTTCTTATTCTAGAAAATGGCAAGAATGTGATACACATGTTGTGATTCTCTTATGCTATGGCCATGGCCCAGTATCGCTATACTGAGCCCAACTTGACTTCAGATTTCTTCTCAGGACAGTAAGCAGCCACTATCGACCCCTGGGATATATTGTGTACCTCACCCCTTGTTAATTTCAGAAGCCCACGTTTTGGGTGCACCATCACCAAGCTGTAAGTGTGGGATGGGATGCCTGAACCTGAGGGCTTGCCTTCAGTTAAGGGAAAAGGTGTATCTGCTTATATATCTACTTCCTACTTTCATTTGGCAAAGAAGAAAGGGTGTCTGAAGCTTAGGGCAATATCTCTAATCCTGTCCAAGCTCCAGCCATCAGCCTGATCATAAAATAGAACTATAGAATTTTAAAGCAGAAGAAATTGAATTATTTTTTCAGAAGCTCAGTTGAAGATTCTATCTGGAAAGAAATTTCAGTCCAGCAGTGGCGCCTCTGCAGGGTTCTGTGTCATGCATCCGTGCCATGTGCAGGTGTGCTGTGTGAGTCCTGGTCCACGCCTACTCCTTAAAAGGTCAAACCTATGCTCCCCACCTGGCTCATCATGACTCTATCCTGTTCTTATCCTGACACAGAGAGGAGAGAGAGCCTACTAGCTGTGCTCGTGAAATCTCTATCAGCTGCCTTAGATAAGCCTCCAACTATTATGTCTTACCTTCCAAGTCGCAGAGAGCCTGAGAGGACAAAAGCTTGATAATGGCTCTTCAGTGTCAACATTGGCACTCTCTTCTTCCTGATAGAAAAACCAGCTTTTATCAAGATCCTAATTCCCAGCAGAAAAATAGAATTATTCTATTTCTCTATTTTTATGATTCCTATCTGTTGTGATCAGGGATGAAAAAAGAAACAGAGCTTAAAAAGTAGTTACAAATAGATTTTTGTTTATTTCCAACCTATTAAAAATGAAAAAAGCCTTGCAATAGAAAACACAGAGAAAATATAATGAAAAGTGAGTAGTGTGACCATACATCTAACTTACACATATTTTCTGTTATTTAAAAAGCAATGTTCCTTGGGTGAGTGATGCAGAAATAAGTAAAATGTGATAAATTTTCTAAAAGATCTGACAGTGTGGGTAGAATGCACAGTGACCCCAAGTATTGAGGGGAGAACAGAAATGATCTTCTATTCCCAGAGCAAGAGGAACAGACTACAAAAGCTGTTTCTACTTGCCGCAAGGGAGGGAGCAGAATGCCATGGGATACCTAGGTTGTACAGTCTTACCCTACCTTGAGATTAACACTTCCCAATGTGTTTCAAATGTATTAATATTCTTCCTAGATACTAGGAGAAAAATCAGTCTTAAGAAGCTGTTAAAGTTATTTTTTTCCCTTTTCAAGTTAGAATCCCTAGGGATCTAATCTGCTATGCACATTTGTGGCATTTTGAGATTTACAGGAAAGTAGGAAAATCTGATATCCGACATAAGACTAAATGAGTGTTGTCACCTCTCCTTCTTACAGCCCCTCATCACCTTGGACAGCAGCATTTCCTTCACTTTCCCTGCTGAAGGAACCAACACCATCACAGTGCAAGTGGCTGCCGGGAATGCCCTTATCCAGGACACAAAAGATATTGCCGTTCATGGTAAGCTCTGCAAATTGTCCTATGATGCTCCCTCCTACCTGGCCCATTCCTCCCATCTACCCCAATGCCAATCACAGATGATTTGTAAATTCCCCAGGCCGTTTGAAAATTGTGAAGTTCCCCAGGAGGGATCCAAGCCTACCTCCTATCTTGTTGCAGGGTAGAGAGGCTGAGTTTAGAAGAGAAGCAGAGCACACACAGGTATTGTCCCCTGCAGTGTATCTGAACCACTATCCATGTGGGGTTCTCATTAAACAGAGACGCGCATCCTAAGTTGAAGGAAGGCTAAGCAGGAAATAGAAGGAGTCAGATCTGATGCCCTGCCAAGGTATTCACAATACTTTTTGGTCGATGGAGACGAGAGGTTTCAAAAGCTGAAGAAGTCATGGTCCCCCCCCCCCCTTGTAGAACAGATAGCTCAAGTAATCAGAAGACCTACATAGAACAGATGCATTTTCGTGGTTGTCAGAGTTTCTAACATCATTGCCTGCTAATGCTTGGTAATGAGGCTAAGAATATAAGCTTGTAGAAGGGCAGGAGCACAGTCAAGAGGGTCCCCACCCTGTTCTCTATGGTGGATTATAAATTATTTTTTAATGCAATCAGCTGTGCTTCTACTGCTACCTCACACAACCTGCCAGGTTCCTAGACATAGCCACTATCACTGTGGGTTTTTTGGAGGGTTAAATTCAGATCATATTTCTTCATCAATATCCTTTCCCTACAACTCTGCAAACCTTTTACTCAGGTTCTACATTGGGCAGGTATTTTTTAAATTGGATGTTTTTGTTGAAGTATAATTTTTACAAGAAAAAATGTAACAATTATGAGTTAAGCTTTATGTATTTCCACCTAGCAAATAAACTGTGACCTCACCAACCGGGTTAAGAAACTATCCACACCCCAGATAAAACATTTCAGCCTCCTTTTGAATCCTCTGATGTGATTTCTATCAGGATGGACACAAGCACTGGGGGAAGGAGAAGTGAAAAGATTCCATTGCAACCAAGCCCAGATTGTTAACACATTTGTCGCTCAGCAGGACACCATAGACAGCAGCAGAAATCTCCTTCTGGGGTTTCATCCGTATCTTTCACTTCAGACAATATTATTCAAAAGAAAAAAAGTTTAAGATCTTAGGAACTAGCCAAATGAGCACAAATGTGCTTTCAGTCACCAAATTCTACTTTCAGAAGCCAAGAATTGAGCTGAAAATAAGGAATTAAAGTTAAAGTCATATAACAGAGCAGAATCCCCAAGACACAGCAATTATAGAGTCCCTCGCCTGTCACTCCCTCTTTCAGCTCACTGGTTCACTCTCTCTCTTGCAGAATACTTCCAGTCCCAGCTCTTGTCATTCTCTCCTAATCTGGATTACCACAATCCTGACATTCCTGAGTGGAGGCAAGACATTGGCAATGTCATAAAGAGAGCTCTTATTAAAGTAAGTTGGCTTTATCTTTGCTTAAATCTTTGCAGATAAGGAAAGAACTAGATAATGACAATAATGACACGTGGAATATGTTTTTGTGGATTAACACCAGCATTCTGTAGTTAGAGGAGGATGACTTCTCTGTAAAATTAAAGGTACAGGGAGAGAATAGAGGCTGAAAAGTCAGGAAGCAGGGAAAGAAAGGAGGGAAGGAAAAAGAGAGGAAGGGGGGAGAAGATGGAATAGAAAAGGAGGGAAGGAGAGGGTGAGAGAGAGAGAACAGTCTAGAACTGGAAGACGGAAATTGGCCCAATGTTTTTCCCAGACTTTTTCTGAGACATGGCCTTGATTCCCTTAATGAACTAGTGCTTAGGCCATTCACTGAGTTTGTAGAAATATAGTGCACATAGCTGGCCCTTTGTCTACCAAGGAGTTCTTATTAACCTGAAGGCTACAGGCCAGGAAATAGAGCACTCCAGCAGGATAATAGAGTTATTGAGTTAACCCAAGGTCAGATTTGCCTTAGAGAAAGTGTAAGGATTTTGTTAACCATTTTATCAGAGCTAGACATTGGAATATAATGATGAATAAAACACAGTCTATTTGATTTTAGAAACAAGACTAATATGCAATTAGATATACGGTAGAGGCATGGCCAGCATCTCCAAGGAGTATGGGGAAAATTGTGATTTGTTCTATTTAGGGAAGTATAGGCTTAGCCAAGACTTTTGACTCAAGAAATACTTACTGAACTATCAGAATGATTTTGGGAGGAATATCTGAACTGTGCTGGGAAGGATAAATGTTAATTAGTAGGTGGGGATGGTATCTTTCAGGTAGAATGAACAGTATATGCAGAGCCATATATTGAAAGAGTACAATATATTCAGGAAATGGAGGAAGTACAGTGCAGCAATGCATAGGTTACATGGGCAAGTGTGGTTAGAGCGGAGCTAGGATGGTTAGGTCATACAATGGGTGGTGTGAGAAGCTAAATGACATATATGCTATAGAGAAGCGAATACTGTGGATGCATAATTTTTATATAATAAGACAATGCTGCTCAGTTACCCATAAAGGGCATCATTCAGAGGCCTGGAAGTAGGACTGGGAAGAGAATAGGGTTGAGGAGAAATTTTGGGAAAAAGAAATGCCAGTCTAAAGACCTCTGCAGGGGCAGGTTATCAGCCTAGTGGTTAAGATACCCACTTGCTGCATTGGAGTACCTCAGTTCATACCTGACCCTGTCCTTTTGACTCCACCTTCTTGCTAATGCAGACCCAGGGAGGTAGCAGTGATGGATCAAGTAATTGGGCTCCTGTCACGCATGTGGGAGATCTGCATTGAGTTGCTGGTTCTCACCTTTGGTCCAGACCCAGTCTGTTCCCAGCTGTTGCTGGCATTTGGGTAGTGGACCACTGAATGGGCTCTCTCTCTCTCTCTCCCTTTCCCTCTCCCTCTCCCTCTTCCTCTCCCTCTCCCCTATCTCCCCTTCCTCCCTGTTATTCTCCCTCTCTGTCCCCCACCCCATGTCTTTCTGCCTCTCAAATAAATAATAAACAGCTACATTAAAAAAATAGACCACTGCAGTTGTCTACCTAGACATAATAAGATTCCAAAGAAGAGTAGTAAAGTCTGCTTTCCATGTTAAACAATAGAATTGCTGACTTTAAAAAATGTAGTGTGGCTAAGAGGGAGGGGGTGGCTTCCTGACTGCAGCGGTGGGTGGGAAATGGTGTTGTCATTAATCAAGTTGGTGACTGTGTGGGAGAAACTTGCTTCAGGAACAGTAATGCTTTGATCTATTTTATATGACTTTGGCGCACATGAGATATGAATGGTTGCAGGTGACCAGGAATGTGGGAAATGTGGTCTGGATATCACACAGAGGGTCCTGCTGGAGGAAGAGGTTTGAGAGCTGAGGCTGTGAAGGTTGTTACACTCCCTCCAGGAGGCGTGGAGGCAGGGCAGACAGGACTGCTGATCCTACCCAAGATGGAGGAGAAAGACCCCGAGAAGATAGAGTCTACAGGGTTGATGGAAAGGAAGCAGAATAAAGAAATAAAGGAGCATCCTAGAAGAGCATGTCTGTGGGGTAGAGGTCGGGAGGTTAGTTGTGTAGGAGAGAAACTTCAGTGCCAAACTTTTTATAAAGGGATTGTTCATAGAGGATGAAGCTTAGAGTGTAGTAGATGCTATCTTGGTCTACTCAGAGTGCTGTACCAGACGCCAGAGGCCGAGTGAGTTACAAACAACATTCATTCCTCCCAGTTCTGGAGGCTGGAAAGTCCAACATCGAAGGCCTGGTGTCTGATGAAGGCTGGTTTTCTGATTGATGCGTGGAAACTTCTCGCTGAATCCTGACATGGTGGAAGGGGCAGGCAGCTTTCCTGGCCTCTTTTAGAATGGCACTGATCCCCTTCAGAAGGGTCTACCCTTGTGTCCTAACCATGGCCCACACATCCCACCTCCTATTACCGTCACATTGCTGATTGGATTTAAACATATGCATCAGGGGGACACAAATCTTCAGACCCTAGCTTAGGTCTTTGCAAGGCATCCAGGCTGGTGTTGCATTTTGTATGGTTATATTGTTAAACTTGTACTAGCTTTTTGGGAAATAACTTGGTACTGATGAAAAGCACTACTGCTAAATAATACTAATGAGCCAAGTCAGATAAAGTGTATGCCCAAAGTCTCACATAGACCAACCATAGTCATACCCCTTTGGAAGGACTAAGTGAATCTAGATACCCAACTCCAAAGTCCCTCCCAAGTGCTTGATTGACTGATAATCTCTGCAATCACTTTACCCTGGGACAGAGGGACACACCAGCCAAGATACTGATAGGCTTGCCCTTTCTTCTCTCCATTGGGTGATTCTCTGTACTTTGCTTCTTTGTCTGGTCTTTGAGACGTGCTATCCCGAGTTAGGATAAGGCTTTCTTGCCCATGGACTTAGGCACAGGGACTTCCAGCTACCCAAGGATCAACTTTCTAGGCCTCTGATTGCTACAGTTTTCTTCCTTTCAGCTGGCTCTCTCACTTTCCTTTTTCATATCCCTGAGAATCAAATCTATAAGTCTAGGCCTAGATAGGAATCAGAGCTGAGCAAATGGGAAACAGCCAACTCCTCTGTTTCCATTCAAGGTAGAAACAACTTCCTGAGTTTCTACTGTGCAGAGCATCTTTGGGAACAGCAAGGTAGCCACAAAGGCTCCCAGGACTGTCTAGGGAAACACGCAGTGGGAACCTATTAGAGAAAGGACTACACTGTGTAGACAGATGTGATCATGTGTCCCAGCAGACTTGATCGAGGTCTCTGTAATGTGATGGACATGGTGTGGGTGGGAAGCTCACTGTGGGCAGAGTCAAGGAGGGCATATTGGAGGAGGTGGGTATTTCAGCTGACTCACAAATTCCATGTAATATTTGGATGGGCAAGAGAGGTGTTGTTCTGGGTAAAATACCTTCAGGAGGCACCTGGGGGAACAGATGAGCCAACTGCAGGAAGAGAAGTCAAGGTGTGCCTGTCTGCTTCAGGAATTTGCTTTCTGATGATGGCTTACTTTCAGGTTTTTCTCACAAAAGCAATACAGCCCTTTTACCCAGCACTCAGGGATAGAACAATTCACTCATACTCTCAGCCTTGTAACAATGATGAGTGTATATTTTTAATTCTAGGCCATCGTGTTTTTATAGAGTTGTAAGGAGGACTGTAAGGAAATTGAGCACAATGCAGGTGTCATGTTGCCTCTGGGTATGCATGATCATCTTCATGGTGGACTGGTTTTTTTCTAGCTGGTGTTAGTAATCTCTACTTAACTCTTTTGAATGTTTGAGTTTTTTAATTTATTTGCTACTATAAATACTTTTCCATTTTTTTCTGTCATATGGTTTTTGGGACAAATGCACCAAGTCGCAATGACTGAATGAAAGTTGTCAGTATTTTTCTGGCCTTTTGGAGAGCAAATGGACAGCATGCATTGACTTTGAGTGCTGCCAGCAACAAATGAGGGAACTTCCTCACTTCAGCCTCTTTTAAAACACACACCTTCAATAAGTAGAAATGTTACTTTGCTTTTTCATTTGCCATTCCCATGTTTGCTTATACCTGCTTGTTCCGCATTTGTAACCAGTCTGCTTCAAGTTTAGCAAAAGGTCTTGTCCTCTTGGTGCAGAAAAATGGGAAATAGGGGAGGGACTTTCACAAGTGTTCCCAGCAAGGAGTGTTTTGAAAACAAGTTGTAGTGCTACTTTAAGTTCCGTCAAAATGTAAGAAGAGAGGAGGTAGTGAAGGTTACAGGTCTTTACCTAACAGTCCTCAAGCAAAACTCAAAGAAAGCCTAAATGTAAATGATAGGACTTCCAAGAGTTCATAACAATGTTGAGTTAAAAGGTAATATTAATTTTGTGCAAAATATTTCTTAAATCCATGCATATAAGAAAACTTCAAACAGTGTATGGAAAATGTGTATTATGAATAAGCTATGCATGGATTTGAAAAATGTTTTTTGCATCAAAATAAACATTTTTAAACTTCTGTTTTGCATGAACTTTCAGAAGTATACTCAGAGGGGAGCCTAAAATGCTGCATTTGTAAAAACTCACATGAGCCTGGTAGCCGGGAATGCTTTGCTCCTTGATGCAGATTTGGGGAGGGCTGGTTCCCAGGACCTCCCTCTAGCATCTAAACATTTCTTAGGTAACCAGCGTCCCGGAAGACCAGATCCTTGTTGCTGTCTTCCCTGGCCTCCCTACATCAGCAGAGCTCTTCATTCTCCCACCTAAGAACTTGACAGAGAGGAGGAAAGGCAATGAAGGGGACCTGGAACAAGTAAGTGCGAGCAAATGTGAATGAGACTCTCCTGCTCCCTGCATTCCCAGCGCACGGTTGTCACCAGCTAGAAGGGGAGCCAGGTTCTCCCCGACTGACCCATCCTCCTGTCACTCTGCCCAGCACCAGCGTTGTAAAGAACAACTAGCCGTCCCCAGAGTAAACACAAATGCAGGTAGGCTGTAGTGTTTGCCATAGAGGAAGACACAGCGCCCCTGCCCCCTGCAGCCTTGGGATGGCATCTCTGCACCTTGCCCTGGGAGAGAAAGGGAATGAAATCTACGTCCTTATCTATTTCTGGGAATATGTGCTTCTTGTTTTTAAACCGCACTGTTCCTAGAGAGCCTGGTCAATTTAAGTTCTGCTCCTGGCGAGAAAATGAACTGTGTTTGACTGTGTTTCTTTGGAGAGAGATGAATTGCCTCATCTTGCTTTGACTAAGGAGGCAGTATTTCTGAAAGGGGTTGTGATTTACTGTCCTTATCAAATGCGCATATAGCTCCTGTGAGCCCCACCCCTCCCTGGAACTGCAGGAGGTGGCCAGCCAGTGTTTCTCAGGCTAGCTTCTGCTTCTGGGCCTCACTGGCTGTGCCGTCTCACTCCTCCTTGCCCGCCTATGATGCTACATTAGGAGAAGTAAGAATAAGTGAGAACAAAGCTGCCCAAAATTGGCATGAATCAAATGCATTTGATTCACTGTAGGAGGTCATCATCGTACTGTCCTCCCTGTTCTCTGAGCACTCATCCAGTTGTCACCGTGTCCCTGTGTCCATCTATGGCCCTCAGGCAGCATAGATGCCACAGTGGTTGGTTTCTCTGGAAAATGAACTAGTTCCTTGCATTGCAGATATGCCTATTGAATGTGGTCAGATATAAATTGAGCTTCTCAATGCACACATCAGTTTTACAAGACCTCTTTATTCTGCAATAGCAAGTGGCATGTGTGAACTATATTTGGAAGCCACAATATCCATCCATTTAGATAAATAGGTAATTAGGGTGATGAATAGCAGCTGTGGTATTAAGGCACGTACCCGAGATAAGAGTTAGGGACAACAGCCCAAGTGTGCTTCGGCTTTCATGTGGGAATTACAGAGTGATTAAATCGATGTTATATGTTCTGAGACTTGCTGGGGGAAAAGTAAAGAGGAAAAATTAGCGTATAAAAGGAAACAGCTTCTGCTTTGATGTTTGCCTCCCATTGTCTCTAAGATAGAAAAAGCTGAGGGATGGGTTGGGGTACCTGTGTGCTTCCTTTCATCCTGGCAGGGGCCTCATACCCTGTGTGTTACTTGATCAGATTAAAGAACTAATGAAGGGGTGGCTCGCTGTCATTGGTCCCAATGATAAAGGCTTGGATGAAAGAGCCCTGGACTAGGAGTTGAATAAAACAATTCACCAGGTGATTGTAGACATGCCTTTTTGTGTCTCACTCTCCTCCCCAGTATAAGCAAGCAATACTAACTACTTGCTTGGTTTCACAGAGCTATGGGCACCAAATTAATAAAGATGTTCCAATCTCCTCTTCCCTGACTGAACGTGGTTGGGTTTTGGCGGTTGCTCTCCTTGGTTTCTTACCAGTGAACGAACATCTTCCCATGCAGGCTCGCTCTCTCTCTTTTCCAGATTGCAGAGACACTATTTAATGCTCTAAACCAAAACTTGGTCCAGTTTGAGCTGAAGCCAGGGGTCCAAGTCATTGTGTACGTCACACAGCTAACATTAGGTGAGTGTCTACTGGGAGTCAGGGGCAAAGGGTTATGCTGCTCTGTTATCTTGGAGAGAAAGGGGAGGGGGGGATCATCCAACACTTCCCATCAGTGCATGAAAATGGTTTGTAACAGGGGACTTCCGTGTAGTGATAGATCTGAAAGATGATTCCTGTCTCTGTGGAGCCCTCCTCTCGGTGGCACCAAGACTTTCTAAGCCTTGGTCATTTAATCCTTGGATATTCTTGGAGAAAAACTATGTTAAGTATCCCTTCCTCCCTCTCTCCCTTCCTTCCTTCCTTCATCCATCTGCCCTTTTGAACTTCAACTATGGGGTTGCATCAGATAGCCAGTCCTCAGGCTCTCCAATCTCTGTGACTCACTAATTCTGTGAGTCCAGTTGGGAGGTCAGATCAGGTACCTTTAAAACCACCTTCCAACCTCCAGTGTGTGACTCTATGTAGAAACAGGGACCAGCTCTAGTTAATTTATAAAGGATATTTTCAAAAAAAGTATGTCATATCGGGCATCCCCTCTGGCTCTCCGGGACAGCCGACTTATTAATGGTCCACTTTCCATATATGGAGGGTCCAGAAGTTCCTGTCCAGCGAGCTTTCACAAGAACAGTGTAGAGCAAGAGAAGGAAATCTGGCATTAGTATTTAACACAAAGTTCCCAAAGGGTGACTCATCATGCTGCCAGGCAAGCCAGGTGGATGAGAAAAAGAGCACCCCAGTCCTCCCTCTACTCCCCCAAGTAGGATGCTTTTCACCTTATACTAAGACTGACATGTTTTTCCAGGCAGGACAGAGGACTTATTTTGCATAAGGAGCTGGGATGTAGGATACCATTCTCGTCACAGAAGCCAATCTCCCTATCCCAGCTAGCTTGCAAGTCAAGAAATAAAGATGGCAGCCAGTCAGCCCCCCTTTTTCCACTGGGCACTCCCTGTCACTGATAGCAGCCAGTGGACATGCCTGTTCTTTCTCTGCAGCTCCACTGGTGGACTCCAGCACTGGGCACAGCAGCTCAGCCATGCTCATGCTCCTGTCCGTGGTGTTTGTCGGCTTGGCCGTGTTTTTGATCTACAAGTTCAAGAGGTATGTGTTGTTGCCGCTCAGATTTTATCTCAGGACTACATTCGTTGCAGATGAATGTTCTCATAAGCCACATCGCTAAACTTGTCCCAGGAATGTTGCATTAATCCTCCCTGATGCTCTTCTTGGCACTGGGGGAAAGCAGGAATGGTGGTGGAGTGTCAGGGAAGAAATGCATGTAAGAATCAGAACCCCCACAAGATACAGGTGAAATAAGGAAATAGAGCTAGCCTGTGAAATCTGTGTTTTCCTCAAGAGAAGGAAAAAAGGTTTTCACACCTCACCCAGATTTCTGAAGTAAGGTCTCAAACATTCCAGACTTGTTTTTTGCAGATCAATACCCATTCTTTGTGGTTAAATAGTTGAAATCTGATAAACAGATGGATGGATGGACACACACACATACACACACACCTTCCTATCTGGTGTTGTAGCTATCCCATATCTGTTTAAATTTGTGTGCTAAACATATTCAACCTTTGTGCCTCTCCCTCTTTTTCCTGTGTCTAAAGGGAAATTGACCAGGAAATCTGAACTGCACATGTATTCAGAAGTTACTATTGAAGTTGGCAAAGTGGTGATATAAAAGAATAGCTAATAAACACAAAAAAACTGAGTGATTCTATACCAATATTAAAATTAGGTAGCCCTTTTCCCAGGAAGTGTACTGAATAAATTCATGAACTCTGAACTCAGACAGGTGCAGTTTTAATTTTTAGCATTTGTAAACTTGAGCAATTGTAATTGCTTCTCTAAGGCTCAGTTTTCACATGTGGAAAATCATAACACCTTGCATGTTTACTGTGTGGTTTCAGTGTAATAATTGGCACGTAGTTAATAATCAGCAAAGCTCGACTATTTATAAATGACAAAGAACAAGCCTCCCAGAGATGGCTTCTGGATCATAAACTGGCACGTAGTAGACTTCAATATACTTGTGGCATAGAAATGTGCTTCTTAGGAAGCTTAAGCAAGGTAAAATGTTAGTTGATTAAATTAATTGTTGCCAGATGAGTTTTGGTAGCATCAGCTTAGTCCTTGGAGTCTTGCTAGGCCCTGAAGACAGTACTGTTAGGTTCTGGAGGAGATCCATGGTACGGGTGCTTTATTCTCCCCTTCCCACTACGCTCTCAACCTGTCCTCCAGTGATCCTTTCAGGTACTTAAAATACCAGGTTCTGCACTGATATAAAGTCTCCAACATCTGTACTAAAACGTGGCCTCTGATGTGACTTTGGGACTGAATTTTTTATTTACATTCAACTTAAATAACCACACTCAGTCCAGAGTCCACAATTTAACAAGGACCCTGGGTGATGCCTAAACCATTAACGTCTGAGAAGCCTTGGATTACTCACTGTATTGAACGTTACAGACTAAGTGAAGGAACATTCTGTTTTTTCTCTCCAGATTATTGGTCACACTACATTTTCAAAACCCAAACTACGGTCTTTAATCACCAGCATCAATTAATTAAAATGTGCATTCATTCAACAAGCATTTATTGAGGGCCTACTATGTACCAACCACTGAAAATGATCTCCAGATCCCAAGTGGTGACTTAAGGAGGGTTACCCCAAGCCCAGGCTTCTTGCAGGAACTTTTGCCCTGCCTCTCGTGCCATCTTGCTCTTGAATGCTGACTGCTGTTTGCTGATGTCCCTGGCAGTAAAATATGACATGGCTTTCATTTTCTGAAAATTGCCTAACAGATTTTCTGTGTCTGTAGATCTTATTTTCTTGGTTATCCAGGAAAACATTTGAGCTCTTATAGTTCTCCTATCTTTTTTTTTTTTTTTTTTTGTAGAACGTTCATTATAGTTTCAAAGCCCATATTGCTCTCTAAATTTCTTCCCCCAGGTTTTTTTATACTCATCCTCGCTAGAGAAAATAAGTACAATGGCAGTTGTTTCTGTTTGCTTGCTTATGTATTAGGTGAAGGGCATCTCCATCTTACTGCTCTCATTTAAACCTGTATGGTTGTAAGGCCCAAAACACATCCCTTGATCTCTTTGCTTCCCTCCATTTTCAAAGCCAAACATGAAGTTCAGATTTGACTTACATTCCAACACTTCTGCAAGCAGGCATGCTAAGAAATGAAAAGCAACTTGGCAATTTTTTAAAATGCTGCAAATCGTGGTATAAAATTTATTCCCTCCCAACTATCTATTTAAAAAAAGATGAAAATATGCCTGAGTTTAAATGGTTTTCTGCGAGATTGAAATAAAGTGAATGATCTTCTTAAGGGCAAATTTATCCAAATCCTCATAGGCCTCATTAGCAACTCAGGAAAAGGGAAGTGATGGACTCTGATTAGAACTCTCAAGTACACAGACTGCTCTGATTAGGAATGGCTTGACCACCCCCCAGCACCTGATAAATATGACAGTTGATCCCAGCATTCGTGAGTAATATGTGGTTTTATGACCAGCATCAATCTAAGTCTTAGGCTTAGGTAAGTTTAAGTGAGAATAAAGGAAGAGGCAGCATGCATTTTTAAATTATGCACATTTAGAAAGCTGCTGGTTCACTGCCTTACACATATTCAGTGCATTTAGGATTCTTATAAATTATATTAAGCTGGTTTAGGACAGCAGGAGTCATGGGGTACCTCCTTTAATGTGTAGAAAGCAAACATTTAGGGATCTGACAGATAGAAACACTGCATGTTTCTGAAGTAACTGTAGGGAAAGGTTAGTAAATGCCCCCACATTCTACCTTACTGGGATTGGATCACAGAGGGGAATGTAGGAGCTTAGAAATATCACTGGTCTGTACAAGGATGGCTCAGTGATTCTGCTTTGGAAATGCATTGAATGTTCTGGATTGGCGTGGGCATCAGATGTGCCAAGTTTTAATGGTACCTGTACCAGTTTTAATGGTACCTATGAAGTGTCTGGCTTTAGTTCTATTTCCCCATCATTTGGTGAGGTGAGAAGAATCACTTCTAGATAAAATGTAAAATTCATTGAAGAATATAGTACAGAATAAACAGAAAGAGAATAGGCATTGAATTCATTCATCCATCCATTCATTCACTCATGAAATGCTTAATGAACGCAAACCATGTGTCAAGCACTGTGCTAAGTCAAGTGTACAGCAATGACGACAGAAAATACAGACCTTTAGCATCAGGGGCTTTTGGTCTAGTGGGAGAGAAAAGCAGAAAAAACATCAGTCAGCTTCATCTATTACATTGCCCTAAGCCAGTACATCCTTCCTTTCTTTCATAGACTTTGTCCCATAGTTGCATATTTATGACAGTGGAGAGCAGAGCTTGGTGTATTAGAGTCTTGCAGCTCCCACTGACCAGCACACTGGCAGCACTGGGGAGCTTGGCAGCAGGCCAGAATCTCAATCTACTCAGTCCAGACCTTACAGTCACAGTCTGCAGTTTAACAAGGACCCTGAGTGATGCCTAAACCAATTAAAGTTTGAGAAGCCCTGGATTAGACAACTTCAATGGAGGCTACAAAGGCTGGAATAGTCAGGAGATCGTGGAGATAATCAGGATATGATTGTCCCAAGAAGATTTCAATCAAAACTTGCCTTCTGCTTCAACCCCAAGCCAGTCTGCTTCCTGCTTCCAAACCCTGATGGCTTTAAAGAAAGGCATTTAGCTTCCCTTAATCCTCTTCACATCCCAAAGGGAACTTTTTTATTCCCCTTGAACAGATGAGGAAACTTGCCATAAAAGCATTTGAAACAGTTGGCCTGCAGATGGTGCTGTAAAAATTTTGTTGTTTTTTTAAAGATCTATTTATTTATTTGAAAGTCAGAGTTACACACAGATAGAAGGAGAAGCAGAGAAAGAGAGAGAGAGAGGTCTTCCGTCCACTGGTTTGCTCCCCAGATGGCTATAATGGCTGGAGCTGTTGCAATCTGAAGCCAGGAGCCAGGAGCTTCTTCTGGGTATCCCATGTGGGTGCAGGGGCCCAAGGACTTGGGCCATCTTCCACTGTTTTCCCAGGCCATAGCAGAGAGCTGGATTGGAAGTGGAGCAGCCGGGACTTGAACCGGCGTCCATATGGGATGCCGGCACTTACCTGTTACGCCACAGCGCCGGCCCCAGGTGCTGTAAAAATTGCAATAGTGGCTAAGTCTGTTATTTCTTTTCTTTTTGTAAAAGAAGCCAATGTGAGTTGATTAAATTGATTCAACTACAAAATAAGATGTCTTCACTAGAAACAACTTGGTGAATCTCAGTGTCCAGCTCTTTTACAAACTTAATATCATAAACATTTTAGTGGCTCAACAATCAACAACATAGCAGTACCTTTTATAGACCTACTTGTTTTTCCATCCCAGTGTAAGGTGTATAGCCAGATGTTCTGTGGTTTGATTCATCCTGTGCTCACCTTTGGTCCATGCCCTTATGATCACAGTGTTCTGGGTGAGCAGTACCTTTCCCTGGCATTGGCTCTTCCTGTTAACAGCATGTTCTCTCCTTGTCACATAGCATTTCCAGCTGCCCAAGTTTGGCATGCCTTGAGATCTTAATCCAATTTTGCTCCCACCCCATGTAGGAAAATCCCCTGGATTAACATCTATGCTCAAGTCCAACACGACAAGGAGCAGGAGATGATTGGGTCAGTAAGCCAAAGTGAGAACGCCCCCAAAATCACTCTCAGTGACTTCACCGAGCCTGAGGAACTGCTGGACAAAGAGCTGGACACGCGGGTCATAGGTATGTGTGCCTGTGCCACCACGCTCCTGGGTCCTCTTCCTCCAAACAGGTGGTCAACCATCCCACTTTGTCTGCTCTTCAGACAGCACTGTACTAAAGGGTGGAGAAGGTAACCAGTTACAGTAACATCACCATGATTTTAAATTTGTTTGCCACCTTGGACCATGTGAAAGCGACAGTTTTTCCCTTATAAGTCAATGAAGATTGGAAGCACTGGGATTGGGGTGGAGGAGGGATGAAGCCAGGTAACCATTACAACTGGGATTTTTTTTTTCAGTAAAGCAAAAGCATTCTGAGTCCTTATAGACAATCACATGGTGGCAGGCACTTAGCCTAGCACTGATGACTCCCGCATCTGAGTGCCTGGATTCAATCCCCTGCTCCTACTTATGATGCCAGCTCTAGCCAATGCAGGCCCTGCGAAGTAGCAGTGAGTTTTGAGTAGTTGGGTTCCTGTGACCCATTTGGAAGGCCTGGATTGAGTTTCTGACTCCTGGCTTTGGCCTGGCCTACCCATGAACTGTTTTGGCATTTGGGGAGTGAACCAGCCGACAGGAGCTCTCTCTCCACCTCCCCACCCCCACTCCTCCTTCTCTCTCTCCCTGTCAAATAAATAAGTTAATTATATATATATATTTTTTAATCACACAAATGTGGAACTTGCATCAGATAGCCTTGAGTCTATTTTTTTGCTTTCCATCGTGCTAGCTTTGTTTCTTCTCTGTGCCTCGTATCCCTCATCTGTGAAAAGGGAATAATAATATCTGAGAGTCTGCCCTATTTCTGTGTAGTACCTGAGAACCTAGGCTAAGATTGCTTTAATAATTGAATGGCATATCGTTAGCACAGTGCCTGCCACATCGAAGGTGTTCAGTGCATGTTGGCTATTACTGTTGTTGTCAGTAGAGTATACGATGGCGATGCATTGATCCTGCCTGTGTGCAAGTGTGGGAGGTGACATATTTTAAACATTGATGAGATAAGATAATGAGCTGATAGTTGAGACTATTCCGTTGCCTTTTGAAACAGATTCCTAGTAAGCAGCCATTGTAGGTGACTCGATAATTTGCAATGAAGAGAACAAAGATCCCTGCCCTTGTAGAACTTACATAACTTTTCCCTGTGTCTTCTCTGCTCTGCAGGAGGCATCGCCACCATCGCAAACAGCGAAAGCACAAAGGAGATTCCCAACTGCACTAGCGTTTGATACCAAGGAGCTACATGGCCAGCCACCTTTCTGATGTTTTATTTTTGATGACTATTATTACTATTATTATGGAAAAAAGAAAATGTCTTTTCTACCTTTTGTTTACCAAGGGCCCCTTCATAAACAGCAGGCAGATGCTTAGCTTGGGAGAAAAAGGCATTCTTAGCTGAGGGAATGAGACAAAAAATAAATAAATGACTGTCTTTCTGCTAAGGGAGAAGGATGCATCTTCTCACAGCCTCCTTGCTTTATTCTGTCATTGCCAGTGCAAAGACTCTCTGCTTGTGGTCTCTTTCTTTTTTTTAAGTTGGGTTGGCTTTTCATGACTATCCCATCACCTCCCGACCCCAGCCTCCCCTACGCATACGCATACAACACACACCATTTCCCAGTTAGATCCTCAGGAGGTAGGTTAGTGGGGAGTGGACATAGCTACAGAAAGCGTGTACACCTTTGTGAAAGAGGCCCTGCCTCGTGCATGTCAATAGCGAGGCTACAGGTGGCATATTGTATATAATTACAATGTAAATAGCTTTTTATTTCCTAAGAAATAATTTAATGTTTAGTAAAAAAGAAAACAGAAAAAAGATGCGTGTGTTGGCTTACGCACTCACCCTCAGAGCTGACCAAGCCCCAGGCCTGCCTGGTATGTTAGGTTCTGGATGCACTCCAGCTGTCTGTCACACTCAATACTGACATCTCTGTCCACACTGTGGCTGGTTTCTGATTATGTATATAGAGGGGTGGGGGAGGGCTTATTGAGGGCAATTGATTAAGGAAGGACTCTAGTGACATCATAGTACATGAGGGTCATTTTAGTTCTGATGGGAGAACCTACCAGGTGAAGCCCCCTAGGGACTTCAAACTGAGACCAAGATGAAGAGATTCTTCTCTAATAAGAAAAGGTTGAGGATATTTATCAGCCTGAGAAAATCACTGTCTCTAAAGAAAGCAGGCAATGGACCTGAAGATCCTGTTCTATTTCGGTCTTTTGATTGGATTTCATAGACATGTAGAATGCATATGGTGAATTCTCGGGCTGTTCTTAGCTGAGAAACGTCTCCTGGGCTCCAGGTACAGCCCTGCGAGTGCCTTTTGGCATGAGAAGAGTTAGGTTGGAAGGCAGGTGGCATCGATGGAATCATGAGTCCATGCACACCGTGCAGGCCAAATAGAGGTCTAGCCTTTAATGATATTAGTCCAAGATGATTGTAGCAAAGCTGTGCTATTTGCTTGTCAGACGTACACAACTTCCTTAAAGTCCAATGTCTGCCTTCAGTTCCCTTAAGGTAGTGTTCGCCTCTGGGGTGAATGGCTTTCAAAGCCATTGTTTGCTTTTCAAGCACCTCAGCCCCTTCACACACTTAACCAGTTATTTTCAGTAGGGTCACTGTAAGCCATTCTCTAAGCATTGTTTTTATTTTCAGGCTCAGCCTGAGTACACTTGTTTTACAGGATGATATACTGTATATATATATGAGAAGAAAGGCCACATTTTGTACCTGTTAATTTTTGTGGGATGTTGTTCACATTCTTCTTTGTGAGACACAGAGAGAATGTGTTATTGAGAAAACTGGCTGGCTACAGCATAGATCAGTATTAGGAATATTTCTAAAGATTTTGGGTTTTTTTTTTTTTTTTTTTGGTTTGTTTCAAGGGGTAAGGGGGCAGACAATTGCAATACTTGTACTAAACACTGGAATACAAATGCATGAGTCATATCTATATATACAGTATATGTACATATACTGTTCTTGGTTTTATTGTTCCATTTGAATATTTCTACTGTAAAAAAAAGACAGTGGTTTTGAAATTGTTGAAAATAAATGTATTTTTGTACATCAAAGCTACAATCTTGGCTGGGCTTTCACTTTTGGGCAGTTTTTTCCTTACCTATTGTATCAGTCAACTATTGCCACGATAATGCTAAGTGGCAAAAAAGTGGTTTATAATAGATATTTATTTTTGCTCCTGGGTCTTCAAATTGCTTGTAGTTTGGCTCAACACCATTGAAATGGGCCAGGCCCTGTTGGGCTAATCTAGATCCAGCCTCCTATAAGTGTGAATCTGTTCAATGAGTCATTATCATCTGGGACCAGCAGCTTCCTGGGGCAAGCGTTTTTCTTATGGATTGCTGAATCCAAGTGAGGCTAGCAGAACACAGTATGCCTGTAAGGTCTTGGCTCTACATGGTCACTCTGTTTAACATCACACAAAGTCCAGTGTCTAAAGAAAATCACATGGCCAAGTAAAATATCAACAACTAGGGAAATAGACTTTTCCTACTCTGGTGCAAGGGCGCAAGGAACTATTAAACTATATCACAAAAAAATGTGTGGATGAATAATCTCTCAGCATAGGAAGGCATGAAGAACTGAGAATAATACCCCGATTTACTATCCATAGGCTTATTTTTTTACAACCCCTGTGAGGAGCTTCTTTAGGTGATCCATTTGAACAAATATCCAAGTTTCCTATCCAAATGTATATGGCTAGGATTTCTGAGCAGAAGTCACTACATTGCCTTTGAACTTATTATCAGTTTCTATGAGTGGCTGAAATGGAGCTCTAAGTCATGTGTGGAAGATTTAAGCAGAAGAAATGAAAGAGGAGAGGACGGCAACAAGACAGATGTCCCTTCCCTGCTTCTTCCTGCTGTTTGCTGCATGAAACCAAGAGCGGATCTCCTCCTTTGGCCTGTGCTGAATGGGTGTCTCTTCCCTGTGCTAGGTAAATAAGGCGATGTGAACAGGGACTGTGAGTTGGATGGATTTGCTTTTTCAGTCTTTCAAATGTATGATAAATTTTCATGGATCCAAGAAACCAGAAAGCTGTGTTCAAAAATTTTGGAAACTAGCTGACTATTCTGGAATCATGTTTTCTAAGTTCATACTGATGATGCAGGCTTAAACAAAGGTGAGTTTTTTATTTAGGAATGTATTTTTTAAATTATGTACAATTCTTGGTATAGCTTTTTATCAGTTATACATGGAATCTTCCAAAAGTTAATAGAAAGTGTATACTTTGAAAAATCTGCATGTATTTCAATGAATTTTTGCACTAAAGTAAATTTATCTCTGAATTCCATGTTTCCATAACCATTTTGAAATACCGTCATACAAGTACCTTCCTCAAATGTGGAGAATGTCATTTAGAAATCTGTTAAAAAGTAGTGGGCTTTTTCAAACAAATAGTTCAATAACATTTAGCTTATGTTTCCCTAAGGGATTTTTAATGCTTTAGAGCTTCCCAAATAATGGAAAGCATCTGTATTATTACTACCCCATTGGAAAGGTGAATTTTCCGAAATGTATCAGTTTTTCTTTCCAGTGTGGTCTGAAGTCTTCTCACGTTAATTTTGTGTCCAAATGGGCATAGTCACTCCACTAGACTAAAAGGTTGAAACAAAAAAAAAAAAAAGCAGAATGAGTCAGTTGGTCATGTGAGCCAAGCCATGGCTAAAAATATCTGCTGTATTCACCACCAACACAAGATTTTTCCATTGTAGATTGCTGTAAAGACAGATGGCAGAGAATGTGGTTGACTTTGTAGTTATTTCTGGGCTGAGTTACTCACTAGTGGTGAGGGAACTCTTACCAGAAGTTCTAGAGCTGGTAATTAAGCCTACAGGAGCTCTATGGGGCTAGCTGGAAGCCAGCTATGAGCACCGTATGCATAGATTTCCATGATTCTCATGTGCATTGAAGTTTGGGGCTAATTGCTTTATCTGCCACTAAAGTATCTGAAGGAGAGGGGTTGGATGAAGGTAACCTCCCCTGGCCCTTGTTACCATGACACAAGGCACCAAAGGTATAGAAAGGAAAATAGGATTTAAATGTCCTTGTATCATGCTGGGTGACAACTACAACACTGAGAGTCGCCTAATTGTGTTACATAGGATAGAAACACACTGTACGTTAAGGCAGTAACCGGTTGTGCCATGGAAAGAATAATCAGCCAGGAGTTAGAATATCTCTAATTTCAGCAAGTCATTCTGGACAACAAGTTCTCAGTTTGTAAAAGGAAAACACTTCAGGTCCTGCCTTGCTGGCTTGTTTAATTCCCAGAGATGTGAGAAGCACATTTCCAATTACAAACCTGTTGAGACATTACTCGTGTGGGCAATCCTAGAAGAGCTCCATTTTTCTGTAGAGGGATAAACTGATACCTAGAGAGGAAAGTGACTTTCCTGACTTCACTCAGGTTAGTGCACAGCTAAAGGTGGAATCCACGTCTTTATAATAAGGTGAGATTCTTTCCACCACCCCCTGCCAAAATTCAAAACTGGTTGAACTGTAGACCACTGAAAGTCAGTAGGGACCAGAGGGTGATACCGGTATGGCTCCTGTGTTGATTATGTCCAGAATGATTTAGAATCTAACTTACCAGGTAGGCTCGTCATTCAGGAGCTCACAGCTCTCTTGCTGTCGTTGCCCTACTGATCCACTTGTTCAGCAGTCCATGGCCCAGTGTCCTGTCTTCCCCTACTGGACTGAAATGAGGCTGCTTAATAGACAGCTGGTCAGCCCTCGCTTTATACACCATGATACTCACCCTTTAAAGTGGTTGGCCCTGTTCAGAGGAAACAAGGCCAGAAAGCAAACATAAGCAGTGGGCATGCCTCAACCCACTGCACCAGCTCCTGCCAAATTCTCTTGCCTGCTCCAACAGAATTGCCAAAGGGAGCAGATACAGCACAACCATTAACTCCCAAAGTTCTACTGTGTCTCAATGTCCCTTAAACCTACTTCAATAGATTTTTTTTTCTAGAGTAGCAGTGTTTTTAAAGTGCTCTTTGTCGGGCCCTCGCCAGCGAGGGTCCAACGTAGTCATGACACGGTCACTGTTCATTGGTTCTCAAGGAACTTTTACTTGTGGGGGTAAAAGGAAAGTGGGGAGAGGAGAAAAGAAGAGGAGGGGCCGTGGCGGCGGCCGCCGGCAGTGGCGGCCACGCCAGCCCGACCAGATCCCAATGTCCCTTTATGCTGATATCGTCCAATCAGATGAAAGGGCGCGTATAGCCTCAGGTCGAAAGTTCATCTGTTTCACCTGGTTCTTCCTAGTTGTTTATGCAGAGTCCATTCTGTTTCATCTGTTTCACCTGGTTGTTTTCGTAGGCCTTGTGGTCCACGGATTGCTGCAAACTATGTAGATGAGGAGGTTCTCACAGGTGGCCAGCCTGCGGTTCCCCCACACTCTTTGCTTCTGTATTTTCAGAACATACATCATACTGAAGTATAGGTTCATTCAGAGAGGAACCAATGGAATGCTGTGTATAAAAAAATGCAAGAATTTCAGCCACAGTTCAATCTATTTGGTAACTAGAAGTTGCACTAAAACCTGGATCCTTCATTGTTTTAATTATCTGAGGCCCAGAAAGTGAAGGACCCTTACGGGGGGAGGGACAAGAAACTAGGCCTGGGCAAATATCAGGGGCTTCTTAAGAGGTTAGATGTTCCCCAGAGGCTAGCGGGCAGGATGTTCTCTGGGAAGGAAAAGTCAAGCCCCTTCAGAGAATCTCTAGGCACGCCCAGAGCAGAGCTGCCCCTCCCCTTCAGAGAGTCTCTAGGCGTGCACTTATGATGTCACTGCGACCGGCCAATCCTGTAACACCTCAGCACTCTCCCTCAGCACTCTCCACCAACATTCTTCACCAGCGTTCTCCCATATGCTAATGATCCCTCTGAACTGACCAATCCCGTAACACCTCTGCATTCTCCGCCCACATTCTACGCATGCGCATTAGGAATATGCTAATTTGTTGCCTATATAACCTGTGTGAAACTGCCGCTCAGGGCTCCTCACCGCCTGAGGCAGGGGCTCGTTTGTGCAATGAAAACCTCTTGTTTTTTGCATCAGCTCGTCTGGATCTTTGGGCGTCCTCCCGAGCAAGTGGGCATCTCTGCAACTGAGAGGTCCAACAAAAGGTAAAATGACTTAATAAGTGTCAATTTTTCTACCTATGAATTCCTCACAGGATTGGAACATAGATTGAGACAATTTAGGTAAACACAAATCATGAGTAGATTCTGAGAAAATTAGTTCTGTTGTGCTGGGTCCTTGTTCATACAACTTCGTGTCGTACTTCAAATTATAAAAATTATTCAACCAATCTTTCATTTACAGCAGCATCCCCATAGGGAAAATATCAGAATTACCTGGAGAGAAATGTCATTTCCCATAGCTCTCCCTTAGCAGAAAAAGAATTTTGGTTAAAATTCCTTGCATATTGATCCCCAATGTTGCTGCTTTTCCTACTTTCCCCCCCTAGTATAACTAGTTTTGTTTGGGTCATATAGAAGGGACTAGAGATGGACTCTCCTACTTAGGGCTGCCAGGAATGCCTCATAAAACTAAAGATTGAGAATCTTGGGTTCTGGAATGTGCACTCTTCTCATGTGCAGGAGTCTTGCTTCTGGTCTCTCCCTCCATGTATGTACCCTGCTTTTGTGATGGCATGCAGGTCCAGAGCCTCTCTGAGGGTCACCTATGGGTTCTTTCATCCATACCCATTAATGAATAATCAGAGAAAACAATTAGTTGTAAAAATATACCTGTGACATACCTAGAGAGGCTAGGGTCACTGTGGCTGCTACTTGATCTCGGCTCAAGGAGGGCTGTTCCAAAGAGTACATGCAAGATGCAGATTCTCCTCAAAATGCCAGTGAAGACAGATGAAAATAGCTTGTGACAGCACACATGCCGTCTGTCATTATAGCTTACTCTCTGGGGAGTGACACTGTTCACAGCTATTAGAAATGAACCATATAAAGTGGGGCCCTCATTGATTTGCTCCTGAGAGAGGGTGGGGTCTGGTCTCCAAAGAATAGACTACGTCAGCTGGAATGTCTGCCCAAAGTGTCCCACCTGTGGAAGGCTCCAGGGCTCCAGGGACATCTTACCTCAAGCAGACCCTACTTGTCCCTGGGGACTCTCCAACAGGACTTTATTACAATGCTGCTTACTGTAACAAAGGATTATTGCTGTCAGTATCCCCGAAACTGGCTACACTTTGCTCAACCATGGGAGATGGAAAGAGAAAGGGAGCCACTATAGCAGCAAACAGAGAGAGAACGATAAAGTTTTTCTTGTCATCAGTGTCTTAGTTTCTACATAGAATCAGCTGCGAAGCACTTAATTGTCTCCCAAAACAATGTACCTGGCCCTTGGAGTGCCAGAATGGTTTCGTTCATTGTCCTTTTGGTTGAATTGAACCTTTTGGTTCAATTAGAGAATTGCTGGGTTTCTTCTATTGTCAGCTGGGGATTTTTGAGTCGGGGCACCAAGAGAAGAAGGGATAAAGGAGCCTAGAGAAAAAAGTTCATCTTTGTCAGTTACAAAGCTTTACTTGACTCTTTCTCATTTCAGCATGTCAATTTCAGATGCAGGTGCTCCCCAGATTTCTAATCTATTTATAATGGTAACAAGGCAACTCTCGGCAGCATGTGCTCATCATGAGCTAATCATCCCCCGCTAGGCCTTGTGCCTCCTAATTAGTGGCATGTTGGTTGCCTACTGATTGAGTTGGAGTCTCATCCAGGCAATAGGCATGGGGAGGGCAGGTAGGTGGAGAAAAATCTTTGAGCCCAGTAGAGCTCAGATCTTGGCAGAATTTCTAACAACAGGTGGGTTTCACACCTTGCCTGGAAATGTATCCTTTTTAAAGATCCAGCCACAACTTCCATGGGCACTAACAGGAAAGTGGCAGATCTCCAAACACATGTCTCCTGTCTGTCAGAGGCACTCTCCATAACGAGATGCTGTTCTTCTGAAACCAGGTGGCTCAATGAAAAAGACCAGCAGAAGGCATCAAATAGAAGGAAAAAAACTATATTGCTTCTACAGTTTATAATGGAGCAAGGCCCCTTTCATTCATCTGTTCCTTTGTTACTTAAACAATTAGTTGTTGAACATCTACTGGTTGCCAGGCTCTATTTTGGGCACAGTATACATCAATGATCAAGACACACTTAAAATAGGGTGACTATAAAATTTGTTATCCAAACCTGGACACACTTGGTGGTAGATTGGATACACTTGGAGGTAAATACTCTGGGGAAAATAACATGAACCAGGATTGTCTGAAGGAAACTAAGAAACTTAGAAACTAAGAAACTATGTGCATAGTACTAAGGTACTATGTTGTGTATTGGAATTTCAGCTCTAAATATGAGACATTATTTTAAGTTATTCAATATTCTTTTAGACTCTTTCAGGAGACAAAGGGATTTGATAACACAGGGAAAGTTAATAGAAGGGGATACAGGTACTTCTTTATTTCCAAGAGAAATGATAGTGATGAAAGTTAGGGAAGAATCCTTAAAGATAAAATACATTTACATTAGCCATTTAAAAATGGTCTTTTTTTCTATCTAGAATGTCACTTTATCTTCTCTCTTTAGCAAAGTGATGGAGTTTTAAAAATTTGGAAGTGACAGAATTGGAGGTTGAATGAGAATGGGAGCATGATTGGAAATGAACTAGAAAGTCAACTATGAAAAAAATTTAAGATTTATAAAAATGTTGATTACCTTCTCTATAATGACAATATTTGTATTTTCTGTATTCTAAGTTTTCACAATGAGCATGTATGCATTTCATAATTATTTCAAAAAGTAAAATTGACATCAAGTGTCCACAATAGTTCTGTAGGTGAAATAGATTTCTGGGTATTGCCTTAGAGTCCTGAAAAAAACATAATGAGATTGTTCTGCAATACTGATCATGAATCATAGTTAAAAAAGGAGCATCCATAGGTCAAATAAGGACAATAACTTCAAAAGAGACTCGTGGTACCATAATATCTGCTGGAAAATGGTTTACTGGTCTCTATAAATGGAAAAAGAAACTGTAATTACTTAGGTGCTTCACAACGAGTATTAAGCATACAGGAAATCATTATTCAAGCTTCTTGGCGAAGGAAGTGGCTCTTGTGTTGCTCTCTGCTACTCTTTTATTCTTTTCATCGGAATAGAGAAACTTTTGTTTAGTAATTTTGCTGGCAATGTTTCATCCACAAGTAATTTGCCTTGCTGAACAAATGTTGGAACAAGGCAACACCAATTAAGTGGTTATTAAACATGGCAAAAGATTCGGCATGAACTGTGAGGTGAAGAACTGAGCTTGGGGAGAGTATTGCCTGGTGCTGAGAACAGAGTGTAAACAGAAGGAAAATGTTAGACCCAGTTTCTTCACTGAGCCTTTGCACCTACCTGATGCTCTGCTGTGAGGGGGTAGCTGGAGACTCACCTATGAAGCCCCAGAAGCCCCATACCTGGATGACTGCAGTTAGAGAGGACATCTCATGGAAGGTGAGCCAGCTCCAACCAGCCCCATCGGCTTTGGCAATGGATCTGCTCTGTGAACAAGTTTCCATCTACAGCATATGCTTTCTAGGAGTACTTATTAGTATATCATGATTTCAAATGAAATCTCTCCCACTATGAATTCTCAGAATTAGCATTATCAATCTTCGCTACATAGTCATCCAAGGCATTTCTTCTATCTGGGTCAGGAGCATGAAAGAATTTAGCCTTTGAAAGACTATATAGATCTGGGTTCAGTGCCAGCTTCTGCATTTATTAGCTATGTGGTCTTGGATTAATCACCCTAAATCTCAACTTTCTCTCTTGGTTTTGTGAAGGAATAAAATAACTAAAAAGCATCTAGACTATAACAGGTTCAGTATAACTTGTTAAAAATGAGCCTCTGCACATGTTCACTTCCTCTGTGCCTTTTATGGACACCTGTGTGGCAGAGCACACGTCCTCTCAAGGGCAGGAGATCCCAAGGCTTCCTCCTTGCTCCCTCTGCCAATGGGCTCTACTGCAGCCCATCCCCAAACGCAGTTGTGCCTCCCCTCCCTTCTCTGCAAAACAATAAAACCCATTTAGAAACAGCCCTAAACCAGCCTCACCATCCCACTAATGTTTACACCTGTTCTTTTGTCAAGCCTCAGAGAAGAGGCACAATACCAACAATTTTGTAGAGGCCAAATGAGGGCTGGGCCGGTGTCGGAGAGAAGAGGCCAAGCTCATGACGTGACTGATGGGCTGTTAGAGGATGAACGTCCAATTGCTGAACACAGCCCTCCCTGCCGGCTCCACGTCTCCTTTTCTCTGCAGCAAATAGGAGACCAAACAAGGTCGGCCCCCTTGAAGAGCCTGTCATTAGCTTCGTGATTATGGTGATTATCAGCACTGTGCCGATTTCCTTGCATCTTTTAGGCTCTTTCAGTTGTTACATACGGAGGGCATTTTTCTTCCCTCCTGTCTTCCAGGTCTCTTCTGCCCTGCTCCTCTTCCACGCCTCCCTCCTCCTACCCCAAGTGCCACACTGGGTCTTGTCTGTCTTCTTCCAAGAATGGCAGTGGCCGGGATGGAAACCCAGCGGGATTTGGATCTCTCTGAGAGGAAAGAAATATTTGTGTATTATTCAACATTCTCTGAGTTACTCCCCAGAAGTTTCATTTTTCACTAAAGCCTTTTCCTTATCTTAAAGCACTGACACAAATATATATCACAAAGTTAAAAAGATTGAATTACATTTTGTCGGTGAACTGCTAAGATTCATGGAGGCTCAAAGCCCCAGCTAGTCCCTGTGTGTACCAAGCTACTGCGTTTCAGTTTTTTTGTCTTTTTCTTTCTTTGGCAGTGAACACACGCTAACAGGGTTTGTCTCTTCATTGTGATACGGGAATGATTGAACATATACTCTGTATTACTTGATGAAAGACCTTTCCTAAAAGGAGAGCGGTTCTGTCATTTGAGCACATTTCCCAGGGGCTCTGAGATGTGATTGAATCGGGCTTAATGGGATGTTTTTGAGCTGCGATATTGCATGGAGGGGCCCAGGGCAGAAGCTTCTGTGTGGGGTCCTGGTCCCCAGGAGGCTCTGAAAGCTCCAAGTTTTCAGATTAGAATGCTGGTTGGTGGCTTTGTTCTGTGACAGCTGAGGTATGTGGGTGGGGAGGCGTGTCACTGGGTGGCCCATCCTTCCCCACTGCTGCTCTCTGGCTAACAAGCTCTATTAGCTTCCTAGGGCTGCTGTAACAATGACTGCAAACTGGTGGTTCAAAACAACACAAGTGTATTCTCGCACTGCTGAAGAGTCAGGTGCCCAAAATCAAGGAGTTCCTAGGGCTGGTTCCGGCAGACTCAGGGCCGCTCCCTTCAGTGTGTTGCCCCTAGACTATGGTGATGGCTGGCGACTTGTGGCATTTCTTGGCTGGTAGGTGTGTCCCTCTGATCTCTGCCTCCCTCTCCACATCATCTTGTCCAGACTTCGCTTCTTCTCTCTCATAAGGGTGTCATGTGTCCCTGGAGTTAGAGTCCATCCAGTTAACCCAGAATGATCCCATCTCAAGATCCTTAATTAAATCTGCAAAGATTCCTTGTCCAAGTAAGAAACCAGCTCCCGCTGCACCTCTCAGGACATGGGTCCTCAGGGGACAGTGAAACCTGGGCCTACTGTGCAGCCTGCAGGAGCCTTGGGGGCAGCCAGGAGGCTTCATCTAGTCCTGAGTTGGGGAGGGCGGGAGAGAGAGGGAGAGAGAAATCTTCCATCTGCTGGTTGATTCCCCAAATGGCCGTAACACCCATGGCTGGGCCAGGATAAAGCCAGGAGCCAAGAGCTCCTTCTGAGCCTCTTAACGTATGAGTCCAGGGGCCCAAGAACTTGGACCAGCCTCCACTGCTCTCCCAGGTGCACAAACGGGGAGCTAGATCAGAAGTGGAGCAGCCAAACCTCCCTTTGGATTGCTGGAATTGTAGGCAGCTGCTTATTATACCACAAGGCCAGCACATGAGGCCAGCTGAGCTTCTCAGCCTCCCCATGCTTGCTACAGCACTTCTTTCCTCCACAATCTGTATGCTTGCCATCAGCATTTACTTTTCTCATTTTTTACCATGTAGAGAGATGTAGCAGAAGGAACAAAGAACTTGTTGTCAGATGTCTGAGGTTCTAGTTCCATCTCCTCTCTGGCTTACTTAGTCTAGTAATTTAGTCTATCTGGGCACATTTCCTCCTCTATAAGTGAGTATTGAAGAGAAATTATGTCTGCCCTGCCTATCTCATCAGGTCATTATATGTAACGTATGAGATACCCTATTCTGTGAAAAAATGTAATATACTGGCTCAAAGCTGTGCTAACAATGAGCTGAGTATGAAGGCAATTTCCTGGCTTTCGCCTTCATCTAAATATGCTTTTCTTTGACTGCAGTGGTTCACCCATGCTAGTATCTGTAAGTGTTGGTGGTTAATGTCTCACAGCTCCTGTCCCTGAGGAGTCATCACCTCTCCTGACTTTAACTATTCCTTGTTGGGGCAAGTCTGTGGCTCCCAGGCCCTCCACAAATCAAGTCAAGAATGAACTCAACCTGAGACTACTACAACCTTGCTCAGCAATTTCTCCCTTTTCATCCTTCCTCCCTCTTCCCCCAGAGCACCCTCTTAATAAATGCCAAACCCCTGAATAAGGCTCCACTTTTAGGAAACCCTGTTTAAGATACCACCCTTTGGTTGTGAGAGCACAGAACAAGTATCACATCCTCCTCCTTGTGATTCAAATATAAGGGGTCTTTGGAAAGTTCATGGAAGTTGCTATTATTGCTATGAATTTCAATAATACTTTACACTAAAATAAACTCATTTAATTCCATTTTCCATCAACTTTTAAAACATATTTATTTGAAAGGTAAAGTGACAGAAAGAAAAAAGAGGGATGAGAAAGAGATTGAGAGAGAGAGCAAGCGAGCAATCTTCCATGTTCTGGTTCATTCCCCAAAGACTTGCAACAGCCAGGAATGGGCTAGGCTGAAGCAAGGAGCCAGGAGTTCCATCAGGTCTCCCATGTGAGTGGCAAGGACCCAAGTACTTGAGCCATCATTTGTTGCCTTGCAAGTTCCCTAGCCAGGAGCTGAATCTGAGGCTGGGGTGGGATTCAATCTCAGTTACTCCAATAGGGGATGTGGGGTGTTCTAAGCAGTAGTTTACCCAGCTGTACCACAGTGAGCCCCTCATGAACTTGTTGAAGTTCTCGTATACTCGCTGAAGAGCAGAAAGATCAGCTTCCCTGACAGACACCAGTAGTTGAGTATCACAGGCCTAGTGTCCAGCCATGAGCCAGGGCAGAGGGCTCATGGGAGATGGGAGAGCAGTAGGGATCTTGTGGCCCATAAGATACACAGCATGTGGAATTCCCTCCCACCTTCCCCCACCCCTACCATCCACTGTCATAACCATGGACAGCTCTACATCCTCCAGGAATTTTCTTCTGTGGCTGTCAAGCCCCCAAACTCAGCACCGTGTACACAAGCTGAGCTTTCTTGAAAGTCATTGTTTCACAGGAACACCTGCTGTGTGAATGGAAGGCCTTGACTTGTTTTCTCCTTCCTCTGTCAACACTGAGCGCATACTTTTAAAGGCTGTCCTGCTTTCCTCCCAGTGACTACAGAACTGCTTCATTATTTAACTCTGTATTTCTATTACTGCATAAAGTGTTTTTGTTGAAGCCCTTGCCAGGTGGGAGTGGGTATGAGCCACAATTCGTGAGATTTGCTTGCTAATTAAAAGTTTCCAACATCTCTGTTTGCTGAAGAAAATGCTGACATTGACCTTGTTCAGTTATTACTAATTAAGTAGCACCAGCTCACTATTTGCAACAATTGCTGTAAGTCCCCTGTTTCATTTTTTCTTTTTCTTTGCATGTATAGGATCTGAATATATATTCTCATACATGCACACCCTCCCACACTCAAATATACACATACACATATACCACATTTTTATGTGTGTTTTTGGACAATAGAATTTCATATTTTAATATAGAGATGAGGTTATTGAATATCCTATCATTCATTCATTATATTTTGTTTAACTAAATCCAAGGCTTTTCTAATTTGTTCTTTGCCCAGTGGTCCATCCCACCGTAGGTACTCTGAATAATCAGTGAATGTGTAACTTAGACTGCCAATTATCTTGCTATTGCCAATGATATGAATTTGGAAGTCTTCTGTATGATGCCTTCTACATAGTGAAATAATGAAGATTATGGCAAGAGAACTGGGATGAATCTCTTCCTCTAGATGGTGACATTGACAAATGACAACTTTATTAATCTTTGTTTTCTTTTCATATCAAGATGAAATACTAATACTAGGTACTTCGTAGTACTACTTGAGGCTAGTATAGAAAATTCTTGCAGACCACATGACTTCCATTTATCAAATGCTAATCTAGCTGCCTCTGGTATGCATTATTCTTTTGACTTGGTTTAGGGTTCCGAATAAAGAAAACTACCACATTTTTTAGGGACTAGCAATGCCAACTCAAGATACCCACCTGGGTCAAACCAAGATAGAGTGGCCTTGTAGCAAAGACACCAACCTGTCAAATGGGCTAGAAGACTTACGTTGTCTGAAGCAATGAACCACTAACTCTAAACACAAATAAGTTCCAAGTGCCAACTCATCTGGGACCAACTGTGTAAGCTGCCCTGGATTTGTTGATAGATCAGATTGCCCTTCAATTATTACAGAAATGATCTACCCCTGTGTTGTGATTCTAACTCTCATTTCTGACTTTCTTTAAAAACATTTGTTTTGATGAGCCCTTAGCACCAAGGTAATTTTTTCTATTTCCATCTCGGAATGATTTGAGGACAGGGAAGGTGGGGCTTATTATTCCCTATGCATCTGATATAGAGTACATGTTTATTAGATTTTTGCCAAAGGTATTAAGTTTCATTCATAAGATAATATCTTGGATAAAAATCCATGTCTCTGTTAATTAGTGTTTTTATGTTGTAATGAACTCAGACTTTGAGTTAATTGTCTTTGGATTTTCCTTTCTCCTTGGTTTATGATTTTCCATTTCCAAAATTCTAGTTCTTGTGAGGCTCAGTTGCAGCCTCAAATGTCTGTCAAGAATCATGCGGTTCTCTCTTCTCTGACTTCCTCTGGGTACCTGTTCTTTCTTCCATTTTTACCTGTTCTTGCAGCCCATCCTTCCATAACTGGAAGCATTCAGGCTAAATGTCCTAGAGAGGAAGTTTAAGAGGTATGGATCTGAGTATTCTAGCTTGACTTTCAGACCCAGAGAGTCACTCTCTGTGGATACCATGTGTCGAGTAGCATCCTTCCTCAGCCCAGTGGGCTGAGATCGGAAGAGTAGAATATTGTGTTTTACACTTGACCATGTTCTGTGGATGGGGTGGAATGATTACTACCAAACAGGCAACATCAGCTATATATTCTTTTCTCTTCTTCATCTCACACAAGCCTGCTCATCTTTTGCGAATTAAAAATGAGCAGAGAAAATATTCTCTCTCAAAGCATATGTTCTTGGGGTACAGAGCAAGGCACTCCCTAAGCATGAAATTTAGATTATCCTCTGAGCAGATAGCTAGGAAAAATTCAACATGTGGGAAATGAAATTAGTCATCTGTAGAAAAACCTATCCTAAGTGATAAGGAGTTGAACTTCCAGATTCGATGATTTGGATACCATCAATTTCAGGAGAGCATGGTTGTTCAGCAGAGCTAAAGCCATTGCCGTCTTCAACCTCCATGTAGAGAAGGAATGTGAAGGAAGGTATATTCCTCATGAAGAAAAGTGAATAGGAACCCAAGGTGTGTGGCTTGGAAAACAAATATCCAGCTCTACCTTTTTCAGAATGGAGGTGATCCTGGTCACCAGTCATGAGTCCCCTGGTCCCATACTTCTTTCTACATCAGATCCCATCAACTCTGTCCTTCTGCATCGCTTTATCCTTCATTCCCCACACTCCTGGAAAATGGTCTGCCCAGGTGTATCAACAATTCATTCCCACCTCAACCAAGAAAATTCTCAGACACTCTAAATCTCAGAAAATAATTTTGCAGTATTAAGGGGATATGGAGGGAGGTTGGATAAGGGGCCAAAACAGACATATAGAAGGAGTAGGTTCTAGTGTTCTCACAGCACATTGGGGCAAAAATAGTTCATGCTAATGTATTACGTACTGTGTAAAGAAAAGGAGGAGAGAAGCTGGTAGGTTCCAAACACAAAATAAAAATAAGAAAATGGAAAGGCTGTATATATATATATATATATATACACATATATATATATTTACTCTGTATATATGCTTTGGAATATTTCACTGTGCCCCATAAAAAATGTACAGCTATTACATGTTGATCAAAAAGCTCAAAAATTTTAAAAAAGATAATTAGCATAAATTTATTATGAAGTGTTTCTTATGAAACCCCTTACTAATATTTCATTCCTGATTCAATCAAACCTCTCTCAAGGCTATATTTTTCTTTCCTCTTCAAATAACCATTGACTTTTTTGATTATTACTTTAAAACTATTCTTAATCCTTTGCTTTTATCACTGTTGGCACAGATAGCATGCCTATCCCAAGAACCTGATTACCACTTGCGTTTTTATAGCCCCTAAACTTAACTACAGGTTCTATAAGCCAAGGAAGGCAAAGATCTTTCTGAAGCTATACACATCTAGTCTTCTCTACCTAGTGATGTGCTGGCAAGTCTTCAATAACCAGCTCTCAAGGAAGAACAGGAGCTCTGACCATGGCTGATTTCCAGGTATCAACTTGACAACAGCCTACTCAGAAAATTCTAGAAAATTTAGCCATGGGCTCTTCAGAGCTAGTGCGAGCCACCTCTGGTACCTTGCCTCTTCTGGAAACATCTTTTTACCTAAACGATAGACATTATCACTCTGAAGTCAAAGTTGAATTTCCCTTGGATTTTCTGTCTGTTGTGTTCAATTTGAATTGCAGCATTGAAAGTGTCAGCACAATGACAGCAGAGACCTTGCTGATCTTATTCACTAGCACATCTCTGGCACCTGGAACCATTCTGGCACCTGGTCCACATTAAATGTGGAATGAGTGAAACATTCTGCCCAGTATTCTACTGTTTTTTTGGGCTTTGTCTTTAAACTAGTAAACTAGAATTTTTATCTATATATCACATTCTTGTGTATTTACTAAATTCACTTTAGATGATGAAGAAAATTGATTTCTGAATCTATAGGCTAAGAAATCAAAACCAGACTGTGGGTATCACCAATGATCTATGCAGTCACAGGTCATCCAGTATTGTAATTGTCTATAAGCTGTGATACAGATATGAGATGTGAGCATGTTTGCTGAAGTGCTACTACAGTAAATTATCACCATACTGAACTCACTGAACAGGCTCGGTCATCTACTGAGATGCCTGATTGCTATGGATTGAACAGGACTTGTCTCCCCAAACACCTGTAGATTTTAAACTATGAAGTCTTATGTTAATGGTTGATGGATGAAGGGAATTGCCCTAATTATGATGTCTGAAAGGTGTGCCTGAAGGGAGGACTTCAGGTCACTGGGGGCGTGCCCTTTGAAGGGAGTTCTTGTGAGAGAGGGTTGGTTATTTAAGCCAAGTCGGCCTTGCTTCTCCCTCTCTTTGTGGTTCCCATAGTGACTTGTGCCGCACCCTCCAGTTTCCATGCGATGCTAGACTGATCGTGCTACCTTATCCTGAACTATCAGCCTCCGAATTTTAAGTCAAAATAAATCTTTCCCTCCCAAGAAGCTCCTCGAAGGCATTTTAGTTAAAGTAATGAAAAGCTGACTACTGCACTAACAAAGTAGGAAGCACAGGAGTTTGAAATATTACTGTGATCAGCTCCCAGCTTCAGCAATTATGGAGCTGGTGGTCTTGGGTGAATTGCTTAACCTTTGTTTTGTCAACTATACAAGGCTGCTATAATATCTAACTTGCATTTTGAAGAAAGGATATGTTGTATGATATACAGCTTGTATTTAATAGCGGTTCACAAAAAGGTGGTTCATATTATTAGCAACATAAGGAAAAGAAAATTGTTCTGGTTCCCAGTAGATCTAGATTTTAGTCTTGATATTGCCAATACAGCATGAGTGACCCATACATAGTCTGTATGTATGAACGATGTGTTGAATAAGTGAGTGAATCAGAGAAAGAGAAGTAATGGGAGATTAAATGACTTGTCCTACTCAACATGCAATGAGATGGTTTTCTGGGGGACAGCGATTGGCAGGATGATGTCTTGAGACTAATGGGTACGTTGTGATGGAGGTGTCTGCGGATCTGGCTGCCAGTCACAGAGAAGACACTAAGTCCTCTCTGCTCCCCGGACTGGCATGGATTCTGCTAGTGGGGGGGGGGGGCGAAGCCTGTGCAGCTGGCTGTCCTCCTCGCCAGGGGTGAGGAGGTTCAGGTTGCACTGCTGTCCTGGGTGTGCCTCTTGCAGGAGACAACAGATTCTTCTCTGTGTCAGCAGCTCCTAGATTTCTGTGCAGTGAAAAGATGTGGCTTCACGGGGGCTCTGGTGTGGGGAACTCATGCTGCAAGGCATGAACACCAGACAGACAGAGCTCAGTTAGATCTCTGGAATAAAACATTTAAAAGATGTAATTAGAACAATCTCCCTACAGTGCCATCTGTGATAAAGTCATCTTGTTACTGCCCAGAGAATTCCTGGGGGAATTTACTTATCTTTGAACGGAGTTTTGAGATTTGTCTATAGGTAATCCTCTTGGCTACCACTAACAAACTCAAATGTAGTGGCTGATAACAGCAGGAACCCAGATAAAAAATTTTCTAGAATTCTGAGGTTTTTGAGCGCCGAACCTGAGAAATCCCCTTACTTGGCAGGTCCCAGGGCTAGAAAATTAATTATGCCTCAATGACTTAAGACAGCAGGAGTTAAGCTAGTCAGTCCCACACACAAACTCTGCACAAGATTGACTTTCTACAGATCTGAGAAGACAGCGCAGGCAAATTCCCCCTTCCCCCATCAGCCTCTCCCAGGTACCCCAATGTGGGCCGTTCTGTGACAGAAACCTAATTATTTGACAATGTCCTTCTGGCTCTTAGGATGCTCAGGACATCTGAGAATTCAAACAGCTGGACAACGGCCAGGCCTCTCTGGCTGCAAGATGTGCTTTGTGGGGCATATAATTGTTTAAACTCCTTTATGGAGACATAATTGAAATATAATCAACTGTACATATTTAAAGTGTACAACTTGATAAATGTCAACATGGCTGAACACCTAGGAAGCCATCATCACAATTAAGATAACAAATATTTTCATCATGAGTTTCCTCATGCCCATTTATAACCTGTTTTCCCTCTAACCCTCTCCTTAGGCAAGCACTGGCCTGCTTCTGCCAATATAGATTTGTTTGCATCACATAGAAATTTATATAAGTTCAGTCTTAAAATATGCATTTTTTTGGTATGGCTTCTTTCATTTAGTATCATGCTTTTGAGATAACTCATTTTGTTGTATGTGTCAGTAATGCATTCCTTTTTTATTTTCTTATTGGTGAGTAGTATTTCATTGCATAGATGTATTCTGTGTGTTTTCTTCACAAAGTTTGTGGAAATGGAATTAAAGGATAAAAGTTTAATTTCTTTTTTTTTTTTCATTTGACCAGTTGAGTTATAGACAGAGAGAGAGAAAGGTCTTCCTTCCCTTGGTTCACTCCCTAAATGGCCGCCGTGGCCGGAGCTGCTCTGATCTGAAGCCAGGAGCCAGGTGCTTTTTCCTGGTCTCCCATGCGGATGCAGGGGCCCAAGCACTTGGGCCATCCTCCACTGCCCTCCTGGGCCACAGCAGAGAGCTGGAGTGGAAGAGGAGCAACTGGGACTAGAACCGGCACCTATATGGGATGCCATAGGTGGAGGATTAACCAAGTGAGCCACGGCACTGGCCCCTAAACGTTTAATTTTTCAACATAAGCTCTAGCAAGTTCAGGACACTTTTGTAAGCATTGATACCAATCAGGTAGCCCATACCTAAAAAACTGAGGTTCCTGGGAATTTAACCATATTAACACAATCTTTTTTACATTTTTAATTAAAGGAAAATGATTGCCCTTTAAGACTGCTTATTTGCAATAGCAAATAAGTCGAAGGAGCCAAATCAAGACCTTAAGGTGGATGCTAAATGCTTTCCCACTGAAATTCTTAAAACTTTGTGCTGGTTTGATGAAAGGAAGGAGTAGCAGCATTGTCAGGGCAGAGAAGGATTCTCTGAAGCTTTCCCACCAGTTTGGCTAACTATCTCAAAACACTCTCCTACTGACAGAATGTCTCTGCCTTTGGAGAAAGCCAACTAGCAGATGCCTTGGGCATCCCTCCAAGTGTCCCTGTGACTTTGACTGTTAGTCTGCTTTTGCGTTGGCTGAGCTACTTGCTCCTCCTGAAGGCGCTGCTTTCTTCAGGATCATATTGGTAAAGCTACGTTCATGTCCTATTACAATTCCTGGAAGAATGGCATCAGGATCTCAATCCTACTTGTCTCATATTTTAGTTGAAAGCTCTGCTGCTGTTGGCTGCCGATCTGGGTATGACAGTTTGGTACCTGTTGAGCACTAAGTTTCCTCCCCTTTAGTTTTTCAGTCCGTTTTGTGTAAACGGACCCAGTTGGGATGTCTATGGTGTTGACCATGGTTTATGCCGTTAGTCATTGTTCTCTTCAATGAGGGCCAAAAGAAGCTTAAATCTTCCCATGGAAATTGATGTGCATGTTCCGGTGCCATTGTCTTCATCTTTAACGTTATCCCATCCCATCTTAAGACCAGTTATCTGTTTTTAAATGGCTGACTGCTTTGAGGCATTGTCCTCAGAAAATTTTCACAAGGCATCAGTGATTTTTTTCCATTCTTCTTCCCAAGCATCACCATAAATCTGATGTTTGTACCTGTTTCAATTTTAGCAGAATTCAAATTACTTTATTAGGGGCACTTTTCAAACTGATGGTCTTGTCTTTCTCTGTACATGCAACTAGATCCTGTTCAGAAATGTTATAACAAGTTAGTATGAGTTTATCTTAGTACAAAAAAAATGAAATGTAAACATTCTTTTTCATAATGTTCATTTTCTGTGAGCTTGTATTTTAACTCTATTTTTCTCAAGTTTTTGAAGCACATATATGTACATATGAAGGCAAATATTCACTGACAGTTGAATGGGTTAAATATTTACTATTTAATATTCAGCTCTCAGTAAGCATTTTCCCCCTGGTTTTGGCCATCACAAATGAATCTGCCATGAATATGTATGTACAGTCTATTTGAGGACTTGTGTACTCAGTTCTGTTGGGTAATTATCTAAGATTGGAATAAGGTAACATGGTACTTGTATGTTCAAATATTTTTATGTATGTAAATTATATATATATGTATATATACATGTAATGCCAAACCATCTTCCCAAGTATATTTTTTACTTTCCTACTAGTAATATATAAAACTTCTACTTGCACGATGATCTCTGACTTCAGGTTTTGGTAGTCTTTTAAATTACAGCCTTTCTACAGGGTGTCCAAAAAAAATCTTACCATGTTTTTAATTTGAATCCCAAAAACTAATTATTTTGAATATCTTCTCATTTCATTAAAATTGGGTTTTATTATGTAACTTCAGTTGCTTTTTATGTATTTTTGATATAAATCCTTTGACCTAAGAGTTGCAAACATTTTCTCTTGGTTGGCTGCATACCTTTTCATGTTCTTAACCATTTCTTCATTCATTTGCTATTGCTCATGACAAATCGGCACAGACTGAGTGGCTTGCAGCGGCACCCATTTACTTCCTGGCAGTCTGTCAGTGAGGAGGCTGGCACCTCTAGACGGGGTGATACGTTGAGAGTCCCACAAGACCAGAATCAAGATGTCAGCAGGCCACTGTTCCTTCTCAGAGGCTCCAGGGAAGAATATGCATCCAAGCTCACTAAGGTGTTGGCAGAATTCCGTTTCTTGCAGTTGTAGGATGAAGGTCTCTATGCCTGGACACACAGCCCTCTCCTAGCTGGCGAGGTTAAATCCTCCACCTTGGAATCCCTCCAGCTTTACCTTCTGTCTTCCTTTTCAGCTTTTAGAGCTCATGTAAATTGCCTTGAACTCAGATAATCCAGAGTAATCTGCCTATTTTAAGGTCAGGTGATTAGTATTTAACATATGCAAAATCTCTTTTGTCCTGTAAAGTTACATTTTCACAATCAAACTGGGGACTTGGGCATGGAAGCTTTAGGGGCTGGGGTTGTGTCAGGATTCTGCCTACTGCAGTGCCTTTCAAAGAGAAAAGGATGCTTATTGTGATGAAGCCTAATCTTTGCATTTTTGTTTGTTCTTTCATGGTCTTAGAAATCTTTGCGTACCTTAAAGTTGCAAATAATTTTCCAAATGTTTTATTCTGGAAGCTTTAGTTTTAGGTTCTACATTTAAGCATATTACTCAAGTTAGTTTTTGCAAATGGCGTGGGGTAAGAACCAATCCCTTTTTATTAATAGTTAGTTGATCTAGCACCAGTCAGTTCTGAAAATACTTCCCTTTCCCTCCTGGATTGAGTTGTTTATTATTGAGTTGTGAGAGTCCCTTCCAGATCCTGTATAATGGCTATTTATCAGATATGTTCTTGAAATATTGTTCTGCCAGTCTGTGACTTTTCATTTTCTTCATAGCATTTTTCAACAAGCATTGATGAAAGGTAATATATCCATTTATTCTCTTATGGTTTCTGCTTTCAATGTATTGTCTGAAAAAATCAGTGTCCAACATAAGTTAATAAAGTTTTTCTTTTTTTTGATTTTTTTTTTTTTTGGTTTTAGGTTTTCTATTTAGCCTTTATTTCACTGTGAGTTAATTTTTTTTAAACTTTTATTTAATGAATATAAATTTCCAAAGTACAGCTTATGGATTACAATGGTCCCCCCCCCCCCATAACTTCCCTCCCACCCGCAACCCTCCCCTCTCCCGCTCCCTCTCCCCTTCCATTCACATCAAGATTCATTTTCAATTCTCTTTATATACAGAGGATCAGTTTAGTATATATTAAGTAAAGATTTCAACAGTTTGCACCCGCATAGCAACACAAAGTGAAAAAATACTGTGAGTACTAGTTATAGCATTAAATAACAGTGTACAGAACATTAAAGACAGAGATCCTACATGATATTTTTTAAATTAATTTTCTATGCAATTTCCAATTTTTTTTTTTTTTTTGGACAGAGTGGACAGTGAAAGACAGAGAGAAAGGTCTTTTTGCCGTTGGTTCACCCTCCAATGGCCGCCGCGGTAGGCGCCCTGCGGCCGGCGCATGGCGCTGTTCCAATGGCAGGAGCCAGGTGCTTCTCCTGGTCTCCCATTGGGTGCAGGGCCCAAGAACTTGGGCCATCCTCCACTGCACTCCCTGGCCACAGCAGAGAGCTGGCCTGGAAGAGGGGCAACCGGGACAGGATCGGTGCCCCGACCGGGACTAGAACCCAGTGTGCTGGCGCCGCAAGGCGGAGGATTAGCCTAATGAGCCGTGGCGCCAGCCTCAGTTTTTCTATTCTTATAAAATTGTTCTAGCATCCTTTGTTGGAAAGATTATAATTTTGAATTGCCTTAATCCCTTTGTTGAAGGTCAGTTACTGTATTTGTGAGGGACTGTGTTCTGTTCCTTTAATTTGTCTTGATAACTGTGCCTTTATATTAATATCAGAACCAGAGTGTGTATGATTTCCAACTTTTTCTTTATCAAAAGTGTTTGGGTTATTTTAGTTCCTTTTCTTTTCCATATAAGATTGAGCATTCTCACATGTAGGTGATTAGAAGGACACTGACTCTATTTACCTATTATGTAAGAATTGGCATCTTAACACTATTAAACTTCCAAGCCATCAATGTGGTGAATCTTTTTAATTTTTAATTTATTTTTAAAGATTGATTTATTAATTTGAAAAACTTACAGATAAGGGGAGAGACAGAGACAAGAGAGATCCTCCACCCACAGGTTCACTCCCCACATGGCTGCAGTGGTCAGGGCTGGGGCAAGAGATAGGAACTCCATCCTGCTCTCCCATGTGGGTGCAGGGGCCCAAGCACTTATGCTATCCTTCTGGTCTTTCCCAGACCTTCAGCAGAGAGTTGGATCAGAAGTGGAGTGGCCTAGATGCGAACCGGTACCCAAATGGGATGCTGGCATTGCAGGTGGCGGCTTTACCCACCATGCCACAGCACCAGCCCTGAGGTGAATCTTTTTAGTTCACTAAGTAGTTTTGTGGTCTTAACAATGCTGTAGAATTTTCAACTTAAATCATTGTGTATTTTAAGTTTACTTACACAAAGTTAGCCTTGTCTTTCATGCTTCTGTAAATGGCATTAAAATATTATATAAATGCAGGATTTTTATGAGTTATTTTTCTGTGGTTTTGTAAATGATACTGTCTTCAATTCCAGCTCCCACTTGTTCTTTGCTGATGAAGATGTAATTTTCTGGTAGAATGTCCGAGGGTTCCTCTTTTCGTGGCTCTGCCTTTGTCTCAGATACCCTACGTTGTGGATGTCACCATTTTAGGTACCCCAGATTCTACCCTCTGTCCTCTAAACTCACAGGACTGCCATGGCCTATTTGGACTCCAGCTATCTGAGACATGGCAAGGAAATATCTCCAGGTGGATGGCTGAGCAGTTGTGGGCTGCACCTCTTTAGTTTCCCTCCTCTCGGGGACCACAACAATGGTATCTGTCGTCCAATGCTGAAAATATTGCCTCATGTATTTTGTGTAGTCTTATAAGTGTTCATGGATAAAGAACAAGTTCATACTAGTTACTGCATCATGACTAGAATTGGTCTCCCCTATGGTTTTCTTAACTAGGCACCTGTGAATAAATATTTATGTGTTTCCTCTCATTTTTTAACCTAAACTGTAACTAACAATGAAGGTCTTTGAAGTGTGCGGTGTTGCACATATATAAGAAAAATACAAAGGAGTGGGATTTCTGCGAATGAGCACTTTAAAATTTTACAGGACACTGACAAATTAGAGTAAACCCTGAATTCCACAGTCATGTGTGGACATGTTTCATAGCTCACCACAGGAGTTTGTGCACCATTGCTTAATGGAGTGAATATATCGTTTCTGGGAAAGAAGATAGAAATGACTGTCCAACATATGGAAAGATGATCCATCTCACAACATTCACATCCTCCAAAGATACCATTTCTCACTCAACAGATTAGTAACATCTCACTCAACAGATTAGTATATGAAGATTTTTTTATACATGTGAACCTGCACATACATACAGAAAGACTAAGCCAAAAATGGGGGAAAAAAATAGAAGTGAAGCCTGGGTAGATTGGGAGAGCGAGGCAGTGCTGTTCTCCTGTCAGTCACTGCTAACAGTCATGTGAGATGAACACTACCACGCCAGAGGGTCCCGAATGCCTCTGTAGGTTGCTGCCAAAACTTGGCTACTCACATGGCACCACTGTCCCTTACTGCCTTCCAAGAACTGGCTTTGTCACTGGCATTGCCAAGCACAAATGATGGATTGCCTGAACTGCTTCCATCAACACAAAAATCTGCAGAGCAAAAACAAAACGAAGTTCTGGGCCAGATTCTCAGCACACTTCTTAATTACCCCATTAAATCTTGTGCAGGACTATGGCAAAATCTCTGTTCCTAGCAGCCAGTTGCTGGGAGGAGAAAACCTGTGGGGATTTAGAAATTGAGCCTCATTTCAGACGAGAAAATTTGGGTTCTTTCCACCTGCGGATTTTCAACTTCTATTTTTGCCGTTCAACATGTTAAACTCGGGAGAACAGTCAAGTTTAAACGCGTGATTTGCAGTGTAGACATTCCCTAACATTCTAAATAGAGATAAGCCTTGTTAAATATCCCTACTTAGTTAGGCATCCCATTTTTTAAAACACATATGTATAGCTTTTCTTTCTGGAGCCCTATAGTGGAAGACCTCTTATATCATAGAGATTCAAGAACCAAGACTAGAAAGCCAAATTTGAGATGTTAGTGATTACAAATATACAAGTTCAGGTTCATTATGGCTGTTTGAAACTCGGATCTATCACAGGTGGATACGGAAGCCTGAATTATCTCTGTACTAATTTTCTATGTATCTTCTAGAAGAATAATATGTAGCATATAGGATAGTCCTTTAAATGTTTAGTTCCTATTGTATGTTAGGAATAGCTTATTTATTGTAAGGTATACATATTATTTTGTGATACATATACTTTGACATATAAGGCATCTCAGGGGATGGGTCTAGGAACAGAAGGAGAATGGCAGTTGATAGCAAACGAACCCAATGTTTTAAATGGCACTTAGATTCTCAGTATTGTTATCCTGTAATCCTCAGCTTGCTAAGTCCTACTTAAAATGCAATGGGGAACATATGTGAAGTCAAATGAAATAGTAAAGTACCAGAAGAACGTCAGTTGCTATTCTTATTATGAATAGTTGTCAATTCAAGAACTGGACTCTTAAAACCATCTAGCAGCAAATTAAAATCATGTCCATATAATGGGGTTAGGCTGCCATTTCCTTGTTTCACTTGGACATTCACAATAGACGTGTAATTGCTTTTGAGGGAGTTAACAGAGTAAGTTTCAGCTCATATCACTGATGTTCTGCTCCAATCTGCCCTGTGATCCAGGCTGACAGATTAATCCTCTAAAAGTTCAGCTCTGATCTTGTCAACTCATGTTAAATACCTTTAAAAACAGAGCAGTGACCACATGACAGATTCAAACTTTCTGGCAAATTTTTCACATGTTTATCGCTGCACATTCTTAAGCATCAGAATCACCCACTGCTTTTTAAGTGTTCAAACTACTCAGCATTTCCACAATAAGGCCTTTGTGTGGTGCCATGGGTCTCAGGTGAAATTATTTTGTTCTTGTTTGAAGTGCCATAGCACTTTGTGACTTTACTGTGCTATTTGTGACTTTCTTTTTTAGTTTTATTTTTATTTGAAAGGCAGAGAGAGAGGGAGAAAGATCTTCCATCTAGACCATTCCCCACATTGCTGAAATGGATGGGACTTAACCTATTCTGAAGCCAGGAACCCAGAACTCCATCTGGGTCTTCCATGTTGGTGTCAGAAGCCAAAACACTACACTTTGGCCATTCTCTGCAGTCTGCCCCACCCCACCCCCCTTCAGCTTCCCCACCCCTTGGTGCACATTAACAGGAGCCTGAGCAGGGTGTAGAGCAGCTGGGATATAGGATGCTGGCAATGCAAGCAGTGGCTTAACCCACTGCCCCTCAATGCCAGCCCCTACTAGTGACATTTGAAATATAAACGTCATCCTACATTTCCTTGATTGACTGTATCTGGATACATGTACATACACAGAAGTGCATCCATAGAATTCAACTGTCCAACACTATTATGGTCTAATGGCCAAATACTTTGTTTCTAGAGTTAGACAGTTCTGGGCTTACGTCCTGTCTCTCTTACTTACATGTAATATGTCCTTGGGCAAGTGACCTAACCTTGCAGAGTCCAGCTTCATTTTCAACAAAGCCTGCTCAGATGGTTGTGAGGAATAAATAAATGAGATAAGGTGTGTATAAAGCTCATAGTACACGGTGGATAGTGGTTTGTTAGTGAATTTTCTCTGAAATATTATTAGCCCTTTGGAGACTGGTTTTATTTCAGCAGGGTAATTTCTAATATTTATGTATACAAGAGGGTGATGCTTAAAACATATTTGAAAGGCAGAGTTTAGAGAGGGAGAGGCAGAAACAGATCTTCCATCTGTTCACTCTCTGAATGGCTGCAAGGGCTGGAGCTGGGCTGGTCCAAAGCCAGGAGCTTCCTCCAGATCTCCCACGTGGGTGCAGGGGTCCAAGCACTTGGGCCATCCTCTGCTGCTTTCCTAGGCACACTAGCAAGGGAGCAGGATTGGAAGTGGAGCAGCTGGGGACCCAAACAGGTACTCATAAGGGGTGCTGGCTGGAGGCTTTTCCACTATGCTACAATGCCAACCCCTAAAACATTTTTATGGATGAAAGAATAACTGATTGACAACTGATAGCAGATGCTTGAGCCTAAAATGCTATGAGTTCATGGTAAGAATGAAATTTTGGGACTAAAAGAAATCTGAGAAGTTGAGAGAATCGAGTTTCCAAGACTGAGGAGGATATGAAGAGTGAGAAGAGGGCAAGGGAAATGCAGATACTGTGTTTTGCTTTAGAAAGGGAGCATCTAAAGGACTGGAATGGCTGTGCATGGCTAAGCAGAGAAAACCATACTTCACACAATCACAGAAGACTCCTACTTTGTGCCTACAGAAATAAACTGAGCACACATCAAACCTGAGTTCAGCTTAAGGCTGCTTGGCTGTCTTGTTGAAACGTCTCCGTTGTAATGAAGTCTGATCCCTGAACCTCACAAAGGGTGTTTAGATGTTAGTGGAACCTTGATGGCAGGAAAGAAGAGGAAAGGAGATAGATGGATTCCTGGACAATGGAAATCCGTAAGTGCCCCATAACTATTATGAAGACTTTTAGCAAACCACACACTTCCCTATTTCAAGTTCCTAAACAGTGGAATGGAAGGATAATATTTGACCCATCTAGAAGTCTTTTTGAGTATCCATGTGTAATTCATTTGGAACGATAGGCAATTTTATCTGAAATAATATTTTTGATAGTCCTATATTCAGACAAGAAATAGAAATTAGTGTGTGGTTGGTACCTTTTAAACATGCTAATGGTGATGGAGAAAATAATCTGCAATTTCTGTTTCCAAAGCTATGTGCTTTAGGGCAATGCTAAGGCTAAGAGTTTGCTACTGAATCTGACTCTGTTTCTGTATATTTAATGATGGAGCTGCCCCTCATGGGTATCTCAGATCTATTTGAAACTACCATTGATAAGAAAATTATTAATGTGGTGATTTAGAGATGCCCATGATTATTTGACATGCCTCTCATTAAGAGCTAGACTTGGAGACAGCATTGTACAGCAAGTTAAGCCACTGCCTGCAATGCTGCCATCCTAAATGGACACCAGTTTGTGTCTCAGCTGTTCCAATTCTGATTCAGTTTCCTGCTAATGCACCTGAGAAAGCAGTGGAAGACGGCCCACATACTGGGCCCCTGCCATCCATATGGGAGACCTGGACGAAGCTTGAGGCTCCTGCCTTTGGCTAGCCCCGCTCTGGTCATGGCAGCCATCTGGGGAGTGAAACATTGAATGGAAGATCTCTCTGTGTCTGTCTCTTACTCTGCCTTTCAAATAAATAAAAATATATTTAAAATAAAAAGGTAGTTCCTTTTGAACCTTGGATGATGCGTGACTGCTCTAACAAAGAAACTGGAAATAAAGTGACACAGTGCCTTTTCCAGGTTCAGGATTTCAGAGAACTGGTAGCGTCTGCTGTAGGCTCTTGAAGTTCTGAGCCTCCACATGAAGTCTAATTTCCCTGCCAGAGAGACTGGCGAGGTGGTTCAGGTACTACATGATGAGGAAATCAGCTGAGTTCATCCTTCCACCTAACTTTGCTAAGGTATTGGGCGTGTGTGTAAAACTGTCTTGGACCTTCCAGATCAGTGTGCTTACCAGATGAATACTACCAAGTGACCCCAAGCAATATCAAGTGAGTTAGAGAATTCTCCTGCTATTCCCAAATTCCTGACAAGCACAATCGTAAGATGTGATAAAATGGCAGTTGTTTTAAGCCATTAGATTTGGGGATAGTATTATTATGCATATCTTCTAGATCAAGGTACATACATAGAAAGTCATATGCAGTTTTGGTGAAATACTGAACAATAAATATCAACACCTTTGTTGAATTTATAGTTAGTAACGTGAATCCATCAATGAAAAGTCTGATAATGAAGTTCTAGGTAGAACATGTATTCATTAGTGCTGAATATCATTTGGAATGACAAAGATATCATTGTATAATTCTAAATTCAGCTGCTACCAGTTAATAAGAACTTGGTACATTTAAATGTATCACAGCATCCAAGATTCTTTTAAAAAATGCTTAATAGAGGACCAGTGTTGTTGCATGGCAGCTAAAACCGCTGCCTATATGATACTGGCATCCCATGTGGAAACTGGTTTGTGTCCCGGCTGCTCCACTTCCAATGCAGCTTCCTGCCAACGTGTCAGGGAAAACAGTGAAAGATGGCCCAAGTACTTCATTGTCACCTACATGGGAGACCTGGATAAAGATCCTGGCTTGGCCTGGCTCAGTACTGGCCATTTCCACTACTTGGGCAGTGAACCAGCAGATGGAAGATCTGTCTCTCTCCCTCTTTTTCCATAACTCTGACTTCCAAATAAATTTAAAAAAAATGCTTAATAATTAATGTCTGCTATCTTTATCACAACTTGCAGCTCAGAAATTGTGCACATTTTAATTAAGGCTCAAAATACCTCTGTGATGGAATAAAAAGCATAGCAAGGAATCATTTTATCTGCTATTGAAACCTCGTCACCTCTTGGGCTGAACACAGCAGCTGTTTAGCACCTGTAAGGGAATCCTAAACTATCATTCTGGGCAGCCATGCTAAGGAGGATAACATATCTGATTGAAATTGCAGAGGAAATTTGAGTAGACAGGATGCAATTACCTGAACTGGAGCCCAGCTGGCTCACCGGGGCTAAGTGGCAAGCAGCTCGATCCAGTCTGTATATTTCACAGATGACTAGGGCTGCTCAGTGCCCAGAGTGGACAATAGTCGCAGGTTGTATGAGGCTGCGATCTTTGACCTGCCTTGTATCTCCCTGGAGCAGGTAGTGTCTAGGATGTTATGGGCGTTCTGTTACACCTGTTTGGGAACTTAGTCTCAGGTGGACTCAGACCATGAATGTGGTCTGCCAAGATGAAGTAATTTGACATTAAACCTTCAAACAACCCATCCTAACACAGATCCAAGACACATAATTTTTTTTTTAGTGTCTGGAAGACATTAAGGAGGCTATCACAAGTAGGTGCATGAAATTTATGTGTTCTACACTGATAATATAATTGAGACTTTTATTAAGTCAAAAGTACATGAGGTAGGCAGTATTTCAGTTTCAGTTCAAGGCACTCAGGCTCACTCTTTTCATTAAAAGTTAAAAAAAAAAATACAAAGGTGTGGGTCGTGAAGGCAAGTGTTTGGCTTAGCAGTTAAGTCCTTGGTTAGGATGCCCATCTCCCCCATTGGAGTCCTGGCTCCCTTCCAGACCCCAACTTCCTGCTCCTGCACACATCAGCGATGGCTGAAGGAACTGGGTTCCTGCCACTCATTGGAAGACCTGGATTAAGTTGGGCTCTCAGATTCAGCTAGGCCCAGCCTTGACAGTTTCTAGCATTTGAAATAGCAGATAGGATGTCTTTTTCTCACCCTCTCCCTCCTCACTGTCTGCTCTCAAAATCAACAGGACATGGGTACTAATCCTGGCATTCTGACTCTCTTGTGTTTTCCTTTCTGACATTGGGCCCATGGCACACGATTTCACTAGGTTCTCTAGCTGCTTACCTGAAAAGCAAGAATTTTAGATGATACACATATGATAACCTCAACCTAAAATTCTAGGACGATATGAATGTAAAGAGCAATTTCTGGATTTCTTTTTTTGTTTTTAAAAATCATGGTGTTTATTGGAATTCCAAATATCTACAGATTTTCATGTTGATTAAAAAGGGATATGGATTTACCAAAGTTGAGAAGTAACATATCTCCCTATTTTGTGTAGAAGCAACTCATTTATTTGGAAGCATGTTTAGGTAAAGTCACTAGCTAGAAAATTTATTTTACTGAAATAAACTTATGTGATAAAAAATTCATTAATTGTAGAGATAATTGTAAAGTCCTTATGCTAACATCAGGTATTTGGGTTACAGAATTCCATACTAAATCTGTGTAATATATTTAATATTCTATAATGAAATCCCTTTACTAAGTTCTTAAGTGGAGAATGGATGAGGAAATAGACCAGAGACTGAAATTAAAGCCTTATCCTATGTAGAAAAGATAAGCATATGCCAAAGTTGTGCAATAAAATCTTAAAGTCTTCCTCCTTCCGACAAAAGGTATGTGGAGTCAGAAATGCTGCACTCTATCTACTGGACCTCCTCATGTAAAGTCTGGATGCATGTAAAACTTCGCTAAAGCATGGTCCATGGACTTGTAGTAGTGATATTATGTGGGCAACTTAGGGTCCTAGGTCCCACCCTTGAACTTGGAATCAGAATCTGCATTCTAACATGACCCCTAGGTGACTTGTAATCACTTTCAAGTTTGATAGGCTCTGCTTTACATTATTAAATTTTTAAAAATGATTTATTTATTTGAAAGGTTGAGTTGAGAGAGAAAATCTTCCATCCGCTGATTCACCCCCTAAATGTGCACAGTGGCTGGAGCTGCACCAGTTGGAAACCAGAAGCTTCTTCCAGGTCTCCCATGTGGGTGCAGGGGCCCTAGGACTTGGGCCATCTTCAGTTGCTTTCCCAGGTGCATTAGCAGAGAGCTGGATTGGAAGTAGAGCAGCTGGGTCTCAAACTGGTGCTCATGTGGGATGCTGGCATTGCAGGCAGTGGCTTTACCTGCTACACCAGAGGGCTAGCCCCTAGATTATTAAATTTTTAAGAGGCTCTGCACTTAAATAAATTATCTAGACGTAATTAATTCAGTGTCTGTCAATTTTGCTTTTATGCCTGTGTTAGAAAATCACCAAATGTGGCCAATTCCCTGCTAATGCACAGAGGATGGCCCAAGTGGTTGGACCCCTGCCACCCACATGGGAGACCCAGATGGAGTTCCAGGTTCCTGGCTTCCTAGTTGCAACTATTTTCATAGTGAACCAGCAGACAGAAGACAGACCTCCCTCCCTCCCTTCCTCCCTCCCTCTCTCTCTTTTTCTCCCTCTCTGTCTCTAACTCTGCCTTTCAAATAAATTAAAAAAAATTTTTTTTAAATATCAACAAAGACTCAGGCCTAAATATACAAATGTCTTTTCTTATCTCCCACCCTATTCACTAGTGTTAGTAATTTGTATACTTTGTTTTCCAAATGTTGAAATAATTTCTGTACCTTTGATTTTTCTAGGTCTTTTATTTAAAGGAGAGTAGCTTTGAAAACTAAGCACTCAATAAATTAACAGTCCTTTAATTTCTGCCTTCAATTTCTCAACCACAGCAATTAATTCTCTTATGCTTAAGGATTTACATGTTTGTGATACATCATTGTGCTATGTAGGCCTATTGTGAGTTGTAATTTTACATAAACTTATTCCATTTAGCTTAATAATATCCATTTATTGCTGAGTCTATAATATATTCTCTACTTGAGAATAATAAAATTGCATTTTGCTAACAAAATGTCTGTAATTTTGTTTAGTTACTGAATCATATTAACCTCATTATTCAAAATTAGTGAGGCTTTGCCACATGTCATGGCTGCAGACATTAGCCAGAAGAGTGTGAATAACATCAGTGCTGAATATGTGCTAAAGAATTTGTACAGAGATCACGCTGCGCAGGGTTATGGAAAGCACGCCTCTCCAGTTTCCCCGAGGGTCTGAGATGTTCTCCCTAAAATCTTGGTGTAGAGAATGATCAGTGAGTCTGCTGTGTGCTCCTCTTTGTGTAGGCCTTTATGTGAGCTCTCCTTTGAAGAAAGGGTTCTATTGCTGAGCATGTGAAGCTCAGCTTTTGCAGTGTCTCCTCCACTAGGGACATGCCTCAGAAAAGGGAGGGAGTTACTAAGGTGATGTGTGCTGTCACCACCCGTAGACTTGTGAGCAGAGCCACTCCCATCATGTCCTAGCACAGCCTTCTCAGAGGGCCCTTGGCTCCCTCTGTGCTTCTCATGCTCCCTCAGCATCCAGAACCAGTAGATGTCCAACGTGGCCTGCTTTCTATCCTCCACAAGAGATGTCTGGAGTCAACCCAGTCATGCCTCACATCTGTGTTCCCTTTGGTCCTCATCATACCCAAACTGTTCGTTGCAAGGGCTCTCGTTTTCCTACTGCTGTCTGTGGTTATTAGTTCTGATTCCCCACAGAAATTCCCACTGCGCCTTCTGGATTCAGGGTCTATTACCTTTGAACTACACTATGCCCCTCCCCTTCCTCTAAACTTGCCCTTTCACCTTCTTAACAGAAATCAGGATGTCTCCTTAGAAACTCTCTCCAAGAGAAATGGGGGCTTTACTTCTGTTTAGCTCCAAACACCTCAGAACATGAGGAGCTGCAAGCCACCATTCTCCTCATCCAAAGCCATTGTTTCTCAGGTCAGTAGATCTTGCCTGATCTTAGTTCAGTCACCCCACTCTTTGACCAATAATTCCTTAATGTCTGGTCACTGCTGTCTTTTCCATATGTATTACTGAGACCCTGACTCATGATGCAATTGTAACTTGCAGGGACTTCCTCTGCATCTGCTGCTCTCCAGCAGCTTTCTCTATCCTACTCCAGTCACCTATTTGCATCTCTGTTCTCTTGAGGAGCTGCAATAAAACTGATGGTATTCTTCCTTTGTCTTGAGTCTTCATCATCTCTGGGCTCAGTCCTTCCCAACACAAGCTCCTTGATTCCAGCCTCTACCTTGCTTTTACCTGAAGCCCCATCTGTGCGCCACTCAAAGCAAATCTTCTAGTATACATTGTGTATGTTAGGTGGATTATTTTTGCTTTCTGTTCTGTTTTGTTAACTACTCTTCTTTGTTACCATTCTACACATTTATTTGGTTTATGCACTTCTTTTTCTAGTTTCCTTCCTGTTCATGTCTTGTTTGCAATTGGACCTCTTTATCACCTTTACCGTTGGTTCACCCTCCAATGGCCGCTACGGCTGGCGCGCTGAGGCTGGTGCGGCGCGCTGAGGCTGGTGCACCGCGCTGATCTGAAGCCAGGAGCCAGGTGCTTATCCTGGTCTCCCATGCGGGTGCAGGGCCCAAGGACTTGGGCCATCCTCCACTGCACTCCCTGGCCACAGCAGAGAGCTGGCCTAGAAGAGGGGCAACCGGGACAGAATCCGGCGCCCCGACTGGGACTAGAACCTGGTATGCCGGCGCTGCAAGGTGGAGGATTAACGTGTTGAGCCACGGCGCTGGCCGTATTTTCCAGACTTTTGAGTGAACTGTTTCCCAGCTTGGCTCAGCCAATGGAAGGCATGAGAGCAGACTAGGGGCCAGAGAAAGGGGCAGCTGTGATGTTTTGCTCCACCTGTGTGCCTCAGTCAGTATCACTGGCAGTGACTGTATCCACTTCCTGTTCTAGCTATTATTGTTAAAGATCCTGTTCTATGGTTTCCACTGGGTAACTCCAACCCTGGCACAGACCATTGGTTCCCCTATTTTCCTCTGAACCTTTGGAATGGCAATGGCTATTTTTCCTATGGCTAAGATGCAAGTGGCTCCACCATTCCATGTTTTCTTAGTTGCTCTGAAAGTTGTTCATCAACTGCCTCTATTAAAGCTCAGAATACAAAGATTGACTCCTGTTTTCAAGGAAGGACTTTGATACACAGGAATAATAAGGCATTGCAAACTCTTGATGTTTCTGGAAATGCCTTTCCTTTTAGGTTACTGACAGAGCTTTCACATTAGATTATTGAATCCCTGTAGGTAAAACTTGAGTGTAGTAGTTCGGAGTGTCATGAATTATTGAGCTCCACAGGATGTCACAGATGCAAAGATGATTTAACACTGATGACTACCTTCAATAAACCTATTATGGCCAAATTGTAGAGGAAGGGAGGATGCCAGAACACCGAGGCAAATGTTTTACTACTTTAAAGAAAAAAAAAATAGAGGGAGAATAGATTTTGTCAAGGGACAAATGGATGCAGCAATTCTTAAAGTATGTTCTGCAGGCCTGGGGGGTGGAATGAGAGCCCTTTTCCTAACAAGTGTCCATGTGGTGTCAGTGCTGCTGGCCCATGTCACAGGCGTTAGGGCTTCCAGGTAATTGAACTGACAAAGTGTTTCCCGATTTTGCTCAGTTATTAGAATCCCCAGGCATCCTTATTAATCTAACTCTTGAGATTTCTCTACCCCTAGAGATTTTGACTTAGTTGCTATTGGGAGGAGATTGAGAAAATGTGTGTTTAACAAATATATTCTTATGGTTAGGTAAATTTGGGAGACACTCGTTAGATGATCCATGATGTTGTTTCTCTGTATTTCCTATAGGGCAAGCTATTTTTTCCCTGAAAGGTATTTTTGGTTAGTTTTACCTTTTTTCTTTCTTTTTTTAATCCCAGTGACAGTAAGACTGAAAGTGGAAGCAAAAACTTATTTTTAATAAGAATAAGCGCTCAATATGTGAACCTGTGATTATCAGTTGGTGGTTAAGTGATTCGGTGAAGTGATATAATTTTTAGTGCAACTTACTAAAATTCGTATTAGTTTCCTCACTGTGAGGATTAGAAAGCTGAGGTCGATCAAGGTCAAATAACTTGCTCCAGATGACAGATAGAGGAAGTTGTGGAGTCTGGATTTGACTCTTCTCGTAGTCTAATTCCTGCTTCCTTAACTTCTAGAAACTGGGTCACCCTTGGTACCATCTTCTCTTGTCTACTGGAGAGGCACAGTACCTGTGCATTGTTAGTATCTTCTGCTATTCTCTCCTTACCTTCGTTTCTCCTCTCACCATGGCTTTATGTCTCCAGCTAAGGACTCTACACTGAGTTTTGCACCTGCTCCCTCCAGGTCTTCTGGCACTGAAGATCAGCCCTCATTCAGAGCAGCAGCAGGTTCAGAGTGGCTCTATCCAATATCTCTGGCCTTTATGAACATCCACATTCATTTTAGTCTGGAGGAGAAAGTAAACTGTGCTGCATTGTGGTTTCTGATTTTAGGCTTTTCAGAATGACAGTAAAATATATTTTCTTAACTCTTCTTCTGTCAGAGCCAGATGTTCAGTACAGAGCCATGTGGCAGGATTGGTTGGGTAGGGAAATTAGTCTTCCCTGATGGTTCAATAATGCTTTTCACTGACACTTCTAGTGTCTGAGCAATTATTAGTACAAATTTCCTGGAGATAATGTGCTTAGTTATTGAATTATTATTTATTAGTTATTATTTTTTAACAGATATGCCTTGAATCCCTGCCCAGTACTCTGTCTCTGTGGGGTCCTAGAAATTCAGTTCTGAGCAAAACTCTACAGGGATGCTCTCTTCATGGAGCTTGTGATTGAATGAAAAAGGCAATTCAATCATATAAGCACAAAAATGAGTGTATAATAACAAATGGAGATCATAACCACGGAGAAGCGGAGTATAGACGGTAGAGAGAAGTAGCAAACATGGGACAGAAACCAGCAAAGATCTGGTCAATTTCATTTTTTTTTATTGTTAACAGAGTTGAAATGTTTGTAGATGTACAAAGAGTTAATATTTATCAAATCTTTGTATGTGTAAGTGGTTTCCTGTGAGCATTTATTATGTTTTATCATACTCACATTATGTCTTCACAGAAAACATTCTAGCCCAATAAAACAGCTATTGGTATAGTTCAGTTTCTTCATTTGTGAATTGTGGACAGAGTGTGGATATAACCTGTCCAGGGTCATACGGCTTCTGGGCCGTGGATGACAAGTGAAACACAGGTCTGACACTGGCTCTCAAGTTTATAACAACTGTGTATTACTGCCTTAAGAAATGTTGTATGTGAAGAGTCAGTAGGATCTAAAACAATTCGTGCTTGGGCCTCTAAGATAAAGAAGTAGTGACAACAGAAAAGGACAATTAGATAGACTGAAAATTGGTTGAACCAATGGACTCAGAAGGGATTGTTTGGTGGATGACAAGTGGGAAGAATGTTTCTAACATCATGACATGGGGGCTCTGTCCATGGTCCTGCCTATGTATTCTGTTAATGGACCTGGATAAATGTCTGAAAGAGGTTTCATCCCAATTGTGGATGTAAATGCTGAAAGAGGATGGCGATATATTGGTTGGAAAAAAAACTATTCACACAAATCAACATACTGATCTTATTTTGTACCAGCTACTCATATTAAATGTTTTATATATCATGTCTTACTTAATCTCTTACAATCCTTTTCCCTGTTTAAAGATGAGAAGACTGAAGCTGGGGGAAATTTTGTAACTGGTTGTACACAGCAGAACTGGAACTCATTCATATTGGGATTAGACTCCAGAGCCTATACTTACAGCAAGCCTTCTCTTTTATAGTACTATACAGCAGGTGAAAACCAAGAGACTGGAGTAGGATGGAGGGGCAACAGACTCTTGGGATAGAAAAAGAGTGGTATTTGCCTAAGGAGAAATATTGACAGTACCTAGTAAGGCATTGGGCTGTATATCCACGTGGTCTGGATGAAGTCACTAGAATAATCAAGAGTGTGTACAGTCCCTGGAAGCACTGGCTGTAACCACGCCAGCTAATAACAACTTTCTCTGGGAGTGGGTCTTTAGCCACAACATATTCAGCTTCTTAAACCAAACATCCAGGATGTCCTCACATCCATCTGCTCTGAGTGCAATATCCCTTTAAGTGCAGTTTTCACCTTATTTTGCTAAAATAAGTTGTCTGCTTTCAGTTTTTAATAAAAACAAAAATCATTAAGGATGAACAGGACACCAACAAAGTGCTTTAAACAGCAGGGTTATTGTAGCAACATTGTAATTTGTATTGATGTAGTGTCTCCTTACCAGCTTTACATATTTATTCTCTGTAGCTTTGATGCATATAGCATGACAGACCTTAACTTTCTCCCCAGGTACTAGGGACAAAAGGGCATCATGCAATCTAATTTTTCACTTAGTTCTGCAGAACTGAGGCTGGCAGGATATTATCTGAATTTTAGTGTCAAAGACCAAACCACAAAGGACAAACCTAGGCTAAGGTCTTTTCTATCTCCTCTCCCCACTACTTGCTACCTCTCCTACTAAAGACAAATGCATCATTTCATTTAAGAAGTCTTCATTTGGAATGTAATATCCCTACTTCTGGAACTGGACAGGACCTGCTGCTGCAATGATACTTTCTCAGTGTCTCAAACTTACCCTTTTCCATTCTTGTGGCTGGAGGTCTCTCTTCCCTGCTAAGCAACAACTGCTTCATGAGTTAATTTCTTGTTCCCTGGCATCTTGCTGTGCACTGCTTTATTAAGAGGAATTTACTCTTCAATTTCCTGTAGTGATTTCAAATTCCCAAGGTTATTGCAGAGCCTTACTTTATAGCAACAATTACACACCAATCCCTAAGGTCGTAATGGACTTGGAAATACATCCTCAGCAGAACTTTTGGATGTCAGATGACACCAGCTTGCAACAACCTTAATTCCCTCATTGGATCCTGTGCTATGGGATTCTTGGGGGCATGGCATAGGAGATGGGACTCAGAACAAGGAGAAGGCCTTATAAATGTCTTAGCCTGGTCTCAGCCCTCAGGGAGGACTTAAGAGAGGGGATTGCAGATGTGATAACAAATTTTAGTTTTCTCTTGCGCAGAGCAGTTTCAAGTTTGCTTTTCTTTCTTTCAGCCTCAATGCATATAGTCACATAATTCTCATCACAAGACCGGTCATTGTAAATGTGCCACATTTTCAAGGAAAGTTACTGCTGAGGCTCTCTGAATCTTCAGAGCCAGTTGGTGAGAGACCATGTGTTGTGCTTATTTTATTGGATTCTAACAGTTCGTTTAAGGTGGCATATGGAAGGATTAGCCACTTTCAAGTGGAGTCAGGCAAGATGGCATAGAACATTACATACAACCTGTGCATTTTCAAAAGAGGGAAACTGAGGACCAGGAAGTTAATTCAGCCAACTTACTTTCACATTGTTGAGAATCAAGAGATACATTTCTTATTTCCTCTAGTTGCCTTTAATGACACATTTACCATAGAGTACATTGATGTACTGGTTCACCCATAGCTTTTTTTTCTTTTCTTTTCAATTTGCTATCTTCTTCAATTCAGTTTGCCTTTCTAATAGCCCAAATTTGGAGAACTTATGAAAACAATATAACAGGCCAGTGCCGTGGCTCAATAGGCTAATCCTCTGCCTGTGGCACTGGCACACCGGGTTCTAGTCCCGGTTGGGGTGCCAGATTCTGTCCCGGTTGCCCCTCTTCCAGGCCAGCTCTCTGCTGTGGCCAGGGAGTGCAGTGGAGGATGGCCCAAGTCCTTGGGCCCTGCACGCGCATGGGAGACCAGGAGAAGCACCTGGCTCCTGGCTTCGGATCAGCGCAGTGCGCTGGCTGCAGCGCACCAGCGGTGGCGGCCATTGGAGGGTGAACCAACGGCAAAGGAAGACCTTTCTCTCTGTCTCTCTCTCACTGTCCACTCTGCCTGTCAAAAAAAAAAAAAAAAAAAAAAGAAAAAGAAAAAGAAAGAAAACAATATATCAGAAGTGAACTGCAGCCCTTAGCTCTTGAATTAACTTAACCTGTTTAATGGTAAAACAAGGTGGGCAATCCTCATCGAACAGGGAAGCTTGGAAATGGCTAAGGCTTTCTGAAGGGCTCACAGGCAGCATCTGCAAGAAGCATGAGATGGAAAGTTATACCATGAAATTGCACCCTTCACCAGGCCTTTCGTGGGCGGGAGGTGGGAGAAGATGGCATTCACTCCTGATGAGATGACCCCACACCCCTCTACCTGTGTGTCTCATTCTGTATTATCAACCTCTGGTTCAATTTGTTTATAAAATAGTGGTTTGTAAACATATGTATTAGTGGATGAATAAATTTGTATTCAGATGATTATTCTGTGAAGAAAAGAACATGAGGGTACAGCAAAAATTTGTGGAAACACATTTTCATGCATATTTTGAAATATCTGCACAGACCTCAAAATTTTATTGCAAAAATAAAACTGTCTTTTAATTGCATTTGCCAGGAATTTTTTGAGGTACCTTCATATAATGGTCAGTGTTTTTCCTTCTTACTATGCTGGTAGTGTGGATGTCCAGAGATGAAATACAAGTTCAGGAGAATGTATTAGTGACCTTTGTTTGAAAAATGTACCTTCTGAAATAGCAGAAACCTAAGGAATTTTTGAAATCTACATCCTGATCAGAAACCATGCTCCAAGAATCATGTTATTTATTCAGTAAGTTGTGTTGGGAAATTAGTGGGTGCAAAGTATATGTCTCAAAAATTGTTTTCAGGTGGGAAATACACAGATCCCAATTTGAGAATGCAAAGGGGATGTGGTCACAGCATGGAGATGCAGGAAGTTATTCTGGAATGAAACTTTAGGAGACAAGAAGGGAACTTAATATCTGTTGATATCAGCTTTGTCCGAGGCATAGTGCTCGATGCTTTGCTAGTGCCACGGGATTTCCACTTGTGAAAAGAATTTCAACTACATGATACTTGATGTGGAAAAGCCTAACCATGTTACATGACTTTCCCAAAATCTTACTGCCAGGTTGTGGGTTTCAGGTGGGACCCCCAAGTTTATGTGATTCCAAAGCCTGGCTCTGTATGCTATGCTGCACTAATTACTCATTGGTGCAGGACTTTATATAGGTGGGATCTAACCCAATCCCTAGAAATAGAAAAATGTCTTTGTATATGATCTGTCAGAGCAGAGCTTAGTCTGCGGGATGTGATTGAAAGTTGTTTCAGGATCAGGTTCTCACTGTTTTTGTAAAGCCACACAACAGAGGGCTTACCAGCTTAGACTCTGCAGTCCTTCCTTGCTTTGAATCCTGCTGCTTTCAGCTGTGTGCTGTGAACATTGTTTTTGATCACTCTGAATCTAAGTTTCTCCATTGTAGTGAGCATCCCACTAGAAAAAATACTGGATAAATTGCAAGTTTAATAAATGGATTGTTTGGTACAAGGTTAGAGGCAGATTTTGGGAAACCATAAGGAAAGATTCCGTATCCCCAGAGGTAAGAGTGCCAGAAACTGTTTACTCCCTAAGGCTGAAGAGGCTAAAGAGGACCAAAGAGGCTAAAGGAGGGAGAATCTTGGACCCCAGAGGGAGGAGGATGCTGAACTGCATGTCAGAGACACAGGCTTCAGTCAAGAGATCCGTCCATTCCCAGGGCACCCCACACCAAGGGAACTGGAAACTCAGGACCACAACTTCACCTTTAACTCTTCCTCCAAATTCCTGCACCCCATTGGCATAACTGAAACAGAGCCAGAAAAGGGGTATATCTTTCTTAAAGGTTGACTTCCCAAATGTTCTGGCAGGATGAGGAATAATAAAAAGGGGATCTAGGATGACAAACACATCTATCAAAGTGGAGAGATGCTGATATCTACCTCTGAGACTCATTGCAAGGGTTGCATGGATTAAAACAAGTGAAGCAGTGAGGTTAATACCAGTGACATGAAAAATTCTTAGGAAAGCCCAGAGTTGAAGTGAACTAAGAATGATCGCCAACATGTTCATTTGACTAACGAAGACACAGATGCTCGGAGATGAGTGACTTGACACAAGTTGTACAAATAGAGACAGATGGGCTGGCGTTGTGGACAATGGGTTAAGCTGTTTTTTTTTTTTTCATCAATTTATTTATCTGAAAGGCAGAGTTATAGAGAGGCTGAGAGAGAGAGAGAGATATTTTTCACCTACTGGTTTACTCCTCAAATGGACAGAACAGCTGGAGCTGCTCTGATCCAAAGCCAGGAGCCAGAAGCTTCCTCTGGGTCTTCCAACATGGGTGCAGTGGCCCAAGGACTTGGGCCAACTTTTACCTCTTTATCAGGCCATAGCAGAGAGCTGGATCAGAAGTGGAGCAGCTGGGACTCGAACCAGCGCCCACATGGGATGCCGGCACTGCAGGTGGGGCTTTTCCTGCTATGCCACAGCCTTGGCCCCTAAGCTGCTGCTTCTTACTGCATCATCCCATATAAAAGTATGAGTTTGATTCCTGGCTGCTTCACTTCTGAACCAGCTCCCTGCTAAAGCACCTGGAAAAATAGTAGATGATGGCCCAAGTGTTTGGTCTCCTGCTACCTATGTGGGAAACCAGGATGGAGTTCTTAGATTCTGGCATCTCTCTCCCTCTCCCTCTCTCTGTTTCACATAAATAAATATAAAAGTAATTTTTAAAAGAGAGATGTAGTCAAGGTTAAAACTCAGATTTACTGTTGCTAGAGTCCTAAATATGAAGCTTTTCTACTTAAGTAAGATGGAGAGTCCATTTAAAGTCCCAGGTGAGTAAAATGGAGCACATTATTTGCAGATTTCACATCTCTCCACACCTCCAATAACACACTGAGACTCCCAGCATGAGCACTTTAATAATATGTATTCCACACAGTGGGCCGTACTCTCCTAGGCTGGTAGGACCCTAGCTCCTTATATCACTCCTTTGTATGAATTTTTGTTGCAAATGAGAATGTACCTTGTAAACATCTAGGACCAACAAGCAGCCAGTGAGATTCTCTATTTAGGCCCAGGTGTTTTGAGAACAGATCATTTTCTGGCCCATGGTAATCATGCAAGGTTAGGAAGCACAGCCAGGATATTTTAGAAAGCGGCTTCCCTTTCCCAAGAACATGAATGCTATTCAGGAGCAGCAAAGGAAGCAGGTTGCTTCGGGACAGCTACAGTAAATCATATGGTGACCAAACACATCAGTTTGCCTAACATGGCCACAATGTCACTGTAGAAGCCTCACCCCACAGCCCAGATAAGACCAGGAGGGCTGGTCACCCAAGACAATTTACAGAATGAAGCCCAAGTGCTACCCTTTTGCTCAGACGCTTGCCTGATGATTAATTGTGGCCTTTTGGAATTTACACAGTTGCATTTCCAAGCAGTAGTCAGCATTCTGCTCTAGGAGTAGATACACATAATGTTAATACTTGAAAAACTAATCACAAGGTTAGAAACTAAAATTAAGTAGCCTAAATAAAACAGAGATCAGAGGCAACAACTGCTTATAATCCACAAAACACTAAATTCCTACCACAGAATATTCAAAGTACAAGTATATCTAGTGACAAGAACTGCAATTGTAGCCACTGGATGATGAGATGGGAAATAGAGGATCTCAGATCCACTGCTTAGTAGGCCCATGGAAAGCCAGGATTAAACATAGGTACTGAAGGCATTCCCTGTAGTGTCTTAAAAAGAACTTACACCTTACTGTGCTACACAGGGCTTTCCTGGTGAATTAATGAGTGAACAGTAAGTAAACAGACAGATTCCATAGAAGCTACAAACTGTTGAGAACAAGGTTGTTTTTTTTTTTTTTTTAAGATTTATTTATTTTCAAGTCAGAGTTACACAGAGAGAGGAAACACAGAGAAAGGTCTTCCTTCTGCTGGTTCACTCTCCAGATGGCCACAACGGCCAGAACTGCGCCAATCCGAAGCCAGGAGCTTCTCCCGACTCTCCCATGTGGGTGCAGGGGCTCAAGGACCTGGGCCATCCTCCACTGCTTTCCCAGGCCACAGCAGAGAGCTGGACAGGAAGTGGAGCAGCTGGGTCTCAATTCAGCACACATATGGGATGCTGGTTCTTCAGGCCAGGGCATCAACTCGCTGCACCACAGTGCTGGCCCTGAGAACAAGGATTTTCAATATCACTATTTCTAGATGTTTCTGAATTTAGATATAAATAAGCCTTCTTAGCCAACCTTCTCTCATCTAGTTCCCATGGAGAGCCTTGTCCAATGCGTTGATGCATTGGTGATGCATCAGATAGAGCTATAGGCACTCTCAGCCTTGGATACCCAACACAGGCCATTTTATTTGTGATGCGGAAAAATGAGATACCATCTATGTTATTCTTACCCTTTGCTATTTTCTGAATTAGGTCTGGCTTGCTTAGTCTTTGGCTCTTTAAATTTGAGCGTCTGAGAGAGGACTCTGTTATACCAGATCAATTCTTGGGGTTTTTATGGTGGAAAATTAGGAGAAAGGGCAAGAGGGTTAGTTTTATGGAGAGTGATAAAGTAGAAAATAAGTGAAATAGGAAGTTTTCAGAGACATAAATGGTCCTATAATTCACTTCTATAATAAAATTCTAGGAATGTAACTATGAAAACTGAATGCTGTTGCATGAACTGTGCTGTTTTAAACATGCTACAACTATGAGACAAGAGTACATGGATCATGAATCTATAAGTTTAATATCCTGTATAACATTATTTTACGCTACTGATATTAATCTGACATTTCAAAATCAATGCATAACTCTTTGTCACAGTAAACATGACATTTCCTGCCACATATTCAGATGTGTATAACAACATACAGTATTTTGTTGACAGTCTACCATCTAAAATTTTACAATAATTGTATTCTCAAGTAAGTTCATAGTATAAGCTAACCCAGATTAAAAAGCAGTCTCATTCATTTAAAACAAATTATAGCAACTCTGTGTGGTAAGATGTACATAAGATCAAAAATCAGAAAGCTTGGGTGGTATCTGAGCTGAACCATCAAATTTGTGAGTTTGGGAACTTTGATCTGCTTTGTTTAGGCCTCAGAAAGTCAGCTTTACATAAATATGTAGAGTCATGTGATTTGGGGGATCAACCTTGATCTATGTGAATCCATTGAGAGAACTCTCAAAGTTCTATGTAAATGAAATCTACTATGATATCCATTGTGTGAATGCTACCTTTCTTAAGAATTAGGAACATAACAAGGGTAGCCATCATTAAATTAACTCTACTTTGAAGCTTCCTTCCATGACTCAGATAGCAGCAAGGTGAAACAGGGCCTACAAGCAGTAGTGGGCAATGAGGTTCAGTGGAAGGGCTCCTGCTTTAGATATGTCAATCATTTACCATGTGCATTTGAACTTCCTTGAGGCTTGCCCTATACGGATTCCACAACATTTCCCAAACATTTTGCAGACACACACTGATCCAACTGGACTAGTTTCTCAATACATTTGTTAAAGTAGCAAGCAAGTATTACCCCCAGTGTCAAGCCAGAGCCGTAGCCTTCCCCTCCTTGTTTCTACCCTTAGACTCCACCTTTCTAAGCACGTGTAGAACCTGGCCGAGAATTCCGACTGCTGGCAAGATGGAGTGGTCTCTTCTGTGCTGAGTCTGATGGCAGGACATGACTCCACACGGCAAGATGCCGCGGCCAGCAGGAAGTTTTGGTGGTCAGGGGTAGTACATTTTGTATGGTTGAGATTCAGTTTTTTGTTTTCTCTTATAAAATAATTTCACTGGGGGCAGGCATTTGACAAAGCAGTTTCAATGCCGCTTGAGGTGCCAGCATGCCATATCTGAGTGCCTCAGTTTAAGTCCCAGTTTTATTTGCGGTTCCAGGTCCAGGGAGGAATCCCTGGGCGGCAGGGGTGATAGCTCAAGTGTTTGAGTCCTTGCCACCCATGTGGGAGACTCAGATTGAACTCTGGGCTCCTGACTTCAGTCTGGCCCTGCCCTAGCAGTTGTGGGTATTTGGGTAATAAACCAGCAGATGGAAAATCCTGACACATTCTCTCACTCCTTCCCTCCCTCTCCCTCTGTCTCGCTCTCTAATAAATATAATTTTAAAAAATAAATAAAATGATGGAACTAAATTATATTGCTCTTTTTAAGATACACGAGATCACTCATGTTGAGTATTTAACATAGCACAAGTTAAAAACAGAGATTCCGGGGCCAGCTCTGTGGCCTAGTGGGCTAAGCCTCCACCTGCAGTGCCAGCATCCCATATGGGTGCTGGTTCCAGTCCTGGATGCTCCTCTTCTGATTTAGCCCTCTGCTATGGCCTGGGAAAGCAGTGGAAGATGGCCCAAGTGCTTGGGACCCTGCACCCATGTTGGAGACCTGGAGGAAGCTCCTGTCTCCTGGCTTCGGATAGGCCCAGCTCTGGCCATTGTGGCCATTTGGGGAGTGAACCAGCAGCTGGAAGTCCTTTCTCTGTCTCTCCCTCTCAGTGTAATTCTCCCTCTCGAATAAAATAAAATAAATCTTAAGAAAAAAAAAAAAAGACCAAACTGAGATTGCAGGCTTCTACTGAGAAACAATTAAGGCATGATCCCTAGGACAGGGGCTAGAAACTGTCATTAGCATGAATGCCACATGATTCTTTTGACCAGGTCAAACTGGTAAACACTACACAGTTAGCCCAGATTTTTCTAATTCCTCAAATATATTTAAGCTCTTGCTGTTTAAAGTATGGTTTTTGAGACAGAAGTATTAACCTCAACTAGGAAGAGTGTTAAAACTGTGGATCTCAGCTCCACCAAAGACTTACTACACTCAGGTCTACAGCCAGGGGATTCTTACTGTGTTTAATTTTGAGAAGCGCCAGTCTGAGCTGTGTCCAGCTCTTCCTGGACACCACTGGTAGCAGGAAAATATCTTGTCCAGGACAGCTTTTTCTAGTTGTTTGCATTTCTAGTAATTTCAGATATTAGATCTATTCCCTTTGCTGAAGGCTCTACATTTTTAGGTGCACGGTATTATATGACTGAACTACTGATTGCAGCAGAGGCTGGTGAGAGCTAACATTTCCAGGCTTCCTAGTACATGTTGGTATTTAATCAGGTCTACAATACTAACCTTCAAAATCAAACAGCATTTGGTGTTTTCTCCTTTTTTGTTTTTTCAAAGAATGTTGTAAGCAGTAATGTAGATTTCACCATCTTAAGCATTTCTAGAGGTACAGTTCAGAGGCAGTCAATATATTCACGTAGTTGTGCAACAGGTCCCTAGAACACTTGTGTCTTGCAAAAACTGAAACATTGTACCTATTACACAACAACTTCCCCTCTTCCCCTCCCCATGGCCTTTTGGTGTCATTGGAGAAGCCGGCACTGCCGTGAGAGGCCCTGAGAGCCCTTCCTGTAAGGGGCTGCCAGAGCAACCACAGAGCTCCTGATCACAGGCTTGGGAGACCCTGTGGTGTCTATCATTAATGCCAGTAGGTTTATGTTAATTTGTTGTGTACAAATGAAAGCAAATACAATTTGGGAGTGAGACTTCAAAACTGTGCCAAAATCCTGTTCCCCATCAATATTTTATGCAATGCTTTTGTTATCTCATTTCCTGTCCATGATTCTGCATTGGTTTAATAGTCACCCCCAATGGTGGCAAATGAGTTTTCCCCACTTGGTTATCATTATGTGCTCATGAATTTTGATTTATTAAGTATATTGCAAATAATTATGGCCTTTTTCTTCCTTTGCGCTTTTGAAACATATCATTTATTTAACTTGGAAAATGTGTTCTGAGAGACAGAATTTGTTCTTAGATTGTGAAAGAAGTCCCAGTCCTTGAAAGAGGTCTGCGGAAGATAAAATGTATATTTACTGTTATTTAGTGACCCCAAGAGACTGGGTTCCATTTGATTTGCAGGCCTCTTTGAAAGGCAAGCAGACTTCCAGAAGGCTGAGATATGAAGTAGGCCTTCTTGAATTGGGTAGTGCCGTTCTTCCTGTTAGTTTTTGAGAACCTTTGAGTAGCTGCTTTCAGAACTAGGAGAGCAAATCAGTCATTCAAGGTTTCTATAGACAACCTTTTCTTAAGCAAAAACACTCTTATCCAATTTGATCAAGTGTTATTAGTCCACTTTAAAACATGTGATGCAGAGTTGCAGGTTGACTCCTGTAGCACAAAACTTTTCCATGTTTTCTTCTCTTGAGAGAGTCTCATTCTGAGCCTTAGCGCTCTCTCTCTATGTGAGGATTCTGCAGTCTTCTTTGAACGTCTTGAAATACTACCTTCCTGAATGTACTCTGGGTCTGCTTGTTCATGCAACTGAGCTGTGAGTCCTTTTGAATCCTACCCAAGTAACTTCTCCAGGCTGGGAAAGGGATGTGCTCTGGACTTCTCTGGAAAATAGGAAATGTGATGCTCACCTGAAGAACAGCAGATGGGGAAGCGTCAATGGCCGGCAATTCAGCACCAAACAGACTGTGTCTTGGCTCAAGCTTACTCTCCCGGTAACTAAGAAACCACTTCCAGTTTTGGTGTCTGTAAGTAAATATATGAAAAACTCAAAGGAGAGAAGTCTGTTTCCAAGGGATCTGATAAATGCTTATGGAAGAGAGAAAAATATACACTATTGCTGCAAAAGGCAAAATCATTCAGAACAGATTTTGAGAAGCTCAAAATCTTTTCAATGTTTTTTTTTGTTGTTGTTGTTGTTGTTTTCTCTTGTTTTTGTTTTTCTTGTTTTTTGTTGTTTTTATTGTTTTGAGTGAAAAAGATTTGGAGACTCAAAGACCTCAGCAGTGCCTTCATCCAGGAGATGGGGTTAAGCGCTCATAGCCCTGGGCTGTGACCTAGGAGACTGAGCTGGAGAGCAGGGTTCTTCTCTCTAGTTTTGTATTCATTATAGAACACTACTTCTCATATGATTACATAGGAATTGCTTATTATATCTGCTGAAGTGGTGAATCAAATACTTCGAATTCTTAGTAAAAATTAAAGTGTTAGAACTAAAGTCTAATGAACCCATGAGTCAAATACTTCTGCTCCATGGGTATTTATTTCAAAATTGAATGAAGCAGACTGGGTTGATTTTGTAGTGGGGGCTTCAAACCTATTATTTCCTTACCTGCATGTGCACAAAGAAAAGTGTCCTTTATTTCAACAAACACCTTTATTCTCACACTTTGCTCGAATCCCCTGGCTGCTCAGTGCTTCTTTAGTTTAATTTCTTTAAAGAGAGTGTGGGACAAGAGCCAAAACATTTCCTCTTAACAGTAAAATAAGACAAACAAAAAAAAAAGCATCTGGTATTATCACTGGACTGCAGTCTCAGTGTCTTTGAGAGAGTGGAAGCATAGAATTAGGGAAACCACAGAAATATAGGAACACTCAGGGAAACAATTTTAATTCAGAAAATTGTCACATAGCCTTATAAATCTCTTGAACTTTTAAGGTAAAGCCAGAAATGCCAAAACCAATGTAAAGATAGCAGATTGTAAAAAGTTGACAGGGATTCCATGGTAACATTTTTATTGTTTTAGTTTTCTTGATCTAAAATACTAACTAAACTATACTAATAAAAGGAATTTGGAAAATATAAAATATTAAGAAAATGGTTAGTACATCCACCACATTGAAATAAACTCAGTTAACTTAGATATTTTCTTGAAAAAAAAAAAAAAAGCAAAACACCACTTTCTTGGAAATGCCAAGTAGTCCGATACTCTGCAAAGTGCACATTATCCAGGGGTAACTAGCTGGTCAGCTGTTTCAGTTTGCAATCATTTTGCCCATTTTTGAGACTTAAATGTCTGGAGTCAGGTAGCTATCAGCCCTAGAGCAGAACTTTTTTCCCCGGAACTCTCAGTGAAAGGAAACAGCACACAGGCCACCTCCCCAAAAGAACCAAGGTACAATGTGCCCCCTCGCCATGGAATCTACATCTTGATAAATGGTCTGTTCTTCCATTTATTTGTCCTGAGAGATAATCTGGTCGATCACAGAGCAAGCTTTTGTTCAGTTTTTAAACTTTAATGTTGGTTAAAAAATAATAATGCATCTTTAAGGCATGGATTATGGTGGTAAATATTTAAAGTCTCATAAATCTGATATGACAGAGATTCACAAGTCAATAAAAGAAAAAAGGCAGCAAAACCGAAAAGCACACCATTTCCCTTCGGAGCATGAGTTAAGAGAAGACTGCAATTCCTGCTCCAGATCCTTCGTTCCCTTTTGCCTTAACCTAGGATTCTTCAGTTTTCAAGACAGAAGAAATCACAGATATTCAGGGGGGTTCCAATCGTCTTAAATTCTATGCAGCCTAGAGATTACTGTTCAGGATGACATGCGTTAGATGAGGGACTCACACACGGCTCGTAGGAAAGATGAGTAATCATTAGCTGTGTTTCTCCTTAGCCTTCTTGTCTGGGCCCGGGGGTACTCACATCGACCTTTCTGGCTCTTTCCAGAATATTCATCAACTGTTTCATGGTTTACTCTCTGTCAGGTTTGGACTTATGTATGCACACAAATAATATAAAAATATATCCATGTATACAAGTAGTTTATATAAAATATCATAGAGATGGTTTCTTGTATATGACTGTGTCAGGATTTCTTCTTAACATCCTTTTTTTAAAAAACTATTCCTCAAGTACCAGTGTGTGTGTTGTGGTGGGGACTGGGTATGTATTTTTAAGACATATTGCTTATTGGTTTCTTGATTAGTCCTACATGGTGCTATACAAACATCGAGTTTTCCTGAGAGCTGAAATCCTTAGAATATACAACAAAAGACATTGCAGTTCCTGGAACAACTTTTGAGGAGTTCATATCCATTTTGCTAACCACTTTTTTTTTTCCTGGAATCATCCCCTTAAGCCTCATGCCCAACCCACTATAAACAGGGCTGGACAGATGCAGGCACTTGTGTGGATCACTGTTGGGTGTGAGGCTCACACTGAAACACCTGGAATTTCTCCTCTAGGGACTCAGAAGTGTGTGGCTTCAGCTGTGGTTATGTATAATTGGGAGCTGTGAGGCATGATCTTCCAGCAGAGGTACCCAGAAGAGAAGAATGAAACAGATGTGCGTAGAGAAGCAGTGGCCAGAGGCCCAAGAGCAAAGCTGTGAGGACTTGGGCTGGTTTTTGGACTTTTTTCCTTCTCGGTTTTAGTCTTTTGCCAAGCCCTGCCATTGTTGCTGCCCTTGGGCTTTGTGAGACACTCAATTTATCCTTAGCACATAGACACACAAGTACATACTTGTATGCTTCAACTGTTTTGAAATCTTTTTTTTTGTTTTGCTCACGAACCAAACTAAGATAGGCAAGAATTACATGTTGCATTTTGTTTTTCATCTTCACTCTGAGGGTCCAAAATTAGTGTTCCCATTTTATAGAGGAGAAAACTATGGCTCAAGGGTGTTAGGTGAATCTCATTGCATCACAACTGCTCTGCTCAGGGCCCCAAACATGGAGTAGTCAACATGCACAAGCAAATGTGTAGCACTTTGTATAATCATGGACTTCATTGCTTCTTTGTTGGAGTTAAGATGATGGTCAGGATTTGTTGGCTGGATGTCAGGTGCAGGCAAGCAATAGTGGAAATGGCAGAGGGAGGCTTCTGTCCTGTACACCAATCAACTAGTTCAGGTAAGAAACAGAAGATGAAATGGAAAGTGTAGAAAATGGTGTTTTCAGTTCTTTGGGCACTGTCTTACGCACAGAAGGCAAGGTTTATACTCATACACTCAAAAATAACTGCTGAAAACAACATAGGTTAAGTACTAAATAAGCAATGAAGTTGGAGACAACAAGTCTTAAAAAATAACCTAGTCAGGCACAAACATATCTTTCAGCACACAGAATTAAAAGCATAAACTTGTGTCTGCACAGCAAAAGTTTTCAAAGTGGCATAAGCCTGTCCATTGCACATGCTTAGATGTTTTTTTATGGCCATCTGTGATGGAGTAGGCCAGCAAGTGTTTGCACCCATGCTGGGAACCCAAATGTTTACTCATTTCCTCACCTTGTTTTTTCATAAGGAACAAATAAACATCTGTGTGTGTGACAGAAGGCAGGTGGGTCTTCTCTGGCAATGCGGCTTTGACTCCAAATACCCATGTGAGCTTTGGAGAAGTCTCCTTTTTGTTGCCTACTCTGCCACAATCATTCATTCATTCACCCGTCTAAAATGCTGAAAAAGAATGTACAGTGTGTCTGGCTATGTTGTAATGAGGCTGGGCACACGGTTTTTAAGTATTCAGTGTTTAAAGGTAACAGGAAAACAGAAGGGAGGAAAAAGATTCACAGAGGGAAGTAAGTGAGGGAACACCACGAGTACTATGTTGTTGGTCAAATGGTAAACAGAGATTGAAGTTAGTGATCACTGCTCCCAAAATACTACAGATAACACCAAAACCATACTGGAGACTTTGTGCATTTGCCTGTGTTCCCTTTGAAACAAGGGTAGCACCATAAATTGCAGAGACTTTGATTTTGGAAGACCCAGGGTAACATTAAGGAGTGATTCCTGAAGCTTCCATCATGCCAGCAAGGTATGTCTGAGAAATGGAAGGAGGCAGAGAATGATAGCGAATGCCCAGTGAGAGACGCTCCATTTCCTGGGCAAACGTAAGCTGCTCTGACATAGTAGAGTCTGAACAGGAAACTTTTTTCCCCTTTAAAGATGTTTTTCTAGAACCAAAGTCTGTCCACATAGTATTGCACATTTTGGTCAAGTTTGGCCTCTATCTATGATGGTGGTGGCCCTGTGAAATATCGTGCAGTCATGTGGCAGGTACCTTATCTCACATAAGTCTACTCACACAACAGTGAAATTGCCTAGTGATGCATTTCTCAAAGTGTGCCCAATCATTAAGCTACGCACAAGTATATTTGAAACTGAGGGATTCATGGACACTAGATAAATGAAATTAAGTGATTTTCTTTTTTAAAAGAAGCAAACAGATATGAGTCCTAGGTAATATAATATAGAGCCTAGTTTTAAAACATGTCTCAGGGTTAATCTGTTCTACATGGGCCTATGAAACTTGCCACGATCTTAGTACTCTGTAGACTGAACAGGAACTTGAGTTTGTTAAAAGACCATGATATGCACGTACCTTCTTATATTGTGTATTTTAAGACACACATAAAACAGGATATCTGGGATAAACTCAATCTCTCTGTTTTGCAGAGAAAGCAATTGAAGTTCAAGATGGGAGGCGAGTTTTGGTGCCAAGATTTCATCGCAGATTGTAGGCATTTCTCTGCAAGGTTCTGTGAATGTATAAGCAATAGAGGGGGACCCTATGGTGTTTTCCTCAGCCAGAATGACCAACTGCACTCAGTAGATCCGTGGTAAAGTCTTACTCAGTGGTCTGTAGCACGTACAGCATCGTGAAGATACAATAAGCTGTATTCATATTATGACATGAGTGTTGGTCTTCAGCTCTCTTTGTGGACTCTCCCTGAAAACCATGAGAGAAACAATTGTCCAGAACTTCTCAATCATTAAGTCATTAGTAGAGATTTCTTGGAGGAAAGTTGGATAGGCACTATCTGTTTTCTAGTCATTTTGATGAATTCTGAAATGTCTTTGTGTAGTAGTTGTTTACATAGTACCCTAACACCAATGATATGTCCTAAAAAGGAAGTTGACTATATAAAATTATAGTCATCCAAAAAAGTCAAATTACTCATCTACTTTGGGGATAATTAACATAAACCTCCATTATTACAGTAGCACACACAGACATACATCTACACACACATCAAGAGATTAATATTAGCTAGACAAGACTGAAGAAATTCTACATGAAGATTTGAAGGAGCAGGGATGAAAGGGTTAAGTACCAAAAGGGTAGTCAAGCTGGAAATGTTGCCCAAGGCTGGTTCTGAATCAGAAGCCCATTTACCAAGACGTGACAAAGTAGACTCTAAATCACTGCGACTTTTAATATAAATGGTGTTTTTGCCTCCTCTGTCAGACTGCTAAACTTGGCAACTCTCCAGGGCCTGAAGGCCTGTTGGGTTCCTAAGTTATCTTTGGGCCAAGATTCCATTGGGAAATAAAGTGTTGGTGGCCAGTAGGGCCAGAGCCAAAAATGCTGTCGTATTTAGCAAGTCTGCTGAATAGCTGGTGTTCTGACAAAGATTTCAAAGAAGAAAAATTGTGAATGTTATGGGAGAGAGGAAAAAAGGAAGGGATGAAATGGCCACTGATGTGAAAAACCATGCAGTGTAATGCACAATTTTTTTTTAACTTTTATTTAATGAATATAAATTTCCAGTGTACAGCTTATGGATTACAATGGCTTCCCCCTCCCATAACTTCCCTCCCACCCGCAACCCTCCCCTCTCCTGCTCCCTTTCCCCTTCCATTCACATCAAGATTCATTTTCAATTCTCTTTATATATAGAAGATCAATTTAGTATAAAGATTTCAACAGTTTGCACCCACATAGAAACACAAAGTGAAACATACTGTTTGAGTACTAGTTATAGCATCAAATCAAAATGTACAGCACATTAAGGACAGAGATCCCACATCAGGAGCAAGTGCACAGTGGCTCCTGTTGTTGACCCAACAAATTGACACTCTAGTTTATGGCGCCAGTAACGATCCTAGGCTGTCGTCATGAGTTGCCAAGGTTATGGAAGCCTTCCAAGTTTACCGACTCTGATCATATTTAGACAAGGTCATAAAAGACAGAGTGAGGATAGTAACCAATGATCCTAAGAGTGGCATTTACCAGGTTTGAACAATTATACAGCATTAAGTGGGGAAGAGGACCATCAGTACACACAGGTTGGGAGTAGAGCCATTGGTGGTAGAGTAGAGGTTATGATTACAAAGGAATGAGGCCCAAGTACGCTAGACAGGGTCTAGAACAAAGGACAGAGTCATTATTAGAGGAGCTAAGAAAGGTGCTGTCTAAGCTACAATTAAGTTTTCTGATTGAGAGGCAAATAGAACCTGATAGAAGGGGCTTGATAATAATCTGGTGGGCTTTAGGCCTTGTAAGTTAAGAGGCCCAGACCTACCTATCTCTTCACATGGGGTATATCCTAAGGGAGGTGTGAACCTCCTAGGGGAAGGCACTCTGTTGACTTTCATTACTTGGCTGGCCTGGGAGGAGAGCTGGCCAGGTAAAGGCAGGGGGCATCTCTAACAAGAAATTTACAGTTCTGCCTGCAAAGTTGCTGACCCTACTTGACCATCCCCTCAGCTGCAGTGGTCACTTTGGAAGTTGGGCTGAGTGAAGGGCTTTTCAGCTTGGAGCCAATAAGATCTGTGGCTCTGACCTGGGCATCCTTCGACTCCAGGGCAGGTCCATTTCCAGTGATCCAACTCTTGGCAGAGCTGCCAGGGCTCTTCACAAGCTGACTTCTGCTGAAGCCCAGGCTTACCACTTTGAAAGCCACTGTAGTGGACTGGCCTGTTGGGTCTCCTTGAGGGCAGATCACTGTACAGATCAGCCATGAATAGGCCTGCCACCCATTGCTTCTGATGCCTAGGTTTCTTTTCCTCCTGGTTTGTGTTAAAGCAGACCAGAGGATGCAAGTCAAGGGAGTGCCCAAGTCCCATCTCTAATCTTTGGTGGCCTGAACTACCAGTCTATAGTCACAGGCATGTTCTGTAGTAGTTTTTCTAAGGTAGACAATGCCCATGAGGAAAATTATATTCTCACTTTTAAACTTTCTTTCCCTTTGGTCTGAAAGGGAGGTTTTTTCTACTTACTGTATACTTTGCTGATGGCGAAGTAAATCTAGCTATGAGATTATTATTTAAGTTCTTATTTTGGCTATGCTATTACAGAAAAATGTTAGCCATCTCTTTTATAAGGTCTAAAGATTAAATTGTGCATCCTACAGATTCCTTCATAATAGAATTAGTTTCCTACCTTGAGGAGAATAGAGAAATGAAAGAACAATTTGGGCTTAGAATATAGAAATGAGGGAGCAAGTCCTAGATCACTTACTGACAATAGCAATATTACATGAATACTTAGCAAACAATTTCAACCATTAGATAACAACTTAAGTAAACATTTACCAGAAGGTCCAATGCCTTCTATAAATTTTAAGAATCATGTATTTGAAAACACCTCTTAAATATCTAACATGGTGTAGTTTGTTTAACCAGTAAACTTAAGCACAACCATATAAAATGTTTTTAGTTTCTTTCCACCAACAAGTTTAAAACATATGATACACAGATTCAGGTCACACAAATTAAAATGTATCTTTGATTGATTTTAGCAGCTTAAATTTATGGACAATCTTATCTATAAGCCATTTAAAATAAAACTCTTAATAAAATTTCCTATGTGGACATACAATATGTACACACATATAACATAGCATAGTAGACCAATATAGCAATTTTAATAATAGCTTTTAAAATCTTAAACTCTTTTTGTAGATTGCCAATTGATTTGAATTGCTTTTTGTTTTTAGTAACCTCAGTTAACCATACTTTCTCTCAGTTGGTACTGTTAATACATTATTGGCTTCATCTGTTTACAGAGCCATCCCAAAGTACTGAATACAATAGAAGTGGCTGGAAAAAGTCCATAGGAACCTATAGGAGGACAGCTAAACACAGAACCAACAACACTTTAGTTTTATGAGCAGCACATCATATATAACTGTGGATGACAAAAGACTTTAAGTCGCCATGTTTAAAATATAAACTCATCAACCAACAAGAGGCACTTGCTTACTTCACAGTATTTTTGAAAGCCCCTGTAGGATTTTACAAGTATTTAACCCTTTAGGCCTCTAGGGCTTTCTCGTTAAGATAACTATCATGTCTAGTAACACAAGATCATTAGACTTTTTAATTCTCAAACATTTGTATTAATAGCATTTTCCATTATAGAAAGTTAAAGTTTGGTACCACGTCACATCTTGACAGTACTTCTAATATAATCCAAATAGCCTGATTAGTTGGTGTCTCTATAAGATGAGAGACATAGGTCCTTCGATTTTTTTCAGTTGGGCCCAAACTGGAAAAACCAAAGTCCAGGATTTACTGGAAATTTTAGAGACCAGATTGTTTGAAACTTTGATTTTTTGAATGCCTGTCAAGAATGCCAAGAAGGCTCAAAATCCAAAATATCTGGTTGAAATAAGATTCCTTAAAATCATGACATAATATAGACCAAATTTGATCATTGTTACAGGTGATTATTCAAATCTTTGAAAATAAGCACTTATTTAAATAACCCATAGCTCTTAATAAAAATTCAGCTGTTTTTGAACAATTAGAATTTAACAGACATCAAGAGAACATAATAGATTACTTTAACACATTGCTTTAACAGAGCATCATGCACAATTGATTATGCAGATTAGACTGGGGGAGGGTAAGAAAGGGGGGTTATGAATGAATGAATGAGAGCAATCAAAAATATCAGGACAGTGCCTTTAAGTTATAAAGTCCTTTCATGATTTTTCATTGCACCTTCCTAATAACTTTAAGAAAACTTTTTTTTTTTTTGTGTGTGTGTGTGTGCAGGAAACTAGGCCCAGAGAAGTTAGGTTACTCCAAGAGAAATAGCAGGATAGTGACATTCTAAAATAAACCTTGATCTCCTGGACTCCTGTTGTAGAATAGACTATGCTCTCTGCTGCATAGGAATACAGAGAACAATTACATAATTTAGGTTCTACATTATGTCAGGGGATGTAGAAAGTCCTTGTATAGTCAAGGATGGCCTCCTCTAAGATGTGAGGTCTGAGGTGACCTGGGTCACTCTTCAGACATGTGACCTAGGCAAGTTCAATACCTGTTTTGTAACTCAGATGTCTGTAAGATGTGGATGACTTTTGTGAGCATAAATGTGTTAAGATTTGTAGAGCAGGTCAGCAGTTTCTGGCAATCCTCCATAAATGATAGCATCCTTGTGAATTCCTAGGGAAGAATCAGCTCCAGGATGGAGGTGTTTGTTTATCCACCCACCGGGTCTTTGGGGTCTTTTTTTTTTATTAAACTTTTATTTAATGAATATATATTTCCAAAGTATAGCTTATGGGTTACAATGGCTTCCCCCCTCCCATAACTTCCCTCCCGCCCACAACCCTCCCCTTTCCCGCTCCCTTTCCCCTTCCATTCATGTAAAAATTCATTTTCAATTCTCTTTATATACAGAAGATCAGTTTAGTATATATTAGGTAAAGATTTCAACATTTTGCCCATATAGCAACATAAAGTGAAAAAACTACCATTGGATTACTAATTATAGCATTAAATAGCAATGTACAGCATATTAAAGACAGACATCCTACATAATTTTTTTTCAAATTAATTAATTTTCTATGCCATTTCCATTTTAACACCAGGTTGTTTTTTTTCATTTCCAATTCTCTTTATATACAGAAGATCAATTCAGTATATAATTAGTAAAGACCTCATCAGTTTGTGCCCACACAGAAACGCAAAGTATAAAAATACTGTTTCAGTACTAGTTATAGCATCACTTCGCTTTAGACGACACATTAGGGACAGATCCCACATGGGGTGTAAGTACACAGTGACTCCTGTTGCTGACTTAACAATTTGACACTCCTGTTCATGGCGTCAGTAATCTCCCTAGGTTCTAGTCATGAGTTGCCAGGGCTATGGAAGCCTTTAGAGTTCGCTGACTCTGATCTTATTCCGATAGGGTCATAGTCAAAGTGGAAGTTCTCTCCTCCCTTCGGAGAAGGGTACCTCCTTCTTTGATGGCCCCGTTCTTTCCACTGGGATCTCACTCACAGAGATCATTCATTTAGGTCTTTTTTTTTTTTTCCATGATATCTTGGCTTTCCATGCCTGCTATACTCTCATGGGCTCTTCCGCCAGATCCGAATGCCTTGAGGGCTGATTCTGAGGCCAGAGTGTTGTTTAGGACATCTGCCATTCTATGAGTCTGCTGTGTATCCCGCTTCCCATGTTGGATCTTTCTCTCCCTTTTTGATTCTATCAGTTAGTATTAGCAGATACTTGTCTTGTTTGTGTGATCTCTTTGACTCTTAGACCTATCAGAGCTATCAATTGTGAGCTGAAATTGATCACTTGGACTAGTGCGATGGCATTGGTACATGCCATCTTGATGGGATTGTGTTGGAATCCCCTGGCACATTTCTAACTCCACCATTTGCGGCCAGTCCGACTGAGCATGTTCCAAATTGTTCATCTCCTCCCTCTCTTTTTCCACTCTTATATTTAACAGGGATCACTTTTCAGTTAAAATTTAAACACCTAAGAATAATTGTGTGTTAATTACTGAGTTCAACCAATAGTACTAGAACAACAACAACAACAACAAATACTAAAAAGGATAAAGTATTACATTGTACATCTAAAGTCAGGACAGGAGCTGATCAGTTCATTGTTGCTTATAGTGTCCATTTCACTTAACAGGTTTCCCCTTTGGCGCTCAGTTGTCACCGATCAGGGAAAACAAATGATATTTGTCTCTTTGGGACTGGCTTAATTCACTCAGCATGATGCTTTCCAGATCCCTCCATCTTGTTGCAAATGACTGGGTTTCGTTGTTTCTTACTGCTGTATAGTATTCTATGGAGTACATGTCCCATAATTTCTTTATCCAGGCAGAATGGGAAAAAGTATTCGCAAACTATACTACAGATAAAGGATTGATAACCAGAATCTACAAAGAAATCAAGAAAATCCACAACAACAAAACAAACAACCCACTTAAGAGATGGGCCAAGGACCTCAATAGACATTTTTTGAAAGAGGAAATCCAAATGGCCAACAGGCACATGAAAAAATGTTCAAGATCACTAGCAATCAGAGAAATGCAAATCAAAACCACAATGAGGTTCCATCTCACCCCGGTGAGAATGGCTCACATTCAGAAATCTACCAACAACAGATGCTGGAGAGGATGTGGGGAAAAAGGGACACTAACCCACTGTTGGTGGGAATGCAAACTGGTTAGGCCACTATGGAAGTCAGTCTGGAGATTCCTCAGAAACCTGAACATAACCCTACCATACAACCCAGCCATCCCACTCCTTGGAATTTACCCAAAGGAAATTAATTTGGCTAATAAAAAAGCCATCTGCACATTAATGTTTATAGCAGCTCAATTCACAATAGCTAAGACCTGGAACCAACTCTTTGGGGTCTTTGAGCCTTTGTTGACAGTCCCCAGGAAGACTGTGAAGCACTGTCCATGGTACTAAAAAAGTGACTTACTCTGAGTTCTGCAGGCAAATTACAGACCAGTGCAGAGAGATGGCTGTCACCACCTGAACCCATGGATTAATCTTAGTATCACTAAAAGTAAGACAGGAATTATGAGCTTCCTGGAATGGTATAGTCTAAACTACACAGGACAACATGGAAAGCATTCGTGCACAAATTGTTTAACCTGAATCTGATGAAGCCTTTGGGAATAATTTATGGTCTACAATCCATGTAGTAAATATAGGGGGTAGATGGATAAGTAAATGGCACCGTAAAGACATAATTAACCATTGTAGCATGTGGAGCCTTCTACAAGACAGTGAGCCCAGTCTATCCAACAAGCAAAAAAAAAAAAAAAAAAAAAAAAAGGAAGGGGATAGCTTTTATATCAAAGCAGCTGAGGGAATCTTGATGTCCTAAGAGACAGAGAAACCAATTGAACTTGTCAAAAGTCATGTTGTGTGCTGTTATGGACAATCACAGGCATTATGCAATATTTTAGAAATACTGCTAATGCTATTAGGTTTAAAAATGGCCTGGCAGTTATGGAACAAAATCTTTGTTTTTGTCAAAAGAAAGCCTGGGATAAAGAATGTTTATTTTATTTGTTTATTTTTTACTTTTTACTCACGAGATTAAACTTACAAAGGTAAAATTGAGTGGTATAGGAGTTGAGAAGCAGTTGGAGTTATTTTAGATTTAAGCTTCTCTTGCCCTTTCCTCAAGACCCCACAGATGCCCCTCTGAGTATCTTGGGCCTTTATGGGACCCAGGGTCTTATCTGTAAACACAATTTATTTGAGAATCTTAAATGCTTTACCTGTGGAGTAGAGCTTATCTCAACATAGGAGCCCAAAGAAAGATAAAATGAAAGACTAGAAGGGGATGGGAGGAATGCAGACAATGAGTGGAGAAGCAAGGAATCAAAAGTAAATGAAGAAAAATATCATGAATGTGGGGGAAGACGGAAGGAATGGGGTGGGGAGTAGAAGGAGGAAAGGTGGTGGGAAATTGAGGTTAAAATACAGGTGAGGGCAAGGAATCCGAGAGCTCCAGGATAGAACTTCCTAACATTGACTGTTTGACAGATACAGGGAAGCAGAGTTTACCAAGGCAGGAAAAATAGCACACACGCAGCCAAAAAGCAGATCCTGGGAAAATACCAGGTGCAACTTGAGGTGCTTTATTTACTTCACATTATCAATACCATGAATTTCTTATTATTCTTACAATCGAGAAACAGGCTTAGAGTGGTTAAACAACTTGCCTGAGGCCACACTATGGATGTTGGGACTCAAACCCAAGTAGCTTGGCCCCAGAAGCTACCCTCTGAACCATGGCACAGCTACTGCTGCTAGGCCCATAGGACAAAGTAGCTCTCCATAGCCAGTCAGTGCAACATGCTGTGTTTTAAATTTATTCATTTTAAATTTTAATTCATAAAGTAATTTGGGAAGCAGAGGGAGAAAGATAAAGAGACAGATACAGAGAAAGAGTGCTCCTATCCCTTGGTTCACTCTCCAAATGCCTGCAGCAAGGCCAGGAGCCAGAATTCAATCCAAGTTTCCCATGCAGGTGGCAGGAGCCCAGTTATCAGGGCCATCACCACTGCCTTCTAAGTCTATTGGTAGGAAGCTGGAATCAGGAGCTACAGGTGAGCATCAAACCCAGGCTTTCCAGTATGGCACGTGGGCACCTTAAGTGCTAGGCAAAATGACCACCCACCACCTGATTTAAATTTAAATGCATATTTAACTTTGCATTTCTGAATGGAATGCTCACCATCCATGCCTACCACCCTACCTAGGACAAGACAGAGTGTGGACTTGTCATATGGTCACAGTAGACAAACCAAGTTTAGTTGCCTCAGCTGCCCCACAAGCTTAGGACCGTGGAATGCCAGCACTAGAATGGATTCATGTCATTTTTAGCCAAGTTTGTCCTCACATCAAAAAAGGAAGCTTAAGTTCCAAGAGGAAAAGTGACTTTCTCTACAGGCCTTTGCAAGTATTGTTCCCTTTAACGTACCATTTTGCTTCCTTTTCAAACTCCTATTTATCCATCAATACCCTTACCATATTCCTTCAGATGTTTTCTGGGAAGCCAGAAACCTTCATGGTTTCTTGGCCCAGATTGAGATGGTCTCAGCCTGCCCCATGCCTTTGTTACTGTTGTTCTTGTCTTGGTATATTTTAACTTATTTATTGACATGGTTGCATCAACAATTAAACTGAGAACTCTATCCTGATAGGTACTGGCACATCTACATTTCTAACATTGCACCTCATAGGAAATTTCTTAGCAAATTGAGTGAATAAATGAAAGGAAAATATTCTAAGACGGGACATTGCATATCTCTTTCATGTCTGATTCTCACACCCCTTACAAAAGTTCCTGCCCCATGAATCAACCCATCAGTGTCAGCCGAAATTGCCTATGACTTCTAATAAACCAAGCATCCTGCCCTGTGTTCACACAGTGCTGCCTTCAGATATGTAAAAATGTCACAAGAGACAGCCTGCCCTTCTGCAAGAGTATGATTAAGTGCATAATTAAAAACTGATGTCATTTTTTGATGCAATAGTATTTTTCTGTTTCTTTTCCTGCTGCATAAAAATGGAGGTGAACGGAGGACATAGATTGGATTCCAAGTTGTTAGCGCCTGCCACTTTCCCCTTCTACTCTGGAGGGAGCAAAGACCTTGGTTTTCTTGTCTGCACATGTGGGAAGAATCGTTCAGTTACTGGTTTGCAGGCTTTTTGCGCACGTGCAGCCTGTGTTGTGCACATGAGTGTGTGTCGTGGCAAATAGTATGCTATTTGCAGCCATACAGGATAGGCAAGCTTCATGATGGACAAGGTAGAAAGAACTTAGGTTGTTTGGTCCAGGCAGCTCTAATGTTTTGTAACACAAATTATAATTTGAAATTAGTCAAATATTGGGCATCCAAATCATACAAAGCTGTGGTAAAATAATTATTTAGCCATAAATTCTGTTTTTGTTGTCAAAAGACTGCTTTTGTCACTCATGATCTTCAGTTTCATGTTTTTACCTGCCAGTCTCTCATAAAGAACAGATTGGTTATTTTTTGCTCTTGGAATGCTATCAGCTATGTAATAGGGAGGCAGAAGTTTGGAAAGCAGGGGCTGGAGGCAAAGAAATTACAACGAAACAACTATACCAAATCACTTAGAAAATGTTTTGCCTTATCTGTGGGATTCTGACGATGAGTAGTTCATTCATTGTCACAGTGGGGTTTCCTGCTATCCTTTTTTTTTTTAATGTAGGGAATTTATGGGTTCTTGATTAACCCATCTCATGCTGTTTGTATATGAAGGTGATAAAGTGGTAGAAAATACAGTAGAATTTAGGTCTTAACTCCAAATCTTGTGACATTTTGTGTGACCACAGGAATTGCTTGTAATCCCTTGGAGACTCGTGTTTCTCTCCTGTCAACTCTTTAAGAACATCATCCTTGCACACATTATGAGCTCTGGTGAGAATTTTGTTCTGTGAGACATAGATGCCGAGGAAGCTATGACAGGACGGATGAATGTGGTCAGGGGGTGGGGCACCGCTCATAGGCCAGGATCTTAAGAAATGCTTCTTAGGCAGAGTAGCTGGGCTTTTGGGCTTCCTTAGGTGGGTCACGTTTAGCAGAATGAGAGGTGGAGATGGGTGGTGGGGGATCACACTTCAGGGGCTGGCAGAGTAACTTAGAATACGGTGCAAAACAGGCAAGCCACGAGCGTGTTCGGGAGAGTTAGTTGTTAAAAATCAAGAAAGTGATACTATACACACATGTAAAGTTTTCTTCTCATCTAGTGAAAAGAAAAACTCAGCTGAAATGAAAGACTGCCAGGCAGCCTTGTTATTAGTTCAACCTATGAGGAGGAAAATAAATACAATTAAACTGCCAATAGAGCTCTGCTTACACTTGGCCTTTCCGGATATCCCTCCCTGGGCTGCCTCTCTCTGCAGCATTGATTGGGTATTGTTAACCTTTATCTACCTCTTGTTTACGTTTCTCTACCAGGGCCAAACATCAATATGAAGCTTTTAGAAAGGACAGAGGCAACCAACAAGGAGACATCGGGAAAAGGTCAAAACTTTCCGAGATGAGGTGCACTGTTCTCAGGCGGGCCTGGGAAAACACTCCAGCTGAGAGAGCAAGGTCAGGCTCAGGGGCTGGCATCCCTGGAGCCTGTCTTTTGGGAAGAAGTAGTACAGGCAGCAATTAGGGGCATCTCCTCTGAACACCTAGTCTATAGGGGAGAGGCCAAGAGGCTGTGTGGGGGATGGGTGGGTATGAAGGCAGCCAGAGGGGCTGAACTGAGTGTCCGGATGAGAGGCCAGGTTGGGAGGAGGGACAGGTGACAGTGCCCGCAGCTGCCCGGTTCTGCACCCCTGACCCCGTCCTCCTCTCTTGCTCTGTCCTGCAAGGGTGGAGTACACATTTTCATGTTAAATGAGAGGAAACTAATGCTGTGAGAGGTTTAGAAATTGTGCAAGGTGCCTTCGTGCCAATGCTGCACTTGGGTCTCTGAGTTCTGAAGCCCCACATCTGCATTTGAGAACCAGGAAACTCCTTTCTTTTTGTGCATATATTCCCCCAAGCCAGAGACTTTGGCAGAGGGTTTCATTCTGTTGTGCACTCCAAAAATAAATGTTTTCTTTTCCAAATACCAAACTGTGATACAGTGTAGTAATAATTGTAAGACTGAATATACTGTCTTCTCTCTCTCTTCCTATCATCTGACTATTCCAGTTCACCATTCTGTAGTCCCGGCATGTTGGGCAGCAGCACCCTGGTTGTCTCCTAGCTGTGAGGAGCAGGTAGTCTCCCCAGATCTCAGCTCTGATGACTAATCCCAGTGCTATGCTAATACTGCTATAATTCTTGGAGGCTACTCACTCGGATCTTGAGAAACTTTGGAGGCAGTCCCAGTTCTGTCTCACTCTAGGCACCAAATTCATAATTATATTGCTGAAGCGCCTGGAAATTTGGACAATGATATTCGTGCTGCCTTCTTGACAGCATGCTTTCAATAATCTGATGTAAAAATAAAGGCAAATAACATTGTGATGTTTGGGTTACAATGGAGTCAATTTTCATCTTCACCACTGAGACCAGAGGAGAAGGAAAAGACCTCGATGCAACTACAGGGCTGTGAACAGATCCATGGATGATTTTACTGGCAGGGTCTTGCCTCACCAGAAGCATGAGCAAAGATTTGTGGCAGTCCTTTAAAGGAGGTTAGGAGGCTTCTTAGAGACCCAACCCTTACTTCCTGGAATGCCCAGGATCACCCAACGGCACACTAGCAGAGGAGAGCAGGTTCTGCTGAGTCAGCTCATGACTTGCTGATGCATGATACATCCTTTTCAAAACCAGAACAGAGGATGTTTTGTGTGCAGTCATGTTCTGAAACAGCCAACCAACCAACCCACCAAATGAAATATAAAAACCCAAAGAGGCCACCAGATGGGGTGCTGGGATAAGGGTTCTTGTGCTGTGTGACAAAGCTACTCTGATCCTCAGCTTCCTTTTCTGTATAAAGGGAGTGATGACTTTGCTGAGCCAAGCATTTTATTGAAAAGAAACAAAAAATCCCATGTAATAAAAAAATTATTTAAAAAAAATTACCAGTTACACATTTTTTTCACTTTTATTTAATAAATATAAATTTCCAAAGTACAGCTTATGGATTAAAATGGCTTTTTCCCCCCTATAACTTCCCTCCCACCCTCAACCCTCCCATCTCCCGCTCCCTCTCCCATTCCATTCACATCAAGATTCATTTTCAATTCTCTTTATATACAGAAGATCAATTTAGTATATACTAAGTAAAGATTTCAACAGTTTACATTCACATAGAAACACAAAGTGTAAAGTACTGTTTGAGTACTAGTTATAGCATTAATTCACATAGTACTACACGTTAAGGACAGAGATTCAACATGAGGAGTAAGTGCACAGTGACTCCTGTTGTTGACTTAACAAATTGACACTCTTGTTTATGGCGTCAGCAATCTCCCTAGGCTCTTGTCATGAGTTGCCAAGGCTATGGAGGCTTTTGAGTTCACCAACTCCAATCTTAGTTAGACAAGGGCATAGTCAAAGTGGAAGTGCTCTCCTCCCTTCAGAGAAAGGTACCTCCTCTTTGATGGCCCATTCTTTCCACTGGGATCTCACTCGCAGAGATCTTTCATTTAGGTTCTCTTTTTTTTTTTTCTTTTTGCCAGAGTGTCTTGACGTTCCATGCCTAAAATACTCTCATGGGTTCAGCCAGATTCAAATACCTTAAGGGCTGATTCTGAGGCCAGAGTGCTGTTTAGGACACCTGCCATTCTATGAGTCTGCTGTGTATCCTGCTTCCCATGTTGGATCTTTCTTTCCCTTTTTGACTCTATCAGTTAGTATTAGTAGACACTAGTCTTGTTTATATGATCCTTTTGACTCTTAGACCTATCATTATGATCAATTGTGAACTGAAATTGATCACTTGGACTAGTGAGATGGCATTGGTACATGCCATCTTGATGGGATTGTATTGGAATTTCCTAGCAGATTTCTTTTTTTGTTTGTTTTTGACAGGCAGAGTGGACAGTGAGAGAGAGACAGAGAGAAAGGTCTTCCCTTTGCCGTTGGTTCACCCTCCAATGGCCACTGCGGCTGGTGTGCTGTGGCCAGCACACTGTGCTGATCCGAAGCCAGGAGCCAGGTGCTTCTCCTGGTCACCCATGCGGGTGCAGGGCCCAAGAACTTGGGCCATCCTCCACTGCACTCCCGGGCCACAGCAGAGAGCTGGACTGGAAGAGGGGCAACCGGGACAGAATCTGGCACCCCGACCGGGACTAGAACCTGGTGTGCTGGCGCCGCAAGGTGGAAGATTAGCTAATTGAGCCACGGCGCTGGCCTAGATTTCTAACTCCACCATCTGGGGAAAGTCCGATTGAGCATGTCCCAAATTTTACATCTCCTCCCTCTCTTATTCTCACTCTTATATTTAACAGGGATCACTTTTCAGTTAAATTTAAACACCTAAGTATTATTGTGTGTTAATTACAGCGTTCAACCAATAGTATTAACCAGAACAAAAAAATACTAAAAGGCATAAAGTATTAAATTGTACATCAACAGTCAGGACACGGGCTGATCAAGTCACTGTTTCTCATAGTGTCCCTTTCACTTCAACAGGTTTCCTTTTTGGTGCTCAGTTATCACCGATCAGGGAAAACATATGATATTTGTCCCTTTGGGACTGGCTTTTTTCACTCAGCATGATGTTTTCCAGATTCCTCCATTTTGTTGCAAATGACTGGATTTCATTGTTTTTGACTGCTGTATAGTATTCTATAGAGTACATGTCCCATAATTTCTTTATCCAGTCTACTGTTGATGGGCATTTGGGTTCATTCCAGGTCTTAGCTATTGTGAATTGAGCTGCAATAAACATTAAGGTGCAGACAGCCTTTTTGTTTGCCAATTTAATTTCTTTTGGGTAAATTCCAAGGAGTGGGATGGCTGGGTTGTATGGTAGGGTTATATTCAGGTTTCTGAGGAATCTCCAGACTGACTTCCATAGTGGCTTTACCAGTTTGCATTCCCACCAACAGTGGGTTAGTGACCCTTTTTCCCCACATCCTTTCCAGCATCTGTTGTTGGTAGATTTCTGAATGTGAGCCATTCTAACCGGGGTGAGGTGAAACCTCATTGTGGATTTGCATTTCCCTGATTTCTAGTAATCTTGAACATTTTTTCATGTGTCTGTTGGCCATTTGGATTTCCTCTTTTGAAAAATGTCTATTGAGGTCCTTGGCCCATCTCTTATGTGGGTTGTTTGTTTTGATGTTGTGGAGTTTCTTGATCTCTATAGATTCTTGTCATTAACCCTTTATCTGTTGCATAGTTTGCAAATATTTTTTCCCATTCTCTCAGTTGCCTCTTCACTTTCCTGGCTGTTTTTTTGAAGTACAGAAACTTCTCAATTTGATGCAATCCCAATAGTTAATTTTGGCTTTGACTGCCTGTGCTTCCGGGGTCTTTTCCAAGAAGTCTTTGCCGGTACCTATATCTTGCAGGGTTTCTCCAATGTTCTCTAATAATTTGATGGTGTCGGGTCATAAATTTAGGTCTTTAATCCATGTTGAGTGGATTTTTGTATAAGGTGAAAGGTAGGGGTCTTGCTTCATGCTTCTGCATGCGGAAATCCAGTTTTCCCAGCACCATTTATCGAATAGACTGTCCTTGCTCCAGGAATTGGTTTTAGATCCTTAATAAAATATAAGTTGGCTGTAGATGTTTGGATTGATTTCTGGTGTTTCTGTTCTGTTCATTGGTCTATCCATCTGTTTCTGTACCAGTACCATGCTGTTTTTATTACAACTGCCCTGTAGTATGCCCTAAAATCTGGTATTGTGATGCCTCTAGCTTTGTTTTTGTCATACAAGATTGCTTTATCTATTTGACGTCCCCTGTACCTCCATATGAATTTCATTATCATTTTTTTCCAGATCTGAGAAGAATGTCTTCGGTATTTTGATTGGTATCACATTGAATCTATAAATGCTTTTAGGAGAATGGACATTTTGATGATGTTGATTCTTCCAATCCATGAGCATGGAAGATTTTTCCATTTTTTGCTATCCTCTTCTATTTCTTTTTAAAAGATTTTGTAATTCTCATCATAGAGATCTTTAACGTCCTTGGTTAAGTTTATTCCAAGGTATTTGATTGTTTTTGCGGGTATTGTGAATGGGATTGATCTTAGAAGTTGTTTCTCAGCCATGGCATTGCCTGTGTATACTAAGGCTGTTGATTTTTTTGCATGGATTTTAAATCCTGCCACTTTGCCAAACTCTTCTATGAGTTCCAATAGTCTCTCTCTCTCTCTCTCTTTTTTTTTTGGGGGGGGGGCAGGCAGAGTGGACAGAGAGAGAGACAGATAGAAAGCTATTCCTTTTCCGTTGGTTCACTCCTCAATGACCGCTACAGCCGGCGTGCTGTGGCTGGCGTGCTGCAGCTGGCGCACCGCGCTGATATGAAGTCAGGAGCCAGGTGCCTCTCCTTGTCTCCCATGCGGGTGCAGGGCCCAAGAACTTGGGCCATCCTCCACTGCATTCCTGGGCCACAGCAGAGAGCTGGACTGGAAGAGGAGCAACCAGGAGAGATTCCGGCTCCTCGACCGGGACCAGAACCCTGAGTGCCGGTGCCACAGGCGGAGGATTAGCCTGTTGAGCGGCGGCGCCAGCCCCAATAGTCTCTTAGTAGAGTTCTTTGGATCCCCTAAATAAAGAATCATATCATCTGCAAAGAGGGCTAGTTTGACTTCTTCCTTCCCAATTTGTATCCCTTTAATTTTTTTTTCTTGCCTAATGGATCTGGCTAAAACTTCCAGAACAATATAGTGCTGGTTACAATTTTTAAAGGTATTAACACAGGGCTGCTCTGTCCTAATTAGATGGGTGATCTTGTAAAAATCATAGTGTTAACTACCAAAGTAAAATCGCACTAGAAGATTTTCCAATTTTCCATTGTTCTCAAATTGCCCTTCATTCTCAAATTCTGTTTCCTACATTCAACTTCCCTAGGGAGAGAATATGCCTTTGTCATATGACCTTTGTTAAAATATTTTCTGACATCTGCAAGTTGGGATGGTCCCTTTGTATATTAGGCCTCTCCATAGGGCCTGTCACCCATGGCCAACTGTGTCTGTACAAGGGCTATTCTGGTAGGGCTAAGGCAGCCTTGTAATCTGTATACAGGTGCAGGAGACTCCCATAGTCAGCATTTTACAGAAAAGTCTGAAGTTGAGCTATCCTATGTCCCATGAGTCTGCTCCTCCCTGCTAGACCACAAGGCCTGACCACACTCACAGTTGTATTGAGGGCACTGCCTGTGGGCTAAGGACTGGGTGTTTAGCTGGAAACGGGCCAAGCTGGCTCTCCAGCTCTCACCTTAAATGGGAAAACATCCAAATACATGTCATAGTTGCATATTTCAGGAGTGCTATGGCTCGGTGACAGATTTCTTCTTGATCGAGGGAAGAATAAGGGAGACTTTTCTGGGTGTTCTTGTTCAAACCTGGCTTTGTACTTAAATATCTCAGGGAAAGGTGTGTGGGTGATGGTTGTGAATGCTGCATACAATGGAAAGATACAGCTTTTAAATGCTCCCTGAATCCACAAAAGTCATGTCTATATACCTATCCATTGATTAAGGCACTGTCACTGATTAAAATGCAACTATCTCTAAATGGGGAAATATATTAAATTGTGTTAGTTGCAATTTAGTGCTAATGTGGCTATGAGATTGCTTTTTGTTCCTAGCAAGACAGCTAGATGCCATTAGCTTTCTATTAGGAGTAAGGTACATATACATCTGATGACTGGAACAGCGAAAGAGAGGACAGAATGGAGCCTGTAGGAGAAGCTCTGGCACAGTCCTATTGGTAGAGTATCCTGGGGCAGCGTTAGAAGGGAAGACAGTAATGCTTCTTTGTGCCAGGTCATCTTAAGCACCCCAACCTTTGTCAAGTTCTCCTCCCTCCCTCCCTCCTGTAAGTATATCTGAGTACTTGCTATGATGTTGGTCCCTAAGAGTTCAATCAGGAAAGGGCCAAGATTCCTTTTCTCAAGCAGCTTAATACCTCCAACAATGATAAAAATTCAAAATAGCTGTCAACAGGGTAGGGGGCTCCATGAAGGAACACTGGGGGATTATTTGCTGTATAGCAGGGAGGGGTTAGGAAGAGTCATAAGACTTCATTTGATCTTCATGTTAGTCTTGCATTTAAAATTCTTGGTGTATTTTTTACAGATGAAAAAAATCAGGGTCCAGGCACAATAGCACCTGTAACTATCATGGCAAGAATGAACAGCTGTAATTCATTAATCACCACACTCCTTACAGATGCCAATGAGATGTCTACAAGCACAAAGCCCATCAAGTAGAAAGTCTATGTCAGGACTGGATCCCCTCTTTTTCAGTTTTGAGGAAGAGAATGAAAGGCAACAGGTGTATGCTTGTGTGGTGTCTGGCTGTCTGGTGGGGCTTGAATCGAGAGAGGGGTGTCCATGGCTGTTCTTCAGTCCTAATTACAGTCATAATGGAAAATGCCTACCAAGGGGACTTAGCATGAAGCAGCTTCGTTGGAGTATTGCATAACCACATTTTCCAAATGTCATAGATTCCCTGGCCACACTCCCTGCGACATGAGGCTTGCTATTTTCCTTCATTCACAAAGCTGATTGCCTGATTGGATGCTGGTTCCCCTCTTCCTGCATCTCCTCATCTAACAAAGCCATGGGAACTGCCCTTTGAAAGTCCTTGAGAGAAGGATTAGAACGAGGTACAATTTCTGTGCTTTACACACAAGACATTGATTCAACAAAGAATTAAAGAATGTGCGCCTATCCCATGCACCACCCTGGGCTAGGCACAGGTGGGCTGATGCTAACACGGTTGTGCTGAGTTTCACAAATTTTCTTAGACATTCTGAGAATGGAAAGTCTCTCTTGGCTGTCAAGAATTAAGTCTCAGGAGGACAAAGAACACAGAATTGCTGTAAGAGGATTTGTGAGTCTTAAGAGAAGAAAAGCTGACCTCCCTCCTCTCTGGGTTTAGAGGAAGCCCCATCTTTGTAAATAGCCCTTCCCTGATTGGTGTGAAGGGAGTGAGATCATTAAGTCAGTTCCCGCTGACAGTGGCACTTGATTGCTACACTGGCCTTTATGCGACTCACTGGCTGATTTCAGCTCTGTATGTGCTTGCTCCCCCAAGCCAGCATGCTGCCAACGGTACATTTTTTATAAATTTCCAATAAATAAACACAGGCGTTTCATCCAGGAGGCTGAATATGCAGAGTTGAAGCTTCAGTGCAGGGCATGGGAGGAAGGGGAGGGTCGCCAGTCTGCAGAGCTCTGAGCCGCCCTCATGCTTACAGAAGCGAGGCTGCTGCAGGCTGGGGCTTTGTGGGAAGCTGAGGTTCCTCCTCCTAACTCCTTACTGACGCACTGTGGGCTTGTATTGCTCAGCACTGACCATATCCCTAAGAGTAAGGAAATAAGAACTCCTTTGAGTTCTTGTTGGTACTCCTTTGAGCCTGAGAAGACTCCTTGAATTTGGGGCATATTTAATAATTGGTATTAAATCATGGGCAGGAGGTCTGAGGACTGGGGAAACAATTAAAGGTCAAGGTTGAGGTGTCTCTGAAATTGCAGGTGATGAGGCCCCGTTAGCCTCGCCTGCCTGACATGATTAAATGGAATGTCACCTCCGCCTGGCCCTTTCATTAGAAGTAACGGAACATATGACATCCCACGCAGGGCAGGAACCTCTGACGAGCGGCCAGTGTGTAAAATCATGAGGCAAATGGTAGAAAGGAATCACTGTGCCGGATTCTTATTGCATCTATCTCTCCTAATTCACAAAACCAGTAGGTAATTAACAGAGGCAAAGCTAGCTGTTGGGTAGAGTCCCCAGAGGGTAAAGAGCAATGACCAGGAGTACACAGTCATTTTGTGAAGCCGTTTAGAGGTAGACCTGTGTCTGCTTGAGATGGGAAAAAGATAGGAAGATTGACAGTTTGGTAAAAGAGAAAGGAATTGGCTCTGGAGACAATAAACCATGAATGAAGGCTGCCTGGCTCTCCTTTCTCCTGCTCTAACAAAACATCTCACTGGGGGTTGAATACTGGATTCCTCTCCTAATGCAGAATTAGAAAGCAGGAAGCATCTGGGGCTAAATCAATGTTTGTAAAAATCATGAATACAAGCACAATCAGATTCATAATGTAGTGAATATACATGGCCCTTCTATTTCTTCTATACAAAATCACCCAGACCATCTCCTTAATTCTTATTCCTTCTTTGGGAAGATGAGGTGATTAGCAGAAATGGCACAGAGTACTGATGATGAAGCCAGTTAAGTATTTCAAGAACCATCACATTCTTGCCTCTTCTCCAAAAACAATTAGATGCGGCTCCAAAAAAGTGCCTATCCTGAGTCTTGAAACTTGGCCTGTAGCAGAGAAAACTCCTGCATTCATGCTTCAGAAGAAATGCATTTCCAGACATTTTTCTATTGAGTACAAAATCTTCCTTTATCAGCAATGAAGTTCTAGCATCATATGCATAGGTTATTAAAAATATGCAACATTTCTATGATAACCAAGAAAAATACCCCACGTGTATTCTTTGCCTAACAGAAGAATGACAAATACACTGTCAGCTTTTCAAGCGTTGGGGCTTTCCTTCACCACGCACTAAAACAATTATTTTTTAACAACAGTTTAAATAATTTGAACTGGTATACCCTTAGAGTTGAGATAAAAGGAAGTAGAATTGTTTAGCCTGTGGAAAAGACAGACCAGAAGAAAATTTGTCATGTCGATCATACATGGAGAAAGATCTTACGAAATTAAAGGTGATCAGTAATCCTTCATCCTCCTCCAACAGAGGGGGCAGTGACTCTTTGGCAGCTGTGTTGGGGATTTAATGGCCGGAAGCTTTGCCATCTTAAGCTATTAAGATTCTCACAGCTTGGGGCCAGCACCATGGCTCACTTGGTTAATCCTCCGCCTGTGGCGCCGGCAACCCATATGGGCGCCAGGTTCTAGTCCCAGTTGGTCCTCTTCCAGTCCAGCTCTCTGCTGTGGCCCAGGAGGGCAGTGGAGGATGGCCCAAGTGCTTGTACTGCTACACCCACATGGGAGACCAGGAAGAAGCACCTGGCTCCTGGCTTCGGATTGGTGCGGTGCTGGCCGAGGGGCCATTTGGGGGGTGAACCAACGGAAGGAAGACCTTTGTCTCTCTCTTTCATTGTCTAGCTCTATCTGTCAAATAAAAAAAAAAAAAAGATTCTCACAGCTCACCAACATCTCTGCCACCTCCTTAAGTCCAAGCGCCCATCAGTGCTCTCCTGGATTGCATTAGCCTGCTGACTGACATCTAGATCTCTACTGTTTGTTTGTTTTTTGTTTTTTGTTTTTTTTTTGACAGGCAGAGTGGACAGTGAGAGAGAGAGAGACAGGGAGAAAGGCTTTCCTTTTCTGTTGGTTCACCCTCCAATGGCCACTGCGGCCGGCGCACCGTGCTGATCCGAAGCCAGGAGCCAGGTGCTTCTCTTGGTCTCCCATGTGGGTGCAGGGCCCAAGGACTTGGGCCATGCTCCACTGCACTCCCGGGCCATAGCAGAGAGCTGGACTGGAAGAGGGGCAACCGGGACAGAATCTGGCGTCTCGACCAGTACTAGAACCCCATGTGCTGGCGCCGCAGGTGGAGGATTAGCCAAGTGAGCTGCGGCAGCGGCCTAGATCTCCGCTCTTTCTCTTTTCAGTTCTCTCTCTAACCAGCTGCTAGAGTTGTCTTTTGAAAAGGAAAACATGACCATTTCTTTCTTAAAAGCCTTCACACATCTGCTTGCTTTCAGTGACTGGGCAAGAAAATGTTGAGTCAAAGAACTAAACAGTCTGAATATGCCAGTGTATTCACAGCCATCTTCATATGCCAGCCATCTTCACCAGCCCTCTTCTCAGTACTCTTGTTATATTTCTGTTCTTTCAAGTTCAAGTATGTCACGTGCCTTCTTGTTTCATGTTCTCAGCATTTGTTTTCTCTTTATATAATGCTTTTTCCATCTTCTTTCTGCCATGACTCATCTTTCAGATCTCCATTATATGCTCCAGTGATATCCTGCTTTTATCTTGCCTGACATTTATCATTATGGTAATCATTTGTTCAATATCCTCTTGTTTCTGTACGCAGAAGCTCCTTAAGGTATATTTGTCTAACTTATCTCTGTGTTGACTTAGAATCTGGTTAGCACCCTGTCTCCTAGTAAGTCTCACAATTAATTATTGACTCAACAGGTGATTCTAGTGGATCCTTATTATTTTTTTTTTTAAATTTTTGACAGGCAGAGTGGACAGTGAGAGAGAGAGACAGAGAGAAAGGTCTTCCTTTTGCCGTTGGTTCACCCTCCAATGGCCGCCGCGGTAGCGCGCTGCGTCCGGCGCACCGCGCTGATCCGATGGCAGGAGCCAGGTGCTTCTCCTGGTCTCCCATGGGGTGCAGGGCCCAAGGACTTGGGCCATCCTCCACTGCACTCCCTGGCCATAGCAGAGAGGTGGCCTGGAAGAGGAGCAACCGGGACAGGATCGGTGCCCCAACTGGGACTAGAACCCGGTGTGCCGGCGCCGCAAGGCAGAGGATTAGCCTAGTGAGCCGCGGCGCCGGCCTAGTGGATCCTTATTCAACATCTGTGGCCTCAGTGAATGGATTAAAGTGTGTGTGATTAACAAGCAGAGAATCACAAAAAATAGATCAATTGGATATCCTCTAATTATGTGAACTTGAGGTTATTCCTATCTAATTCTTGGGGTAATTTTTGTCCCAAATTATGTATATTAGATAAAAATATACAGGTTAGCATACATGATAAATAACTAGCAAATAAATGGATGATAAAACTGTATCACTTTCTAAGTAGCTAGTTCAAACTTTATGATGATCCCATCTTCTCACCATTTGTACAGGGAGGGTTTCCTGAGCCCTTCCACACAGGGTAGTGGCAGTACAGATACGTGCCACCTTCTTGGACAGTATGTTGGGAATATCAGTAGCCTTAAAGAAGTGGGACCTGATAATCCTATTTTGATGAAGCTTTCCTGGATAAATATTATAGACAGAAATGTAGTCAAAAGCAAAGATGTATTACCATATTCACTCATTTTTACAATGGGTGAAAACTCAAAATCTTTGAAATGTCAAACAATAGTAGGCTGTTTGAGTAAATTATGGCACATCTACATTGTGAATGTCAATGAAATGATGTATTTAAATAAGACAGGGAAAGCTTATGATACAAACATCAAGTGAAAAATGAAGGATGCAGCATTATATTTCAGAAAGTACTTGGAAGGAAGTCAGTCAATCAATATGCTTAAATCCATGCATAGAGAGGTTTACGGCTGGTTTTGACTTCCTTCTTTTAGATGCTCCATAATCTTGCTTGTCCATTTCCATTTCAATCATGCCCTAATAGCAACCCAAAGGCAAATAATAACCCACAAAAGCTAAACTAACAAACATTTAAATGCAGGCTTTATTGAACAAGTTACATGGAAAGGAAAATGTTGAAAACAGATGAATGAAAATGTATTTTCAAAATCTTGAGCCCATGTGTATATTGTGCAATTCACATAGGAGAAGGTTTGTGACTACTGGACTGTATTTGCCGTCTACACTGATGTCCCTCTGTGATGCTAGGAAAGCAAAAAATCGCTGCAGTCTATATCTGATCCTTCCAGGAACTCATGCCTGAAGACAGGTGCCCATTTGTAAGATATGTCCAGTGTTGACATTAAACCGAGATAGCATTTTAACTCCCAATAATAAATTCTGCATAGTGAATCCTTCAAACATTAGAGCAGGCCTTGCGTGAGTTGAAGGCACATTTGCTACACCAGGGAGTCTGTTCCAGTGCTTCTCTAAGTCAGGATTATTCATGCACACCTGTTAGCCGCCATCAAGATATCTGCAGTATTTCTTTACAGCAGTGCTTGACATGTGCTATTAACCCATTTTAGAGTAGAACTAAAGAGAGCCAATGTGACTTTATTACAGTCAGAAGATAGAAAGGGGCAGAATAGGATTCTAACTCAAGTCTTTTAATTATGTATCCTGTGGAGTGAGCAAGGTGACAAGCATCTACTCTGCCCCCATCTGAAACTTAGATGCCACTAAGGATTAAAAATAAAAAGGCATTTGCTCTCTGATCTCCCGACTGCTATGTTGATGATAACCAATGCTCTTTGTGTATTAGAAACCCATGATATGTACTAATGCCCCACATTCTGACCACACCCACACTGGCACACAACAAATGCTCTAAATGAGGGTATTGAGCAACACTTTGATGTAGGGTTTAGCGGTTTGTTTGAGAAATGAGGAAACAGGCCCAGAACAGAATAAGTAACTGTCTGTGGACATACATGATGTCCACATACATGTGGACATACATGATGTATCACATACATGATAGGTTTTGGCTTCATAAGCCAGTAGTCCAGATTGAAAAACCAGACTTGAAACTGTGGTCACTGAAGTGGATGCATTGTGTTGTCCAGACTGGGCCCTGTGTCATTGTTTGGAGAGCTTGCTACTACTATACATCATGTGTCTTAACAGGGTTGAGAAGGAGTATGACAGTCTCCGTGTCAAGTGTCTTCAAGTGCTTAGGAAGCAGTCAGTCTGTAAGACTAATAGTTGAAACCACAGGTTAGAAGTGCAGGCTTGGATAATAGTTGAAACCACAGGTTAGAAGTGCAAGCTTGGGGCCGGCGCCGCGGCTCAATAGGCTAATCCTCCACCTGCGGCGCCGGCACACCGGGTTCTAGTCCCGGTCGGGGCGCCGGATTCTGTCCCAGTTGCCCCTCTTCCAGACCAGCTCTCTGCTGTGGCCAGGGAGTGCAGTGGAGGATGGCCCAAGTGCTTGGGCCCTGCACCCCATGGGAGACCAGGAGAAGCACCTGGCTCCTGCCTTTGGATCAGCGTGGTGTGCTGGCCGCAGCATGCTGGCCGCAGCGGCCATTGGAGAGTGAACCAATGGTAAAGGAAGACCTTTCTCTCTCTCTCTCTGTCACTGTCCACTCTGCCTGTCAAAAAAAAAAAAAAAAGTGCAGGCTTGGAACTCAGACCAATACAGCCAATACAGATTGGAGCTCTGGCAATCGACTGTGTGATGGGGGAAAATTGCATAAGCCTCCTAACTTTCAATTTCTCATCCAAAACATGGTGATACTAACTGCTGCTCTCACAGGGAAGGTATGGGGAATCAAGGGAAAAAAGTGCTTAGGACAGTGCCTTGTAAGTAGTAGTTATTTAATAAATGAATTATAAAAGGAAGTTACCCTTATTGATTAAAACTATTTTCTTGTTAATTAGTATCAAGAACAAGTTATAGATAATGCCAGTATAGCAATAACATTATTGCTGACTTGCTATAGGGATCTTTCAAGATGGTTATTACTATGAATATTGCTCTTGCCATTATAAAAACTAGTAATTATATCCAAATCCTGCCATAGTGACTTGCTCCAGCCTAGCTTGAGGAAAGCATCCCAGGAAACTCAGCTTCTGCAGAAATGATGGAGATGGCCACCTCTTGTTTACCGACAGCCCTTGCAGCAGGCAGCCAGCACAGCCTCAGCATTATCAATATGGATTTTGAAATCACCCACGGCTAATAGCCCAAATTAATAGCCTTGGGGTGACTCCAGAGCAATTGAGAAAGAAAATCCATAACTTCACTAAAGACGCCAGTGACTGTTCAGGGAGAGAGGTCTATATTAATTAACAGCTGTGCACACTGTAAGAGCTGGTACATTCAGGAAAGAGAGAAAGAGGCAATTAAAATGAACCAAACACAAGACTTGCATAAGACTCTGCAGGTCGGGAAGCAGAGGGATCCCTTCCTGGACAGGGGACCACAGAGGCTGCCTGGCCCTGGCTCACGTGGGCACCGCATTGCACGTGACCTCCTACCAGGCCAGTGGTTCCTTCCTCACAGCCACCCCCAGGGCAAGCCTGTCCTTGGGGCTTCAGCTATAAAGTTCAGCAACATTGAAGTTTGGGGTGTTTGTAAAACTCTGTGGTCCTTCTGTTCTGCAGCAAAGTCACTCAGCTCCGGTGGCCTCCTTTCTCAATGTCCCTCCTGGGTACGACTCCACGTGAAGACTGTTCTGCCAATAAATAGGGTTGAGGATGTTAAAGCAATAGTCATTATCCTGCAGCAGTCTCTCCCAAGTGCTTGGTGCACCAGAGGACTTGTGCCTAAGAATGGATGTAGATTTTTGCAAAACCTGGGTGACTAGAGCAAAAGTAATCAAGGTGGTAATACTCTAAGTGTACTTTGAAACCAGGTGTCTTGGGTTTGGGACCTGCTCTGTAATTTGCTCCTTGAATTAATTTAGAGAAGTCGCTTAAGCTTCCTGTGTTTTCTGTCTGTGAAATTAAGTTAATATGACCTACAATCGAAAGATATCTGAAGTTAATATATATTGCATATCTTACACATTATTCTCATTTTAACTATATTTTCTTTCTTTGTGTATTTCTCCTTAGGTGATTTCGCTCAGTGGCATGGCTTTAAATACCATCAGTATGCAAGAGACTACAAATATTTTTTTTAAGATTTATTTATTTTTATTTGACAGGTAGAGTTACTGAGAGTGAGAGAGAGAGAAAGGTCTTCCTTCCATTGGTTCACCCCCTAAATGGCTGCTACAGCCGGCACTGCGCCGATCCGAAGCCAGGAGCCAGGTGCTTCTTCCTGGTCTCCCATGGGGTGCAGGGCCCAAGCACTTGGACCATCCTCCACTGCCTTCCCGGGCCACAGTAGAGAGCTGGACTGGAAGAGGAGCAAGTGGTGCCCATATGGAATGCCAGCGCTGCAGGTGAAGGATTAGCCAAGTGAGCCATGGCGCCATGCCCAAGACTACAAATATTTTAAAATAATTTTTAAAAATTGTATTTGAAAGGCAGGGAGAGAGAAAATGAGACAGAGATAAACAGATATCTCCCCTTTTCTAGTCACTCTCTAAATGCCTGTAATAGCTAGGGCTGGGTCAGGCTGAAGTCAGGAGCTTGGAACTCAATTCAGGTCTCTCATGTAGGTGGCAGGAACTCAAGTATTTGTGCTGTAACCTGCTGCTCTCACACTGTGTGTTAGCAGAAAACTGGAATTGGGTGTGGATCTGGCTCTCAAATCCAGGCACTGTGGCCGGCATCGTGGCTTAACAGGCTAATCCTCCACCTTGCGGCGCCGGCACACCGGGTTCTAGTCCCAGTTGGGGCGCCGGATTCTATCCCGGTTGCCCCTCTTCTAGGCCAGCTCTCTGCTATGGCCCAGGAAGGCAGTGGAGGATGGCCCAAGTCCTTGGGCCCTGCACCCGCATGGGAGAGTCGGGAGAAGCTCCTGGCTTCGGATTGGAGAGGCACCTGGCTCCTGCCTTCAGATCAGCGCGATGCGCTGGCCTCAGCGGCCATTGGAGGGTGAACCAACGGCAAAAAGGAAGACCTTTCTCTCTGTCTCTCTCTCTCACTATCCACTCTGCCTCTGGGGGGAAAAAAAAAAATCCAGGCACTACAACATGGTCTGCAAGTATCTCCAGTGATATCTTAACCAAACCACCAAATGCCTGCACAAAAATGATACATTTTTGTGTCAAACCAGGCCTTCTCTCCTAAACCCAAGCTTTGTGTGAAGCTGTTACGTGGTCTCTCCTTTTCAATATCTAATAGTCATCTCAAACTTAACCTGCCCCAAAATGAGGTCCTGGCATTCCATTCCCTGGCTTGCCCATCTTTTAATCTTCCCCATCACAGTTGATGGTTTAGGTCCAAATGCTTGGAGTCATCTTCATTCTCATACACCTCACACTTGTCATCAGATCCTATTGGCTCAATCTTCAAAATACATGCATAGCGGCCCTCTTTTCACCACCTCCACCACCATTTTTCAAATGGATCATCACCATCATTTCTTACCTGGATATCTTGTTCTTGGCTTTACCCTTTCCTAGCTCAGTTTGGTCCATTCTCCAGCCTAGCAGCTAGAGTGAGCCTGTTAAAATGCAAGTCAAATCATGGATTCCGTTCAAAACGTTCTAATGATTTTCCATCTGTCTCTGAGTCCTTGCTTTGACCTTTAAAACCTTTTGTGATTTTTCTCCTTCGCCTACCATCGCCGCTCTTGTTTTATTCATCTTCTTTCTCCCCTTGTTCACCCCGCTTCAGCCACAGTGGCCTCCTTGGTATTCCTTGTACACGGCAAGCAAGTCTGTGCTTTAGGGCCTTTGCTCTTATGGGGACATATCCCGTAAGCCACCTTAAAGCACCTTGAGTAAGTATATAGAAAACCAGATCCTTTCTAGAAAGGGACTCCAACATGGGTTTAAGAATCGGAACCCTGAGAAGTTAAATGATTTTCTTGGTGTCACGTGGCTGCCCATAAAGAATAGTTTCCCCATCTATAAAAATGCAGCAGCAGTGACGTTCAGGGCAGGAGTCAAGTACACATTGAAGTTCAAGGTCCCTTGTTCAAAAAGCAGCACAGAAGTGCCATTTGAGGTCCAGGACATGCGGTTTTAGTGAGGTTGGGTTGTGTGCTGCTATGCAGTGTTGTGTTCTGTCAGCTGTGGCAATCCTTTCACAGGCCATCGGGGTCCTCCCCTGAAGCAGGAGACGGCAGAAGGTCACAGAGCCGGCAGCCTGAGCTCCCGGCCCAGCCGAGTCATGAACTTCCCTTCCTTGGGGCCTGCCATTCTACTCCTTGGCTGAAGGATGTGCCACAAGGGCTTTCAACCTCTGTGCCTGGAAGGTCTCGGTGCTTAGATGAAGGCAGGTGAGAGGCTGTCCCTGATGAGTCACCTGCCCAACACGTTATCAGGAGGTCAGCTCGGGGCGGAGACAGCTGCCCTCAGTCCTCTACTCCTGTGTGCGGAAGTCCCTGCTGGGGACAAAATAGGGGGTGAAACGCAGGCCTCTCCCAGCCTGCTGGACTTGTGCCTCAGGTGAGAGAAACAGAGCTCCCAGGGCAGGGCAGGGGGCCAGGGAGCAAGAAGCAGGCAGCTGAAAACCCATTTGAGGGAGAAGCCAGAGGAGGCAGGCCCGTGTGTGAGCTGAGGCTCCAAGACCCCCGACACATGTTCATGACCCGTCTCACTGGCCTTACCAAGCACTGGCAGTGGTGAATTTATTAGGAATTTAAAAGACAGGACTCACAGCTTTATGCCCTCAGGTCAGAGCCCATGAGTCCAGCTACTTTGAGACCGAACTGGTTGGAGCCTGTCTTGGATGTGCTCCCCAGAGCAGAGGCAAAAGGGGAAGGGGGTTTATAAAATGCATTGCCTGGCACAGGAGAGGCTCTTGATGCAAGGGCATGGCTGCAGCCATCTGTGAATTGTCCCTGAACCTGTTCTTCTGTCTGGATCTCAAAGGTATCTTCTAAAGAGGCGAATCCTGGTTGTAGCTGTTAGGGTACTGCTTTGGGTACCCACATCCCAAACTGGACTGCCTGGGTTGAGGTCCTGACTCCACTTCCGATTGGACTTCCCATTAAGGTGCACCCTGGGAGGCAGCAATGATGGTACAAGTATGTGGGTCACTGGCATCCATGTGGGAGACCTGGATTGAGTTCCAGGCTCCAGGCTTCAGCCTAGCCCAGGCCTGACTATTGTGGACATTTAGGGAGTGAACCAGAGGTTGGATGATCTCTGTCTCTTTCTGTTTCAAATAAAAGCAAAATGAAACACATACTTGAAAAATACAAATCCAATCATGTCATTCCCCTTCTTCAAATGTTTCAATGCTTCTCTGAAAACAGATGCAATGCTTCTCTTGACTCTGCGTGAGGCCTGCGAGTGCTTGTCACAGTCCTCCTCAACCTCCCTGACTGCCTCACTCCATGCCTTTCTTCTCCTCATTCTTGCCCTCGAAGCAGCTGCTGTACACTCCGAGCCTCCACTTTTTTCCCCATCCTGATTCTTGGCCAGATGAAGGGAAGGGAGAAGTTCTGGGTGGCTGGAACAGCCTACACAAAGCTTTTGTCATTTTTTTGGGTTGAAAAACTTACTTCTTCACAGAGGTCTTCCATGAACTTTCTTTTTTAAAGCTTAATATTTTGTTATTTTTGAGATAACATTTTTGATTTAAATGATATCCAAGGGCTTAATGTTCCACTGAATAAAGACTTCAACAAATAGAAAGTAGAAGACTGGTGGAATGAGAAGGCTGTGCCAAGACCAGAGCTTAGCAGGAAATTAGACAGGGGCTATACACAATAATCAAGTGAAAAGATGTTCAACTTCACCTACATACAGTAAATCTCAAGATAGCCACAAAATCATTAAAACTGTCTGACTGCTCAAACAACCCCCAGCCTATGCTGCACTCTCACGGTACCCTGTATTATTTCCTTATGGTACTTACAATTCTAAGTACACTAAGCTATGTTGAGGTTATTTAATGTACATTTGTCTGACAACTCTCAACACTGTCCAGGTAGGTTCCATAAGCCTCTTGTGCATGGAAATCTTTCCATGCTTGGTGGAGGGCCTTGTGGTGGAATGAGAAGGCCATGCCAACATGGCCGCTGGCAATGGAAACTGCCTGGCAACAGGCTGTGATTGGTTAAGGCATAGACTGCCCCTTGACCGGATTGGCTGCCTTGGCTAATTAAGTTGCTGTACCAACTGAAATAAATGAGTCTGCGGGCTGCTCACCTCTGGCCTGCTTTCACCTGACTCCCGGGGTCTGTGTGGTGACTCCATGCCTCTGGCCCCCACCACGCTCCTCTCAGAACAAATTCACTGCAACAGGGCCTGCCATATGGCTGTTTCTCACTAAGCATTTGTGAATTGGTGATGTTCTCTGTCTCACTGGCATTGTGACAGGTGTTTGCCTATTTATACAAAGCTAAACGTTCGGTTGAGTGCATTTCGGTGAAGGTGAATCCTGGCTAGGCTTTTGAAGGAGACTTGCTCAGGCTTGCTTGTGTCGTGGTCTGCTCTAAGAACAGCCTCATCCTCTCTTGCTTCATGTTGGAAGTCAGCTCTTGGCCATTAGCTCCCCCGAACCTTCCCCTCTGTCCCTCTGTTGAATGTCCTCACTCCTCTGCAGAAGAGCGGCATACATTCCCCTTCGTAGTCTTTGCTTCTCCGCTTCTTCCCCATCCTGACATTCCGAGTCTTCTTATTTATTCAGTTCACTGTGTCTTTACATCACCATCTTCTGTATTTTTCCTATAAGCTGTCTCATTATTTAAAGGTGTGAGAGGCTCAATGATACAGTTTGCAGAAGAAAATGATCTTTTAAATACAGAAAGATCCTTGTTCATCTAAATAACCTTGTCGCAGAAGCAGAGCTGTTCCTTCCTTTGAGTGTCAGCTGTTTGTATCCCACAGTTTGGTGATCCTGAAATGGATGCATAGGACAGAATCCAGCACACAAAGGCACTGGGATTCAGGCACATTTGGAGATGGCCAATTTATTCATCAGTGTCTACAGCTTAATAAGACTATGCTTTCCTTTTCACCTTTCATTTTATCACTGTCTGTGCTGAAGGAATGCATTAATTTAATCCATAAATGTAGATAGATGGTTTTATCCTGTGGCTGTGAATGGTAATTTAAAATTAAAGAATCAGAATGATAAACCAGTGTACTAATTTGCCATAATTACAGCAATGAAATATTACTTCGAATTAGTCATGGCAGTAATGCATGAACCAGGAACTTCCGGTTAAAGTCTCCAAGAGGATGAGAACAAAGGCAGTGGGACAGCACGGTAGGATGATGTGCAAGGTTTTTGGCCACTCATCCAGACAGTTGGGACAAATAAATGCAAGCTGGAGGACCTGGGAAATTCTGCCTTGGGAGGAGGTGGCCTTGTTTTCTCTGGAAAGCCCGCCAAGTGTAGGAGGCTCGCCACAGTTTAATTAAAGTCTGCAGCTGGTGTGAAAGCAAAGGAGAAAAAGAAATTAGGGCAGCACAAAAACTAATGAAAGGCCAGTGTTTCACTTGAAACCTTTCTCTCTATTATGAAAGAAATGACTTGTCAGATGTGCCCCTAGTCACCGTGACAAAGGCCTCGGGGAAGGAAGGTTCTGGACTAGGAAAGACCTGGAGTCAGGTCTCTGTCCATTTGACTCCCACTGCCTTTTTCAGTGAAAACCTTTGTTTGTTTAACCAAATGGCAAAAGAGTGCAGCATAGATTGAACAGCGTTTTGTGGATGTAAGTGCAAGAAAGTCCATGGGAACTTCATGGCAATAAAGGAAGGAACTGACCTTTGTGACCTGAGTGACAGGTGCGTTGAGGCTCTACCTCCTGATCTAATCAGGGTCTCCAGGAAACAGAATTGATGGAATCAATCCCAGTGTGCGTGTGTGTGTGTGTGGGGGTGCCAACTCCAAAATCCATAGGGCAAGCCAGTAGACTGCAAACACATTAGAGTTGCTTTTGTTGTCTTTTATTTTCAAATACTACTTGTTTAAAAAGGCAGAGCATTGTATAAAAAGGAAGAGTGAGAGATGGTGAGACAGAGATCAATGGATTGGTTGATCTTTCATCTGTTGATTTACTGCTCAAATGGTCCCAATAGCCAGGTCTGGCCAGGTTAGAGCCAGGAGCCAGGGGTTACATCCTGGTCTTCCACATAAGCGAGGGTCCAGGTGAAGGACCCCAAATCTGGGAATCCAACGTGCTCGGGTGGTCGCCCAAAGACCCAAAACTCCAGCCTAGTAGATGCAAAAGCAAGAGGATATTTAATAAACGTTTGCGCAAACAGGCTCCCCAGCACCACAGGCAGTCGAGAGGGTGAGAGCGCCCTGAGCAAGGGTTACAGCAGTTTTTAAAGACAATAGCCACCTGATTAACATATGTATATGGGGCGTTAGGTGATTAGCTACCTTGAAGGGCAAACTCTTGTTGCGATTTTAGCGAGGGAAGGGGTAATACAATGGTCACAGAACCTTATTGCAACTCTTTTCCGGACCCCTGCACGTTTTATCGAGTGAGACAGTTACACAGAGCAGTTTCCCAAGGTTATTCTGCAGGTGGGTGGAGACACAGTTATCTTAAGGAATGGCTACTGTCAGCAGCCAAACTTTTTAACCCTTGCTAAAATATTATTTTAATATTTACTTTTAGCAGGGGTCTTACACAGGTACTTTGGCCGTCTTCTGCTGCCTTCCCAGGCACAGTAGCAGGGAGCTGGATAGGAAGCAGAGGGGCTGGGCCTCAAACCAGCTCTCCGATAGGGGATGTCGGCATCACAGGTGGCAGCTTAACCTGCTAAGCTACAGCACTGGCCCCGCTATCGTAGTCTTGAGTCAAAATTCTACAGTGCAGCCCAGATAGAGGGGACTCTCAGGTAGTTTCTGTGTTGCACTGGAAGCTGAGCTTCTTCAGGAAACCTTGGGCTTTGCTCAGAAGGCCTTCAGCTGCTTGGATGAGCCAACCACACTGTGGAGGATGATCTGCTTTCCTCAACATCTACGCACTTCAATGCTAATCACAGCTAAAGAAAATACCTAAACCTCCATATCTACCTTGTTGTTTGGCCAAAGAACTGGGCATCATAGTCTAGTCAAGTGAATACAAAAAATTAGGTATCACATTAACTAGTTTTTTTTTTTTTTTTTTTTTAAGGGAAAGGGTTTATTGGGGAAAACCAGCAGGCTGGAGGGAAGGGGTGAAGAGGGAAAAAGAGAGGAGGAATATATAAGTGAGGAGAGGAGCTAGCAAGGAGAGAAGAGAGAGCAGAGAGAAGAAAGATGAGAGGGGGAGAGGGGAGGAGAGCAGAGAGTGCAGAGAAGGGAGAGTGAGAGAGAGCCACGTGTAAAAAGAGAGCATGTGTCTGGGAAGTGGGTCTAATATCCTTTTTCCAGGGGGCGGGCAGGGAAGTAGGAATAGTGAATCCCATTAGAATGGGGGTTGAGCTTGATAACAGCGGTTGGCCATGTGGCCATCTGGCTTCCAGCAATGGTGGCAGGGGCTAGAAACTAGGATGGTGTCAGGGTGTAAATCATGCCATTTTCCTAACATTTCCCCCTTCTGTTTTTTTTTTTTTCTCTTTTTGACAGGCAGAGTGGACAGTGAGAGAGAGAGACAGAGAGAGAAAGGTCTTCCTTTGCCATTGGTTCACCCTCCAATGGCCGCCATGACCGGCACGCTGCAGCCAGTGCATTGTGCCTATCTGAAGGCAGGAGCCAGGTACTTATCTTGGTCTCCCATGGGGTGCAGGGCCCAAGCACTTGGGCCATCCTCCACTGCCTTCCCAGGTCACAGCAGAGAGCTGGCCTGGAAGAGGGGCAACTGGGACAGAATCTGGCGCCCCGACCAGGACTAGAACCCGGTGTGCTGGCGCTGCAAGGCGAAGGATTAGCCTATTGAGCTGCGGCGCCAGCCCTCCCTTCTGTTTTTTATAAAGCAGGAGTTGTATGGGATTACATTAGTCCCAAAAGTCCAGAAGGGGTAGAGGGACGATGATCTGTCTTTAGAGCTACTTCCTGCTGACATGGGGCGACAAGGTACTCTTCGCTGGCATAGGGCGATGTTTCAAGCCACTGTCTCCTGGTTGGGGAGCCGAGTACATCCCTCTAGCAGCAATTTGGTTGACAGCTGGGTTGCTGAAGGCCTTGGTTTATTCCATTATCACCTGCTGTAAACACTTAAACTGACACTGTAATATAAAAGACATTGTGAGAATAGCAACCAATGATCCTAAGAGTGGCATTAACCAAGTAATGAGAGGATTTCATAGAGGAGAAGAAATGGGGGGAGGTCTCTGGACCCTTGTGAGGACAGTTTGATGGATGTGGCTTAAAGCTGATCTCAACCAAGACTGGGAGAAAAGCCACTCAACTTTTGTGAGTTGAGGGGTTTGTCTGTAGAGAAATTCTGAACAATCATATAACATTAAGTGGAGGAGAGGACCATCAATACATACTGGCTGGGAGTAGAGCCATTGATGTTAGAGTAGAAGCTATGATTACAAAGGAATGGGGCCCCAAGTGGACTAGACAGGGTCTAGAACAAAGGACAGCATCATTATTGGAGAACCTAAGAAAGGTGCTATCTAAGCCACAATTAAGTTTTCTGATTGAGAGGCAAATAGAACCTGAAGGAAGGGGCTTTATAATAATCTGGTGGGCTTTAAAGCCTTGTAAATTATGAGGCCAGACTTATCTATCTCTTCATAGGGTACATCCTAAGGGAGGTGTGAACTTCCTTGGGGAAGGCACCCTGTTGACTCCCATTACCTAGCTGGCCTGGGAGGAGAGTTGGCCAGGTAAAGGCTAGTATTAAGAATACTCAAGGGGCTCGTGCTGTGGTGTAGCAGGTGGGGCTGCGGCCTGCAGTGCCGGCATCCTTTATGGGTGTCTTCAAGTCCCAGCTGCTCTACTTGTGATCCAGTTCTCTGCTATGGCCTGGGAAAACAGTGGAAGATGGCCCAAGTCCTTGGGCCACGGCACCGGCATGGGAGACCTGGAGGAAGCTCCTGGCTCCCAGTTTCAGATCGGTGCAGCTCCCGCCATTGTAGCCATCTGGGGAGTGAACCAGCAGATCAAAGACCTTTCTCTGCCTCTGCCTCTGCCTCAATGTAACTCTGCCTTTCAAATAAATAAATAAAAATCTTTTTTTTTTTTAAAGAAAAAGAGTACTCTGATGCTTACTATTTATACAACACTTTGTATTCCTCAGATGCAAAGCACTCACTTAATTCTCAAAACAAGCCCATGAGATAATATTATCCTCATTTTATTGATGAGAAACTACAAGTGAAAGTTAAATAAACTCTGGCCGGCGGCGCCGTGGCTGAGTAGGCTAATCCTCCGCCTGCGACGGGTTCTAGTCCCTGTCGGGGCGCCGGATTCTGTCCCGGTTGCCCCTCTTCCAGGCCAGCTCTCTGCTGTGACCTGGGAGTGCAGTGGAGGATGGCCCAAGTGCTTGGGCCCTACACCCCATGGGAGACCAGGAGAAGCACCTGGCTCCTGCCTTCGGATCAGCGCGGTGCACCGGCCGTGGCGGCCATTGGAGGGTGAACCAACGGTAAAGGAAGACCTTTCTCTCTGTCTCTCTCTCTCACTGTCCACTCTGCCTGTCAAAAAAAAAAAAAAAAAAAAAAAGTTAAATAACCTCCCAAGTTCATGGATAATGTTTCAGGTGTGAGCTTGAACCCAGGTGGCCTAACTCCAGAGATTGGGTTCTGCAGCAGTGTAATAGGGTGAACTTAGGCAATTAACTTCTCCAGGCCTCCATTCCTTTACAGGAAAATGTGCATAACAGAAAAGAAAGTATGATGCATTTCAGGGGAGGATTGGATTAGGAAAAAATTGTATAAAAATCATAGCAGGATTTGTAATCAATAGTTAAGGGCTGAATAAAATTCACCTCTTTACTGCTTCATTAACATTGCTTGTGTTTACGTTGCCTTATGCTTAGAAGTTCCTTCACTATGCCTCAGTAAAACTGAGCTCTTAATAGTGCTAGATAGGATTATTTTTTAAATTACTGTTTGAATCTCCTGATAATCTCTGAGATTCCCTTAGGATACCATCTGTGTTCTAGGCTGTTTCTCAGTACTAAACTCAATCCTTGGCATGGAATGTGGTCTTCAATTGCTTTCATGAATCAGTGAATAGATTTAAAACTTAAGTTGTTTTTATGCTCAATTGACAGATGAGAATCTGAGGCCCCGCATGATTAAGTCGCTTGCCCTAAGTGTGTACCCTTGGTGGGCAAGTGTGGATGAAGGTGTGTAGGTCTCCAGAACGCCCCCGGTTTTCTTCCAGAAAGCAGTATTGGATGTCAGCAGGTGCATATCCAATCTTTACATTCTATCAGTTTCCTCATCCGGTTGGAGTGAGAAACATAAAATTCGAGTGTTGCCTAAGTTGGGCCTCCATGATGGGGCTTTACTCATTTCTGAGAGCTGTTGAACTTTACCGGAAATGGGAAGTGGGCTTCTGATAAGGCAGATGAATACCTTTGAAGACCTGTCATTAAGGGGCCAGTGATTCTTGCAAAGTGATCTCACATTGATAACATACATAACCTGTACTGCAAAGGGGCAAGGAAAAAAACCCGTGTACTCTTCTGTAACTTTTACTCCTCCTTCTTTCTCATGTTCCTAGAAACTGATGAGAAGTACCTCTGTAATTGAAGCCTAATGACAATTAAAGTGCAAAGTCATTACCCACTTTTATTGAATTGTCTTCTGTTTTATGGACTAATTGAAGGAATGACACATTGCAACAGAAATGTGTGTGTTCATCCCAGCCAGCTCTGCCTCCTCCTGCATGAGATTTGCTGTCTTGGCAATAGGTGGTCGATCCTGGACTTAGAGATAGAATATGCAAGACCAGTTTTGTCTTAGCTACTTAAACACAGAATGACAATGGGCAAATAATCAAACCTCTCTTTCTCACTTTGTTTAAACATAAAAACTGAGTAATAATTTCTATGCTAACTCCTTCAAAGAAAAATGAAATTTTAATGAGTCGATCTGTGCCAACGTTATTTAAAAAGACAAACAAAAATGAAAAACAAGTCAATATACAGACATAAGCTACTATTAACATTACTGCATTTTTTAAACAAAGGAAAATATATCCTGTTTGGTGTTGAGTCTCCTTTAAACTTTCAAATTAAAAATCTAGATTTTAGGTACAAGTAACTAATAGATCACTCCCAAAATTCGAGGATTAATTTCTGCTGGTCACTCTGCCTTGTATCTGAATGTCAGCCTTCCAATCAGTCACCTTTTAACTCCACTTCTCTGTTCCTGTGGTTATACCGTCAATCACATTTCCATGGCCACCACCTCATCTCAAAACTGAATTCTTTTCAAACAGATTTTTGTTTCCTGGCTCTCTCTTCTAAGAGTTTTGAAAGTCCTCATATACAATTTTCCATTAAAAATGAAACATTATAAAAACAAGAGAAAAACATTGCCTATCACAGTTTTCTTACTTAACAATGATTAGAATCTGAATGTCTTCCTTATGTTCTCAGATGGGTCTCTATAATGGCTTTTCACAGCCTAAGGGAAAATTTCAGATCCCTTAGCTCTATACAATTTGGACCTATCACCACATTACTGCTTTATAATTCTAGTTTCTACAAAGAAACCCTTTGCTCTAAAAGCTTGATAGTTTCACCATTTGGAGAAAATAATTTATTTTGTTTTTCCTATATATCATTTCTTATGTAATTCTGTTGAATGACATATGTTGCCATTCTCTACTTAAAATCTGTCCTTTTTATCTTAGAACCTTTCTCCATTACTCTACTGCAAAGTGACTTTTTGTTAGGTGCACTGAACAAACTCTATGCCACCACATGAATTAATGTGTTTGAAAATCAAGGATAGTATTTCATACATAATCACATACAGTATGCTAACCAAGTTACTGCATATAGTAGGTATTTAATTAGTGTCTGTTCTTGGCATTAATTTTCTTAATCCAATTTCCAAATTCTTCATTTAGAAAATAGAGAATAATTTGCTTTAAATATATGAAAGGTAATCTAGCCAATATAATTGCATTTCTTTTTATTTTATTAAAATTTGTAAATGATAAAATTCACCTTTTTTTTTTTTTTTTGACAGGCAGAGTTAGACAGTGAGAGAGAGAGACAGAGAGAAAGGTCTTCCTTCCATTGGTTCAACCCCCAAGTGGTGGCTACAGCCAGCGTGCTGTGCTGATCAGAAGCCAGGAGCCAGGTGCTTCCTCCTGGTCTCCCATGTGGGTGCAGGGCCCAAGCACTTGGGCCATCCTCCTCTGCCTTCCTGGGCCACAGCAGAGAGCTGGACTGGAAGAGGAGCAACCGGGACAGAACCTGGCGCCCCAACCAGGACTAGAACCCAGAGTACTGGTGCTGCAGGCAGAGGATTAGTCAGGTGAGCCACGGTACCAGCCTAAAATTCACCTTTTAAAAGAGTATAATTCCAAGTGCTTTGACAAGTGTATACAGTTTTAAAATAGTGACCACAATTTACTAATAAAACATTTCTATTTTCCCTCAATCTGCATCCCTTATCAGCTACTGATTTTATTTGCTAATTAGGATTCCATTGTATGGACATTCCACAAGTTGTTAATCCATTCATCAGTTGATAGACTTTTGAGTTCTTTTTATTTCTTGGCTAGTTTTGAAAATGATAAGTGCTATGAATATTCATGTACACTTCTTTGTTTAGAAATATATTTTCATTATATTTGTGCAAATACTAGTGGTACAATTGCTGAGTCATATAGTAAATGCATGTAAGTTTTTAAGAAATTACATGTGTGAATGCAAAACTCAACATCCATTTGCAAAAAAAATCTTTTATGTTTGAGTTCTGGTTGCTTGGCAACCCTGGGACCATTTCACATTGCTGATCTTTTTTATTTTAGCTGTTCTAGTGGGTTTGAAGAAGAATCTCATGGTAATTTTAATTTGCATTTTCCTGATGGTAAGATGGTTAGCCTGTTTTCATGTGCTCATTTGCTCTCTGAATATTTTATTGAATGGAACCATTTGTCCATTTTGTATTTGATTATTTGTCTTAATGAGTTTTATGATTTCATATCTTTTTTCTCCTAATATTAAAGTTCTTTTCTCTCCCAGTGTATTACTTCTGATCTGTAACTTGCTGTTTCATTTCCCTAGTATTTTCTTTTGAAGAGCAGAATTTAATTTGATAAAGTCCAATGTAACTTTTTCTTTTATGGTCATATTCTTTACATACTAGGGTTTTTGTGAAACCCAACATCTCAGTGATGTTTGTAGTCTTGATGTTTTCAATTTCTATAGTTTTAGGTATATTTGGGCTATGTTTAAATTTTTCTTTTTCAAAAAATTCTTCCCTTTGCATGTTTATATATGATTCACAAACAGCTCATTGAATTTTTTCCTTTCCTCTCTTCCTCTCCTTTCCAACAAAAGTCCAGTGGAATTTTGACATAGATAGCCCAATTTTGGAATAACTGAAATTTAACAACATGGAGATTTTGATCTATTCATTTAGATCTTCAAATTTATCAAATGCTTTGTAATTTCAGTATCACAGGTTTAGCACATTTTCTGTTAAATCTTCCTCTATGTACTTAGTGATTATTGATGCTTTGGATGACATTGTGGTTTTTAATCTCATTTTCTTATGTTGATTGGTGACACATTGAAAGCCAATATATTTTATTTATTTTTATTTAATGAATATAAATTTCCAAAGTACAGCTTATGGATTACAATGGCTCCCCCCCCCATAACTTCCCTCCCACCCGCAACCCTCCCCTTTCCCACTCGCTCTCCCCTTCCATTCACATCAAGATTCATTTTCAATTCTCTTCATATACATAATATCAGTTTAGTATGTATAAAGATTTCAACAGTTTGCCCTCACATAGCAACACAAAGTGAAAAAAATACTGTTGGAGTACTAGTTATAGCATTAAATAATAGTGTACAGCACATTAATGACAGAGATCCTGCATGATATTTTTTAAAAAAGATTGATTAATTTTCTATGTAATTTCCAATTTAACACCAAGGTTTGTTTTTTTTAAATTATTTTTATATACAGAAGATCACTTCAGTATATACTAAGTAAAGATTTCATCAGTTTGCACCCACACAGAAACACAAAGTGTAAAAATACCGTTTCAGTACTAGCTATATCATTACTTCACATTGGACAACCCATTAAGGACAGATCCCACATGGGATGTAAGTACACAGTGACTATTGAAGTTGATTTAACAATTAAACTCTCTTGTTTATGGCGTCAGTAATCTCCCTAGGCTCTAGTCATGAGTTGCCGAGGCTGTGGAAGCCTTTAGGGTTCGCCGACTTTGATCTTATTCTGACAGGGTCATAGTCAAAGTGGAAGTTCTCTCCTCCCTTCAGAGAAAGGTACCTCCGTCTTTGATGGCCCCATTCTTTCCACTGGGATCACACTCACTGAGACCCTTCATTTAGGTCGTCGTCGTCGTCTTCTTCTTCTTCTTCTTTTTTTTTTTCCAGAGTGTCTTGGAAAGCCAATAGATTTTAAAAGTAATGCCTAACCCACCATCTTTTTACTAGATTCCTTGAGAACTCCAATGTAGATAGCTGGGTTTTTTTGTTTGTGTGTGTGTGTATGTGTGTGTGTGTCTGTGTGTGTGTAAAAGCAAGCTTTTACAAAGAAAAAAAATTAAGATTGATTAACTTTGAAAGTCAGTTACAGAGAGAATATTGAAGAGAAATAGTTTCTGTCAACTGGTTCATCCCCCAGATAGCTGTAATGACCAGCATGGGGCAGGGAAAAGCCAGGAACTTCATCTGGATCTCCCATTGGGTGGCAAGGATTCAAACACTTGGACCATCTGTGACTATTTTTTTTCAGGCCATTAGCAGGGAGCTGGATTGGAATTGGAGCAGCCAGGACAAGAACTGGCATCTATATAGGATGCTGGCCTTGCAGGTGGAAACTTTACCTACCATGGTGCAATGCCACCTCCCACCCTGTTCCTCTCCCCCAGTCTCTGTAAAGGCAATCTTATTACTTCCTTTTAATTGTATTCATTTTTATTTTTTCCTATTATAATTGCTTTTATCTCTAATAAATTATTGATAAGGCTAGTGAAGGTGAAGTCTTTGTCTTGTCTGCAATCCTACAGGAAAAGCAGTGATAATGCTTTTTCTTCTTTCAGGTTATTAGTATGGTGGATGCATTAACCCAATTAGTAGTTGGATTGTGTGTGTGTGTGTGTGTGTGTGTATAAAAATCTGCCACAAATTCCTCTAATGCTTTTTTCCAGGAATTTTGTGTCCTTTTACACCCTTCAGTCAAATTAAATCAACTCATGTTTGGAGACAGCTATGGGGGCCACAGATTCTAGAAATTTCTAATTTTTTTGAAGTTTGTTTATCTGAGAGGTAGAAGTACAGAGTGAGAGTACAGAAAGGTCTCACATATGCTGATTCACTCCCCAAATGGCTGCAATGGCCAGAGCTGAGCTGATCTGAAGCTGGGAGCCAGGAGCTTCTTCCATGTCTTCCATGTGAGTGAGTGCAGGGGTCCAAGTGCTTGAGCCATCTTCCACTGCTTTCTCAGGGCATAATAGAGAGCTGGATTGGAAGAGGAGCAGCTGGGACTAGAACTGGCACCAATATGGGATGCCGGCACCACAGGTGGAGGATTAACCCACTGTATCACAGCCTTGGTCCTGTAGAAATTTCTAATATTTAAGAAGCTTTAACTTGAAGCAAACTGTAGACATACTTTTGAGGTCCTACTTAGTCAAATCTTTTCAAGAAACTTTCCTCTTTTTGTTTCTAATGTCCATCTACTTATGCCTTTTGAACTTACAACATATCATTTAAGAACATATTTTAAGTCTGTTGTATATCATCTTTGCTTCTTTAGTAAAAATTCTTGTTCGTGAGAAAGCTTCCAGGTCTCTCTTCTACATGACACATCCCTATGCAGTCAAGTCAAGTTTGGGTCTCCCACCATCTGTCCTCTTCTCTTCTGCTTGTTCCATTTGTTTGTGTTCTTCGTTCACTTTTTAATGCTCTCCACAAAGCTCCAGGCCAGCTTCTTGGAGTGTCCATCTATGTTAACTTTGATCATGCTGTCCTTGCTTCAAACAAAAAATCCTATACTTAAATTAATGATCTTACCTTTCTCAAGCTTTCTGTTGACTAGTTAATTCCAACTCATCTGCTATTGGCTGAACTGTGTCCCTCAAAATCCATGTGTTGAGACCCTAATCCTGCGTTCCTCAGAATGTGACTGCATTTGGAGATAGTGTTTAAAGAGGTAATTAAGTTGAAATGAGGTCGTTGGAGAGTGTCCTACTCCAATATATCTGCTGTCCTAATAAGAGAAGATAAGGACACAGATACCCATTAGAGGAAAGCCTTGGGAAGACAGGGACAAGGGGGCTTCCTAAAGGCCAAGGAGGAGGCCCTCAGAGGAAACACACTGCCAACAGTCTGACTTCAGACTTCAGCCTCAAGCATTTTGAGAAAAAGAAATTTCTGTAGTGTGAGCCACCCAATTTGTTGTACTTTGGTATGGCAGCCCTGGCAAACTAATATACTGTTCTTTAAGAAAGATGTTCAGGTATATCTTCTTAGAAGATTTAAATTGGCCATGTTAGTCCAAGTCGGGTAGCTCCTTTGTCTATGCTTCCATAAATGCACTGATATAGATGTGACTATCTCTCTCTCTGCTTGTTTGTATCATAAGCTCAATCTTAGAATTTCTAGCACCTATAGGAGTACTTTGTGTACAGGAAACAGTTAAACATATCTATCGAATTAACGAACCTTCTATCTTCCGCAATGCATGGTAACCCATTTGGATGTATGATCAGAGTCTTGTTTACCACTTTCGTTTGGAGTGAGGAATTGGATTCCAAGAGGTACCAAAGATCAAATAAATTAGTCATCCTCCACAGTTGATGATACAGCATCATTCTCTATGTAAGACCTTTCTTTAGTTTGTTACCTTTAATGTTCATTCTCCACTCTATTTCTATTTTCCCTCTAGAAATCACATCTTTAGCATGATTTATATACTTTATTTACAGTCATTCTTGCAAAATGTACACTTAAAATTGCATGTACACATAACCTACAAAAGTGAAATATTAAAAATTGAAAGTATCTTTTTCTTTGAGAACCATATTTAAAATCCATTCCTGTTCTCTGTACATCTACATTTCTACTGTCTCCACCTACTGCATACTACATTGTGTGTATGTGTGTGTTTGTGTGTAACTGTGCATTTTTGTCACCTGGCACGGTGCTAGATGCAAGGTACTTAACTGTTGAAGGTATCATATTCACTCAATATTGGTGACACAGTCCTTACAGTTTCTATTCCAGATCTGAACACTCTCTCATGTACATCTCTCTTTTTTTTTCTGTCCTCTGGTCACTGTGTTTCTTGGTTATTCATAGCTTCAAACATGATTCATTAGAAAAAGTTACAAATTCTTTCCTTTCTCATCCTACAAACCACCTTCATATTGGCATCTTATTCATTTTATGAAAACCCTAAAGTCACCATTTCTTCCTTCCCCTGAAAACTTCCGTGAGACCGCATTGTCCTTTGACCAGTATCTCAGATACCAACTTTTATGTTTCTTCATATTGGCCTTAGCATATTTATCCTATCCCACTCTACTCTCCAAATAATCTCTTGCAATTAACCTAAATACCACCAGGCTTCCTCACTGCTCTCTGATTGTTCTCTTACTCTTGGTTCAGTTTCTCTTCCTCTTCCTTCCCCACATGAATCCCAGTCATCGTGATGAAAGCCATCCACGTAAACTTTCCCGTGAAGCTTTCTTTGTCACTGCAGCTGTCCTTCACCAGCACCCAAGAGTTCTGAGGACATAAGATGGTGTCAGAAAGACTACAAGACACTGTAGAAATTGCATCACTTTTGAAGTCCCACAGACCTGGACTTGGAATCTCATTTTGGCATTTCGTTATCAGTGACTCTTTAGGAAAATTCATCTAACTCGTTAAGCCTCCCTTTTCCTTACCTGTAAAATAGGGAAATTAGTTGTAAACTTACATAGGCTGCAGGCATTCAATTACTGGTAGTGACCGTCATTATGAGTGCCACTCCTGTTGTGCATTTGACATGTAGCATAAGCCACTTGATGTTGCCATTTGACTAATGTCTTTTCTAAAAGCAGCTCCCATGAATGTACTATGTATTATACTGTATGTCCTGGAGTGGTAAGCACAATGATAGTGCCTTGCCATTTGTTGAAAAACTTAAGCTCCTCTCTTGAAAGACTGGTTTCAATAGTATGTCCTGTACGTAAAGTATATATTGCCAACCCTGCTAAATCCACCTAACAATACATTGGGGATCACTTTATGGTTCTACTCTGTAACATTCATGGCATCATTGAAACTTCAGGGACTCGGAACACTTCTTTGGGTGATAGTAGATTCTTTGCCTCTCCCCATTTCAACCATACTGAATCAGAATATTTCATAAGCTATGCATGTAATGAGCTGTTTCATAGTCACTATGACATCTGAAAGTCCTTGTTACAGGAGAGGAACATTTGTCCTGGAGTTGTATGCTAAAATTCTCAGCTTTAAGCCATACTCTTCACTCCTATGCACCTCAGTTTATTTTTTAAAATATGTTATCAAAGTTCTTCCTCATGATTCTTCTAGAGAAAGCTTTTGCCCATTGTATTGACCGTATTAGTTGCCTACATCATTGAGCAGAAGTTGTGATTCTTGGTAGATCAGACATGGTGATTATACTTTTAACATATCCATTTTGCTCTTCTGCTCCAAGGAAGATGATTCTTCCTGTATTAGATAGGCCCTTCTAACTCAAATAAGTCTTTGGACCAGCAGCTTGGTTAACCACTGTGTACTCATTAGTATCAGACCCCATGGCGAGGTAACTGACTCTGAATCTGAATTTTGACAAGAACCTTTGGTCACTAAAGTTTGGAAAGCACCATTCTACAGAAAGAACTAGGACTCTGCATTTTTGATTATTTCCAAGATAATACCCATACTGGAACTTAGCAGCTGCAATTTGAGTAAACAGTTTATATCCCAAATGAGGCTAGACAGTAGAATCAACTTGGGAGGAGATACTGGAAAACATGAAACACTAGTTTCCATTCTCAAGGATTTAGTTGGATGGTTGGCGCTGCGACTCACTAGGCTAATCCTCCGTCTGCAGCGCTGGTACTCTGGGTTCTAGTCCCGGTTGGGGTGCTGGTTCTGTCCTGATTGCTCCTCTTCCAGTCCAGCTCTCTGCTGTGGCCCATGAAGGCAGTGGAGGATGGCCCAAGTGCTTGGGCCCTGCACCTGTATGGGAGACCAGGAGGAGGCACCTGGCTCCTGGCTTTGGATTGGTGCAGCGTGCTGGCCGTAGCAGCCATTTGGGGGATGAACCAACGGAAGGAAGACCTTTCTCTCCGTCTCTCTCTCTCTCACTGTCTAACTATGCCTGTCCAAAAAAAAAAAAAAAAAAAAAAAGATTTAATTGGAGTGGGGTGAAGCACTAGAACCTCTTAACTCTTAACTGAGTAGTTGATTCTCATACTCAGAAAAATCTGAGAACCAATACTAAAGAAGGGTTTAGTTGGCTTTTCCTTCAGACATAAATCCAAAGTAACATTTCAATGAAGACACTGTATACATCATCATTTTTAGAAATTTATCATTGTGATTTTACTAGATATTTTGACAGAAAATGTAAACGTGTATGTAAAAACACAGAAACATGTTTATCAACCCAAATTATTTCAAGTCCTGACTTTGTCTTATACAACAATAACAACAAATTTGAAAGTCAGTGAAAGATATTATTCCAAGATGGAGTAAGAGCACAGATTGAACTTGAAATAGTTTGGAAGGAAGTGGCTGTTCACTGAGCATTTGAAACATGAAGGAATCTGCACACCATGTTTCTGCATGGTTGAATTTTCACTTGTCAGTATATCAGAATTAAGGTTGAACCAGATAGATTGTTAACAATGTCAAATTTGATTGTTGCAATATGTTCTAAATCGTGGCTGCCAGGGATGGATCTTGCTGACTTTGGCATCTTCTTCCCTAAATCTCAAAAGAATGATAGATGAACATATTATTGTCGAAATACAAACAAGGAGTTTATTTAGAGACAAGTGACACTTTAGTGCTTAGACATGTGTGAAGATATTCCACCTACTGGGAAGACCTGTAAAAAATCTTATTGAGAGTTTTATCAGAAAAGATTGTAGCATCTCATCAGCATAGAAGATTTTTATAGTTTTACATGAAAACAGTTTGAAACAAAAGCACTGGATGATATATTATTGCATAAAGAAATTCAGTGATTGGCAATACCACAGATATACTCCTCGTGAAAGAAAACCTCAGTTAGAAACAAGTTCTAAAATTGTGTTTATTCACACTGTTAATTCACCAGAAGACAACTTTGAAATGTCTAGCATTTTCCTTTTCTAAGAACTGAATTCATACTCATTTTATAAAAACTATTACAAAATAAATTTTACCTATAGTTTCAAAAATATTCATTGAATACCTACTGTTGCATTTATTAAAAGACCTGAAAGTTTCTCTTCTACACGTTTTAACCACTTGCGTGTAAAATAATTCCATTAAGGACAAAGGATGGTGTTAATAAGAAGAATGAACATTTCCCAAGAACCTAAATATCCAAGGCACTATGCAAGTCCCTTATGGTGACAATCTCTTTGATTGTCGTGGCAGCACTGTGTGGGTGGAAGTAGGACAAACCAGGTTTTAGGATGAGATCACTGAGTGTTTTGGAGATGAAGTCACTGAGAAATTGTAGGCAGTAGGATGATTTGAAACTGGAAACTCTGAATCTAAATCCTAAGTTAGTAAACATGATGGGAGAAACAAGTGTATCTTAACTGTGTTGGACATATTTTGTGTATGTGTGCTGAAGCACTCAATTTTCAAGTTGTATTTATTATAAGAGAGAAGCTATTGTTTGCATGGAAATTTGCTTTCTACTCAGCCTAGGACATTGCCATAAACAAAAGAATTCCATAGGGTCAATGAACTCCAAACAAAATTCACTAGGAGCACACTGGTAGTTGAACAAACTTTGATTATTATTCACTTCATCAAGGGAGAATAGACAACATGGGGAACATAAGGGATTTGTGTTTTGCCTGGACAGTTTTGTAAAACATGTTTAAAAATCAAGAATTTATTCTGATTTGATGTTCTTAGAAATTATAGGCATTTCTATGATCTGGTATCTCCATAAATTAAATCTTGGGGAAGCAAAGCAGAGCAAGGGTGAACCTGTAATTGGTTTAAGAAGCAGCTGTCATTTTTCTGCTATCAGCAAGGAGATGGGAATATTTATCATTTTGTGGGTTGCACTAGGACTTTGTGCTAAGTCAAGTGACTTTGCTTGGTCTCACTGTATCTTGGTCTCAAAATGACTTTGTGTGATGTCAGTGTTTTGTGAGATTGCTTGTATTCCACAGGAGAATAATATGGTCTAACTGAGGCTTCAGGCATACATATTTAAAATATAAATGTGAAGCTCAACTCAACGTCAAACCAGTTCCTGGATACCAAGAGCTGGTGTTGATTTTGATTTTTTTTCAGTTTTCAGAATAATAATGTGAAATGTCTAATTCTGTGCCTGGAAAATACAGTAGCATCAGAAGGGTATTGTGTGTGTGTGTGTGTGTGTTTGTTTAACCTACTTAGATGAATAACTGAGAGAAAATGTTAAACTCCAAGAAAGGGTCTGTTATTTTAAGAAGGGTCTAGTGTTGTGAAATGTTTTGGTTAAAGAATGAGTTCTTTGGTCAAGTAGAAAAGACAAGAAACCTCTGGGATGGAAGTTCGGGGAAAGAAGTAACAAATTTAACAGTTGAATTTGGATTCTTTAAAAAATCATTTACCTGTTTGAGAAACAGTGAGTGGGAGCAAGAGGCAGCATGTACCTGTTCAATCTCCCATAGACTGTTTAACCACTCAAGTGCCAACAATGTGCAGGGTGGGCAGAGCTGAAGTGGGGGGCTGAGAATGCAATCCAGGTCTCCCCTGTGGGTGGCAGTCCATACCACTTCCTCCCAGCATCCACATTAGCAGGAAGCTAGAGTCAGGAGCCAGAGCTGGGAATCAAACCTAGGTGAGCTGATACATGTGTTGCAGGTGTTCTAAATGCTAGGTCGATTCTTAAACAACATTGCTTTCTTCCTCATAATGAGAGCCTACTTCTGCTTATTGCTTTTTAAAAAATATTTATTTATTTGAAAATCAGTTACAGAGAAAGAGGGAGAGACAGATCTTCCACCTGCTAGTTCATTCCCCAGATGGCCACAAAGGCAGGGGGCTTGGCCAGGCTGAAGTCAGGATCCAGGGACTACTTCTGGGTCCCACATGGGTGGGTCATCATCTGCTGCCTCCCGAAGTGCATTAGCAGGAAATTGGATCAGAAATAGAGCAACCAGGACACAAACAGGCACCCATATGGGATGCCAGTGTCACAGATGGCAGCTTTCCCTGTTACACTGAAATGCTTTTTAAACATGGATTGACTTCCATGTTTCTATGGAACTATCAGCAGTTGTAGACGTGTACTCCTGTACATTACCTCTTCTTCATGGTATATTAAAGACTTATTCTTATGTTTTGCCTCAGGCTTCCTTGCATACCCTCTTTTTTCTCTCCATTTACACAGTATAATATAATCCAATTTTGGTTTGATTTGTATTTGTTGCATTAAATGACTACATATGCATTGTTTACTTTTAGAGTATTAGGATTACATCTTTGGCATTAGTTAATAATTGGCCTTATATAAAAATTTGCTTAGTTCCACTGTATCCTCATTTTCCTCAAACTCTACACATGTAGTACAGAATCCTTTAGGATAAGTTTTCCTATAGTAGATGAGCTGTCATATTTCTTTTTTCCTCTTTGTAGTAATCCCGCACCCTGCAATCCTTAATTCTCCATGTCTTCTCCAGACTGGTTGCTTTCTGAATTACATACCTAACCTGTTCATGTTTTTCTTCATTTTTCTCCTGGATGATCCAATGGTTCGTGCCTTTGTATTTCTTGGTCAAAGCCCTCATTTGGGAGAGGCCCCCCTGCAAGTGAGTTCCTGAGAATGATACATGAGAGGGAATCTTGAGATCTTGCATTCCTGAAATATTATTTTCTGATCTCACATATGATGGGTCATTTTAGCAGGTGTCAGAAAGAAATGTTCGTTTAGAATCTTGTAAGCATCGCTTCATTTCATTCAACTTCTAGTGTTGCTACTAAAAACTCCTGTAATATTAATATTTGTTCTTTTGTGTATGACCTTCTCTCCTTGTCTATTTTTGTGGATATTTTAGGACCATATTTTTTCTCTGATGTCAGAAAACTTATAGTAGAGAATAGGCACTAAATTTCTTTTGGAAGGTGCCATTCTTGTGTGCAAATTCCTGAGTGATTGATAAGGCAGTTGCACTGAGGGAAACCCAAATATCTCAATTTCGGAATCTTTCTTTCTTGGAAAGATGATATACCAGGCTTTATCTTTAGTCTGGGGTCTTCAGCAAGTAGTGACTGCTAAAGGAGTCACTCTCAGAATTTCTTGGAAAATATTTGTGGGTGGTGGCTCAGGTGACCTCATCTTGACCACCTTCCTTTTACCACCTCATCTCTCTTCCACCAGGTACTGTGACTTGAGTTCCCTAGAATGGACCCTCAGATACATCCCATGCTGGAGTGGAGAAAGTGAGGTTGACTGATTGAAAGAGTGCACTAAGTTACTGGCTATGCTGCCAACATCCCATTTAGTTTTTTTCCAGCTCTTCATTGTGAAGTTCATGGAATTGATGCTTAAATTCTAGAATTCTCATTGACTTGATTCTGACTGCCCCGTATACAAGCATTTAGAATTCAGATTTCTTTGAAAAAGGAACCCATTCGTTCACTTCCACTATTGTAAAACTTTGAAATCTCTTCTCCATCTCTGCCCCTTTTATACATTTCTGATTTAATATTTATTCATTCTTATATTCTATTAGGATTTCATGACGGTATAAAGTTTAATTCAAACATGTAGCTGGCAATGAACAATCAAAAGTCTTTAAATGTCTCATTTCCAAATCTTCAACTGTTACATTATTAACAAGCAACATACCCATTGAATTTATGGAATGTGTTAATTGTATGACATGTAACAGGATATATTTTAAGCTAGTGTTAAGAATGTTCTGGTCACTACCAATAGTGCCTATAATTTCACTACTGATAAACTTTTTTTTTTTTTTACTTTGTTGAGAAAAATCTAGTAAGCTTTTCTAATAATAACCTATCAACAACCTCAAATACTTTGAGGGATATGTACTAGAGTTCATATAAATGAATGAATAGATGAATAATAAATTAATGTCTTTTTTAGTAATATGCAGCAATAAGAAAAAAAAATTCCCAATCCATTATAGTGTGGTCTTTGGAAATCCATCTGAGCAGTAAGATGTTTTGACTTTAAGGGCTTTTTGGAACCTGTATCATTAAAATGTCAAGCTAGTTTTGAAAGCTGACCAGAGTGAATGATCCACTGTTTTTCACATTTAGCACAGTGAAATTCGTGTAGTCTGCATGTCTCAGACTCTGGGCATTGCTGAGTTTTGACGGTTGCCTGCAAGAAAATGAGGAACAACATGAAAAATTCCCATCCTCCTGGCAAACATTCATCCTCCTCTAATCTGCCACTGTACCTTGGACTTCCCAATATTGATGGCCCTCTTTATACAAGTGAATTCTGAAAGCTGTCTCATTAATGCACCGAATGGATAGTGGTGTTTAACCGATGCCATTTTCCAGGTCTCCCTTATCAAGGTGTAATAATCCATCATGGAAGTCAATTCATTCCTAGGCATTTCTCACTGCAGAATGTTTCTTCAAGAAACCAAAGCTGCCCTTCCACTTCCCTTTGTCATTGCTCTTTCCCTCTCTCACAGAGGAGGTGCACCTGTTTTCTCCTCCTCTCTGTGTGTGTCTCCCTCCCTCTCTCTGAATTCTGGCCCTCTGGGCTCATCTTTACACGGCTTATGATGTGTTTGACAGTCATTGATGCCTCGCTAGGTTTCGGCTCATGGGGTAAGCAGTGTAAGGCATGAGCTTTCTTGACAGATTAGAAGGTGCTTTGTAACAAGGGGAAAATCAAATCAAATGCTTGTCACAGAGAATTCCAAGCTATGTTCAAAAGCAGAAAGGGCATGAGAGAAGAAGAATCACCAGGAGAAGGTAAAATGCAGTCTAATAAATAAGATGCAGATATCTGAAAAACAGCATCAACTGTGAAGACAATAGAGACACTGGGGATCTTAAAGGTGTTTCCTGTTTCTTTGTAAACCAGTGAATTTTAACAAGAATGCCAGGCAAACTTAGGAAACACTGAGTAGGGGAATGGTTAACAAAACACAGTACTACCAATCAAGGGAGGTTTATGTAGCCATTAAAAATGTTGCTTATGAAAAGCATTTATTAAGTCATTGTAAATAGGAAAATGCTACAAAATTACAAAGGCAGTGTGATTACAGCTGGGAAAATTTACGCATGGAGAAAAGGATGACTCTATACAAACAAATTAAGTCGAGGTGTAATTAAGGAGTGGAGCTCCATATATACATATATATAACCTTCTAAAAATTTCCCATAGTTTCCACATTTTCTTTAAGAGGTAAGCTACCCTAATTCTGCTGGAAATAAAAAATTAGAAGAAGCAATGTTCATTTTTTTTTAAAAGAAAAAAAAAAGGCAATCTTCAGGCCCTAGACAAAAAGACTGAAACTACAAAGGTATGAGGGAATATAATCTAGTGAATTAGCCATACTGGGCCTTCAGTCTGATAAAAATGGAATCAAAGAAAGAGCCAAGATTAATGAGCAGGGCATGGACACAATAGGGTGTTTTTTTTGGTCTGTCTTAACAATAAAGTTAGAAATCATAATGGAGTAAGAAACAGTTTGTAATTTTATTTTTCCAGTCTTTTTGAATGCCAGGATATATAAATATTTTAAAAGAATTTTGAAGTTGAAGTGTTGAAGTGAAATGGACTCTATGAGAAACAATGACTTCATCAGCCCTTGTCCTGACTGTCGAGGAACAACTTAATACGTTCCCATTTAGTATTTTTTTGTTTGTTTTACTTAATACTATTGGTTGAATTTAATTACTACACAATTATTCTTAGGTGTTTAAATTTAAATGAAAAGTGATCCCTGTTAAATATAAGAGTGGGAATGAGAGGGAGGAGATGTATAGTTTGGCAAATACTCAATCGGACTTTCCCGAAATGGTAGAGTTAGATATGTGCCTGGGGACTCCAATTCAATCCCATCAAGGTGGCATGTACCAATGCCATCTCACTAGTCAAAGTGATCAGTTTCAGTTCATAATTGATCATAATGATAGGATTAAGAGTCAAAGGGATCACATAAACAAGACTAGTGTCTGCAAATACTAACTGATAGAATTAAAAAGGGAGAGAATGATCCAACATGGGAAGTGGATACACAGCAGACCCATAGAAGGCAGATGTCCTAAACAGCACTCTAGCCTCAGAATCAGCCCTTAAGGCATTCGGATCCACTGAAGAGCCCAGGAGAGTATTTCAGGCATGGACAGCCAAGACTCTGTGGCAAAAAGAAAAAAAAATGACCTAAATGAAAGATCTCCACAAGTGAGATCCCACTGGAAAGAACGGGGCCATCAAAGAAGGAGGTACCTTTCTCTGAAGGGAGGAGAGAACTTCTAATTTGACTATGACCTTATCTAAATATGATCAGAGTCGGCGAACTCAAAAGGCTTCCATAGCCTTGGCAATTTATGGCAAGAGGTTTGGTTGATTACTGACGCCATAAACAAGAATGTCAAATTGTTAAGTCAACAACAGGAGTCACTGTGCACTTACTCCTCATGTAGGATCTCTGTCCTTAATGTGTTGTCCAATGTGAAGTAATGCTATAACTAGTACTCAAACAGTATTTCACACTTTATGTTCTGTGTGGGTGCAAACTGTTGAAATCTTTACTTAATATATACTAAATTGATCTTCTGTATATAAAGAGAATTGAAAATGAATCTTGATGTGAATGGAATGGGAGAGGGAGCAGGAGATGGGAGGGTTGCGGGTGGGAAGGAAATTATGGGTGGTGGAGCCACTAAATCCATAAGCTGTACTTTGGAAATTTATATTTATTAAATAAAAGTTTAAAAAAAGAGATAATTTTCTCTTAGTTTTAATTTGTATTTGAGATGATCGCTGGACGAGAAGGCGTTTGATATCACTTCAGATGACCCCATTCTGTTTTGGGGTCCCTGGGATCAACCTTATCTTTTTCTGATCCAACTTCTTCCTAACGTACAACCTGATAGGCAACAGGTTATGGCTTGAATCCTTGTGTCCTTGCCATTCACAATAGGGACTGGGATGGAGTCTCTGGTTTCTAGGTTTGGCTTGGCCCAGCCCTGGCTGTTGCCAGCCTTTAGGGAGTGAACAAACAGAGGGAAGCACATGCTCGCTCTCTCACTCTGCCTTTCAAGTAAAAACAAACGAGTAAGCAGGAAAATAGATGTATATTTATTTTCAAAGAATCAACTATGGTTCACATACCTGTTAGTAAAATACAGCTATAGAACTGGTAAATATCAAAACTACAGAAGCATGAAAATGCCTACAAATTATACAAATAAAATGCCTTCCAACTACATGTAAACACTGGTTACAACCATGTAAAATTATACGTATGTATAGCAAAATGTAAATAGTTATGCTAAGGGGGCTGAATCTTTATAAATATTCTTCTGTACAACTGTTTAATATTTAACAGTTTTATTTTATGAGAAAGATTGCTGGTTTGTAGGCCAGATGCATGCCAGCATTGTAGCTCAAATTATGTGTAAAGTGGAATAGCAAAAGCATCTGAAGATGGCCTTGCATGATTGGGGATGATTTTGAGGACTCTCTAGTTGGACAGTAGATATCTGAGGTTGGGAATGCAGGCTTCAGTCGGGAGCGTGCAGCAAAAACCTTGAAGCAAATTACTCTGTTGAGGGCTGGGGTGGGGGGGAGGTGGAAGGTTTGTATATACCTAACATCTCCTTTGTGCTGGATAATGATCTAGACACTGGGTAGGCATGATCTTATTAAATTAATTGTGTATAACCAGCTCTTCATGCCTGTGTCATACATTTCTTTTTTTCTTTATTTTATTAAAAATTTGTCAACATGTGATGCTTAGCCACGTTTACGAGGCACAGTGCATCATTTCAACCAATACCTATAGTGTTACCTGATTAAATCAGACTCTCAGCTTTGCCACCTTCCTATTCTTCAGTTGTGCTTGGAGCTTGCCAGTTCTTCTCATCCAGGTTCTTAGACAGTTTTGTAATATACCACTGCACTCTGCGTTCACCCCACTTTGCTATGCAACACTATAACCTATAATTTCTTCTGTTTTTGTCCTTTCAAACAGTTTTTTGAATGTTCTTTTATTTCTATAGGGTGCTGTCCTCACCACTTGAGAAACACTAATTTAAATTCACTTTTTTAAAAAATATTTTATTTACTTGAAGGGCAGAGTGAGAGAGCGGGGTGGGTAGAGACAAGGATTGATTTTCTACCTTCTGGCTCACTCCCCGGATGACCACAACCACCAGGGCTGATTCAGGCTGAAGCCAGGATTCTGCAACTGCATCTGTGTCTTTGATGTGGGTGGCAGGGGTGCAAGTACCTGAGCCATCCCAGGGACATGAGCAGAGACCTGGATTGGAAGCAGAGTAGCTGGGACTTGAACCGGCACTCTGATATGGGGCTCTTGGCTCTGGAGGTGGTAGCCTGACTCACTGCACTACAACACTGGCCTCTAAATTCACTTTATATATCAATGGCTTGTCATAGCTCTTAGAATCACACTCCATACCAGTGCTACTTACAATCCCAGGGTTGTCTTCCTGGTCCATCTGATGGCCCCTCCCACTGCTTCAGTCTCTTGAAAGGTTTTCCCCAGTTTCTGGGCTTTGGTGTTTGCCCTGCAGTTCTGGTTCTCCTGACTTTTCAAAGCTGACTCTTTATCCTCCAACTCTCTGTTTAAATGTCGCCTCTTCAGAGAGGACTTTCCTGTTAGCCTCTAGGGTATGGCTTTAATTGTTGAACAAATGAACCATTAATAATGGTTATACCTTTGGTATGTGCTCATCCATCCTCTCATCCCCAACATTCCACTCTTCTTGTTCATCTTATGGCACTTATTATAAACAGCACTTATTCAAAGAATACGATTACTTTTTTTGCATTTAGCTTCTATTTTGAGAAATTGTACCTTTTTTGGAGTAGAAGGAATGTTGTTATTTTCTGTGTAATGTCTAACCTAGACCTTGGTATGTATTAGGTATTCAATAAATATTTGTGGAGATGGTGATGTATTGGCTGGTAGATTGAAAGAACAAAATATTTTCTCCCTTACCTTCTATGTCATGAAGTGTTAGAGATGATTAAGTCTTCTGAAATCATAGAAATGAAATCTTTTTGGTCAGTAAGTCATTTATATTTTTCTGGATATCTGAGAGCCAGTCTGAACTATGATGACTGTTCTAGGTCAGACAGACTTGTGTTCCATCTTTTTTTTTTAAACTTTTATTTAATAAATATAAATTTCCAAAGTACAGCTTATGGATTACAGTGGCTCCACCCCCCATAATTTCCTTCCCACCCGCAACCCTCCCATCTCCTGCTCCTTCTCCCATTCCATTCACATCAAGATTCATTTTCAATTCTCTTTTATATACAGAAGATCAATTTAGTATATATGAAGTAAAGATTTCAACAGTTTGCACCCACACAGAACATAAAGTGTGAAATACTGTTTGAGTACTAGTTATAGCATTAATTCACATTGGACAACACATTAAGGACAGAGATCCTACATGAGGAGTAAGTGCACAGTGACTCCTGTTGTTGACTTAACAATTTGACACTCTTGTTTATGACGTCAGTAATCAACCAAACCTCTTGCCATAAATTGCCAAGGCTATGGAAGCCTTTTGAGTTCACCGACTCTGATCATATTTAGATAAGGTCATAGTCAAATTGGAAGTTCTCTCCTCCCTTCAGAGAAAGGTACCTCCTTCTTTGAAGGCCCCAGTCTTTCCAGTGGGATCTCACTCACAGAGATCTTTCATTTAGGTCATTTTTTTTCTTTTTGCCACAGAGTCTTGGCTGTCCATGCCTGAAATACTCTCCTGGGCTCTTCAGTGGATCCGAATACCTTAAGGGCTGATTCTGAGGCTAGAGTGCTATTTAGGACATCTGCCATTCTATGAGTCTGCTGTGTATCCCACTTCCCATGTTGGATCATTCTCTCCTTTTTAATTCTATCAGTTAGTATTAGCAGACACTAGTCTTGTTTATATGATCCCTTTGACTCCTATACCTATCAGTATGATCAATTGTGAACTGAAATTGATCACTTGGACTAGTGAGATGGCATTGGTACATGCCACCTTGATGGGATTGAATTGGAATCCCCTGACATGTTTCTAACTCTACCATTCAGGGCAAGTCTGATTGAGCATGTGCCAAACTATACATCTCCTCCCTTATTCCTACACTTATATTTAACAGGGATCACTTTTCAGTTAAACACCTAAAATAATTGTGTGTTAATTACAGAGTTAAACCAATAGTATTAAGTAGAACAACAAACAAAATGCTAGAAGAGATAAAGTATTAAGTTGTTCCTCGACAGTCAGGACAAGGGCTGATCAAATCACTGTTTCTCATAGTATCCCTTTCACTTCAACAGGTTTCCTTTTTGGTGCTCAGTTAGTTGTAACTGATCGGGGAGAACATATGATATTTGTCCCTTTGGGACTGGCTTATTTCACTCAGCATGATGTTTTTCAGATTCCTTCATTTTGTTGCAAATGACTGGATTTAATTTTTTTTTACTGCTGTATAGTATTCTATAGAGTACATGTCCCATAACTTCTTCAGTCCACTGTTGATGGGCATTTAGGTTGATTCCAGGTCTTAGCTATTGTGAATTGAGCTGCAATAAACATTACCATGAAGACATAGAAAACCTAAGCAGACCCGTAACTGATACAGAAATTGAAGCAGTAATAAAGGCCTTCCCAACAAAGAAAAGCCCAGGACAAGATGGATTCACTGCTGAATTCTACCAGAACTTTAAAGGAGAATTAATTCCAATTCTTCTCAAACTATTCAGAACAATCAAAAAACAGGGAATCCTCCCAAATTCTTTCCATGAAGCCAGCATCACCTTAATCCCTAAGCCAGAAAAATATAGAGAATTGAAAGAAAATTACAGACCAATATCCCTGATGAACATAGACGCAAAAATCCTCAATATAATTCTGGCCAATAGAATGCAACAACACATCAGAAAGATCATCCACCCAGACCAAGTGGGATTTATTCATGGTACGCAGGGATGGTTCAATGTTCTCAAATCAATCCATGTGATATGCCACATTAACAGATTGCAGAAGAAAAACCATATGATTCTCTCAATAGACGCAGAGAAAGCATTCAATAAAATACAACATCCTTTCATGATGAAAACTCTAAGCAAACTGGGTATAGAAAGAACATACCTCAACACAATCAAAGCAATTTATGAAAAACCCACGGCCAGCATCCTATTGAATGGGGAAAAGTTGGAAGCATTTCCACTGAGATCTGGTTCCAGACAGGGAAGCCCACTCTCACCACTGCTATTCAATATAGTTCTGGAAGTCTTAGCCAGAGCCATTAGGCAAGAAAAAAAAATTAAAGGGATACAAATTGGGAAGGAAGTACTCAAACTATCCCTCTTTGCAGATGATATGATTCTTTATTTAGGAGATCCAAAGAACTCTACTAAGAGACTATTGGAACTCATAGAAGAGTTTGGCAAAGTAGCAGGATATAAAATCAATGCACAAAAATCAACAGCCTTAGTATACACAGGCAATGCCACAGCTGAGAATGAACTTCTAAGATCAATCCCATTCACAATAGTCACAAAAACAATCAAATACCTTGGAATAAACTTAACCAAGGACATTAAAGATCTGTATGATGAGAACTACAAAATCTTAAATAAAGAAATAGAAGAGGATACCAAAAAATGGAGAAATCTTCCATGTTCATGGATTGGAAGAATCAATATCATCAAAATGTCCATTCTCCCAAAAGCAATTTATAGATTCAACGTGATACCAATCAAAATACCAAAGACATTCTTCTCAGATCTGGAAAAAAATGATAATGAAATTCATGTGGAGGCACAGGGGACCTCGAATAGCTAAAGCAATCTTGTACCACAAAAGCAAAGCTGGAGGCATCACAATACCAGTTTTCAGGACATGCTACAGGGCAGTTATAATCAAAACAGCATGGTACTGGTACAGAAACAGATGGATAGACCAATGGAACAGCATGGAAACACCAGAAATCAATCCAAACATCTACAGCCAACTTATATTTGATCAAGTATCTAAAACCAATTCCTGGAGTAAGGACAGTCTATTTGACAAATGGTGCTGGGAAAACTGGATTTCCATGTATAGAAGCATGAAGCAAGACCCCTACCTTACACCCTACACAAAAATCCACTCAACATGGATTAAAGACCTAAATCTATGACCCAACACCATCAAATTATTAGGGAACATTGGAGAAACCCTGCAAGATACAGGCACTGGCAAAGACTTCTTGGAAAAGACCTTGGAGGCACAGGCAGTCAAAGCCAAAATTAACATTTGGGATTGCATCAAATTGAGAAGTTTCTGTGCTGCAAAAGAAACAGCCAGGAAAGTGAAGAGGCAACTGTCAGAATGGGAAAAATATTTGCAAACTATGCAATTGATAAAGGATTAATTACCAGAATCTACAAAGAAATCAAGAAACTCCACAACAACAAAACAAGCAACCCACTTAAGAGATGGGCCAAGGACCTCAATAGACATTTTTCAAAAGCAGAAATCCAAATGCCCAACAGACAAATGAAAAAATGTTCAGCATCAGTAGCCATCAGGGAAATGCAAATCAAAACCACAATGAGGTTTCACCTCACTCGGTTAGAATGGTTCACATACAGAAATCTACCAACAGCAGATCTGGTGAGGATGTGGGGAAAAAGGCACACTAACCCACTGATGGTGGGAATGCAAACTGGTAAAGCCACTATGAAAGTCAATATGGAGATTCCTCAGAAATCTGAATATAGCCCTACCATACAACCCAGCCATCCCACTCCTTGGAATTTACCCATATTTTGTAACTTGTATGAGTGCAAAACAGTTACTAAGACATCACCTGGTCTCATTTACTGATACATGAGTGATGTGTGATCAGTAAGTACATGGTATACATGGTGTTATAGTAATTATACCATTGTATGATGAATATTGTTTTTACAACATCCATTTAAAATCATTTCTGGTGATTGTTGACATACTTAGTCTACACATAGGTGATTTTTTTTTACACAACTTAGTGTAGGCTACGGTTAAATTTTATTAAAACAATATGAACTCTGCTATAGAATGTCAAACTTTAAATTCCCTTCAAAGGGGCTTTATTTGAATTCTCAAAGAGTTTGTTAATAGATTGCTCCCACAACACTATACCCAGTAACAACCTTGTAGAAAAGTAAAAAAATGAAGAATGGAGAAGAGAAATCAATACAATGTACTCTACAATGAGCTTGAGTATTTCTAGTCAAGAAGCAGGAAGACCACACACACGGTAACAGTTACAATTCATGGGCAAATAGCACCTAACCAACCTCTTCCTTACATATTCCCTAAGAGGAAAGATCAAATGTTTTTCTTTTACTGCGGGTAGGGAAAGTGAAATGTGGATGCTAGTTTGAGGCTTCCTCATTTCAGTTACCTTTGCAAGAATGCAATGCCACCTCTTATATGTTTGAAATTTTTGGCTACTTATTAATGAATGGCAGAATATACTGAATTAAGAAGAACCACCTGCCTTGAAATTTCCAGAATGTGTGCTCTATGGACTGAATGTTTCTGTCTTTCCCAAGTTAGCATGCCAAAACCCTGATTTACATGGTGATGGTATTTGGAGATGTGGGTTTTGGAGGTAACCACGTTTAGATAGGATGATGGGTATGAAACTCTCATACTGTCCTTGGAAAATACATGAGAAAGCTCTGCTTCCTGTAACTGTTTATAGCTGTGTGAGGCTACAGTGAGAAGATAGCTGTGTGCTGGGACTTCCCTGTCTCTAGAACTGTGAGAAATAAATGTGTATTATTTAAGCAACCTGTAGTATTTTAGGCATGGAAAACCAAGACACTCTGGGAAAAAAAAAAAAAAAAAAGAAGACCTAAATGAAAGATCTCTGCGAGTGAGATCCCAGTGGAAAGAACGGGACCATCAAAGAAGGAGGTACCTTTCTCTGAAGGGAGGAGAGAACTTCCAATTTGACTATGACCCTGTCAGAATCAGATCGAAGTCGGCGAACTCTAAAGGCTTCCATAGCCTCGGGAACTCATGACTAGAGCCTAGGGAGATTACTGATGCCATAAACAAGAGTGTCAAATGGTTAAGTCAACAACAGGAGTCACTGTGTACTTACTCCTCATGTAGGATCTCTGTCCTTAATGTGTTGTCCAATGTGAAGTAATGCTATAACTAGCACTAAAACAGTATTTTTACACCTTGTGTTTCTGTGTGGGTGCAAACTGATGAAATCTTTACTTAGTATATACTGAATCGATCTTCTGTATAGAAAGATAATTGAAAATAAAAAAAACTTGGTGTTAAATTGGAAATTGCATAGAAAATTAATCAATTCTTAAAAAAAATCATGTAGGATCTCTGTCCCTAATGTGCTGTACATTGTGATTTAATGCTATAACTAGTACTCCAACAGTACTTTTCACTTGGTGTTGCTATGTGAGGGTAAACTGTTGATATCTTTACTTAATATATACTAAACTGATCTTCTGTATATAAAGAGAATTGAAAATGAATCTTGATGTGAATGGAAGGGGAGAGGGAGCAGGAAAGAGGGGGGTTGCGGGTGGGAGGGGAGTTATCGGGGGGAAGCCATTGTAACCCATAAGCTGTACTTTGGAAATTTATATTCATTAAATAAAAGTTTAAAAAAATTTTGTTTTTTAGATTAGAGTGAGTGTAAGAGAGAACTAGCACTTAATACCCAGTGGTTCACTCTCCAAATGCCAGCAGAAAACACAATCCACTTCTTCACTGTGGCTGGCAGGGATGCAATCATGTCAGCTATCAATATTGCTTCCCAGGTTCTGCAGTATCAGGGTATTGGAATTGGAGTTGGAGCTGGAACTGGGGATTAACCCAAGTATGCCAATGTGGGACTCGGAATTGTGAGATCAATATTTACTGAATGTTTCACTTTACATAAAACGGCTCTTTACCAAATAGATTTGGGAAATTCTACATAAATTAAGGGCTTTTGCCTTCATGAATTTTCAGAGGTTTCTGAAGCACTAGAGATGTGAAGGAGAGGCTGTAATATGCAGTACTGGCTCACTTGGTTGACCAATAAATTCTTTTTTCATTAAACATCTTGTGGAATTTATGTCTCAAAAGACACACTGAGAAATGCTGATTGAAGAAGATGGTACCATTGCCATTCCTTCAGGCAATCAGACATAAATAGTGTTTCTATCAATTGAATTTTTGAATCTGAATTTAGGAGTTGAGGGCTGCTGTGTTCTGACTCCAGTTAAATAATGTCATTACTGAGTGCTTGGAATAAAAGATAAATGTCCCGTAGATACTGAAGGAGCTGAGGAGGACATGCCATTCACTCGTCTACTTTCTAAACCAACAGACTAGGTTGGGTATGTAAATCAAATCCTTTTGAGGACTAGTTTCTGGGATTTTGGTGGGGTCTCTTACATCTGACATTTTTACTCTTTGCCCATTTTGTCCTATTATTTTGAAAGACAGAGTTAGAAAGGGGAGAGGGAGAGAGAAATCTTCTATCCACTGGTTCACTCTCCAATGGCTGTAACTGCCTAAGCTTGGCCATTCTGAAGCCAGGAACTAGGAGCTTATTCTGGGTCTCCCACATAGGTGCAGGGTCCCAGTGACTTGGGCTATCTTCTGTTGCTTTTCCAGACACATTAGCATTAGCAGTGAGCTGGATTGGAAGTGGTGCAATCAGGATTCAAACTGGTGCCCATTGGGATGCTGGCACTGCAGGCAGTGGCTTTACCTGCCACCCCACAGCACTGGTCTCCACTCATCAGCTTTAACTCATTTGACTAGTACTTTGAGCAAGCAAAATGCTGTTTCTTATGGATCCTCTGAGTCCCATTACATCTCCAGAGTTTTGCTAACTACTGAGATACACCTATATAATAAATTTATAAACATGAGCAGATGCATGCTAATTATAAAATGTCTCAAATTCAGAAGTGAACAAAGGAAAAAAAAAACAAAGTGCCTTTTTATTGAGCACAACTCTCTCCATTAACATAATGAATATATAAATATAAAGTTTTATTATTTTAAGATTTATTTATTTGAAAAGCAGAGTTACAAAGAGGCAGAGAGAGAAAGAGAGAGGTCTTCCATCTGCTGGTTCACTCCCCAGATGGCCATAACGGTTGGAGCTGTACCAATCCAAAGTCATGAGCCAGTAACAACTTCTGGATCTCCCACAAAGGTGCAGGGGCCCAAGCACTTGGGCCATCTTCCACTGCTTTCCCAGGCCATAGCAGAGAGCTGGATCAGAAGTAGGGCAGCTGGGGCTTGCACCAGCTCCCATATGGGATGCTGGCACTGCAGGCAGAGGCTTTACCTGCTAAGCCGCAGCTCTGGCCCAAAATATTTAGTTTTAAATAAAGAATCACATAGTATATTTTGTTCTAGACCTTACCTTTTAGCCCCTGAGGATCTTTCTTTGTCTTTGTAATATACTCTAGGGACTTCAAAAAAGTTAATAGAAAATGAAATTTAAAGATCTGTCTACTATGGTGCAAAAATATTTGAAACACATGCATAGTTTTTATAAAACATATTTTCCATGAACTTTTTGAAGACCTCCGATGAAAAAATGTGTACATATATTCTATTTAAAACTGCATAAAAATCATAGAAAATGTCATATTGTAGGCCAACAGAGGAGCAATACAAGCACAAGACATGAGAATTTTACAGAGGTTGAGGATTAAAAGGATCTCAGAGGAAATGAGAGGCACCACTAGTTCCAAGTGTGGGAAAAGCACGAAGCAGGACAGTTTAGGTCAGCTCTGACAGTCAAGGGCGTGATGAAAGAGTGCCTGTTCAAGCTTTTATGCACTGGAGCTCCTGACTTAAACACAGTTACAGATTATAAAATGATGGCTACCAGGGCCACTCTGAGGTTTTTGTTTGTTGTTTCTGAAAATGCTCTTGATTTTTTTAAACATCATCTGAAGGTTACAGATGTGCATGTTCTCTGGCGGTCAGCTAAGGTGTCAGTTATCTCTGCACAAGAGAGAACCCAGCCTGGGGAGTCTTCTGGGAAGTGTCTTACCTCTTCCTGAACCTCTTGAGATATACATGAGGCTTACAGACACCGTGTGGGCTCATGCCCCAGGGCAACAATAGACTTAAACTTTGCTTACTTGTTTCATGTGCTCTAAGCACAGGAGGTTTGTTCCTCCTGGAAGCTGTTTGCGGCCAATCATATTTTCCACTTCTCCAGCATCTCCCTGTAACTCCCCAGCTGCCAGCCCTGACATGCATTAATGAAGGCAGTGGCTTGTACACCGCTTGTCATGTTTGAAGAGGTGCATGACACTCTACAGTTACAGCTAACTGGAGAAAGAGACGACTTTTGTGCACACCAGCTAATTGGTGTCAAATCACATCACCTTGCTTTGCCATGACAGACACAAATCGGAACCGCTGAGGGTTGTTCCGGTCTCTGCTCCCCCAGGGTCCACTGGTATTTCAAAGTCATCACAGTTGTGCATTCCTGATCCTTACCCATTCCCCATCCCAGACCCACAACAAATTGTATTTTAAATTGCCTTAATCTCCAGGTCAAAAAAATTTCAAGGACTCCAGTGGCAGAGCCCCTGTGAGTTCCACAGATGACGAGATCGCCTCTGTCTTTCTGGTAGTCAACCCTAGAAGCAATTGTGCTGAATGGAGGATTTAGGATTAGGGTCGATGATGGCAGGTGGACATGCTCTTCCTCCTGATTCTTTTACGAATTTTATAGGCGCCTTGATCTTCATGCACTCAGGTTTCTCAGGTCTGCAACTTACAAGGAAGAGGTTGAGTGATTCACTTTGAAAGCAAGCTCTTCATTGGAGAGGTTCCCTCACACAGCCCTGTGAAATTTCTGCTGGAAACCCTTAGAAAGGGTGATTTTCCATTGACAAGGAGTGACAAAGCATAGAGACACATAAGTTCCAGTGAGATCCCCAAGGCACCTGAAGTTCATGAATCATTCAAGCCAGGACCACTTTTCCTTAAGCTTACGCTGCACGTCCAAGTTCAGAAGCACCCCCTCATCATCTCCACACCATCTGAGGTCCTCCTCTTATTCTTGACAACATTCTGCTTTGTCTCTTTATGACATGTGTCCCCATCTGCCATCACTGTTGCTCAGTCGCTGTTCTAACTACAGATGATCTATTTTCTCCACTAGAATGCAAACTCCTTTAAGGGAGAGGGATTTTGCTCATTGTTCACCAGATTTATTGGTGCTGGGCATATGGTTGGTATTCAATGAATGTGCAAGTTACAAAGAACGGGATTTTTTAAAAGCGTAAGAGGGAAAGAGGAAGGAAAAGAGAGTAAGGAAGAAGGAAAGAAGGCAAAGAGATTGATTTCAGCCATGCATTTTGGCTTAGCAGCTGGGTTTGACGGAATCTCCTAACCCCCTGTACTCTGGGCTTTCTGCTGTCATTGGCCTGAACAATTTACCTTGATCAGGGTTTTGGCTGCAGGACCAGCGGTGCAACTCTTTAAGCTTGTGAGTGGGAAATGGTGGAGCTTCTTTTTTTTTAGTGTTCGTTCCTTTATCATATTTTATCTCTATAACAAAAAGTGGTGGGACTTGGGATGAAACATTCGCCAGAGTCCTGGGCATCCAGCTGTGCGCCTGATGGGGGTTGGCCAGGAGGAGCAGAGGGAAAGCAGGCCTGTCCTTCCCGAGCAGCACATCCTTGCCTTTGTTCTCATTGCGCTTGCCGCACGGCCTCCCATGTCAGGATGGCTGCCAGTTTTAAACACCCACTTAATTAATTTAGTCAGGGATTTACAAGAAGAAAAATGAAAGAAAACTAAGCCAAGTGCTTAACTTTAATTCAAAACGAATTACCTGATTTCTTTTTAGTGAAAAGCTCCTAAGCTTTGCAGAAGCATCGGCAGGCAGTTTTATTTTATTTTTTTTATTTTCCACGCTACATCTTAATATGTGGTTATTTCCATGTAACTTTTATAAGTTGCTATTGTTTTTCATTAGGGTTGGAAAGTGTGCAGGAGGGTTTTTGTTTTGTTTTGGTTTTTAGCTGCTGTGGGAGATACTAATGCACTGACAGGATATTATGACAGAATGATTTTTAACGATAATGCAGCTGTTACAACTTCTGTTTTGAAATGCCAGAAGGCAGTCAAAATGGAGTCCACCCTGCACCAACTGGGACCAACCTAGTTCCTTCTACGATGTTCTGAAGACACATAGGGGAATGTAAGCCTCACTGGAAAAACTTGAGAACAGGCACATCACAGGGCTCCGTCCCCCCAGGAATTCTGGTATGGAGGGGTTTGGGAGGTTGTTCATTTCCAGTATCCCAGGTCATTGTGATGTAATGCCATTTAGAGTTGCTTCTCTGGGGAACTGAAAACAAATAACGATAAGATAAAAAATCTCTTCTGCAAGTAAATGCAGTTGAGTGAATCTATGAAATTGTCTTTGAACCAGTTTCCAGTCTGGTTCACAGCAATGTTGATTTTCTCACAACAGTTGGATTTTATTCTATGTCAGACCCCTCAATAGCTTTCTGTATCTTTCAGGATCCCATCTGAATGTTTTTGGTCAGTATTCTAGGCTTTTCATGATCCATAATAATGATTCACAAAGAGAAATTGTTAAAAATGCAGATGATTGCACGTTTGGGGTAGTGGTTAAGATACCACTTGGTCAGGGCCAGCGCTGTGGTGCAGTAGGTTAATCCTCTGCCTGCAGTGCTGGCATCCCATATGTGCTGGTTCTAGTCTCAGTTGTTCCTCTTCTGATCCAACTCTCTGCTATGGCCTAGGAAAGCAGTGGAAGATGGCCCAAGCACTTGGGGTCCTGTACCCATGTGGAAGACCCAGAAGAAGCTTCTGGCTTGGATTGGCTCTGCTCTGGCTGTTGCGGCCATTGGGAGAGCGAACCAGTTGACAGAAGACTTTTTTCTTCTCTCTCACTGTCTGTAACTCTACTTCTCAAATAAATAAATAAAATCTTAAAAGATGGGATGTCCACATCCCATGTGTGAGTACCATGGTGCAAGTTTTAGCTCTGTTCCTGATCCAGCTTCCCGGTACTGTGCACCCAGGGAGGAAGCAGGTGATGGCTTAAGTAGTTGAGTTCCTGCAACCTGTATAGGAGATTCTGAATGAGTTCTTGGTTTCTGGTTTTGGTGTGACCTAGCTCCAACTGTTGCAGCCATCTGAAAACTGAATCAGCAGATGGGAGATCTGTGTCTTCTCCCTTTCAAATAGATAAATAATAAAAGAAAATAGAATAAAATTAAAATTTAGACTTTTGGGCTGCACTGAATCAGGTTCCTGGACCTGTATAGGAATTTGTATCTTACTAAATCCCCTAGGTGATATATTTCAAAAATATGAAATTTTGATATATTTAAAAATTTCAGATCTTCTGCTTCAGATTCTCTGGCTTCTTTCTCACCACTGATTGCACATTTTCTCCTGCAACTGTACCAGAGAACTAAAAGTTCCTCAGTTTCTCAGGTTGTTTCAGATCTTCTCAAGTGCCCCACCCTTACCTCTCACCCAGCTAACACTCCTGCCCCTCATAAACTGATCTGTGGCATCATATCTCCCCAGAATCCTCTCTTGGCTATCAAGTATAGAAGTCATATATATAGCATCCTCTGTATATCCCCAGCTAGAATATTTTTGTTGTTTTGGATAGGTTTTGATTTGCTCTGTGTCTCTGGCACTAGGCTAGAATATGGATAAGAGAATCAAGGAGCTAGAGGGAGATATTTTTGGATGACTGTAGCCTTGGAGTTCTTAGCTTTAGCTCTGAGAAAGGCATCTGAAGATTAGGCTAATCTCATCCTTGCTGCCTTTACAGGGATACATCATGTGAGTGGTATGGTGCTCTGTCTCATACACTGGAATCAGTGACAATAATCTTTCATCCAATAACTCTTTTTTCTTACTCACCTATGAGAAGAAACTCAGGTAATTTTACACATGATTTACAGCCTGCCTTCTCTGCAGAGTGTCAAAGGTATATGTCACCCTATGAGAATTTCAGTTGTTTATTTTTTTTTTTTGACAGAGTTAGACAGTGAGAGAGAGAGATACAGAGAGAAAGGTCTTCCTTCTGTTGGTTCACCCCCCTAAATGGCTGCTACGGCTGGCGCACTGCGCTGATCCGAAGCCAAGAGCCAGGTGACTTCTCCTGGTCTCCCAAGTGGGTGCAGGGCCCAAGCACTTGGGCCATGCTCCACTGCCTTCCCAGGTCACAGCAGAGAGCTGGACTGGAAGAGGAGCCACTGGGACAGAATCCGGTGCCCCAACCGGGACTAGAACGAGGGGTGCTGGTGCTGCAGGCGGAGGATTAGCCAAGTGAGCCACGGTGCTGGCCCCAGTTGTTTATTCTTTAAAGGGGGTAACCAATTCTGTGCTTTGGGTATAACTTGTCCCCCAAGTTTCATGTGCTGAAAGCTTAGTTCCCAGTGAAATAGCATTGAGGTTGTAGGACCCCTGAAGATGATTAGATCACAAAGATCTCTCCTTGTGCTGCAGAACTGAGTGAGTTCCTATGAGAGCTGCTGTTGCAAAAGAGAAGGCTTGGCCCTTCCCTGCTCTCCTGCTTCTTTCCTCCCACATGTGCGCCTGTGCAGGTGGCTGGATTCCCTTGTTGTGACACAGCCAGGTGGCCCCTCATCAGATGCTAAGGCCTTGCTGTTTAGACTTTGCACCTACCAGAACCATGATCCAAATACACTTCTTTCCTTTATAAATTTCCAAGCCTCAGATATTTTGTTATAGCAACACAGAACAGACTAAGAAAACCAAGAAGAGTGAGGAGAAGCAGAGGAGAGCCAGGGATAAAAACGACGGAAGAAACTGAGAGGAAGAAAAGTTGAGTAGAGGAACTGGAGTGTGGTACAGAGGTTAATCGATGCTTGGGGCTACTGTATCCCATATCAGCTAGGTTTGAGTACTGACTACTCTGCTTTTGATCCATCATCTTGTAAATGCTCACCATTTGAGGCAGCAGATGATGGCTGAAGTACTTGGGTCTGTGTCACCCATTTGAGAGACCCAGATGGAGTCCTGGGAACCTGGCATCAGATTTACTCAGCCCTGGCCATTGTGGGTATTTGGGGAGTGAACCAGTGGATGGAATGTATGTCTCATTCTCTGTTTTTCAAATAAAATGAAAATAATACATTTTTAAAATGAAATGTTCAATGGAGTTTTGGCATCATAATTTTAAGCATTTTTTAAACAATTTAATTATGTGTGGATGTCTCCTGTTAGCTTTTCTTCAGAAACCTGAAGTTTGAGATAAGAAATTCTGAAATCATTGGAAGATTATCTGGGGAGAGAGAAACAAGACTCATGTAAGATAGGAAAGTGAATTAATAAGTAAATTCAGAATTCAAAACTGAGCTGCTTCACATTTTTCTAATTATTCTTTTCAAATTTTTCTTTTTATTTATTTGAGAAACAGACATAGAAAGATAGAGGTCTTGGTGCCCATGCTGTGGCACAGCAGGTTAAAGCCCTGGGCTGAAGCACCGGCATCCCATATGGGCGCCGGTTCTAGTCCTGGCTACTCCTCTTCCGATCCAGCTCTGTGCTGTGGCCTGGGATAGCAGTGGAGGATGGCCCAAATCCTTGGGCCCCTGTACCCCATGGGAGGCCCAGAAGAGGCTTCTGGCTCCTGACTTTGGATTGGCCCAGCTCTGGCTGTTGCGGCCATCTGGGGAGTGAACAGAGGATGGAAGACCTCTCTCTCTGTCTCTACCTCTCTCTGTAACTCTTTCAAATAAATAAAATAAATCTTAAAAAAAAGAGGTCTCCCATCTGCTGGATCACTCCTCAAATGCCTTCAGCAGTCAGAGTTTGGCCAAATGGAAGCCAGAGCTTGGAACTCCACTTGGATCTCCCACGTGGGTAGCAGGGGTTCAGCTAGTTGAGCCATCACCTGCTGCCTCCAAGTGTGTGCAATAGCAGGCAGCTGGAATCAGGGATGGCTCTGGGTTTCCAACTAAGGCACTCTGAGATAGAATGTGGGCATCCCACTGGTGTCTTAACCACTACACTAAATGCTCACACCTTCTGATTGTTTTTGTAATACATCAGTGCCATTCTGCATATTTGACTATGAGTCTAAAGAAAGTGCTTAGTCTCTTCTGGTGGCCACTTGAATTGTTTCATGTTACGTTTCTTTGCCAGGATCTCTCAATCAGAAGTCTTCATCAGACTCAGTGTTAAATCCACATACAGACCACGCTATTTTTGATGATGTTGAGTTTTGATACTAACCGTGGTCTGAGTTGTATATTAAATCATGAGAAATTGGGCTTTTTTTTCTCCCCTCTGGGCCAAAGAGCACTGAATCTCAGTAAATTCAGAAGAGAAAGAAAACATTGGTCATATCAACTACCTTAAACAAGTGACCTTTGAAACTCTGCTATCTTCAAAGGTCAGCAGGCTTGTAGAGTAGACTTACAGTAAATAATTGGCCAATATTGTTCCTTAAGCAGCCTTTCACAACTTGATTCTGTTCTGTTATCTCCCTGATCATCAGGTCATAGACCTGGAAACCAATCTAGGCATTCTCTCACCCCATCCAATTTGTCACTCAGTTTTCTCCCGGTGAGCCCCTCAACGGCTCCTCCAATCAGGAGCGCTCTCTCCTGCTCATTATTTTCTCCCTAAACCCTCACTGAAATCAGTGAAGCTGCCTTTTGACAGCGCTCTCTGTCCTTCCAACCACCTCCAGTTTCATTTTTCCCACAGTTCCAATATTTGCTTTTTACTGACATATAAGCAAAACTGTAAGTTTCAATGGCTCCCTACCACATGCTGTATTTTGTGCAATTAATTTGAGTCTTGAGGATTTCACTTCTATCCACCTCTCCAGTATTCTCTCTCTCCTCCAGTCTCATGCTCCTTCCTCTTCATCCTCAGAACTACCTATAGATCCTAGACTGCATCATGTTCTCTGTGTTTGAAAAATTTTCCTTGTGTTCTCACAATTATTTGGCATTTGCACATCAGCCTTCTCTCTTAGGTGAACTCCTGAGCATTCTACAAGACTTGGCTCTTCAGCTGGTTTGCAGTTGGTTTTCCCAAAACACTCTGAACATATCAAGCAATTGTATTGGAATTAATTTTTGTGTGCTTCCTAATAGGCATATCTTTATCTCTGCATGCCCATTGTCTAATGTAATGATTGGCCCATTAGTAGTTTCTTGCCTAAATTTTTTTTTTCAGAAGCCATAGAGGACTCATTTTACATGTTTCTGATTTAGTTGATCTTGGACCATATAATCTAGTGATGGGAAAAAGACAAGATGAGATTAATCAGAAGCCTCCCTAAGACATTTTTGAGAGAGCATTGAGAAAGATTTTTTTCATCTGGAGTGTAAGTTTTCAGAAAATACAAGCTGATTTCACCCTCTTGAATATAGAATATCATCTTTACTAAGTCACTGAGGGCGATACTCCAACCAAGCAGTCTATAATTATGGGGTGGGAGAGGAAAGGAGAGTAAGCTATAGCAAGATGGAGAGAGCAAGGAAAAATAATTTCAATTCTGTCCCCAAGAGTCTGGGCTATGCACGTACAAGCCTACATCATACTCCTCTACTTTTGAATCATGTGAGAAAAATACAGAAATACTGTCTCTTAAACAAAAGACATGAGACAATCAATAAAAGCTTATTCAATGAAGGAACAAAAGTCATATTTCATGAGGTGAAGGAAGAGGGGAGAGAAAGGCAGTTAAGAATGAGAGAGGGGCCAGATTTGTGGTTTAAACAGTTTGTTAAGCCACTGACTGAGACACGAGCATCCCATATGGGCACTGGTTCGAGTCCCAGCTGTTCTGCTTCAGATCCAGCACTCTGCTAATGCACAGGTGAAAACAGCAGAAGATTGCCCAAGTGCTTGGGCCCCTCCATCCACGTGGGAGACTGATAAAACTCCTGGTTCCAGCCCTGGCTTTTGCAACCATTTGTGGAATGAACCAGCTGAGAGTCTCTCTTCCTGCACCCCTTTTTCTCTTCCCTTCTTCCCTCCTTCCTCCTTCTCTCTCTGTAACTCTGCCTTTTAAATTACTAAACAAATCTTTAAAACAAGGAGGAAGGGATCAGAAGGCACATGGCAGTCAATTAAGATGGAGTCCTTAGACAGAACAATTTCCAGAAGGAAGAAGGGTGGCGACTACACAGATAGAAAAGCAACATGTATGTTAGGGTGTGGACAGGGATTTAATTGTTAAGAGACGTAGGTCAATCTGAAGGACATGATGCACTGCTGATAGATGGACAAATCAATGATTTTTATGAAAGGGAAACAGAATTTAACATCATAAAATACATTTTGGGAGTCTATTTTTATTGCTTCATTTCTAACATGCCTGAATTCAGGTTATATTTTGTGTCTCTGCTGGAGTTTATTCTGACGGATGTATTTTCAGGATTGCACTTTTGGTCAAAGCGTACAATGACGAAACCCACCAGGAGGGGCGTGAGCATGCAGCGAGGCTGACGGGGGCCCATTTGTCATAGTGAGTGAAATGTCATCAAGAGAGCACAGAGATTGCACTGAGAAGCTAAATTCAGCATCGGACACTCTGAGATGGCAGTCAAAGGAAAGTCACAGCCAGGATGAAAGGGGTGGCATCAGAGGTGGGAAGTGAGTCTTCTGTTTGTCCTCCACAGGGCGATTCTGGGAATTCAGATCCATTTCCTGAAGCTGTCAACTGATACTTTGTACCCACAGAGGATCAGAAGACCCTTTGCCCCTTGTAATAAGGGTGGTGATAGATGATGAAAAAAACAGTTGGCTCTCAGTAGACACCTACTCTGTGTGTGGAAGTGAGATTCTTTTTTAAGATTAGATGTGAAAATTGCTTACCTAGCATATGGGGGGGGGTATGTTTCAAAGGATTACTCATTTGGTTAAATTGCTAATTACAAGGGAGGAAGAGGTAGATATCTTTTCTGGTGTTAACTAACTGAGGAGGAGTTGTCTGTCTGGAGCAATAGGAATGGGTAAAGTTAAGTTGCCAATAAATATCTTTTTTGAGCTCATGAAATGCTAACCACTCAATCATTGAAAACTGCAGTCTTTTCAACATATGGTGCTAGAAAAACTGGACATTTACAGGCAAAATCATTAATGTAGACACACATTTTACACCCTTTCAGAAGATGAATTAAAAATGTATTGTATAGCTGAATATAAAACTTGAAACTCCTATGAGATAACCAGGACAACCTTGGATATGGCAGTGGCATTTTAGACCCAACATGAAGGTCATGATCCATGAAAGATGCAACTGGTCTTGCTGGACTTCCTTAAAATCAAAAACATCTCTGTGAAAGGTGTTAAGAGAAAAACTACAAGCATCCGACTGGAAGATAATGTTTGCATGAAGCATATCTGATAAAGGATTATTACTCAAAATATAGCAAGAGCTCATAAAAATAAATAAGAGAATAAATAACCCAATTAAAAAATGAGACCTAGGAGTTTAACAACTCTATCAGCAAAGAAGATATGCAAATGTGCAATGAGCATAGGAAACGATGCTCCACACTTTATGTTAACAAGGAAATGCAAATTAAAACGAGTAAGACTAGGACATACCTATTAGAATGTCCCAGATCCAGAGTGTTGACAATACCAAATGCTGGCAAGGATGTGGACTAACAGAAACTCAAAATTATTGCTAGCAGGAATGCAAAATGGAATAGTCACTTTGGCAAATAATTTGGCAGCTTCTTAAGAATCCAAAAATGCTCCTACCAAATGATGAGCAATTGAACACCTTCCTATTTGCCCCAAGGACTTCAAATCTCATATCCACACAGAAACATGCAGTTGACATTTATTGCAGTTTTGCTCATAGTTGTCAAAACATGAAAACCACTGAGACGTCCTGTACTGAAGGGATTAAAAATAAATTGTGATGCATTCAGACATGTATTATTCAGTAAAGATAAATGAACCTAAACCATGTAAAGGCATTGAGGAAGTTAAATGCTTATTGTGAAGTAAGATAATCTGAAAAGGCTACACATTGAATGATTCCAAGTATATGACATTCCAGAAAAAGCAAAACTATGGAGAAAGTAGAGAGATACGTCATTGCCAGGTGCTGGAGGGAGAAGGACATGGAGGGCAAAGTGGATTTTTAGGGCAGTGGACATTATGTTATGTTACAAAGATGTATACACACCGTGCATGTACATAAGATAGAATGTACATGTAATGGCAAAACTAAATACATGGATTGCGAGCGATGATGAGGTGTAAGTCAAAATCAATGTAGCAAATGGTAGAGGATATGGAGGAGGAAGCAGCTATGCTGAATTAGGGAGAGTACGAGGGAAATCTGTGCTTTCCTCTGAATTTGTATATTATCCAAAATAATATACAATTGTGCTCTAAAACAAAGTTTTAATTAAAAGAATAAAATTTTAGCATGTAAACTTAAAAAAATTATAAAAACTTATTGTAATACATCCTAGGTTTTCCTTGAAGTTAAAATTTCCAAAGAAATTTAAGTATCTTTCCAGTTTGCAAACTAGAAAAAGAAAATGCTTTCCTATTGTTTTAGGAGTTCTTAAGTGTATACAGGTGTGGAGATAAAATTTTCTTTTCATGGAGTAATCATCCCATCTTTAACTCTTTTTAAGACCTTTGTGCAAAAAAATAATTTCATCATTAGTATTCATGGGCATAACTGCTTTCATGAAATTGATTATTGTCCCAATGATAATTTGTAAGAACTCTAATGTTTAGAATTGGTTTGTGGGTGATGGTAGAATGCCCTAATGTAATCCAAGTACCAACTCAGATGTTTCCAAATTTCTTCTACCCTCATTACCTGGAACCATTGGATCCTTTCATAGAATATTTTGCATAAGTATGGTGCATTCTTTGCCATCTTCCTTCAGGGAAATTAGGTTTGGAAAATCACTCCTAAGTTTCATGAAGTCTTGCCTTTGCAGATCTCAGTGTTTGGAAAGCTCAAGTCTATTTTGGCAGTGACTTGCCTCTAATAAAGGTTTTTTGGAAGAGGCTATGCCTTTGGATTACATGGTCTTTTAAGAAGATCAAAAGGAAAATACGAAAGGAAGGAGAAGGGACAGTGATAGCAAGGGATGGTAGGTTGGGAAGTATCATTATATTCTTAAAAGTGTATATATAAAAATTGTTCCCTTTATATAAAAGAATTATTTATAAGGCATAATATTAGAGTTCACAAAACTATATCACAGCAAGGAGCAAATCGTCAGTAAGAAATATTTTAGCCCCATGTGAATGTGGTTACATGTTGACAAAAGATGCATCTGAAATATAATTGAAACTATCAATAATAATTTTTTAAAGATTTATTATTTATTTGAAAATCAGAGTTACACAGAGAGAGGAGAGACAGGGAGACAGAGATACAGAGAGAGAAACAGAGAGAGGGAGAGAGAGGGAGAGGGAGGGAGGTCTTCCATCCGCTGATTCGTTTCCCAATTGGCCACAATGGCCAGAGCTGCGCTGATCCGAAGCCAGGAACCAGGAGCTTCTTCTGGGTCTGCCATGCAGGTGCAGGGGCCCAAGGACTTGGGCCATCTTCCACTGCTTCCCCAGGCCATAGCAGAGAGCTAGATTGGAAATGGAGCTGGATTGAAAGTAGAGCAGCCAGGACACTAACCGGTGTCCATATGGGATGCCGGCACCGCAGGCAGCAGCTTTACCCGCTATGCCACAATGCTGGCCCCAACAATAATAATTAAATAAAATATCACTCCTTATATTAGTAAAGCTCAGTATGCATATATTTATGCAGGCAATTGTTCATGAATAATCTGAGTGATATAAAATTATGTATCAGAAAGTAAAATTTAAAAATACATATGCAAAAGATTATCACAATATGCCTATTGTTCCCCATATATTGATCACCCTCTCTCTGCCTACAAACTCTACACCATACTCATCTGATCTTGTGATCACTCCCCAAAATGGAGCTTTGTTTCTAGTTAATATAACATGTCTAAGTCACCTCCACCCCTCCTACTTTTCCCATCCAGCAATATTCTTCCATCTCTCTGCCTATAGATTTCTGTAATCCTTCACTGATGACTTTCCAAACTCTGAGGTCATCTCACATCATAGAAATGCTTACTATGTAATTTTGTCCAGATAATTTGTTTTATAATTATTAATTATTTGTGTTTCAGTATTTCCAGATAATGTGTTGCCATATTTACTGTTAGAAACTCAAGAGCGGAGGCCAAATCATGGGGTTCTTCAATATTTGCCCAAGAGCTTGGGCGTTGCCAGGCAAATACATCCACACACTGCCTAAAAACAGTTCAGTCAACCCTGGACTGCATATGCTGTAGAGGTCCAGTATAGCCCAGGTGTGTAATGGGCTACACCATCTAAGTGTTAACTGTGAATACACTCTGGTGTTAGCACATTGGTGAAATTGTCGAATGATGTATTCCTTAGAATGACTACTAAATCAGGACACATTTAAAGTCTTTGTGGCAATAAGGGTTAAGTGGGAGAAGCATAAACTCTCTGCCATTCATAGCACATCAACCTTTGTGTGGCAGCTACATGTGTAACAGAGGACACAAGACAGGAGTAAGGGCTGAATTACAGTACTTTTTTGGGGGATAGTTACCAGGCACATGGTAAGCATTAGAAACACCATAACATATGAATATATTTGTGTGCCAGGAACAAAAGTACACATTGCAGTAGTTTGCCTTTTGCCACTGTCCCATAGTTATGTGTACGTTGCTTCTGCAGGAGTGCTGAAGGACAAATGTTGCAACGAATTTACTAATACTATTTTGACTTGTTTCAGAATAGAGAACAACCTTCAGAATGTTGAAAAATTTCATCCTGTGTGTGACAGGTGTTTTAATAATAAGAGATGGTCAGTTTTAAATGCCTGCAGACATACTAAACTTGGAGGAACACACTGATACAATTTTTTCTTACCACATAAATGGCTACTTTCCCTGCCCAAGGCTCCTTCTCCGCTCACCATCACTTGATCCCAGTGATGGGATAACCCATGGCTGGATATTCCTCTGGAAGTCTCCATTTGTCATCGTAAGACATTGTTGCATATGTGAATAATCACAGTAAATATGCCATAATAATTGATTTGCATCCATTCACAATAAAACCATAAAACCATACCATTAAAACAAAATTGAATATTTTGCCTTGAATATTTATGGATATCATTACCCCCAAAAATGAAAAATCCCCTTCCAAATAAAATGGTTTACAGCAATAATTGTGATAATAATTGCACCAAGCCACTTATATTTCTCTCTTATCCTCCTGAACATGTCTCTCATCTTGGCACTGTAGGAAATCTTTGTGTTGGCAGGATATTAGTGAAGTGTGTTGTAGTTAACACTAATTAATTCATGTTGGTTTCCTCACAGTCTAATGAAACAGAATTAAACCTGTACTTTGCTCATTTGGTTCATATTTTCCAAATGAGATACCTAATGGAGACTTTGGAAAGGGCATGTCAACTCTACATAGTTAGTCTCTTTCAGATTTCTTTAAGCTTTCCAAAAGGAAAACCTTAAACCTTGAATAGCATGCCAGTAATAATGATGATTATACACCAAAAAAGGAAATGAGCTCTACAACGTGGCTTAGCCTCCAATTTATAGCCAGGGAGAATTTTCTCAGAAATTACACAGAACGAATGACATTAAAGAATAAAAAATCCTAATGCTTTCTTGCTTATATGACATAGGAGGGCTTAGATCTGCACCGCTAAATGATTTTGAAAATGCAGTAATTGTTCAGGTAATTAAAAATGATTTTGAGTTCTAGAAGAAAGGATTTTGAACATTTTTACCATAAAGAGATGATAAGTTTTTGAAAATACAGATGTGTTTACCTAGGGGAAGGCATTTGGTACAGCAGTTAAAGATTTGAATATAATACAAATATATATGTATCAAAACATCACATTGTAACCCACAATATACAGTTTTAGGTTTCAATTTTAAAATCATTTTATTTCATTTTGAGAATGTATGGAATTAATTATCTAAGTTTTCCAGAAATAATAGCCTTATTTGTTAATTTCTAATATTTTGCTTGCTTTTCCATCTTTTTTAAGGACTTCCTTAAAAATATCAATAGCTAAATCAGTCATATTTTCAGGGACTAACAAATGAGGTCAGATAAAATTCATTCAAAAGGTAAAGAAGATTCAATTTTTCTTGGTTTATTAGCACTAAATGTAATTGTGTTGTATGTGTATACTCTGGTATTAGTCAAGTCACTTTTTGATTTTGACTTTCTAGGTTTTTTTTTTTTCCACTTAAAAAGGATGTTGAGCCATATACGCTCTCAAGCTAATATTCTTAAATTAAGTAATTCAAAACGGAACGTTAACAGCTAAAAACTTATTCAGAAGACTATTCATAGTCTAAATGTTTGCACTTATTACTAAAAAAAAGAATATCTAACACTTTAATATCATTCTATACTAGGCACTCTTGTAAGTATTATACGGAAGCTACCTTTTTTTTTTCCCCTCACAAAGACAAGTATAGCTGTCTTCCTACTATACCGGAAACCCAAGTTCCCTGTTGGCCTACGTGCAGGATTCTTCCTATGAATTAACATTAACTGTACAACTACGTTTATACACTATCCTTTTGGACTTGATAACAGTTTGATCTATCTGTTCATATACTGTCATTCCTCAATAGCTGTGGGGGCTTGGTTTCTTAATCCACAGATGCTCAAATTCTTTTTATCAAAAGACATAGTATTTACATATATAACCTCTGTGTATCCTTATGTATACTTTAAATCATTTCTAATCACACAATGTAAATAATATGTAAATATTTTATAGTGTTATTTAGAAAGCAATTAGAAGAACAAAATCTGTACAGGTTCAGAAGAGACACAATTTAAAAAATACTTTGAAATATGGTTAGTTGAGTCCTCAGACTCTGAGCAGATGCCTGTGAGGACTGATGGGGTATTTGATTACACTTTTGCTTTTTGTGTGTCTGCTCTTCTGTCTGTGTCTCTTACATGAAGGCACTTCCAAAAGTTTGTGGAAAGATGCAAATGAAAGGTAACTTTATTTTGATACAAACAAATTGAAATCCATGCACAATATTTCACAATAGGCATTTTCCATGAACTTTTTGAAGACTCTTCTAGTGTGCAGTTTATCCATTATGTTTTATGAAATTTTCATGTAGCCTTTTCAAAACCACAGAACTACTCTATCGTTGCTTGTTAGATATGTTAAGGAGTGCTCAATCCCTAGAGAAAGAAGCCTCAGGCAGTCTGGCTTCCCTAAAGAGAAAAGTTCCTTTTGAGGTTGTTCTAATTCAATTTTTCAGATAGCACTCTCTAGAATGCCTTTATTTTCCATTACAGATTAAAAAAAAAAAAGTTTGGAGACTCCAGTCTCAGTTGCTTTGTCAACTAGTTGCTATTACTTTTCAGAAGGAATAAAAGAACTAGTTTTTAATGGCAACAGCTTTTCACTGGCATGTAGCAGAGCACTTGGATCGATGGGTGAGACAAGCAAGGGCTCCCCTACTCACTCCAGGGGATTATAGTCCAGTCGTGGAAAGCAGGCTTCAATGCAGTGAAGAACAGCAATAAGATGTAATAAATAGAAAATTGTGCTCATATGCTAAATTTTAACTATTTGGACAGGATCAGCAGTATGATTTCAGACACAAGATACTAAGGACTACGCAATAAAAACAACCTTTCAGGAGAGCATTTTCATGGCAGCCATACTCACTCCTGCTCCTGAATGATATATTGTCTTGCAATCAATGGGTCATTCGTAAGTTATCTACTTGTGCAAGACCTATGCCCACCATGTTTGAGTCCATCATGGCAAAATCAATATTGTGTTGTCCCATAAAGCAAACACCAATAGAGGAATACTCTATAGCAGTTTCTAATTCATCAAATGGAACAATACATGGATCCAGGGCCAGATGATACTGCTTGAATCCTCACACAGGTGGTCCTCATGAGCCCATGTGTCTAGGAGGGATTCTGCTATACTGGCATCAAATTAGCTTCTCAGCTGATATCCAGATCTCCACCTGTTTTCTGGACCAACAGAAATGAGGAAGTTCCAGCTAACTTCACCTTATACAGTGACCCCAGGGTCCATAACAGCCAGATGGACTGAGTAGACACCGTAATAGGGAGGGAAATCTACAAAGAGAAAGTGATTCAAGATTGTTTTCCACCAATGGCGCTGCCTCTACCTATCTATGGAGCCTGTTTTGGATGTGGAAATAAGACTGGCATAAGTACCCCAGCATCTTCAAATAGAATGTTGGTTTGAAGAATATGAAAAGCTTATTCTGTTTCATTTTTACTTTCATACTTTTATTTTTGCTGCATTGCTAATATAACTAAATGGACAACTCACCACCTGGTGACATCTTCTTAGAAGTACATAAAGTTTGATCCTACCCCAGACACAAACACTGAAAAGGAATCTGCATTTAAGAAGACCTTCATGGGATTTATGTGCATGTTAAGGGTAGGAATAATGAACATCTGATAATGAACATCCAAATCATGCCTTCCTGTTACTCAGGGTAAGGTGGAAAACACAAGCAAGGACACAAACCATGAGGACTCATAACTAAGACCAGCATTTATCAAACATTGACTATTAGCAAATACTTTTCTTAGCATCAGATTAGTATTCACTGTGTTAACTCATGAATTTCTCTGGATAAACTAGTGGGTAGGACTCTGTACTTCATTTTCCAGGTGAATAAACCAAGGCACAGCAATTTTGTTTACCTCTAACACAATTAAATATAATGTTGAATTTTTGAACTGAGGATTGGCAAACCCTGGAGTCACATTCTTAAATACTGCCTTCTACTGATAAATTTCTGGGAGTAGGAAATGTTTGCTTCTGTTTGACAATATTGGAGGAAAAATATCTCAAGTTTTTCAGAAGAGTGTTGACTAAGCTGAGATTCTAGAATAAGGAAGAGTTAGCCAAGGCAGGGATGTCCATTAGGTCAGAGTTGGATCTTGATTTTGCCAGAGGGACTCATTTTGCCAGTCCTATTGCGTGTCCCTTGGCTGTATAAAAGTCATTTGTTTTGCAACCTCTCCTTCCTTTTTCTCAGTCTATGCTAGCAATTGGACTGTCCCTTTTCCATCCTATATCTGTCTGCCATCGTAGGATAATGGCTGGATAACTCTTAGACATAGTTGTCCTCATCTGTGAGTTTCCATTTTTACCCTTTCAGATTTTTATGCCTTTGAGTGAAAGAACTCTCTCAACCTAAATGGTTGTCCAACAAGAAACGTTTTTATAGAATGTTGCATAAGGTGCTTCCTCCATTCCCTCAAATGGACAAGCTTTCCTTCTGAAATCTGTCCTTCTTAGATCAATCAAAAGTGTGTTAAAAAGGAATGAGCAAATTTCATGATATATGTCCCTGGAAAAGGACAGTAGAGTAAAGGAACAGAAAAAGAGAGCTGTGTGCTTGGGTTAGGACCTGGGCTGGGTTGGCTCAGAGGACCATCCTTAGCATGCCAGCTTTTCTTTGATGGGATTGATTGGCTGATTTTACAACTAAAGCCTATCTTGCCTTAGAAAGGATTTAGTTCTGTAGAACTGCAAGAAATCATCCTTGAGATGATTCAATTAAAATGGAAAGGGCTTCAGCAGAGAGCTGGCATGGAAGAGGGGCAACCGGGACAGAATCCAGTGCCCCGACCAGGACTAGAACACGGTGTGCCAGCACCTGCCTTCTGATCAGCGTGGTGCGCCGGCCGCAGCGCACTGGCCACGGCAGCCATTGGAGGGTGAACCAATGGCAAAGGAAGACCTTTCTCTCTGTCTCTCTCTCTCACTGTCCACTCTGCCTGTCAAAAAAAAAAAAAAAATGGAAAGGGCTTGTCTATGTTAGTTTCCCTTATCTACCTAGATCAGTAGAATCTTAAAGTACATTCTACCAATCTCCATCTTTCTATTCCAGCTAGTTAAGCTTGAGATTATATTCCTTCAGAGCTTTGGAAGATAAGCATACAGAATATATGATATGCTCAACTCCACTTAATAAATGATCATAAATCAAAGTTGGTATAGTTGTAACTCTCACTTAGTCCAGTAAATACAGTTGAACTTTGGTTATTGGTGTTGGCATCTTGAAGAACAAACTACCTGCAAGTGATTTCCTTTTGTATATCAACTCAAATATAATATTACTGTATTTCTCTATCATTCAAAATAAATTTTACTTTCTCAGAGCATAGACTGGCCCAAAAATCCTAATAGGAGGGCAAATTAACCTGCAGTTAAAGGTTGCCAATTAAGTCCCTAACAGTGCAGAAGATATTAGTAAGTATTGATAAGATAATTGGTTATTAAATTAAAATTGCACATAATAATAGGGTGATACCTAACTCATTATACTCCATATTTCTTACAGAGTTGAATATAAAAATCAGGGCAGAAAAAAATAGAAAATGTAGATAACTGTTCTGATTTCTGAGTAAGAAATATCTTTATAGGCCAGCGCCACAGCTCAATAGGCTAATCCTCCGCCTTGCGGTGCCGGCACACCGGGTTCTAGTCCTGGTCGGGGCGCCGGATTCTGTCCCAGTTGCCCCTTTTCCAGGCCAGCTCTCTGCTGTGGCCTGGGAAGGCAGTGGAGGATGGCCCAAGTCCTTGGGCCCTGCACCTGCATGGGAGACCAGGGGAAGCACCTGGCTCCTGGCTTCAGATGAGTGCCATGTGCCGGCTGTGGCGGCCATTGGAGGGTGAACCAATGGCAAAAAGGAAGACCTTTCTCTCTGTCTCTCACTGTCCAATCTGCTTGTCAAAAAAAAAAAAAAAAAAAAGAAAAAAAAGAAAAATATCTTTTTTTATGTTGAATGTAGGATTTTTAGATATTTATTTTTTTTCATTTATTAAACTTTTATTTAATGAATATAAATTTCCAAAGTACAGCTTATGGATTACAATGGCTTCCCCCCTCCCATAACTTCCCTCCCACCCGCAACCCTCCCCTTTCCCGCTCCCTCTCCCCTTCCATTCACATCAAGATTCATTTTCAATTCTCTTTATATACAGAAGATCAGTTTAGTATATATTAAGTAAAGATTTCAACAGTTTGCCCCCATATAGCAACACAAAGTGAAAAAAATACTGTTGGAGTACTACTTATAGCATTAAATAACAGTGTACAGCACATTAAAGACAGAGATCCTACATGATATTTTTAAAAAATTGATTAATTTTCTGTGCAATTTCCAATTTAACACCAGGTTTGGTTTTTTTTTTTTTCAATTATCTTTATATACAGAAGATCGATTCAGTATATAATTAGTAAAGATTTCATCAGTTTGCACCCACACAGAAACACAAAGTGTAAAAATACTGTTTCAGTACTAGTTATAGCATCACTGCACATTAGACAACACATTAAGGACAGATCCCACATGAGAAGTAAGTACACAGTGACTCCTGTTGCTGACTTAACAATTTGACACTCTTGTTTATGGCGTCAGTAATCTCCCTAGGCTCTAGTCATGAGTTGCCAAGGCTATGGAAGCCTTTAGGGTTTGCCGACTTCGATCTTATTCAGACAGGGTCATAGTCAAAGTGGAAGTTCTCTCCTCCCTTCAGAGAAAGGAACCTCCTTCTTTGATGGCCCCGTTCTTTCCACTGGGATCTCACTCACAGAGATTTCATTTAGGTCTTCTTCTTTTTTTTCTTTTCCATGGTATCTTGGCTTTCCATGCCAAGATAAAAAAAAAAAGAAAAATATCTTTACAATGAAATAGGATAAGAAAAAAGGATATATCAGGAAACCCTGGGGATGTGGGTTCTGGCCCCAAGCAGGCCTTCTTTGGATACTGCCCCACAACCCCTGGATTAATGGTTTAACCCTCTGACTCTGTTTCCTCACCAGTAAGGGTGTTACATAATAAGTTTCTTGTTGTTAAGATTAAGTAAAGTATGCTGTTTAGAACATAGTCCCAATGATGCATTTGTTAATATTTTGTTACTTCATCTAATTTCATTAAATGGCTAAAGATAAGTATGTCTTAAATTGGTAGCAATAAAATTCAAAACTAACGCCAACTAGGGGAAAATTTGAATCTACAGGATAGGAAAAGCACTGCTATACTTAACCTCTAATGTCTCATACAAATAAGTAAGAGAAATATAAATTCTGGATAAAATAGTGCATAGAAAATCACAGACAATTCATTTACAAATCTGAAATCGGCATTTAATTGACAGATTATATCTGAATCTACTCAGACTGAGAGGCAATCATAAAATATTTATAAACATGACAAAAATATTTTAATGGTATGAGGTAGCAAGCAGTCCTATAACATGTGGTTGGGAGTATAGGGATTATTCTTGTCAAGGGTAATTTGCCAAGAAAGATCACCTTTAAGCTTGCAATCTCCCATCTAAATATTAATCATAGAGAAGTCATCAAAGATGTGTCTAAATACTCAGGTATAAAGACGGTTAGGCAAAATACTAAATACTCAATAGCAGGTATTGAGTAAATAAACTCAATATATGCTTACAAGATCAAAATGACTTTGTACATAATGTTAGTAGCAGGAAAGAATACATGTAATACTTGTTGTATGTCTAAAAAGTTAGAAAACATGGGCATGGTCAGTTATTGCTTAGGATGCTCACATGCCATATTGAAGTGCGTGCAATCAAGTCCGAGGTCTGCTCCTGACTCTAGCTTCCTTCCAATGTGCCCCTTGGGAAGCACAGGTAATCAGGCAATCTGGTCTCTGCCACCCACGTGGGAGTCTTAGACTGGGTTCCCAGCCCCCAGATGGCATTTGGGGAGTAAATCAACCAGTGGAAGAGCTCCATATGTTTGTATGTCTCTGTCTCTTTGCTTTTCAGATAAATTTAAAATAAACATTTTAAACATAGTAGTATTACTTAATAAAGGGAATATAAACAATATACTGCCAATTTATGTTTTAGTGAATAAAATACACAAAAATATTTGTAGTGATATAGCCAAATTACAATTTAATTTTCAAGATATAAGCTTTATATATTTTTCTCTTTGCCTTCAATTTGTGGACTTTCCAAATTTAGCTCAGTAAACATTCTTTCATATCAAAATAGAAGCTTTAAAATTCTAGCGTATGTATTTTTGCCCCGGAGAAGCTTCATGCAGATAAGAAATAACCTCACAGTAAGAGAACCTTTATCTCAAATGAAATTCATGGATACTGACCTTGTCTAACACAAATATTCTGTTTGAAACATCGTTCTGGTATAGGTCATAGATTTCTGAAAGAGGACAGGTTGTGAATTTTCCAGTTCTTGGAGGTTTACTATGTTTTCCCACTTAATGGAAACGTTTTCTTCCCAGGAAGAATTAAAGACTTACATGACCTTAGACTTGGAAGGTGTCTCAGGTCAACTTTCTCATGATTAATTTTATTGTCAGAGAATAATTTTAATACTTTCCATTCTCTATCTTGAAATTGTCCCCAGTACCAAGCACCATGCAATATGAATGTCACTCAATGCTTAATGCTCAATTATTTAAGGGATTCCTTTACTGCGATGGTATCTGTGTGTAGGATACTCTTACAATTTTCTCTGAATATGTTGAAATCTTTCTCAAAGATAGAGTATAGGGTTGCCCCGCTGCCTTTTTCCTTGTCTGTTTCCCTCTTTCAGTGTTGCCCTCTTTCAAATGCCATGCTCACTTTTGAATAATCAAGTGCTTCTTCTTCAGTCGATTCATTCATTGTGTCAGATAATCCATTCACCAAATGCCCTACTGTGTTATTGCATCTTTCAAGTTGATAATGGATGAGTCTATATATTCACACTGAGATATCAACTAAATCCATGAAGTCAGTAGCATATAGGTGCTAACTGTATCCATTTTAAATGTTTTCATTTTATTGTAGTAGGAACACTTGCTGTGGATCTGTCTTTAAGTGTATACAACACAGTGTTGTCACCTTTAGACACAGTGGTGCACAACACATCTCTAGAACTCACTTTTCTTTCTTAACTCAATAGCAACTCCTCATTTATCCTCCTTCAAGCCCAAGCAACCACTATTCTGCTATCTGCTTCTATAAGTTTGATAACTTTTGATACTCGAAGTAAAATCATGGGGTAAATTCAGTAAAATTAGATAAGAGGTGTTCCCAAAGAAGCATATCACAAGAAACATTAAATACCTGGAAATAGCCATTTTCTGTAGCACTTGGTTTTTAGTCATACAGATGAGGGAATTGGAAAGATGTCACCTTTTCCAGTTTTCTACTTTAAATAAGTCATGTGGTCTTGTGACTTTCAGTTTTTTATTTTGCCTTTAATTTTTAAATGTTTTTGCTTTTTCTTTATCATAGGTCTCTTGTTTTATTGTAATCTCAATAAATTATATTATACTATACCTAAAATACATTCCCATGAAATAGTAGTGGCTTGATTAGATAGTTGATTTTTATTATGTGTCAAGATGCCTGGAAAATCTGGACTATTTCTAACAAAATTTGTCTTTATGTCTTGTATCTTGTGAATTATGTGGGTGAATGAATATTTTTCTTGTATTTTTTAACCATAACTATAGAAATGATTTCTCCAACCAAATGTCTGCCAATGTGTCTACTTCTAAAATTACACCATACAAATATATGAATCTTATTACTAGAGGTAAGTAAATATATTAGCAGAATCTAACATAATTAAGAAACTTATAGCACAGCCCTTATGGCATAGCTGATTAAGTTATCACATACTGAAGTGCTGGCTTGAATCCTAGATTCTCATCCATCTCACTGGTAATGTACCTGGAAAGCTGCATCTCACTGGTAATGTACCTGGAAAGCTGCATATGGTGGCTCAAGTACGTGAGTCCCTGCCACTCGCATGGGAGACCCAGATGGAGTTCCTGGATCCTGACTTCAGCCTGATCAAGTCCTGGCTGTTGAAGTCATTTGGGGAGTCAACAAGAGGATGAGAGATTGCTTTCTCTCTCTTGGTTATTATGCATTTCAAATAATAAATAAAATGTAATGGTCTAGATATTAGTTATTAATATTGTGAATATTTCATAAATAGGAGACACTTAGAAAAATGAGTTCAAGGATCTGAAGTGAAACAGAAAATTAGAAGAAATAATTGGATCTAAATAAATAAATAAGTGAAAAAGCCAGAAAAAATTTAGTGTTTTCTTAATCTAACACCATGTTATGCATTTTCCAAAAGCAAATCCAAACTTTTTCAGAGATATTTTTTGAGTGATGTATAAAGCATTTAGTTTTCATCTGTAGCCAGAAGTGCTGATTGGAGTCCATTGGTCTTCCCAGATACAGTGGAATCATCCAAAATTTTTCACTGTTAAATAGAGTGGTACTTAGTGCCATTAAATGCTCTAAAAATAAAAGGTAAAAACACAGTTCAATGAAGTGGATTGAACTAGCCTCACTGAATGGATTGTTCTATTTTAAAAATCTCATATTTTTATTAATATTTTCTGCATATATCACTTTAAAATCTTTACATATTTTCTTTATTTTTAGAATATTTTAAGGCTTTATTTATATGGGAGGCAAAGTTGCAGAGAGAAGGAAGACAGAAAGGTCTTCCATTTGCTGGTTCACTCCCCAAATGGCTGCAATGATCAGAGCTGGATTGATCTGAAGTTAGAAGCCAGGAGCTCTTCAAACACTGGAGCCATCTTCTACTGCTTTCCCAGGTACATCATTAGGGAGCTGAATCAGAAGTGGAAAGCCGGGACTTGAACTGTGCCCATGTGAGATGCTGGCACCACAGGCAGAGGCTTAATCTACTACACCACAGCACCAGTCCCTACATCACTTCAAAATGTTAAAATTTCTGTCTCCCAAGTGCTTTGGGGAGTTGTTATTTTATCAACCACACTGAAGCTGCTAGAAATGAATGAACTAAATGTCACAACCTTTCAGAGTGGCCAAGAGCTGGAGAAGATACTACCTCCCTCAGGCTCACTCAGAATGGACCAAGAAGCCATAAACTCAGTTGTACACTGAAACTAGGTATGGAAACGTATCTGTGCAGGGAAATTCACCTTCAAAACCAATCCTTGATCTTCCAAATCAACCAACCCTTACTGAGTCCTATACTCTTTCATGAGTTTCAACAATGCTAGCTTCTTGTTTGGTATAGAAACAGAAAGTCACTACAAATACAGGGTTACCTGCTCTATGAATGGCAAGAGATGAAGATCAGATAGAATGGTTCATATTTTAAAACAAGACCAAGTATATATAAATCTAAATATTTGAAGAGAAGATTTGCCCTACAGAGAGGAAAGAAACTGCCCTAAATAATGAATGTTGCTGTGTGTCCATCAGCACCTTCACCTGTTTGAGTGTAGAGAAACCATCAAATGATTAAAGAGGGACAAACGGGGGCATCTGTTTCTTCCCAGTTGATAAAGTACACCACAAGGACCAAACTGCTTCGGGTTAGCATTAATTAAATTTTATAGTCATGTTTCTCTGACTCTTCCTTCTTAGCTAGAATTTGTTTGGTTCTTCTCCAAATTCAGTAAAGACTCACTGTCCATGGTGGCATAACCATCATTTTTGAAGTGTGCTCTGAGGACTCTGGGGTCCTCTTTTAGGGCATATCTAAGGTTCTCTCATCTTTGACTACTTCTCTGTGTGAAAACATATCTTTCTGAGTACATAAGAGAAAACAACACATCAAAACAGATTGAATGCATAAACAAATAGGAGAATCCAGCTGTCTTTTATTAAGCCTGGCAAAGAAGAATTTTTAAAAATATGAATCAGTGCCATTCTTCTCACCAAAATTGTTTTTGTTGTAGGAAATAATTATCTTTCATTAAAATAGTTTAACATTAAACTAATCTGAATAATGATAAGAGCAGATATGCATTGCTGACTCATCTATACCTTCATAGCCAATGTTACAGATATTCTGTTTTCTTCTAGGGATTCCTCTAGGTAAGAATCTCTTTAAAACCCACATAAATTAATGTTCTATCTAGATATATTGAAGCCACATTGGGCAATAAATATTGAGAATAGAGGCAGCTTAAAGTTTGTCCTAGAGAAAAGATTTTTTTGGAATTCATTAATTCCAGCAAAGCATGGAACCTAGCACAATTCCATGAATGTACTATGAACCAACTTGGACATGATATCATAATTCTTGGGTCTATAAGGAAAGTCTTCAGAGGTAATGGAAGATTCTTGAGGCAGGCAGAAATCCTGGGTAGCTGGGTCATTTTATCAAAAAAAGGCAAGAGTGGCTGTGAGCCTCTGCTACTAAGAATGGGCAACTTTACAAAGTCTTCATGTTGTTGTCTGACTTGAAGGATTGAAAGATATCTTAGGATAAGGCTTGTTTTTTGATTACCTGTGTTTAAAGTGTATAAACTCATGGCACAATGAGAGGGTTGGTGGCTAATATATTGATGTGAACTTCTAAGAGTGGTATCTCCATAGTGTTCCTTGGTTCAAACTTAGACACATCCAGAAGCCCAATCACAGAATATCTAAAATAAATGCCACCTAGTGCTCACTCAGCTTGAACTTTGTGTTTTTTTGTGTTTTTTTCCCCTTCTTTGTCAAATAATCCTCCAAAAAGGAATCCATGATGTGCTTGATCCTAATGTTTTTGGTTACTTTCTTGACTTCTCAGTTGATAAATAGTAGTCACATTTCAAGGGGTTTCATTTGATTTTATCTCTCTATCTATCTAGTGCTGCTAGCAGTGTTCATGCATATAATGCATTGGTCTAACTTTTTGATCATCATTAGGAACAGGATGGTGAAGCAGTTTTTTTTACATATAGCATCTATATTTCCATTTGATGGGAGACTTGAGATGATTTCAGATGCTCTTCAGCTACACTAAATAAGAGGAAGTCCACATCCTCAGCCATAACACCATCCTCTTCATACCATCAACTACTGTTTTCTCCATCCAAAACATTCCATTATTTTTATTAGGCTGGTAAATTTCTACTTTTCTTTTAGTTCTAAGCTCAGATATAATCTGTAGGGACCCATTTTGGTTCTCTCTGAAATCAATGGCACGCCCCTGTGGTAGTATGTATCACATTTTGCTATTGGCAGTTTAATTTATTTCAATCCTTTTTAGTCTTTAAGATCCTGAAGGCAGCCACATACCCACATTACTGGCTAAACTCTTTATCACTAGAGCCTAGACTTTAACCCTTAATAGATATTCAGCAAATACTTATCCAGCAAATAGATAGATGGTTGAACAGATGGATGAATACTAGTTGACCCAAGCTAATTTCACTTAGCACAGAGTATGAACAAAGGCATAAAGTAATGCTTTAATTTGAGTTCCAAATTTTATAATATATACTAATGCACTTGCTAATCCTCTGTTCTCTGCATACTGGAGACTTTTGGATATTTGGTCTTTCTTGTCTTGGTTATATATCTTGAACTCAGCTTTCTGTATCTACTAGGCTCTATTGATTACTGGAAGTTTCACTTAAAATCACTATTAGATTTCCTGGTAATTTTGCTCCATATATTCTAATAGGATAACATAAGCATATACTTTTTTTTTTCTAAAACCCAAGACATCCTCAATATATGAGTTCTGTGTTCTGCTTTCATAAGTTAAAATACTCATTTATTTGACTTTTCTGTAGCTTTTGTTCTGTATATTTTAATCTTCTGTTTTGTCAAAGTCACCCTATTCAGAATATATAGTCCATGGGGCCAGCACTGTGGCACAGCGGGTTAATGCCCTGGCCTGAAACACCAGCATCTCATGTTGGCACTGGTTCCAATTCCGACTGCTCCTCTTCCAATTTAGCTCTATGCTATGGCCTGGGAAAGCAGTAGAAAATGGCTCAAGTCCTTGAGCCCCTGTACCTGCATGGGAGACCCAGAAGAAGCTCCTGGCTCCTAGCTTTGGATCAGTGCAGCTCCAACTGTTGTGGCTATCTGGGGAGTGAACCATTGGATGGAAGACCTCTCTCTCTCTGCCTCTCCTGTCTCTGTGTAACTCTGACTTTCAAATAAATAAATAATTTTTTTTTAAAAAGAATATATAGTCCTGGGACAGGCATTTGGTGCAACAGTTGTCACTTAACGCATCAACATAATTTACTTGAATACCAGGGTTTATGTCACCACTTCACTCCCTTTTCCAGCTTTCTGCTAATACAGCAAACAATGGCTCAAGTAGTAAGGTTGATGCCACACCCATGGAAGACTTTGAGTTCCAGGCTCCTGCTTTTGGCCTGGCCCAGAGTATTTGGGATGTGAACCACCATATAGGAGAACTCTATTTCTGTCTCTATGTGCCTCTCTTTCTTTCAAATAAAAACTTTAAAAAATACAAATAGGGGCTGGCATTGTGGAGCTGTGATTAAGCTACCTCTTGGGATGCCCACAAGCCATAACATAGGGCCAGTTTGCTTCAATTTTTTTAAAGATTTATTTATTTATTTGAAAGGCAGAGTTAGAGAGGCAGAGTGTGAGAGATGGAGGGAGAGAGAGAGGGAGAGATCTTCCATCTGCTGGTACACTCCTCAGTTGGCTGCAACTGCTGGTGCTGATCCAAAGGCAGGAGCCAGGATCTTCCTCCCGGTCTCCCACATGGTGCAGGGGCCCAAGGACTTGGGCCATTTTCTACTGCTTTCCTAGGCTGTAGCATAGAGCTGAATTGGAAGTGGAGCAGCCAGGACATGAACCAGCACCCATATGGGATGTTGGCACTGCAGGCAGCGGCTTTACCTGCTAAGCCACAGCTCCAGCACCTTGCTTCAAGACTTGACTGTTCGGCTTCTGATCCAGTTTTCTGCTAATGAGACTGGGCAGATGGCAGAAAATAGGCCAACTACTTGGGCCCCTGCTACCTATGTAGGAGACCCAAATATTGTTCCTGGCTTCTACCTGGCCCAGCCCTGCCTGTTGCAGCCAGCTGGGGAATGTACCAGCAGATAGAAGATCTCTTTCTGTTTCCCTCTCCATGTATCCATCTAGATTTCATATAAACACAATACATAGATAGATATATCCTAAAAAAAAAAAGAATATGTGGTCCTGCCCTCAATGAAACTTAAGTCATCTTCAAGAAACAACAAATTTAGACAACATAAATGCTTATTACTTCTTTGGTGGAAGTATATCTTTCACATTTTTAAAATATGATTTTTCATATTTAATGCCATTTTTTAACAAAACCTTTAATTTAAAGAGCACAAATTTCATAAGTACAACTTTAGGAATATAGTGATTTTTCCCATCATACCTGCTCTCTCACCCCCACTCCCATCCCACGTCCTCCTTCTCCCATTCCCAGTCCCATTCTCCATTATGAAAAAAAAAACCCTCAATAGTCAAGACAAGGGCTATTCAAGTCATTGCTTCTACAGATTTCCTTTCAGGTGTTCAGATCAGGGAGAGCATATGGCATTTGTCCCTTTGGGACTGGCTTATTTCACTAATAATGACGTTTTCCAGGTTCATCTATTTTATTGGAAATGACTGGATTTCATTATTTACTGCTGTGTAGTATTCCACAGAGTACATATCCCATAATTTCTTTATTCAGTCTTTAGTTGACAGGCATATAGGTTGATTCCATGTCTTAGCTATTGTGATTTGAGCTGCAATGAACGTGAGGGTGGATATAACTCTTTTCTTTGATGATTTCATTTCCCTTGGGTAAATTTCCAGGCGTGGAATGGCTGGGTCATAAGATAGGTCTATATTTAGATTTCTAAGGTGTCTCCATACTGTCTTCCTCAGTGGTTTTACCAATTTGCATTCCCACCAACAGTAGATTAGGGCACCTTTTCCCTGAGATCCTCGCCAGCATTTGTTTTTTGTTGATTTCTACATGAAAGCCATTCTAAATGGGGTAACGTGAAACCTCACTGTGGTTTCGATTTGCATTTCCCTGACGGCTAGTGATCCTGATCATTTTTTCTGTGTCTATTGTCCATTGGATTTCCTCTTTTGAAAAATGTGTATTTAAGTCCTTCTTCATCTCTTAACTGGGTTGTTTGTTGTTGTGGCATTTCTTGATCTGTTTTGTTGTTTTGATCTCTTTGTATATTCTGGTTATTAATCCTTTATCAGTTGCATAGTTCACAAATAATTTCTCCCATTCTGTCAGTTGCCTCTTCACTTTCCTGAGTGTTTATTTTGCAGTACAGAAATTTCTCAATTTGATGAAATCCTATTTGTTAATTTTGGCTTTGACAGGTTGTGCCTCTGGGGTCTTTCCCAAGAGTTCTTTGCCTGTGCCAATGTCTTGGAGGTTTCTCCCAATGTTCTCTAACAATTTAATGGTGTCATGTCATAGATTTAGATCTTTTATCCATTTTGAGTGGATTTTTGTGTAAGGTGTAAGATAGGGATCTTTCTTCATACTTCTGCATGTGGAAATCCATTTTTCCCAGCATCATTTGTTGAAGAAACTGTCCTTGTTCCAGCAATTAGTTTTAGTTCTTTGGCCAAATATAAATTGGTTGTAGGCCGGCGCCGTGGCTCAACAGGCTAATCCTCCGCCTTGCGGCGCCGGCACACCGGGTTCTAGTCCCGGTCGGGGCACCGATCCTGTCCCGGTTGCCCCTCTTCCAGGCCAGCTCTCTGCTGTGGCCAGGGAGTGCAGTGGAGGATGGCCCAAGTGTTTGGGCTCTGCACCCCATGGGAGACCAGGAGAAGCACCTGGCTCCTGCCATCGGAACAGCGCGGTGCGCCGGCCGCAGCGCGCTACCGCGGCGGCCATTAGAGGGTGAACCAACGGCAAAGGAAGACCTTTCTCTCTGTCTCTCTCTCTCTCACTGTCCACTCTGCCTGTCAAAAATTAAAAAAAAAAAAAATATATAAATTGGTTGTAGATGCTTGGATTGGTGTCTGGCATTTCTATTCTGTTCTTGTGGTCTATCCATCTGTTTTTTCCAGTACTAGGCTGTTTTGATTATAACTGCCCTGTACTATGTCTTGAAATCTGGTATTGTGATGCCTCCAGCTTTGTTTTTGTTATATAAGGTTGCTTTAGCTTCAAGATCTCCTGAATTTCCATATGAATTTCAGCATCATTTTTTAAATTTTTAAAATTTTTTTTTGACAGGCAGAGTGGATAGTGAGAGAGAGAGACAGAGAGAAAGGTCTTCCTTTTTACCGTTGGTTCACCCTCCAATGGCCGCTGCGGCCGGCACATCTTGCTGATCCGAAGCCAGGAGCCAGGTGCTTCTCCTGGTCTCCCATGCGGGTGCAGGGCCCAAGGACTTGGGCCATCCTCCACTGCCTTCCCGGGCCATAGCAGAGAGCTGGCCTGGAAGAGGGGCAACCGGGATAGAATCCAGCGCCCCAGCTGGGACTAGAACCCGGTGTGCCGGCACCGCAAGGCGGAGGATTAGCCTGTTAAGCCACGGCGCTGGTCTTCAGCATCATTTTTTCTAGGTCTAAGAAGAATGTCTTTGGTATTTTGATTGGTATCACATTGAATCTATCAATTGCTTTCAGAAGAATGGACATTTTGATGATACTGATTCTTCCAATCCATGAACATGGAAGATTTTTCCATTTTTTTGTATCTTCTCCTATTTCTTTCTTCAACATTTTGTAGTTTTCATTATAGAGATATTTGACATCCATAGTTAAATTTATTCCAAGGTATTTGATTTTTTTTTTTTTGCAGCTATTGTGAATGGGGATTTACCTTAGAAGCTCAATCTCAACCTTAGCATTGTCTGTGTATACAAAAGCTGTTGATTTTTGTATATTGATTTTATATCCTGCTACTTTACCAAATCAGCTATGATTTCCAATAGTCTCTTAGTTGAGTCCTTGGATCCGCTACACATAGAATCATGTCATCTGCAAATAGGGATAGTCTGACTTCCGCCTTCCCAATTTATATTCCTTTGCTTTCTTTTTCTGCCTAATGGCTCTGGCTAAAACTTCCAGGACTATATTGAATAGTAATGGTGAGAGTGGACATCCCTGTCTGGTACCAGATCTCGGTGGGAATGCTTCCAAGTTTTCCCTATTCAATAGGATGCTGGCTGTGGGTTTGTCATAAATTGCCTTGATTGTGTTGAGTAATGTTCCTTCTATACCCAATTTGCTTAGAGTTTTCATGATGAAAGGATGTTGTATTTTATCAAATGCTTTCTCTGCATCTATTGAGATAATCATATGATTTTTGTTCTTCAGTCTTTTAATGTGATGTATCACATTGATTGATTGGTGAATGTTGAACAATCCCTGTATAACAGGGATAAATCCCTCTTGGTCTGGGTGGATGATCTTTCTGATGTGTTGTTGGATTTGATTAGCTAGAATTTTGTGTCTATGTTCATCTGGGAAATTGGTCTGTAATTCTCTTTCTCAGTTGCATCCTTTTCAGGTTTAGGAATTAAGGTGATTATGACTTCATAGAAAGAATCTGGGAGGATTCCCCCCTTTCAATTCTTCTGAATAGTTAGAGAAGAATTTGAATTAGTTATTTAAATGTATGGTAGAATTCAGCAGTGAATCCATCCGGTCCTGGGCTTTTCTTTGTTGGGAGGGCCTTTATTACTGTTTCAATTTCTGTCTCAGTTAAGAGTCTGTTTAGGTTTTCTATGTCTTCATGGTTCAATTTAGGTATGTTGCATGTGTCCAGGAATATATCCATTTCTGATAGATTTCCCTGTTTGTTGTCATACAACTCTTTGTAGTAATTTCTAATGACTCTTTATATTTCTGTGGTGTCTGTTGTTACATTCTCTTTTTCATCTCTGATTTTATTGATTTGGGTCTTTTCTTTTTTTAGTTAGTTGGGCTAATGGTGTGTCAATTTTGCTTATTTTTTTTTTTTAAAAAACAGTTTTTTGTTTTTGTTTTGAAGTCATCTAGTCCTGGGCTTTTCTTTGTTGGGAGGATATTTATTACTGATTAAATTTCTGTCTTGGTTATACATCTGTTTAGGTTTTCAATGTCTTCATGGTTCAGGTTAGGTAAGTTGTATGTGTCTAGGAATTATACATTTCTTCAAGGTTTCTGTTTGTTGGCATCTAGCTCTTTATAATAATTTCTGATGACTCTTTTTATTTCTCTTTTGTTACATTTCCTTTTTCATCTCTAATTTTATTAATTTGGGTCATCTTTTTTGGTTAGTTGGACCAATGGTAAGTCAATTTTGTTTATTTTTTCAAAATACCTGCTCTTCATTTTGCTGATCTTTTGTATTTTTTTTATTTTTGGTTTTACTTTTGTTGATTTCTTCTATAATTATCATTATTTCTTTTCTCCTACTAGTTTTGGGTTCAGTTTGCTGTGTTCTTCTAGATCCGTGAGATGCACTGATAGCTCATTTATTTGGTGCCTTTCCAGTTTCTTGATGTAGGCATCGATTGCTATAAACTTTCCACTTAACACTTTGTTTACTGTATCCTATAAGTTTTGATATGTTATATTGTGATCTTCTTTTGTTTCCAGAAATTTTTTTATTTTTCTTTTGTTTTCTTCTATGACCCATTGTTCATTCAGGAGCATGTTGTTCAGTCTCCATGTGTTTGTATATGTTCTAGAGATTCCTGAGTTGCTAACTTCCAGCTTCATTGCATTGTGGTCTGAGAAGAAGAAATGGTATGATTTTGATTTTTTTGAATTTGCTGAGACTTATATTTTATGGCCTCATGTGTTGTAAATCCTAGAGGAGGTTCATGTACTGCTGAGAAGAATATCTATTCCACAACTGTAGGATGAAAAGTTCTGTAGATATCTGTTAGGTCCATTTGGTCTATAGTGTCAATTAACTCTGCTCTTTCCTTGTTGATTTTCTGACTGATTGATCTGTCTATTGCTGAAAGTGGAGGATTGAAGTCCCCAATACTATTGTATTGGAGTCTAAGTCTCCCTTTAAGTTCCTTAACATGTCTTTTAAATAGCCTGGTGCCCTGTAATTAGGTGCATGTACATTTATAATAGTTAAATCTTTCTGTTGAATTGGTCCCTTAATCATTATATAGTATCCTTCTTTGTCTCTTTTAACAGTTTTTGTTTTAAACCATATTTAGTCTAATATTAGGATGGATACACCACCTCTTTTTTGGTTTCTGTTAACATGGAATATCTTTTTCCATCCTTTTACTTTCAGTCTGCATGCATCTTTGTTGGTGAGAAGTGTTTCTTGTAGGCAGCAAATACATGAGTTTTGTTTTTTAATCCATTCAGCCAGTCTGTGTCTTTCAACTGGAGAGTTGAGGCCATTTACATTCAAGCTGACTATTGATAAGTAACACCTTTGCCCTGCCATTTTTTCCATAAATATTCCTATTTTTTACTTTGGATTTCCTTTGTCCTTTTTCTGGGAGATTTCCTTCCTTTACCTTCTTCTATTATGACGACCATGTTTCTGTGTTTCTGTGTTTCTGTGTATAACACATCCTTAAGCATCTTTTGCAGGGCAGGACGAGTGGGGACAAATTCTTTCCCATTCTGTGTGTCATGGAAGGTCTTTATTTCACCTTCATTCATAGAGAGCTTTGCAGGGTATACTATTCTGCATTGACAGTTTTTTTTTTTTTCTCTTAAGACTTGGACCATATCTCATCATTCTCTCCTAGCCTATAGGATTTCTGATGAGAAGTCTGCTCTGAGTCTAATTGGAGATCCTCTGAAAGTAATCTGGCGATTCTCTTGTGCACTTTTTAGGGTCTTTTCTTTATGTTTTACTGTGGAAGAGTTTGATTACAATGTTTCATAGTGAAGATCTTTTCTGGTCATGTCTATTAGGAGTTCAATGTGCTTCCTGTACTTGGAGGATGTCCCTTTCTTTTTCCAAATTGGGGAAATTTTCTATTATTATTTCACTAAGAAGGCCTTCTAATCCTTTCTCTTTTTCTATGCTTTTAGGAACTCCTAGAACCAACATGTAGGGTTGTTTGATAACTTCCTGTAAATTCCCAACAGCGTTTTTTAGTTTTCTAATTTTTTCTTGTGTTTGTACAATTTCTTGTACTTTGTCTTCTACATCAAATATCCTTTCTTCTGATTCAATGATTCTGTTGTTAAGGTTCTCCACTGTTTTCACTCTATTTTTTTTTATTTGTTCTATTGAATTAATCATCATTTCCAAGATTTCATTTTCATTTTTTTTTTTGACAGGCAGAATGAACAGTAAGAAAGAGAGACAGAGAGAAAGGTCTTCCTTTTTTCCGTTGGTTCACCCCCCAATGGCCGCTGTGGCCAGCGCGCTGCGGCTGGTGGACCATGCCTATCCTAAGCCAGGAGCCAGGTACTTCTCCTGGTCTCCCATGCGGGTGCAGGGCCCAAGGACTTGGGCCATCCTCCACTGCACTCCTGGGCCACAGCAGAGAGCTGGACTGGAAGAGGAGCAACCGGGACAGAATCTGGCACCCGTACCGGGACTAGAACCTGGTGTGCCGGCGCCGCAGGCGGAGGATTAATCTATTGAGCTGTGGCACTGGTTTTGATCTTTTTTTAAGATCTCAATTTTGTGGGAGAAATTTCCTTTCATGTCATGTATGGATTTTGTTAGTTTGTGCATTTGCTTCTGATTACTTCTTAGTAATCCTATGATCAGTTTTTTGAATTTCATTTCTGGTATTTCTTCAGTCTCATCATCTTCACAATCTACTATTGAAGTGTTGTGTTCTTTTAGGGACATCATATTGTCTTCCCTATTCTTGTTTCTTAAATTGGTGCATTTGTTATTTGGCATTAGTGGAGATACTCATTGGTTTTTCTCTCCCCCCCCCACCCCCATCCGCCCCCGGCAGCTTTTATCTTTGGATGATGTCTGTGATTACTTAAGTATCTACTTTCAGGGAGTACCTAGTAGTATGTGGTGGTTTTGGCCTGGGAGCTCCGTTCAGTGCTTCAGGGTGAAGGGCATGTCTGAGATGACACACCCAGGTTTGGTGTGGTAAATCTCCTTTTTTGTTTTATCAGAGGGGAGGGGAGGTTTCTTCTTGTATGTTGTCATAGACCCTTCTGAGCTTCTCTCCTCAAGGGAGACCAGTGCCTGGGCGCCACCCCCAGTGGGTATATTATTCATCTGCCCTGCCAGAAGAACCACACAAAGGATTTGTGAAGTCTTCAGTGTAAGCTCACATTCCCCAGCAATGTTCCTTGCCAGGTAACCAGAGAGCTCTGATTGTGTAGAACCTCCCACAGTGACTGCCCAGTGTCCCAACCATACCTTGAGTTCTCTCATGCAGCCTCAGTGTTTTCACAGTCCCAGCACACAAGCCTCCCCCAGTACCAAACACTCAGCCCCTTGTCTGTACTCCCCGTCAGACTCATGAGTCTCCACTTGTCTGGTTGCTAGGTAGGAAATGAGCTGGCAAAGCTGTTACTTATGTCCAAGATGGTGCCTTCTCTCTGTCAGCTTGTTACAGGACACTTTTGCAGGATGACTGGGGAGAGACAAAACGTGCCGCCTCTTTGTTTTTTCTCTTCTGGTTTGGCATTATCCCCAACAGGGCTCCAAGCTGGATTCCCTCGAGGCTATCCCTGCAGCTTGTTCATCAGGGCTCCTGCAGTCTGGTCTCACCTCCATCTCCAACACTGGTGGGGAGGCTCTCAATTGCTGGGGTCCTAAGTTGTGAGCAGTCTCAACTTCCATGTAGGTTCACTCTGTTCCTCCAATTTGTGTAGAGTTTCCTGTGCTGTTTTCTCCCTAACTCTTCCCTGAGACTCCTTAATTCCATTTTGAAAGTACTTGAACAATAATAGCAAATCTTTATTTCCATTGTAGTTAAGAAATAGGCATGTGATTTTAACATAAGTGTTGAAATGTAATAGAAGTATCAATTCTATACCATAAAAATAACCTAAGGAATACTGAAGACTAGATCTACATTATTTAAATTAACCCTGGAGTTACACACTATTTTCTACTCTATTTTTGTAATCTTTGTGTTTTGAACTCTCTAGTGCAGATTTGAATAAGAAATTTTTCTCCCCAAGAGTAAGCTTTGACTTCATTTTGCCAGATATTGATCTTTATTCTCCATCACTGATGCATTTCACAAAAGCTTGTTTTGAGCAAATACAAATGCATTTACTAATTCATAAATATTTTTGTATTTTCTGTGTTTCTCGTGCTGTGTTCAACTTTAGCAGTGTAACATTGAGCAGATCAGGCAGAATCATGTTTTTTATGGGATGGACAGCAAACCTGTAAATGATTATTCTTCATTTGAAGCCCCTATTTTGCCTTGAATAACAAATCGGTAGGTGAATCTCAGAACATATTTTAAATGTCATTGTTTGAGCAAATTTAATAAGACTGTAAAATCGAGCTTAGATATTTGTCCTGGGTACACAAGGAGTGAAGGATGGCTAAAAATGGGACTACAAAAAATTTTGACTGAGGAATTTAATTCATTTACATTAAGGGTTAGTGTTTATAGATAAGAATGAATATCTGAGATTCTGTTGATTGGTTACTGATTATAACTGCTCTGTTAAAGTTGTACTGTTACGTGTTTTCATTATGTTTGCTTCTAACACATGACTCCCTTCAGAGGCTTGCCTTTTAGTGTAACAGGTGAAGCCATGACCTTTGACTCCAGAATCCCACATGAGTGCTGGTTCGAGCCCCGGCTGCTCCACTTCCAAACCAGCTCCCTGCTAATGGTTTGGGAAAAGCAGCAGAAGATGACCCAAGTGCTTGGGACCCTGCACCCACATGTGAAGCCTGGAATAATCTTCAGGCTCCTTCTTCTTTGGCCTGGCCTAGCCCTGGCTGTTACAACCACTTGCGGAGTGAACCAATGGATGAAATACCTCTCTGTATTTCTCTCTCATTCTGTTTCTTTCTCCTTCTATATTTAACTCTGCATTTCAAATAAATGGAATAAATCTGTTAGGAAAAAGACTACAGACTAAAAGCTGTCAAACTCCAAATAGTCATCAGACAAGACTTCCAGCCCATTCCATTGGACTACCTGAGCAGCCCTCTGGACCGAGCAGGACAGTCTTTCCAAGGCCACTGTCACACACCATAAGACAGATAGCAAGAGGAAATACCCAAATCCTCCTCGACGCCCACATGCCAGCTTTGAAGAAGTTACAGAAAATGGAACTCCATCCATAATCCCAAAGAAGAATTTTGGGTATTACCTCTTTAGGGGGAATGTTAAGTAGGAAGTCAGTTATGAGCTTATGTGTGTGTAACAGGCCTAAAGAGAAGACATCTATGTCCAGCATATACTGCATCTCAAGGTCATCCCGATGGTGTTTCAGGGGCAGCCAGGTATTCACATCCTGCCCTGCCCTGCCCCCTTCTACCTGATAACCTGCCAGGTGGAGGTCCCCACCCCTTCTGCCTGACAATCTTCCACAATCTCCCAGGTGCAGCCCAGTATCTGCATCTCAAACACCCTGCTCCCTTCCTCAGGTCTGATAACATTTGCATCCATAAAGTCCTTTGTTTCAGACCTTCAAGAGAGAAGTTTTTCTATTTACATCCAAAAAGCCCTTTGTTCCAAGAGGAGCAGAGGTGGGGAAGCAAGACCCATCTCCTTAAAAACCCCCAGCCTCAACTGGACTGCGCGCTCAGCCCTCTGCCTCTGCTGAGCTGCCCTCCTGGTCTGGCCAGGTGTATGCTCTCCACTCAAGCATGTAACCTCGCTCTTTCCTTCCCCCCAGTCCGAGCGACTGGGCACTCTCTCCCAGGTCCTGTCTGGAGAGGTGCCCATCTGTCCTTACGGATGTCCCTTCCCTAATAAACCTTGCTATTTTACCTCCCACTTAAAAAAAAAAAAAGACTACCTTCAGAATTCTTTGTAAGATGGTCTGTTGGTGGTTAATTTTCTTTTTTTGCTTATTTGGGAAGTACCTTATTTCTTCTTTACTTCTGAAAGATAGCTTCACTGAATATAATATTATTGGTTGGGAGTTTTTTTTTTTTTCCTTTAAGACTTTTAATATATCATCCCACTCTCTTCTGGCCTGTAGACTTTCTGCTGAGAAATCTGCTGTTAGCCTAATTGGTTTTCCTTTATATAATGTTGCCTTTGTCTTAATGTCTTGGGACTCTTTGCTTGTCCTTAACTTTTGATAATTTAACAATATTTCTTTGCGAAGATCTTTTTTTGGTTGAGTTTGCTTGAGGTCCTTTGTTCTTCCTGTGTCTGGATATCCATGTGTGTCTTTTAAGACTTAAAAATTTTTCAACTATTATTTCATTTAGTATGGTCTCAGCATCTTTTTTCCCTGTCATTTGAATATTTGATCACTTAATATATATTTCATGCTTGCCAGCTTATTTATTTACTTGAAAGAGGGATAGAGAAAGAGAGGGAGGGAGGGAGGGAGGGAGAGAGAGAGAGATCATCTATCTGCTGATTAACTCCCCAAATGTTTGCAAAAGTCAGGGCTGAGCCAGCTTGAAGCCAGGAGCCAGGAGCTTCATCCAGGTCTCCCAAGTGGGAGTCCAGGGGCCCGAGGCCTTGTGTCATGTTTCACTGTTTTTCCAGGTCATTAACAGGGAGCTGTATTGGAAATGGAGCAGCCAGGACTCTAACTGGCAGTGACATGGGATGCCAGCATTGTGGTTGGTGGTTTAACCCACTGTGCCAGAACACCAATCCCTCATGTTCTTTCTCTATTATTTTAACTATTTTTACTTGTCTGATTGGGTTATTTCAAATGTCTTGACTTCCAGATCAAAAAGCTTTCCTCCACTTGGTCTATTCTGCTGTTGAAGTCCCCAGTTATATTTTTTATTTGATTTATTGAAGATTTCATCTCCAAAATTTCTGGTTCTTGTTGATGATGTCCATCTTCTTTGTGAATGTTTGTTTATGCCATCTGTGGTTTTCATCATTTCTTTAAACAGTCTATCTGTATTCTCTTGTATTGCATTGATTTTCCTTACAATCATTATGTTTACTTCTATTTGTTGCATTTTGTAGATTGCCTTCAGATCAAGATCTATTTCTGAAGAATCACTATGCTCTTTTGGGACTGCCATGCTACCTTGCCTGTTTGTTTCCTGTGTCCCTACATTGACATCTGCATGTCTGGTGTAATAGTTCCTTCTTTGTGGAATAGATTTTATCTAAAAAGAGTTAATGTTTTAGATGGAATGCAGGATATCATTGGACTTGTTGCTATGTCCTTGGTTTTAGATGAGCTCATAAATGTTACCTTTGAGTGATTTCTTTTGATTTATTTAGTGTCAGCTGTATCTGTAAGTAACAGAGTCATTTAGTCTGTGGAATCTCATAGTGGTAGAAGTGTGACTTTGAGGTGAATGTGGACTTGTTACATTGTGTATCTTCAGTCCCTAGAGAGTTGGCTGTCAGTTAAACTAGGGATTGTGGCAGCCAGCGTGTTGTTCCTGGTGCAGAAGGATACAAAGGGGACTGTCCCTTTGTACCACTGTCAAGGCTGGGTGACGCTGGGCCTTGTGGCACCGATGGTTGTGTCTCGGACTGTGTGATGTGGCCAGGACTTTGTCCAGGTCCTGCTGGAAGAGTGTGACTGGTCCTGAGGCTTATAATACGGGACTGGGGGATGTAAACTGAACCATGCTCCAGTCCTACAGAGTGAATACAAGATAGATAGGAGATATGTTGCTGGGAGGTATGAGTTGGAGAGGTAGAATGCATGCAGGTTCTTCCTTCAGGCCCCACTGGGTAGATTCCAGTAGGTTTGAGGCAATTGGTACTGCCTGCTACAGTTCTGGAGTTGCAGCATATAGGGGGATCATTACCTAGATCTCTCAGGGTAGGAACCAGGTATTGTGACTATTAGTCACCACCTGCCTGAAGCAGGGTATTGCAGAAGAATGTTCCAGATGTTGTGAGTGAGTGCAAGCTGTTCTAAAGATTGTAATACCAATATCAACAGTCCTAACTACACAAAGCACAAATGGAAATGCCCCCAGTTCTCACTTGGAATGCAGTGATGATTGTGGGGCTTGTGCTTAGGTCTTGCAGCATCATGAGGTAGGAGACACGGAAGGAGCTTCCTAAGGGAGGGATCTTTTTTGTTGTTGTTGTTGTTTCTGGTTTTAATGGCTGTTTGTTGTAGCTCAAAGAAGCTGAGGGTATCTCCTCTGAATCTCACAGAGTGAGTGAACCCAGCTGTAAGGCTTACACTTCAAATTTGCACAGTTACAGAATGCCTGGTGTCTGCTCTCTGGCTCTGGTTCTGGTCACTTCTGGTCATGACAGAACTGCTTGTAGTTCACAGAATCAGAACAGAATTCCACAGTGACTTGCCACAGCCTGGAGTCTGGCACTCTGGGGGAATAGGGAGAGGAAGGAGGCAGTGCAACGTCCCTTTTCAAACCAGAGTACTCGCTCAAACCCCTGTCAGCTCCCCAAAGGCTGCACTTGAAGTCAGTGAGGACTGTGGAATTCTGCTTCATTTAAAACTGCCAGTGGAGAGGTGCTGCAACAAATCCTTCCCACCTGGAAGATAGCACTTCCCAGTGGCAGTCAGCTGCATAGTACTAGGGATGGCTGGCAATGCAGCCAACCCCAGAGTTGTGTGTGTCCTCTTTCCTCGCTGTCCCATGGGGTCTCTGTTCTCTTCTGTCACTTCTCCACTGAAACTTTCTCTGTGAGTCTGTCTCCTGGGAACGTGTTCCTGCCTTTGTTTTCCTGTTATCTTTCTGTGATGAGGTCAGTGTGTCTTCTCACTACTCAGTCATCTTGGATCTTCTCACAATCTCCTTTCTGTCTTTATTTTCTTGGCCAGAATTTTACTTTGTTGAATCCACACTAACAAAGTACTCTGGAGATAATTGCATATATATATATATATATATATATACACACACATATATACATATATATGAAAAACTGAAAACTCACTTTTGCAATTTCAAATAAAGATGAATGGTGTATATTTGGATGTAGAAACACACATGTACCCAAGCTTTAGTGTTAGATGGGCGTAAAGAATTCAGAGCCAAGACCCTCTTGTTATCAATGTGGAAACTAGTGTTCTAAAAGGTCACATTCTGGGGCCTGCGCCGTGGCTCACTTGGTTAATCCTCCGCCTGTGGCGCTGGCATCCCATATGGGCACTGGGTTCTAGTCCTGGTTGCTTCTCTTCCAGTCCAGGTCTCTGCTGTGGCCCGGGAAGGCAGTGGAGGATGGCCCAGGTGCTTGGGCTCCTGCAGCCGCATGGGAGACCAGGAGGAAGCACCTGGCTCCTGGCTTCAGATTGACCCAGCTCCGGCCATGGCGGCCATTTGGGGGTGAACCCAAGGAAGGAAGACATGTCTCTCTGTCTTTCTCACTGTCTAACTCTACCTGTCAAATTAAAAAAAAAGAGGGGTCACATTCCTTGCTTCAGATCATATTACCAGTGTCTTTGGCTGCTTTACTTAAAATAATATGAAGTAACATAGCTTGAGTACTTTTCAGGTGACAGACACTATACAAAGTATTTTATGTAGGAAACCTCATTTTGTCCCGATTATCAGTCTGTTGAGGTTGAGAGAAGTCATATCATCATTCTAGGCTGGAATATGTACTCAGATTAAGGAAAGTCTCAAAAACCTATGCTGATACTCTTTATACCTTGCTGCTACTTTACTGTCATTGAGACAGAAATTAATGCAGGAAAAATAAGCATGTATAGAAGGAATGGAAGAAACTGCAAGTCATGTTACAAGCGAAGTGCATTGGCATGGCCTGTATTCTACCTTAGACTTCAGATGTGGGTAATGAGTTGTCATTCAGTCCTCACACAACTTCCAAATCCATAATGTACATAATGACCTTGCATAATATCAAGTATTTTGTAGATCCTCAGAATGTCTGCCTTCTTTCCCCTGCTCCCTTAATGACAGTTTTATGAATTAAAATTTCATTTTATTTCAATTTTTGGTACTCAGCTCAAATGTTTATAGAATGACTTCTTGCACCAAAAATTGTGCTGGGTCATAGAAATAAATAAGAGAAGGTTGACAAAGATGAATGAACTAGCTTACTACTTAAGTATATTAGGAAGCATAAAATATAAAAAAGCTTTGAGACCTAAGTGAAGGGCCATCAAATATCAGAGCAACTGGAGGTGGAAATATAATGTCTAGTTTGAGGGATGTGGAGACATGTGTGGTAGCGGGGAATGAATGCATGAAGAACCTGCCATTTGAGAGGGAAGCGAATATGGAAGCCTAGGTAGAGAAGGGAGTTAAAGGAGACTATGATAAGATAATCGAGGACCCAATGGTGAGAGATAGATCTAAAGACAGAGCTGCAGAAGAGGAAGTACTTCTTGTATCTATAACATTAGTTCCTATGGATGAAACTTGGAAATCTTGAAAGTCTGATTCAAGCTATATAGAGCTTTGACTAGTAGGATAAGATATTGTTCCTTAATTTGTCATACAAAGATGAGACTAGCATAGTTTAATAAGCAGTCAGAATAAAAATGATCTGTTTTCCATTAGTAAACTTTTTAATTGTGTACTGGTATTTGGGGCTTCTGTTTGAAATTCTCTAACGAGTACAGACCATATATTCAATGGTATTTTTGGGTATGCTTTTTGTGAAGTGCTTCCACCTCTATTGCCAGTAACGCTATCCGGGTCTCCCAGGTGAGTGGCAGTTATTCAATTACTTGCGCCATCATTGCTATCTCTAGGATGTACCTGAGCAGGAAGCTGGGATTGGGCACTAGAACCTGGAATGTAGCTCAGGCACTCCACTGTAGGACTTGGGGGCCTTAACAAACCAGGATAAACACACAAATAGGATTTTTATTAATATTAAATTTAATCCAAAGATTAGGATGAAAATACCTAACAAATTGTTAGTAGTGGGTCTTCAACTTCATAAACATAAGTAAGTAGCCATTATTATGTGCGCTCCTCAAAAAGGCTATTACTGTAGAGTGTGGCTTTTTACCCTGCCCTTCAATGGTGTTAACAAAAAGCATGTTTATTTTTTTTTTTCATTCCTTGACATTTTGGTGGAAATAAATTGGTTTTATATCTACTACTTTTTAAAGTTGAATTTTCATTGTGTCCTTAATTTCAGTTTTTATACTTTTCAGCCTCCTTTTGATTGGATTGTATAGTTACTGGTAGTTTTTTGCCAAAATTCTCTCCATTCTGTCATTGAATTTCTTGAGCATATTAATCACAGCTGTTCTCACATAACTGGCCACTCTGGTGTGCGGATGGCCTCTGATTCTGTCCTGCTGTCTGCTTTCACACTTTTTCCTGGTCAGTTATGTTCCTTCACAGCCTCACTGTGGCAGTCATGGAGCTGTAATTTTTTCCACCTCCAACCTGCCTGTATTCTGCTGTGCAGCTGTGAATCTGCAAGGTCGTTTCTGATTTGCCACCTGCCTACTGGGCTGTGCCAATAGCAGATACCCAACTGGAAGGTTAGAGGAAAAAGGAACTATTGCTGTCCTGTCTCCATCAATTCCTCTTTGCACTGTTTCTTCACTCAGGAGCAGGTGTTTAGGTGGTAGCAGGTTTGTGCAGTGTCCATTTTTTCAGATGAACACAGAACCAGCCTGGACAATGCCTTGTCCACGAAGACTGGGTATTGGCCCCGGCAAGATTTCTCTCTCAGGCTCAGGGAAACAGCAGGTGCTTCTCCTGTCTTGGTTTTGCCTTTTCAAACCTCTCAGAGGCCTCTATCCTGTTTAACATTCCCAACTTTTCCCTTTGTTCCCCAGTTGTAAGTGAAGTCGCTCCTTCTGTATTTGCTACCTAAGTGTTCTCTCTCTCCCTCCCTCCCTCCCTCCCTTCCTCCCTCCCTCCCTCCCTCCCCCTCCCTCTCCATCCCTCCTTCTCCTTCTCCATCTCCCCTTCCTCTTTCTCTCTCCCCCTCCCTCCAGGTCTTTAATTCTCACTGAAAAATTTTTCAAAATAAACTTTCACTGAAAGATGTGGTATCATTTCTGTTTTCTAACAAGACCCTGACCCAACACACTTTGTTTTTGTTTCAACGGATATTAGGTTTTCTGAATTATGCAGTTTCGAGATTTAAAATGTCCTAGGAATGCCATTACTAAGGGACGCTCTTAAACCATTATTCCAAGTGGTTCAAAGTTGAGTCCTTGTAGGATCTGGTGTATATCTAGTGAACAATTAGGTTTAAAATGCAACCTTTTGTGATTACAGTTTAATTTCATTTGTGAGCAAGAGTTGCCTCTAAACTCCATCTTTACTCCCAGATTATAAGACTTCAGGCAGCATCAGCCCCAAGCTAATACCCAGATTTTGTAGCCTCTTGATTTTTTTTATTTTATTATTTATCTATGAGAGAGACAGAGACAGAGAGACAGAGACTGAGACAGAGAGAGAGAGAGAGAGAGAGGAAGCGAGGGGAGAGAGAGAGAGAGAGAGAGAGAGAAAGAAACAGGAACTCCCCCATCTCCTTAAATGCCTGAAGCAGCAGGGCAGGGAGCAGGCCAGACTGGAGCCAGGAACTAGGAGCCAGGGGATGGAGCGACCCAGGTACTAGCACAATCTCTGCTGCCTCCCAGGATCTGCATTAACAGAAATGCTGGAATCGGGACCAGAACCCAGGGATGGAGCCCAGGAACTCTGATAAGGGATGTGGGCATCATTATCAGCATCTTAGCTGCTGAACAAAACAGCCATTAGCTTCAGCTTTTAAATCAGCAAATGCCTTGAAAAGCAGCTCCTAATGGTGGGTACATAACTGCATTTCCCGCCTTTCTGGAATTCTGGCCCTAAAAAAACTGATTTCCTTAGTAGGTCTTCTATGACTTCAAGAAGTTAGAAACATTTTTTTTTTGTCAGAATTATTCAGTTTTGGCTGGAGCCGCGGCTCATTAGGCTAATCCTCCACCTGCAGCGCCAGCACCCCGGGTTCTAGTCCCAGTTGGGGTGCCGGATTCTGTCTCGGTTGCTCCTCTTCCAGTCTGGCTCTCTGCTGTGGCCCTGGAAGGCAGTGGAGGATGGCCCAAGTGCTTGGGCCCTGCACCCTCATGGGAGACCAGGAGGAAGCACCTGGCTCCTGGCTTCGGATTGGCACAGCGTGCTGGCCGCAGTGGCCACTTGGGGGGTGAAGCAACAGATAAAAAGACCTTTCTCTCTGTCTCTCTCTCTTTCTCACTGTCTAACTCTGTAAAAAAAAAAAAAAAAAAGACTCAGTTTTCTCATTTGGGAAGGCTAGGAGCAAACAAGCTGACGTCTCTCTCCCCCTTTCAATGCCAAAGGGAAATTTAATGGTTCTGTTTTCTTCCACTTCTTCCAACTTGCACTATTAATGACATTTCCTAATCATATAATATGAAACGTAGGGAGTCTTCCCAAAATTCCATCATGGTTTCCTAACATTTCCAGATATATTCTCTTTAGGGAAAAAGTGAGTGAAAAGCTTAACCTAACTATCAAATACTCAAATGGGACTGTCGGAATGCATTGATTTAAAAACTCAAATGTGTCCATTCCTGGATCAAGAACTTTATCAGGCAATGATGTGAGAGGCAGAAACTCTTAATTATCTGTTTGTTTTACATTTAGCATAGTAAATTTTAGATTTTCAGGGATGTCACCATCACCATAGCTTCCAATTACCAATTCAAAAGTGAAATTGAGATTAACCATCCTGTATTATATGTACATTGTAACAAAGCAGACCTAGAAAATTATGTTGGAGGAAAAGGTTTAAATTATGCAGGATCAATTTTGAAATATTTTGGTTAAATTATAGGAAATGAAATACACAATAAAATCTCAAATGTTTTACAATTACAGAATACATAATTTGGCTCTGATAAAGGATTGAATAAAATTATGTGTAATTGCTGTACTTTTCTAGAGTTTTCTAATATCTGTAACAATATAAATGTGATAATTAGAGCATAGTTTTAAAAAGAATAAAGAAATCTATACGTATCCAAAACCATCATGTTGCATACCTTAAACAATGTGCAATTAAATTAAAAAAGAGAAGTTAGATCCTTTTCAGTGTTAACTTACCATCTAATTAACCATTCAATTGCTTGGACTTCATTAACAATACTCCTCCCTGTGCTCAATGATACACCTTGCAGCTGTTTTCATCCAGTGTCTTCCCCCTAATTTCCAAGAATTTAAGTTTCCATTTGCATGAATTAGTTTCAGTGTTCTCAGTGTCCCCTAGAGAGATAGACATTAATAATGTGATGTTTGTTGGCCAAATGCAGAGGCCATGTAGTGTGCTGGGGTACAAATGCAGAACATTATGGCCATTCTGGAGAGCAAATATGGCAGTACATAGTCAAATTTAAAAGTGCAGATACACTGTGACACAGCAATCTAAGCACAGGTTCATAAAGAGACATGGGTCAATATGCTTAGAGCTGTAGGCAATCATTATTAAAAGAAAGGGCAGCATAAGTTGGCGAATTATAGAATATCCTATTGCAGGTAGAAGCAAAAATTACATACACACACAAACCAAATTATTTTACAAATAGTGCTGAGAAATTAAAAAAATAATACATAGACATAATTCTGTATCATATATAAACACTGAAAAATACATACAAGGTGCATGCATTTGGCACAGCAGTTAAGACACCTATTAGAATGCCCATCTCCCGTATTGGAGTGCTGGGTTCAAGCCTTGGCTCTGCTCCCAATTTCCAGTTTCCTGCTAATGTGTACCCTGGGAGGCAACAAGTGATTATCCAAGTATTTGGGTCCCTGCTACCTGTGTGGGAAAACTGGATTGAGTCCCTAGCTCTCGGCTTTGTCCTGGCCACTGCAGACATTTGGGGAGAAAACTAGCAGATAGGAAATACCTGTCCGTCTCTCTCTGCCTCTCAAATAAACAAATACATAAATAAAAAATTTAAAACATAAATTGATATATTATAAAATATTTAAAAATAGCTGAAAATCAGATCTTAAAATTATTTCCTCACTATATGCATTTTATAAAGACATAATAATACACAAATATATTTTTGACCCATTATTATGGGGGTTTGTAGCTGGGAGAAGAATATGTTTTAGAATTGGGGTCCACAGGTGCCAGCACTGTGGCATAGCAGGTAAAGCCATTGCCTGCAGTACTGGCATCTCATATGGGCACTGGTTTGAGATCCAGCTGCTCTACTTCCATCCCAGCTCTCTGGTATGGCCTGGGAAGGCAAGAAGATGGCTTAAGTCCTTGGGCCCCATACTCATGTGGGAGACCCAAAAGAAGCTCCTAGCTTTAGATCAGCTCAGACCATTGGCAGCCATCTGGAAAGTGAATCAGTTGATGGAAGAACTTCCTCTCTCTCTGTGTGTGTGTGTGTCTGTCTCTCTCTTTCTCTCTGCCTCTATCTGTAGCTCTGCATTTCAAATAAATAAATCTTTAAAAACAAAACCTGTAAAATGGCATGGGTTTGGACAACAGGTAGTTTCTTTAGCAACAACGAAAAAAGAATTGGGGTCCATGGAAATAAAAAAAAAGAAACTAATAGAGAAACAAATGACAACTCTCTATTGAATTAAGAAATATGAATAATTTTCATCTGCACTGATTAAAAAGAAAAGTAAAAGTCATTTAAATGTACAAAAAATACAGAAATAACAAAAAGAAATTATTGAGATTTGGCCATATCACAATTCTCAATACGATGGAGGCAAGCAATTAGTTTTTTCCTTCCTAATTTTCTCAGTGTATTTAATATTTGGTTCCAGAGTTTGGTTCTCATAATTAAAATGTTTTCCTGCTGTTTTGAGTATGTTAGGTAAAGATAATGTAACTTAACCTTAACATATAGTACCCTCAATTATTGTAAGCAATAGCTTCTCTTTCAAATTGACTTTGGATAGTACTTTAAAACAACTTCTCCCCAAGCAGCCGTCTAAATCTCAGAGCACAGTGTCAATAGTGTGTCATATTTACCCAATGCGAAGTTGGGTGCAAATTTTCTTTTGGCTTTTCACTGTAATGATGTAGCTGGCACAGAGCTACTACTACCAGCTGAGGCCAGACCCCCTTCTTTAGTGTTTATTAAGCAGTAGCCAAAACCTGCCCTCCTGTCTGATTATCACAGCTGTGTCAGGACCACAGCCCGTAGTTGTTTTGTGCAGGTTGTTTGTTGTCCCAAGATGTACAACCAGGAGGATAATAAGGACTAAAATGCAGCTGGCTCTCTGTAACCTAGCTGTGCACGCACACATTATTTCCTTCCAGGAGGAAGTACTTTATCTAATTTATTTAGGGAGGTTATGCAGGTTAGCGGCATCTCTATTAATGTCTCACTTAACTCCATGATTTTGTAAAGTGACCCCCATTCCTTTTAATCTCTTTTTTTAGCCCATACCTGCTCCCAGACCAGGGACAAGAGACTCTGTAGGACTTTTTCCCCCATGGAGAGTCTGTATACTTGTCTTCATCCAAAGCCATGTGAGAGAGGCTGCAAACTACAAGTCAGTGGAATTGAGTCCTTTATTTTTTTTAAAGCTTTATATATTTATTTGAAAGAGTTACAGAGAGAAGGAAAGGCAGAGATAGAGAGGGGGAGGGAGGGATGGAGGGAGGTGTCTTCGATCTGCTGGTTCATTCCCCAGTTAGCTACAACGGCCAGAGCTGTGCCGACCCGAAGCCAGGAGCCAGGAGCTTCTTCCAGGTCTCCCACATGGATGCAAGAGCCCAAGGACTTGGGCCATCTTCCACTGCTTTCCCAGGCCATAGCAGAGAGCTGGATCAGAAGTGGAGCAGCCGGGATTCAAACTGGCACCCATATGGGACACTGGCACTGCAGGTGGCGTCTTTACCTGTTATGCCACAGTGCCAGCCCCAGAATTGGGTCTTTGTACAAAAGGAATCATTGGTGTCTCCCTCTCATTCTGCTACATTGCTCAGCTGTGGAATCTGCAGGTTGAGAATGGAACGAAAATGAATCCTAAGTTCTTGACAAATGCTGACATATGTTCCCTGGAATTGGAGGAGAGTTCCCAAAGAGACCAAGCACTGCTTCTTACCTGGAGGTGTTTGAAGGCAGGACTGCCCAGATCAGTGGACTATTGGATTCACTAGGTAGAATAATTAGGAAGGAGAAGATGGGAACTCACACCCAGTGAATTTCTCATGCAAAAGAGTCAAATGAAAGAATCAAGTCAACATCACAGAACCAAGGCCAGGGCCATTAGGTTGCCCACTTGACTTCTGAGAGATAAGAACCCTCCATAAAGAAGTAAGTGTGTGTAAATATGGAGAGGAAAGGAGATATATCACTTCTATTTTGAGTGCTTAGCAATGGAAAGAGCCAGAGTAGAACTTAACATCTGCCTCCAAAAAATTACTCGTACCTTTGCAGCAGTCACCACCTTCGTGGGTAATGTGAGTATCATCAGAATCAAAGTGAGCCTCTGGATTCCTCCCATGCGGCTGACACCCTCCCTTCTCTCCAAGTCCTTCCCATTCCCTGCCCCTGTGCATCTAGCCTAGACATAGAGGTGGAGGGAAAGAGACCTTCCAAAAACAGACCAGGCAAACACCAGTCTCTGTATGGTGAGAGGATCTGGGATCAAATTACATATCCCATTCCCATTCCAAGTCCTCCAGAGGGAGGCCTGTTCAGCAATTAGAATGTTTGATGTTTGAATTGCATTTGCGATTGGAAATTTAAATCCATCAGGGCTGAGTGACTTCTATGGTCACCCAAAATGATTGCAAAAGCAGTAGAATCTGCCTCACTTAGTATTAAGGTATCATAAAATGAGGTGTGACAAAATATGGTTGAATATGGCAATTGAAGAAAGAATAATAAATTATTTTACACTTGAATTTCAAGATGTCCAATACAGTAAGGAAATACCAGTTATCAAGCAAACTCATAAATACATAAAAAGAACTCCTGTTAAAAGATACCTTCTATCGGAGGGGATTTCTGGTCTTTGAAAGCTTCCCTATCAGCAGCTTCTCTTGAGAAAACCCTTTGTAAGATTTATAAGAGGGAAGCTTGGACTACTTTTCAGTCCCTTTGCCATTTGTTTATCCACAAAGCTTCTCCTTGCTTTGTGTGGGCCTGGGCAACAGATGCTGTGTGTGTTGAAGTGGAGGGTGAGATTCAGTATAGCAGATAAATGTTCTCATATGAAGAGACTAGAGTGTAAAGATCCAAACTGAACCAAAAGCCAACACCCAAACGATGGAAGTTAAACAGGTCTAAATGGCATGAATGGATCGTGCCACTCTTGTACTGAAGCCTGCCAATAGCATTTGAAAGCTTTTAGAGTAAATGCAAGTTACACTCCTTCTATCCATGGTGTGACGATCTTACATAATGTGACTCTTCCATCCGGGTATTCACTTAGACCCCTTTCCTCTCCGTCTGCTCTGCTTCTACAGTAGTCATATGGTACTGCTTACAAACTACTTAGCCTTTTCTGTGTCAGGGTTTGTCCTTGACATTTGCTGTTCCCCAAATGCTCTTAACATATTTTACAGGATGGTAATCCAACTCAACTTCCGTGCATAGTGACTTGCCCACTCTGGTTTTCCTGGGGGCTTCCCCAATTACAGCATTCAAAGTTTCCCTGCTGAGAAACCACTTGGTATGAGCAAATCTACATGATCAGGCATCCCACCGTCAGGCCTCTCAGATTTAATGCCACCTCCCCACATGGATAGTACCTCAGCACCTTGTTTAGCCTCTGAACAAAAACATGAATTAAATTTAATGATACATTTTTAAAAACTGTAAAAAAATATAAACTGTAATCAATGCAAACAACAAGTTGCATACTGGGGTCAAAAGTTTGCCCCTTTTGTCACAGTTAACATGCCAAGAAAAAAGAAAAAATTCAACAGAATTCATGGGAAAAAAAAAAAAACAGTGCAAATGATTCAACAGCCTGAAGCCATGCTCAACCTCACTTATAAAAGGGAAATGCAAATTAAAACATCAGAACCATATAATTTCTTATCTACTAGCCAGATTTGCAAACTTGGATAGCATACCTTATTTGCGAGGCTGTGGGGAAACTGGACTCATATTTTTCTGGTGGGGTTGCAAAATGGTACACTTGTGGTCAACAATTTAGCAAGGTCCAGCCAAGTAAGATCCCTGTTTTCTCTTTGACCTGGTGATTCCGCTTTCAGGAATCTATTCCAAATATATATACATAAAAATCTAAACTATTTATTGAAAGATTATTAGAAATAGCAAAAGGTCAGATGCAAGATTGAGTCGGTGACTAAATTGTTAATACAAGAATTTTTGAAAGTGAACATCAGGTGTCATATTTCTGAAGGAATGTTTAAGACAGCAGACACTGTTTAGGTTAGGTAACCAAATACTGTGGTAAAACTAAGACCTGGAAAAGAAAGCAGAAACCTATTTTATGTAATCCTTTTTTTTGCCTGCCACCAGTTAGAAATGGGAGAAGGATAGGGACAATTTCAAAGCCCAAGGAGTGTTGTAATTTCTCCCCAAAGTCAATTTAATGTATTGTTGTACCTGAGCAAGTGCAAACAGAGGAGTGACACACACTGATAACATTTGATGGTCCTTTATTTCCGGAAGCCAAGAAGTGGGCTCATGCTGTAAAGAACTCTTGACCCTGAAACCCAAAGCAACACGGTATATAAAGGCAAAAACCACAAATCGAGAGGGGAATACATGGTTACTGGAGTCAAACTAACCTAAAGACTATGCGAAACTAATATCAATTATAACAATTCTAGTTACAATCTTAACAATTTCAATTATAATCTTGACATGAATCCAGGTATTGGCCTAAATCATATGAAGGACATAGACAAATTACAATCTTATTATTAACCCAGGTACAGCCCGTTTTTAAGCTTGAGCGATCATGCTAGGGGGTTTCTACACTTTGCCGAGTGAGCTGTTGTCCGAGTATTTTAGATCAGAGTCTCACCATGGGGGGAGAGGAGGTGCTTTCTCAAGATGGAGTCTCAGGTGCTCCAAAATGGAGCCCCTGCTGTCAAGGTGTTACTTCAGTATAATGAAAAGGGAAACAGTTTTCTTGCTCAAGTATCCCTCCATTTCTCTGTCATATACGCAGAATCAAATGTATATTGTTCAAGCAAAAAAACCAAATTCTGTGCAGGGAAATTATTTTCCTATTAAAATCAGATGTGAAGTGTCAAAAAACTAATTTTATAAAACCACTAATCTTATAAAAGAGAAAAACGAAACTCAGAGAAGTTGAAGCATTTTTATAAAATCACATGGCTCGAGTTGTAGCCATATAGATTTGGATAGGATCAGCAGTCAGTGATTATTTTCACTGCTGGTCTTATTTGTTATTGGTCTTTTCAGGATTTCTGTTTCTTCTCTACTCGGTCTTGGTAGATGGCATTTTTCCAGGTATTTACCATTTCCTCCAGGTTATGCATTTGTTGGCTTGTGATTTTTCATAATGGTACCTTATGATCTTCTTTATTTCTTAGGCATCCATCATAATGTCTTCACTTTCTTTTTTATTTTGTTTACCTGCATAATTTTTTCCTTAAACTAGCTGATTCACCAGGTTTTTTTTTTTTTTTTTATTCAAAAACCAATACCTACTTTCATCAATTCTTTTTATGGTTTTCTGTTCTCTAGTTGATTTATTTCTGTTGTGATTTTTATTTTCACCTTTCTGTTAATTTTGGATTTAGTCTGTTTTTCTTGTTTCTTGAGGTATAACATTAAACTACGTATTTTGAATCTGCTTATTTTTTAAATCTGAGCGGCAGACACACACATACATCATCCATAGGCCCACTCCCCAAATGCTCCACCCAGTAATGGCCAGGCCTGGGCCAAACTGAAGCCTGAAGCAGGAAAGTTTTTAATCCAGAATGCCCAAATAGTTGGTGGGGACTCAATTACTTGAGTTATTACAGATGGCTCCCGAGGTCTGCATTAGTCAGGATCTAGAGCCGGGTACGAACCCAGGCACGCCAACATGGGTCACAGGCGTAACTGGCCTCTTACATCTTACCTGGCTAGAAGCCCACACCTTCTATTTTAGTAGAATTTATAGTAATAATTTTTTTTTAGAACCGCTTTTCCTGTATCCTATAGGTTTAGGTATGTCATGTTTTTATTTTCATTTTTTAGTTTCCTTTTTGATTTCTTATTTTATCCATTGGTTGTTCAGGAAGGTGCTTAATTTCCACACAGTTGGGAACTTTAAGATTTATCCTGTTTCCTAGTTCAATACCAGTGTGGTCTAAAATTATGCGAGGATTGGGTGTTGGGTGATTGGTTAAGACTTGGCTTGAGGTGTCTGCATCTCAGAGCGGAGTGCCTGTGTTTGTGTTCGGGCTCCCTTTTCAGTACCAGTTTCTGCTAATGCATCCCTGGGAGGAAGCAGCTCATGGCCCAAGTACTTGAATCCATGCTGTCCATGTGGTAGACCAAGATTGTTTTATGGGCTTCTGGTTTTAGCCTGGTCTAGTCCTGGCTATTATGGACATTTGGTGGACATTTGGGCAGTGAACTAGCAAATGGAAAATCTTTTTCTGTCTAACTGTCTCTGTCTCTTATCTCTCCCTCCCCCATTCCCTCCCCCATCCTATAAAATAAAAAGAAAATAAATGGACCGGTGCTGCAGCTCAATAGGCTAATCCTCCGCCTGAGGCGCCAGCACACTGGGTTCTAGTCCCAGTCAGGGTGCCGGATTCTGTCCCGGTTGCCCCTCTTCCAGGCCAGCTCTCTGCTATGGCCTGGAAGTGCAGTGGAGGATGGCCCAAGTCCTTGGGCCCTGCACCTGCATGGGAGACCAGGAGAAGCACTTAACTCCTGGCTTCGGATCAGCGCAGTGCGCCAGCTGCAGTGGCCATTGGAGGGTGAACCAATGGCAACCGAAGACCTTTCTCTCTGTCTCTCACTGTCTACTCTGCCTGTCAAAAAATAAAAAAAGGAAATTAATGAGGGGCTGGCACTGTGGTGTAGCAAGCTAAAGTCCCAGCCTGCAGTGCCAGCATCCCATATGGGTGCTGGTTCATATCCCGGCTGCTCCACTTCTGATCCAGCTCCCTGCTATGACCTGGGAAAGCAGTAGAAGATGGCCAAAGTCCTTGGGCCCCTGCACCCGTGTAGGAGTCTCAGAAGTAGTTCCTGGCTCCTAGCTTTGGATGGGTGTGGCTCCAGCTGTAGCGACCAATTGGGGAGTGAACCAATGGGATGGAAGATTTCTCTCTCTGCCTGCCTATATTACTCTGCCTTTCAAATAAATAAATACATCTTTTAAAAAAGAAATGAATAAATGTAAAAAGAACCATGAAAGACCAAACAATGATATTTCATAGAAAAACAAAATTACACTGGAAATGATTTCAGTCTTCTTAAATTTGTGAAGACTTCTTTTGTTACTTAACATATTTTCTACCCTGGATAAAGCTTAATATGCACTGGAGAAAAAAAACCTGTGTTCTACTACTAGAAGGTTCTGTGTGTGTCTTTGAGGTCCATTGGGTCAAAAGTGCAATCTAAGTCCAGTATTTCCTTGTTAATTTTCTGTCTAGTTTATTCATTGTTGCAAGTAGGATATTCATGTCCTCTACTGTTGTGGTATTGCTGGGTATTTATCCCCTCACATCTGTTAATGGTTATTTATATATTTAGGTATTCCAGTGCTGGGTGCATATTCATTCACAATGGTTATGTCCTCTTGATGAACTGACCAGTTCATCGCTAACTAATAGTTATTTGTCTTTTGCAACAGGGTTTAAGTGCATTTTATCAAGTGTAAGATACAAGGTTTCCTCCATTTTTTTCGGTTTCAACCTATGCATGCCCTGAAAGCTTAAGTGAGTCTCTTGTAGGGAACACCTAGTTGGATTGTTTTTTTTTTTTTTTTTTTTTTTTGACAGGCAGAGTGGATAGTGAGAGAGAGAGACAGAGAGAAAGGTCTTCCTTTTTGCCAATGGTTCACCGTCCAATGGCCGCTGCGGCCGACACTGATCCAAAGCCAGGAGCCAGGTGCTTCTCCTGGTCTCCCATATGGGCGTAGGGCCCAAGGACTTGGGCCATCCTCCACTGCCTTCCTGGGCCATAGCAGAGAGCTGGCCTGGAAGAGGGGCAACCGGGATAGAATCTGGAGCCCCAATTGGGACTAGAAGCTGGTGTGCCAGCGCCGCAAGGCAGAGGATTAGCCTGTTAAGCCACGGCGCCAGCTGAATTTTGTCTTTTAAATCCATTTAGCCACTCTGTGTCTTTGAATTGGAGAATTTAATTCATTTACATTCAAGGTTATTATTGCTAAGTAAGGACTTAAAGTTACCAATTTGTTGTTTTCAAGTTACTTTGTAGTTTATCTTTTTCCTTCTTTTCTTATTTTCTACTTTTGTGATTTGTTCATTTTCCGTAGAGTGAGCTTTGATTCCTTTCTGTTCCTTATTTTTATATCTGCTATAATTTTTTGTGTGATTACCATAAGGCTCCATAAAACACCTTGTAACATACTGTTTTCACTGGAAAGCAGCTTCAGTCACATAAAAACTCTTATGTTTTTACCCTCTCCCTTCACAAATTATATTTTTTTTTGAGATTTTTTAATTGACATCTTTATTTGCAAGTAGCAAAGACAGAATAAAGTAAGATTATTACAATTTATAGTTCACTTAAAAATCTGATTTGTGATTCATTTTTCCCACTATCACAAATACGAGAAAATAACTGTACTTTTTAAGATAAATCCGTGGACATGAACTTCAAGTTTTCATTATTTCTCATAATGCTTTTGTTGAATATAGGATGTAAATGATACATTTACTCATTTATACTCAAATCCTTCGGTTCCCAAGTATTTTGCCTATAGCAATTTCTCTCTTTTTTTTTTATTGAACTTTTATTTAATGAATATAAATTTCCAAAGTATAGCTTATGGGTTACAATGGCTTCCCCCCTCCCATAACTTCCCTCCCACCCGCAACCCTCCCCTTTCCCGCTCCCTTTCCCCTTCCATTCATGTAAAGATTCATTTTCAATTTTCTTTATATACAGAAGATCAGTTTAGTATATATTAGGTAAAGATTTCAACATTTTGCCCATATAGCAACATAAAGTGAAAAAACTACCATTGGATTACTAATTATAGATCTTCTGTATATAAAGAGAATTGGAAATGAAAAAAAACAACCTGGTGTTAAAATGGAAATGGCATAGAAAATTAATTAATTTGAAAAAAAATTATGTAGGATCTCTGTCTTTAATGTGCTGTACATTGCTATTCACAAATTATATTTTAAGTCATTTTACTTAGCTCTTCTAATAACTTATTATAGCTGTAGTTATTAAGTATATTCAAGAACTAATTGCTTATTTATTTTAGACTGACTTTATACTTTCATAATAGAGACATGTATTATTTTTATATCCTCTTAGAATGTTGGAGTATTCTGGATTTAATCAGATATTTACTTCTGTAATTGAATTTTACATTTTCATATGTGTTCATGATAGTAACTATCCTTGCATTTCTGCTTGAAGAATTCCCTTAAGTAATTTTTGTAAGGAAAGTGTAGTAGTAACCAATTCCCTAAGCTTTTGCTTGTTTCTGAAAGACTTGACTTCTTCATTTTTGGAAGAGAGCTTTTCTTTTTGGATTATTCTTGGCTGGCAGGTTATTTTTTTTCTTTTAATACTTTGAATGTATTGTTCCATTCTCTCCTGCCCTACAAGGTTTCTGTTGAGAAATTGCTAATAACGAAATGGGAATTCCCTAACATGTGACTTAAAGTTCTGCTTTTAAAATCCTTTTGCTTGTTTGTTTGTTTCCAACTTTTGACAGCTTGATTAGTGTGCCTTGGAGAGGATCCCTTTGGGTTAAGTCTATTTAGAGATGTTAGAGTTTCATGGATCTGGATGCCTTATCTCACCCAGGACTTGAGTAGTTTTCAGCAAGTATTCATTAAATAACTTTTCCTATGCCTTCTCTGTCTCTTCGGGTTCTATGACTCCAACAATGCAAATATTTGTTTAATTTTTTTCATAAGTCAACTAGGCTGTCTTCATACTTTCAGTTTTTCCTGAGTCATGTTAAAAGACCTACTTCAAGTTCCCAAATTCTTCCTTTGCTTGATCTAGTCTCTTGTTGATGATCTCCATTATACTTTCTGTTTCTTTGAATTTTTCAGCCCAGTGACACCTATCACTTTGCTGAATGTCTCTTTTGAGATCAGGACGTGTGTTCCTGATTTCACTGAGTTGTCTACTTGTATTCTCTTATATCTTGCTGAACTTCCTTAAGATTAATGTTTTCAGTTATTTTTCAGACAGTATATAAATTCCCATTTCTTTGTGGTCAATTACACAAAGAAAATGATTGCATTCCTTTGGTGGTACTATCTTCTTTTGCTTGTTCATGTGTCTTGTGTCTCTGGATTGATGTCTGCACAACTGATTGTGCACTCATATCTCCCAGACTTTACAGAATGATTTTCTAAAAGAAAAGTTTCATCTGCTGATGGGCCTGAGGATGCTGGTTGTGCAAGATGTGGTGGCTGCTGGTCCATAAGAATAATTTCTGCACAACTTCTTCTGTTAACTTTAGCAATGACTGCAGGTGCCACAGTGGTTTATACTGCAAGAATTTTGGCAATGATGGTGGCTGCACAGATTTTGAGGATAAGTGCTTTAGGGGATCCTTTTGTTCTTGTATTCCTCACAGTAGGGAGTCTTAATTAAGTGTATCTATCTTTGCATTGGGTTTGACATGTCTTAAAAGCAGTCCTAGCAGTACCGGGACTGGAGCACTGGTGTTTGGAGTGGGTAGGTTCTTGTGTCTCCTGAGATTGAGGCACAGGTTCACTCCAATGTATGAATGGATGCAGTTTTCATGAAAAGTTGGCAACTGTTGTTCTGAGGCATGTGCCATTATTTGAGGCCCAGGGGGCTGGGATGTGGCTGTTTCATTCCCCAGGAGCTGCGGCTTTGTTCCTCTTCCTGAAGTTGTTGATAATTATGCTGTGACAGAGTGAGCAACGTTTAAGACTCAAGGGATGCACTGCAAGATCTGAAGAGATAGGAAGCAATTAGGACTTTGTTCATATTTCTGAACTACAGATCAAACCAGCTAGCACATTTGCCTAGTTACATTTGGACTGACCATTTACATAAACCAATAAATAATGTTATTGTTCAAATCCATTTCAGTTCAATCTTCATTTATGTGAAACTAAAAGCATTGAAATGGATGTTAGATGCAATGTGCTTTAAACAAACAAACAAAAATTCCCATTATTGCAAATAGTCAAACCCAGATTGTACTTCTGCAACTGATTGTGTGTCTGTGGGGTTGTCATTATGTATTTCTATATCACATTTTCCTTGGCTGTAAATTTTGCAATAGAATATTGCTTTGTTTCATATTATGTGGTGGTGTGTCACATGAAATAATGATTCTAGGTGAAGAAAACATGCATTGAGTTGTAGGTGATATTATTACCATCAGAAGATCCTGCAACCCTCAACACGCTTATTATAACACATTACTTCTTTTTCCTGCCTTGCAAATGACAGGAATAATTCATCAAGATTTGCACTTCCACAAAACACTTGATGAAAACAAGAGTGGAAGTTTCTAAAGCAAAGCGGATTTCATTAGGCTGCTTAATATGAGTATTTATAGCCAAATTATTTCCCAATTGACTTTGCAATCCTCATTTGTGATTCATAATTCTTGGTGAATAATTGCAATTATCATCTGCTTAATGAGACAATAATTCCCTCTCTTTTCCCTTATCTTTATTTTCTTTTTGGTTTAAAAAAAAAAAAACTTGTATTCAATGCTGTGTCTGTCATAGAAAGCCCATCAGGGAGCTGAATCCCCACCAAAGTCCCAGAAAGCCTAGCCTTGGGACGAGAAGAGAAGTTCCAAGTGTGAGGCAGAATAATAGAATAGACCAGTCTGTGAGTGAGCCTCCTCCTTTCAGATAGAAGCATAAAACAAATTCTTAGGATTGAATTGGATCAAAGTGATGTATGCATACGTGTATCTGTTTATAATGCACTTTCTAAGGAAACCTTAAATAATACGAATAAACAGACTCAACCCACTTAGTAACCGGGCAGTTGTGTTTGTGTAGAGTCTCCTAGAAGTAATCCTTTTACCCTAACCCAGGCTCCCATGGTTATCTGGAGGGAATCTCGTGCCTAGAGGTCCCCATCTAACCTAACTGGTTTGTCGTTGCAGAGGGCACACTCAGTCATAGCGCGTGTGCAGCATGGTGTGTGCAATCTCAGGTTTGGACTTGGTCAGATTTGGTTTTGGATCCTGCTCCTGCTCAGTGTTACAGAGCCAGGAAATACAAAAGCACTTTGTCTCTCCGAGGTGCACTTGTTCAAATTTAAAAGGCTGATGCTTCAACCGTCCTCTTGATTTCATTGACTGTTGAGAAGATGAAATGAGATGAACGCAATAGAGAACTCGGCTCACCCCTTGGCTTACAGAGGTCTCTTACACTGCTGATTAACACATTAGCCCCTCGCTCCCTCTTTTTCCAGCTCCCGTTTTTACAGAGGAGGGGATATGTGTGTTTCTCCAGCCTGGGAAGGGACAGTATTGGAACCATCACTCCTGGTCTGTGTTTTTACTCCTTCTTCCCTTCCCTATGGAGGATGAGTGGCTCATCTAATCCACGTTACCAGCAAATGCCTCAAATTGCAAAAGGCTTTCCCTTGTCTCTTCGTGCAGTGCCTTCGTCTTTTCTGCTTCCTGTAGCAGACCCAGTGTTTTCCTTCCAGCTTTTCTGTCAATAGGGGAGGAACTCAGGTCAGTTTCACACCAGAGGTCTGACTGTGGATACACTAGAAGAAGAAGTCCCTTTCAGCCTCAGCATAAAGCCAAGTTCTCCAAATTCAGTGTGACCGTTATTAAAACTCGTATTTTCATCCCTATTTCACTCAGATCTCTCTCTCTATCTATCCATGAAGGTTTATGGAAATATATAATTAATAGATACATCTATTTTGGAGGCAAACATTTTGAAATCTGCATAGTTTTTTCATAATACATATTTTCTATAAATTATTTGATGAATGATTGTATATAATCTATCAGCCTGAAGCCTGGAAAGGATGGGAGTCTTTGAACTTCCTCTCAAACTTCGAGAAAACCATTTAGAGATATGGGACAAATTAGGTGTGAAGTTAGATATCAAGTGATAAATAATAGGTTGCAAATAAATGGCGACTCTTATTCAGCCACAAGTGAAAAAGATGCAGTCTTTACAAGGCAATTTTCCTTCCTTTTTGTATTGTTTCAAACCTTCCCCAGCCATCAAACTGCTTAAATAAAACTGGCTAAAATAAAATGAGTAAATGATGGACAAAATGACAACTACTTTGAGGACAATACAAGAGAGAAAAGTCGGCACAAGAAGTTGCCTGCACTCACAGCTGGGAATCTCCTTAAAGGGCAAGAGAGATGAAGCCCAGTGGATTAATCAAGAATTGGATCCCTTTGGCTGGCGTCTGTGCTGCAGAGGATTTAGCTGTGGCCTGTGACTCTGGCATCTCATATGTGTGCCAGTTCAAGTCCCTGCTGCTCCACTTGCAACCAGCTCTCTGCTAATGCACCTGGGAAAGCAGGAGGATGGCCCAAATTTCTGAGCCCCTCATGGGAGACCTGGAAGAAACTCCTGGCTCCTGGCTTCTGCCTGGCCCAGCCCTGGCCATTGCCATCATTTGGGGAGTGAACCAGCAGATGGAAGAGCTCTCTATGTGTCTCCCTCTCTCTTTCTTTGTAACTCTGCCTTTCAAATAAATAAATAAATAAATGTTAAGAAAAAGAATTTGATTCCTGAAACTTGGTTACAGAGTTAGAGAGTATGTATTTCAAACTACATGGTCGTGTGGGCCGGCATTGTGGGGCAGTGAGTTAAACTGCTGCTTGGGACACAGGCGCCTTGTGTGAAAGTGCCACTTTGTATCCCAGGAACTTCCTGGGAGGTAGCAGATGATACTTCAAATGTTTACATCTCTGCCACAGGTGGGAAACCCAGAGTAAGATGCAAGCTCCTGACTCAGCTTGGGCCATCCATGAATGTTTCCAGCATTTGCAAAATAAACAAGCAGAGGAAATAGCTGTCTCTTTTGCAAATAAAAATTAATTCTAAAAATAAGAAAGGACTTGAATTGACTCTCTCAGGTAATTATTATATAGTAAAGGATATAGAGGTGCTAATTGCCTGATATGGTTGGTTTATACTGTGTAAATCCCTAAGATATTGCACCATTTCCTGGGAAATATATAGATATTTCATGCATTTATTTAATTTACTTATTATATCTCATATATGTAAATCCAAAATTTAAAAAATAAATATATGTAAAACCAACAGGTATGTGAACATGGCTTACCACCACTCATTACAAGGTAAATGCAGATGAAGACCAAACAAGACATTGCCTCAGAACTTTTGGGATGGCTATGATGAAAAAGAAGGCAATGTAGGTTGGCAAAGATGTGGAGAATTTGAAAGCCTTCTTTACTGTGGTGGGGATACAAACGACTTTACAAACTGAGTTGGGGTATGTTCCCTTTCACAAGGGCACTTCAAAAAGTTGTGAAAAAATTATTTTGGTGCAAAAATTTTTTAGTGTAAGTGTGATTTCTTTCACGATAATATTTTCCATGAAGTTTCTGGGTACTCTTTGTGTTTCATTTTTTGGTTTTTAGAGATTTTTAACTTGAATTTGAAAGGCAGAGTTAGAGCAAGAGAGACAGATACACAGAGAAAGATCTTCGTCTGCTTGTTCACTCGGCAAATGACTGAACATCCAGGTCTAAATAAGGCCAAAGCCTGGAGTCAGAAGCTCCATTTAGGTCTCCCATGTGGGTGGCAGGAACCCAAGCACTTGGACCATCTGCTACTGCTTTTCCAGGTGCATTAGCAGGGAGCTGTATTGAGAGTGGAGAACCTGGGATTCAAATCAACACTCATATGGAATGCTGGCATCAAAGGCAGTGGCTTAATCCACTGCGTGATAGTGCTGGCTCCAATCATTGTCTTTTCTGCAGTTAATTTTGTAGAATTGATATTATTTCTTATTTATCTGTTCAGTAGAATTGTTCAGTGAAACCATTTGGGTCTGGAAATTTCTTTCTCAAAGAATTTTGAGTTAAATGTCCTCAATAGTTATATTCTAGCTATGTATTTCATACTCACATTATATTTTAGAGTTTTTCAGAAATTGGCCTGTTTAGTCTAAGATGTCAAGAAAGTATATAGTTACTTGTGGTGTTCACTTATTCTCTTAATGACCATGAATCTGAAGTAATATTAGCAATATTGGTGATTTTCGTCTTTTCACCTTTTCATTAAATTTTTGTTTTTTGTGTCTTTACATGCTTAGTGAGAAATTGTTATCTCAACACATGCAAACAATAAATGGCCAGGAAAAGATTGCCATGGTTTATATATTAAAATTACATCCTCTCTGCATAAAAAGTTAAAAAATAAACCACTGATTAGCTGAAGATGTTTGTAACTAGCAAATATTAATATGCATTTCATAAAAAGTTAATATAAATAATCAGGGAATACATGAAAATATTTTCCCCTAGTTATCCATAAAAATGCAAATTAAATCCACAGGGATCAAAGGTTTTCAACAAGTAGATGAGAAAATATTTTTCAATTACTGTTTAGTCATTTATTTTTGTATTTATATATTTTTTGAAAGGGAGAGAGGGTATTGAAAGGGAGAGGTTGGTTTACTCCTCAAATGCCCACAATAACCAATTCAAGGCCAGGCTGAAGCCATGGTCCTAGAACTCTACCAGAATCTTTCCTGTGGGTGTCAAGGGCCCAAGTATTTGAGCCATCATTGCTGCATCCCATGATGTTCATAACCAGGAAGCCAGATTTGAATTGGACTGCCTGGGATATGGGATAAAGGCATCGTTAGGCCACAACACCTGCCATTGAGGAGCAAAATGTTAAATCTGACAATATCATATATGAGTAATGGTTAGGATTTATGTAATCTATCATACACAGCTCATGATAATACAAAATAGCAGATCTAATTTGATAGCATTTTTGGCAGTACCCCATAAAGTAAAAGATGTGCATAGCCAAAGACCTATAATTCCAACATTGAGTATGTTCTCTAGTGAAAAATCTCACATCTATGCCAAACAAGATCTATGAGGAAGTATTTAGAGCACCACTGTTTGTAATTATTTTTGAAAAAATTGGAAATAGACACAGAAGAATAGATATATACCTTTTCAAATATTCATACACTGGAATAGTATACAACTCCTAAGATAAATGACTTAGAGATGCAAACATAAAAATGGATGTCTCATAAACTTTATGTCTAGTGCTAAAGCTATGTTACTGAAGAGTACTTACAGAATGATATTTTAAAATGGAGTACAATAGTAAATGCTGTTTACAGACATATACATTAGTAATAAAATATGGCAACATTTCTGAGAGTTGTTCAGTGTAGTGGTTATAGTTATGAGCATGAAGTATGGATGGACAGAATGTGTTCAGGAAGAATATTCTATCAAGGCAAGGTACACAGTGATAACTACAGCTTCTTGCTGCAGTTGCTTTCTAGGTAAAAACTAATTATCACCCCCTTCCTCCACCACCCATTCTTATCCCTCTCACCAACAGCCAGCACCTGTGCTGGTATAGATGGCTTTTCCAGAATGGAACAAAACCTTCATCCTGAGGGAGTCTTAGTTTATGTATTCAAGTCCTTCTTAATATTTGGTGGGTCTAATTGTGTTTTCCACTTATAATGTGTACTGGAGCCTCAAGAAAAGCATTGGTGTCAAGAATATTCCTCTCCCCCACTATGCCAAAGTAGCTTCCATTGCCTCTTGATGATCATGGTCAATTAACACTGCCATGACTTTGGTGCCCTTTTATTCCTTGCTGAGTTCTTAGCATGAGGAACACAAAGAAACTGATCAGTCATAACTTATGATTCAATAGAAATCATTCTCTGTCTCTTGATGAAATATTTCACATCATGTGGACCAGGACTTGCAGACATACAGCCTCTGTAATTACAAGAAAACTATCAATTCCCAAACTTGACCACCGGGGATAACACTCTATAAAGGCATTCTTATTTATGTATCTTTCCAGACTGATCAGACAGTAGCCATAAAATGTATGTTGATTTACACTGCATATTGGATCCTTATCTTCTTCAAGCTTTTACCTTAGCTGTGACATTAAAAGATTAAAAGAACTGTCACATCAGTTCTGTGGATTCTGAGTAGTTTGGTTTATAATGGGGTCTGTGGATCTCATGTGCCATTCCAGGTGCAGTGCCCTCTTTGCTGAAAAGTTGTAAAGCCTGGTTGAATGCAATGTTGCAAAATCAGATTCTGAGTCAGGTAAAACACATAGAAAACTTCATATTGATAAGCTAGAACAGCTCTGAACAGTAGTAACCCATGCTTTTTGGTTCATAGATAGCTTACATTCATGCTACTGTCGCTGTTCTGTCCATGTACTCATTGTGGCAAGTGAGAGAGAATGACTTATGCCATTAAGCCATATCTTTCTGTGTCATTGGTTTAGTGGATTTTGAGTGGTGACCACTCTGGTGGACTTTAACATGTGGTAGAAAATTCCTTGAACTTTGGTTGCATTCCTGTAGATCTATCCACATGCCTCTTTCTAAGTCTCTTAGTCACCCATCTTCCATTCTTTTTCTTTCCACTGGACTTTGCCCAACAATCTGGTTCATTTGACCTGACCTGGGTGTCCATGTGGATTTTTTTCCTTAGGTCACTTTCTTTCTCACATGGTTTGGATGATCAGGTGCCATACCTAGGTTTCTTCCCATTGTCAGGATTTGGGTTCAGTGCTCTCTTTCAGAACCACTCCCGAGTGTGGTTATAGTTCACATGTAGTCTATTTTCACTCATCTCCAACATATTGAACTGACCCATCTATGAAGCAAGCTCAACCTTTTCCTGTACCCGTGGACTGGATAATAAAGTAACACCAGATGACTGTAAGTGTGAGCTAGCAGAGAGGCCCTGGCAAATCAGGGACAGCAGACAGGAGGGGCTAGAACTCTCTTGGCAGAGCTTACTTGTGCCCTGTGGCTGTCCAGGTGCTTCGGGTCTGAAGTACCAATTCCATCTCAGAGCAGACTGTGAATGGGCCCCCCTGAGCTTATGATTTGATTGGCATTAAAGAATTCACTTCATAATAAGCAACTCAGACCATTTGGTCACTTGGTATATCCTGTTCTAAAGCATTTGCTGTAGCAGGTCCTAGTAGAATGCCTTGCAGTTTTTCAAAGATGTGTAGTTCTGTACCGCAGATAGCACAACTTGCTCCAGAGCCCATGAATCTTCTCTTTGTGGTGCCACAAATTCCACTTGGCAATGTGGCCCTTGTACTTTAGGGTCTGCGTGGTAATACAGCCCGAGTGGTAGAGTTGCCTGTATTGCAATCTGCACCAGCTGGAGAACAACTTATTTTTGTCATCCCTAATCAAGCTGGAAAATGAACATAGTACCTGCGAAATGTGTCAGAAGAATCTTCCCAAGTGTGGAATATACCACCTTGAGAACCTGAAGAAGTTTATCAAGCATTTTGCTTATTTTTATTGGTAAGAGGGAAAGATAATCATCTGTCCCTCTCTCTGAAAGGTATGACTGTACATGTTCCAGACTACTATGGCCTTAAAAACTTCACTGATGTTATCCTTTTAGAGCACGTTGGCTTGATCCCAGTTTCCACTTTGTTACTTCTTGCTGCTTGTCTATTCTAACTAGAGTGATGTCTCTGATATGATGTTCCAGTATGATAGTCCACAGAATGCCTGAATGAATTAAGAGTGTTTGGACAACATTAGGAGAAGGAGTGGGAGTGTTAACATAATCCCAGGAAGAACCATAAGTGTTTATTGTTGTCCTTTCCACTTAAAAATGAGCTACTTCTAATAGTGATGAGAAATAGGTATTTGTCAGGTCAGTGGACACATTATGCTTACAGAGGTTATGTTGCTCTGCTGTTGGAGCCACTATTTTGTTAATTGTGGAATAATCTAGTTTTGCATACTATGATTCATATTTATTTTAGGAGCCAGAGTGGTAAACTAAAAACAAGTTTGAAGGGGAATAACCCTCTTTATTCTTTAAAAAAATTAATCTTGAATTGGCAAATGTGTGTGATATTTAACAAAGAGTACAAAGATTCAATAATACTGAAGAAATTTTGTAGTAATCAATTTTACTAAATTCTACCTAATTTAGTAATAGGCATGCTGTATTTCAAAATTACCAAAGTATAGATTTTTAACATTCTCATCTCTTTTTTATGTCTTTGAGGGAAGCACTACATGTCATTTAACCTAGAATGTAGGATTTTTAAAAATTTATTGTCTTTGTTATAGCAAGGAATGGTAGTGGGACAGATCTCAAAGTACTCATTTAGTCTGCTCCACAGTAATAGTTCTTATCCTAGCTCAAGGAATTGTCATTGGGAAATTGAGAACTAGAAGTGCATCCATTCTTAATGGACATTTAGGGACAGAGGCAATTACCACCACATTTTTCTGTGGGCCCACTGGAGCCACTATGAATCAGACGTAGGCCATTAATTCCTTTATTTCTTGTCGGCTTTATGTCACACTCCAAAGTGTGTCAATGGCTAGTCAGAGCATGTGTCCAATACCTATCATCCTAAATATTTTCCTTTCTCCCTTGCATGTTCAACCGAGTCAGTGACCACACAACTCACTTGAAAGTTGCTTACGAATTTATTTGAATCTTGTCAAGGGATCAGTGGATACCCCTTATCTTCAGGTCATCAAGTTTTGATTCTTTTGATCGTATAGATTAAGCAATAACCTTGTGGAATGCTCATCTTTCTTGCCTCTGGGGACACTGCCGTCTATGAAACATCTCCATGGCTCTTTGTATATTGGGCCCCTGCAGCTGCCACTGTGATCTTGTGTGTACTGACTTTAGAAGGTTAGCATTGCCACCTAGCCCTTATTATTTTGGGACCCATTATGCTTGTTGCTTTCAGAGAACTGAGATCTGTACCAGGATCTCTTACTCTAAGCTCTGATGTATAGAGGCAAGCTACCACTGAGGTAGTGATGCTGGAACTCTGTCATTAGCACTTTACTTGTCACCGTGGTAAATGAAGCCTATTTGGAACCTTCCTTCTGAGTTTGACTGCTTGTGGATTTTCTAATCCTGTGTAGTGTATTCACTCCACAAAGTTCATTTTTCTAAGGCTATCATCATCTTCAAGAGGGATTGGCTACTATCTTCTTACCGGGGAGAGAGGGCTACTTTATTACTCCACTGGGGGAACCCTGCTAATTAAAGAATTCCAGCTTCATCCTCCATCTCTGTTAGGGAGAAAGAGAGATCTTCCATCTGCTGGTTCATTCCCCCGATGGCTGCAATGGTCAGAGCTGACCAGGGAAAGCTAGGAGCCAGGAGCTTCATCCAGAGATCCCACGTGGGTAGCAGGAGACTAAGTAGTTGAGCCATGTTCTGCTGCTTTCCCCAGGCTATTAGCAGAGAGCTGGGTCAGAAATGAAGCAACTGGGACATGAACCAGCACATGTATGGGATGGCAGCATAGCAGGCAGTGACTTCAGCTGCTACACTCCAATGCTGGTCCCTAGTTTATCTTTTTTTATTTTATTATTTTTTTCTAGGAAAAATTTTTTTCTTCATTTATTAAACTTTTATTTAATGAATAAATTTCCAAAGTACAGCTTATGGGTTACAATGGCTTCCCCCCTCCCATAACTTCCCTCCCACCCACAACCCTCCCCTTTCCCGCTCCCTCTCCCCTTCCATTCACATCAAGATTCATTTTCAATTCTCTTTATATACAGATCAGTTTAGTATATATTAGGTAAAGGTTTCAACAGTTTGCCCCCATATAGCAACACAAAGTGAAAAAAATACTGTTGGAGTACTAGTTATAGCATTAAATAACAGTGTACAGCACATTAAAGACAGAGATCCTACATAATATTTTTTAAAAAAATTAATTTCCTATGCCATTTCCAATTTAACACTGCGTTTTTTTTTTCTCATTTCCGATTATGTTTATATACAGGAAATCGATTCAGTATATAATTAGTAAAGATTTCATCAGTTTGTACCCACACAGAAACACAAAGTATAAAAATACTGTTTCAGTACTAGTTATAGCATCACTGCACATTGGACAACACATTAAGGACAGATCCCACATGAGATGTAAGTACACAGTGACTCCTGTTGCTGACTTAACAATTTCACACTCCTGTTCATGGCGTCAGTAATCTCCCTAGGCTCTAGTCATGAGTTGCCAGGGCTATGGAAGCCTTTAGAGTTCGCTGACTTTGATCTTATTCCGATAGGGTCATAGTCAAAGTGGAAGTTCTCTCCTCCCTCCAGAGAAGGGCACCTCCTTCTTTGATGGCCCCGTTCTTTCCACTGGGATCTCACTCACAGAGATCTTTCATTTAGGTCTTCTTTCTTTTCTTTTCCATGGTATCTTGGCTTTCCATGCCTATAATACTCTCATGGGCTCTTCAGTCAGATCCGAATGCCTTAAGGGCTGATTCTGAGGCCAGAGTGTTGTTTAGGACATCTGCCATTCTATGAGTCTGCTGTGTATCCCACTTCCCATGTTGGATCGTTCTCTCCCTTTTTGATTCTATCAGTTAGTATTAGCAGACACTTGTCTTGTTTGTGTGATCCCTTTTGACTCTTAGACCTATCAGAGCCATCAATTGTGAACTGAAATTGATCACTTGGACTAGTAAGATGGCATTGTAAGTAAGGGGATTGTATTGGAATCCCCTGGCACATTTCTAACTCCACCATTATTTTTATTTATTTTTTGACAGGCGGTGTTAGACAGTGAGAGAGAGAGACAGAGAGAAAGGTCTTCCTTCCGTTGGTTCACCCCCCAAATGGCTGTCAAGGCTGGCGTGCTGTACTGATCTGAAGCCAGGAGCCAGGCGCTTCCTCCTGGTCACCCATGCGGGTGCAGGGCCCAAGCACTTGGGGCATCCTCTGCTGCCTTCCCAGCAGAAAGCTGGATTGGAAGAGGAGCAACCGGGACAGAACTGGCGCCCCAACGCGGACTAGAATCCGGGGTGCCAGCGCCGCAGGCCGAGGATTAGCCTAGTGAGCCACGGTGTCGGCCTTCTAGTTTATCTTTTAATTTCTTCTTTGACTCATTGGATATAAATAGATTGTTTAGTTACTTTCTATATTTGAAAGATTTCTAAGATGATCACCTGTTACTGATTTTAATTTTTAAAATTTATATAAAAGGCACAAACTTTATGTGTTTCGTATATACAGTTTTACTATAATGATACATTCCACCCTAACCTCACTTTCTCCCTACTCCTGCCTTCCCTTCTCCTCCCTTTCTTATTTTTTTTAATTTTTGCAATGACATTTTCAATTTATTTTATAATCACAATCCTAATCCGCCACTAAATAAAGAATTCTACAAATGGTAAGTAGAAAAATCACTGTACTTCAGGCATATAGACAAGGGTTTTATAAATAATAAATCTCAAAATGTCCACTCACATACATTACCTTTTTGTTTATATATTAGTTACCACAAATCAGGGAGAACGTATGATATTTGTCTTCTTGGTACAGGCTTATTTCACTAAGCATAATGATATTGAATTGCATCAATTTTGTTGTGAAAGGCAGGATTTCATTATTTTCTATGGCCAAGTAGTATTTATAAAGTATGTGTGTACATGTGTATGTGTATAAATTATATATATACATATATATATGTCACAATTTCTTTATCCAGTCATCAGTTAATAGACATTTGTGTTGATTCTGCACCTTAGCTATTGTGAATTGAGGTGCTACAAATGTAGGGGTACAGATAACTTTCATACACTGATTTCATTTCCTTTGGGTAAATTCACAGCAGTAGAATGGCTGGGACCCTCCATGCTGTCTTCTGTAATAGTTTTGCTACTTTACATTCCCACCAATTGTGTGTTAGGGTACTTTTCCCCCAACATCCTTGCCAGAATTTTTTTGTTTGTTTGTTTTTGGATGATAGCCATTCTAACTGGGGTGAGGAGAAATATTATTGTGGTTTTTATTTGTGTTTCTCTGCTGGCTGGTGATCCTGAACATCTTTTTATGTGTCTATTGGCCATTTGTATTTCATCCTTTGAAAAGTGCCTGTTCATATCCTTAGCCCACTTTAGCTGAATTGCTTTGTTGTTGTAAAGTTTGAGATCCTTATAGACTTTGGATGTTAATCCTTTATCAGAAGTATAATTCTCCAATATTTTCTCCCATTATGGGGGTTACCTCTTTGCAGTGCAGACATTCCTTAGCTTGATGTAATGCAATTTGTCTGTATTTGCCATTATTACCTGTGCTTCTGGTTTTTTTTTTTTTTTCCCAAGAAGTCCTTGCCTTGCCAATAACTTGAAGTGTTTCTCCTATGTTTTCCTCTAGTAATTTGATGGTAGCTTAATCCCTGATGCATTGTGAGTTGATTTTTTTATAGGGTATAAAGCAGGGGTCTTGTGTCATACTTCTACATAGAGATATCCAATTTTCTCAACCCCATTTTTTGAAAAGACTATCCTTTCTCTAGGGAGAGATTTAAGTTCATTTGTCAGAGATTAGTTGGTTGTAGATGTGTAGACTAATTTCTGGGATCTCTAATATGTTCCATTGTTCCACAGTAGTTTTTGTGCAAGTACCAGGCTGTTTTGATCATAATTTCCCTCTCATATGTCTTGAAATCTGGGATTGTGAGGCCTGCAGATTTATTTTTTAATTTATTATTATTGTTTAAGATTGCTTTAGTTATCCTGGGTCTCTTGTGATTCCATATGAATTTTATGGTCATTTTGTTTTCTAGATTTGATAAGGTCTTTGGTATTTTGATTGTGGTTGCATTGAATCTATAAATGTTTTTCTTTATTTTTGCTTTTGAAAGTTTGACTCTAACATGTTGCGCTGATGATCTTTTCTCATCTTGTCTGGTAGGAGTTCTCTGTGTTTCCTGTACTTGAATATCTGTATCTTTTTTCAAATTAGGGACAATTTCTGCCATTATTTCCCTCAACAGGTCTTCTAATCTGTTCTGGATTTCCATACTTTCAGGAACTCCTAAGACATGTATCTTTGGTTGTTTGATGATATCCTATAAATTTCAAACATTGTACTCCATTTTTCTATTTTTTTTTTCCTTTTTCTTCTTATCCTCCTCCTTTTCTCCCCCCCCCTTCTTCTGTTTTATTTATTTTTATTTTTTTTGTCTAACTGAGGTATTTCCTTCCAAAGTCTGTCTTCAAGTTTGGATATTCTTTCTTCTGCCTCTCTGAGTCTGTTGTTAAGGCCTTTACACTGTATTTTTTTAAAGATTTATTTGAAAGAGTTACAGAGAGAGGTAGAGACACAGAGAGAGGTCTTTCATCCACTGGTTCACTCCCCAAATGGCTGCAATGACTGGAGCTGAGACAATATGAAGCCAGAAGCCAGGAGCTTCTTCTGGGTCTCCCACAGGGGTGCAAAGGCCTAAGGAGTTGGTCCATCTTCCACTGCTTTCCCAGGCCATAGCAGAGAGCCGGATCAGAAGAGGAGCAGCTGGGACTAGAACCAACACCCATATGGGATGTCAGTGCTTCAGGTTGGGGCTTTAACCTGCTGTATTTAACCTTTAACCTTTATTTAACCTCCACTATATTTTTATTTTACATTTTCACCGTATTTTTATTTTACATATCCAATTCTAATATCTCAGTTTGATTTTTCTTCAATATCTGTACCTCTTGGGAGAATTTCTTATCCATGTTATGTATGGATTTTTTTAAATCATGTCTTTGCTTCTCTGTGTTTTTGAGTAATTTTACTATCTTTCACAAATCTTGTTTTCTGCACATTCTAACACTGAAATGTGTTCCTTTTAGGAAGTCATATTGTCTCTCTTGTTCATGTTTCTTAAATTTCTTTTCTTATTTTTAGGTATTTGTAGAATCACTTTCTGCATTTATCCTCAGAGGGCTTTTCTCTTTGGACTATGTTTCTTATGGCTTAGTGGAGTGTCTGCTCCTTCAGGGGATATACAGAGTTACGTGCTAGGTGGGACCAGGGCGCATCAGCTAGTGCTCACAGGTGGGGCTAGAATCCAGAGTGATGGCCGAGTTGGGTGTGGGCAATCTTCTCTGTTGGCAGTGGAGGGGAGGGTATGACTGGGCTGGCTGGTGGCTGGCTGGCAGGTTCACAGCCTTAGCCCCTCCCTGCCTAGGTGATGAGCTGCCTAGGGTAAGCCCTCAGTGCCTGTGCAATCCATCCACGCAAGCACATGAACCACACAGAGGATCTGTGCACTGCTCAGTGGGAATCCAGAGGCTTCTGCACTAACCTACGCCAACATTCAGGGAACTTTGATCCTCAGGAGTCAGACCCAATGATTGCTCAAAGACCCAACCACCCTGTGCCCAACACACAGACACAAGGATTCCCTGGCAGGACATCCACTGTCACCCAAGTGAGGCCACATTCCCATGGCCTGCCTGACAGAGGTTGGTGGGTGCTCTGCCCTGGCGAGTTGAGCCTGGTGACTTCAAACAGTGAGGGTAGAGGAGCAATATGTTCTCCATTCATGGATCTAGGCTGACATCCGGCCTCCACCAGCCCTTGGTGCCAGGCTCAAAGTCAGTGTTGACTGTGGATTTATCCCTCCCCCTAAATCCCATCGTCATGCAGGCTGTGTCGCCTTTACTCACCATTGAAGATGGTGCTCCTTCTCTGCTGGTCTCCAGGCACCTTGGTGGGAAGACGGGAGGAAAGCAGTATGCTCTCCTTTCATGGGTTTGGGTGGGCACCCGCCCCCTGCCCCCTGCCCCCTGCCAGCACTTCAGGCTGGCCTCGGACTCAGTGGGACCATGAGGTTCTTCCTCAGGCAATCTCACCCTTGGCACAGGCCGCCATCGGTTCCTCTCACCTCACTCTTGAGAAATGGCATCTATGATAGATTTTTAATGGGATTCCATTGTGGCTGGAAAATATATTTTCTTCTGTGGTACTGATGATGATTTTTCAATTATATTCTGGATATTTTGAATTTTACCTTAGGGGAATTGAAATCTTCCAATTTTGCTCAGAATGACTGTGTGAAGTTTTGTCAGGAATGTCCTGTCCTCCTTTTGTGATATATAGTTTCAATGACAGTTTGCTTCTTGAGCCATTGTAATGCTGTTTTAGCCTGTTTTTCCATCCCATGTCACTGGGCCTTCTTCCTGATGCCTTGCAGACAATGTCCATGATGATGAAGAGTGTGTGTGTGTGTGTGTGTATGGATAGATAGATAGATAGAGGCAGAGATATATAGTTGGATATACCTCCCTTGTCCCGGTATGGCCAGGTGGAAAGTAGGAGGTGCCGACCTGTGGTGCAGTGACCGTTTCCTGAAGCAATTCCTCTAGGTTTTCCAATGCTGGTGACGGTTCCTTCTGGTATCACCTGTCTAGACATCAAGTACTCTCCCAGGTCTCCTTAGGCTGCAAAGTGGTTGGGAAAGATCAGGCATGCCAGAAACTTTGGGTCCTTGGTCATCTGTCACATCCAACCTCCTGCCACTGAACACAGGGATGGGGACATAGGACACAGAGCTGCTGCCGGTGCAGAGGGAGTAGGTCCAGCTACACTCACAAGTGAGGAGGTTGAATGGAGCTGCCGTTGTAGCATCTTTCTGCCTGCTTAGAGGTGCTGGGCAGAGGGCCAGGAATCTACTGTACCATCTGGTCTGGGGCTCCAGAATCTAGGTTCCATTTACCTTTATATTTCATACAAAAAAATAAGAATTAGTTTTACTTTACATGTTTAATGATTATTTTTAAAATAAGAAATTAATACTTGCTGTTTCTGGTGTATTTTGTAAATATAGATGCAGATTTCTTCCTAGGGTGAGTGTCCTTCTTCCTGAAGAATTTCCTTTAATATTTGTTGCACAGATCTATTCATAAGTTTTTAAATATTTATGTGTCCAAAAATACTGTTATTCACCATTGTTTTCGAAAAATATTTTCACTGGTCATAGAATTCTGAGTTGTGTGTGTGTTTAATGGGTTATTTTAAAAAAAAATTCAAAAAGCAGGATGACAGAAATCTTCTATCCACGGATTAAACCTGATTTCCACTGAAATCCACTGATTTTCCCCTGCCCCCAGTGGCTGCAACGTCCAAGTGTGGGCCAGGCCAAAGCTAGGAGCCAGAAACTCCATTTTTGTCTTCTACATTTGTGCCACAGGCCCAAGTACTTGGGGCATCTTCTGCTATCCAAGGTGTATTAGCAGGACCCTGGATTGGGATCAGAGCAGCCAATGTGGCCTGCTGGCATCACAGGTGACTTAATCTGCTGTAACACAGCACTGGCCCCCTTAACATGTTCTTGACTCTCTTCTGGGTTGATTGATTCCAATCATGAAGAATTTTATTTTATTATTACTGTTAAGAAAATGGATTATAATGTCCCTAGTGTAGTCTTCTTCTTTTACTTGGAATTCTTAAAGTCATTTGATTCTGTAGCTTTATAATTTACATCAATTTTGGAAAACTTTGGTTAGTTTTTCCTTTTTATCCCTTTTTTTCTTTGTTGCCCTCAGGGATATCAATTACACATGTTGGGATGCTTGAAATTGTCTCACAGTTCATTGATGTGTGGCTCATTTGTTAAAATTCTTTTTTTTTCTCTTTGTTTTACTTGGGATAGTCTCTATTGCTCAGTATTTAAATTCATTAATCTCTTCTTCTGCAATGTCTAATCTGCTTTTAATTTATTCCAATGTATTTTTCATTTTGACATTGTATTTTTCATCTCTAGAAGTTCAGTTCAGTCTTTTGTTATATCATTCATTACTGTCCCTAACATATTCGCATATTCCCTTACCTTTTTGTGTAGATTGAATGTAGTTTTATATTGTTGTTTATGATGGTTTGCTAGCTCTGTCATTTGAGTCAATTCTGCATCAGTTTTGCTTGATAGAGTTTTTTCTCCTTGTTACAGTTTGTATTCTTTGGCTTCTTTTGAGGTCTAGTAATTTTTTTATGGGTGATTTTGTGAGTTTTACCTTTGTAGATGCTGAATATTGTATTCATTTGTAATTTTTTGAGTTTTGTACTGTGATATAGTTAACTTCCTTAGAAAATGTTTGACATTTTTTGGGCTTTCTTTTTTAACTTTCTTTAGTGAGATCAGAGAAGACTGTAATTAGGGGCAAATTTTAGCTTCAGACAGAGGCAACATTTAAAGTCGTGCCTCACATGTTAGGAGAGATTCCCCTCTGGATGACTGGAACACCAATTATCTCCTGACCTTTGTGACCTTGTCGACTTCTCTACCTGCTCACGACTGGTCCTTCTTTGCCCGGCATTGTCTATTGTGTCATTTGCGTTTTCTGACCAGTGTTCAGTTGAAGAGTAAGAAGTGGGAAGTAAGGCCTCCTTTGAAGTCCAACAGCCATATTGAACTCATAGAGACAAAAGTCTGTGCCTGATGCTCTCTCCTTTGTACTTTGGTCTGGAAATACTTTACAGGTTAAAGCTGAAGGTGCAACAGTCAGTCTTAGATCATTTGCTGTTCTTCTGGGGCTCCCTGTCCTGAACTACCTGTTTCCCAATACTTGAAAGTCTGTATTTTATATATTGTCTCCAGTTTTTGTGATTTAACTAAAGAAATTTTGAGAATCTAGTCCCAGTTACTTGATCTTGGTTAGGAAACAGAATTACATTTTGTTTAATTTTAAATATCCTTGATTTTTTTGGCTGCTATCTAGTTATTATAGCACTTGTTTTATTTTGAATATTATGCTCCCTAATTTGTTATTTCTGGCATTAAGAAAAATTATTAATTTCAGTGTGTTACCTTTATATTTGGATCACTTACTAAATTAGGTTGTTTCATTATTACATACAATTTTCATGTGATGTTCTTGGATTTTCTAGGGAGATAGTTAACAGCCTTTGCAGCACACAAATATTGTTAGTTGAATTCCAAAGACCTTATCTTATGTTTCCTTTTTGTATTCTTTCCCTGACAAGATCCTTATTGTTGAATAATAACAGTTTGGGGCAATGAAAATGTTCTTGATTTAATTGTCCTTTACTAATATTTCATGACTAAATTAGATGTTCTAGATTTATGGAGGAAACACTTTATTAAGTTGAAAGAATTGTCCTATTTCTAGCTTACTTATAATGAACAGATTTCATCAGAATACTTTTAACATTGTTCAAGTTCCTTTTGTTGCTTTTCATTTACTCATAATGCTATTAATTTTATTAATGGATTTCCTAATGACAAACTATAATTCTGTTCATGTTAAGATTCTAATTAATCACGTCACTGTTTTAAAGTATAGTTGTAATCAATTTTATTTTAGTCACCCAGAATAATTATATGTATTTAAAGTTAGATGGATTTCTAAATGTATTTCTCACTCTGAGAATGGTGGATCTAAATAATTTATAGATTTATTTTCATTGTAAATATTTCTATGTTGTTTTATTTTGATTATATTCTAAAAGTACATACCTCTAAATATAATCTAGAAATTATGTATTTCCCCCACCCCATACCTGGGAACTTATAACTGAATTCAGTGTCCTTGTTTACCTTTGTACTTAAGGTAAAATCATCATCAAGAATAGATTAAAAAAAAAATGACCAGGTGTGTAACCATATGAAAAAGAAAAAAAAAGAACTGAGTCATTTTAAAGAACACATTAGTACAGGCAGACCAAGCCTGTATCAACTGCCATGTGTTCATGGCTCCAACAATTTATGGAAGCTACTTGTTTACACATGTATGGATCAGAAGTTAACACCTATGCACAATTTGGGCCCCAGCCTAGATTAACATGAATAAGAATCATAAAGTTGGCACTTAGTTTTCAGTATTTTGCTTAATATTTACAAATAATTTTTATCTCCAGCCAAGAATAGAAAACACAGATATAGAGTTTGCCTCCACCTACACTAACTTCTATAAATATATGTAGTTATATATAAGGGTGAAGATTTTGTCTGCATCTCTGCTGGCAATGAAAGTTAAAGTAGATACTTAACATGCTTTCATATCACCACAATACTAATTCAAGTGAACCAAGTGTACCTACATGGCATTTGATTAAAATTGATGTTTGAAGAGTGCAAGATTGTTCATCAGCAGAGTTTTTGGAAAACCATGAGATCTGATGATTTGTAATTAGTAAAGCAAACCTGGAAATTATTAGTAACACTTTAAAATGTATTTATGTGAACAGATGTACTCATCAGTTTTATTAAACTAAAAACTGAAAAATAGAACTTTATTCTATCAAATATTACAGTACTTACCTAATGTAATATTAAGGCTGAAATTTTGAGGCTGAGAGTACATTACATTATAGCCATTAACTTTTAGAAGTTTACATTTTATGAATGTGTAACTAGTAAGAAGATTTAAATAAGTTTTGTCTTTATATATATAAGAATGTCTTAAATATGTAAATAAAAATGGGGATTTGCACTTATAGTTTTCCTAAAATGTTATTGAAATCTTCCTTCTATCTATTTGATGTATGCCATTTTGATTTTCTTTTTTAAAAAATTTTTAAAAATATTATTTAATAAATATAAATTTTGAAAATACAAATTTTGGATTATAGTGGTTTTCCCCCCCATAACCACCCTCCCACCTGCAAACCATCCCATCTCCTACTCCCTCTTCCATCCCATTCTTCATTAAGATTCATTTTTAATTATCTTTATATACAGAAGATCAACTTAGTATATACTAAGTAAAGATTTCAACAGTTTCCACCCACACAGGTACCCCAAGTATAAAGTACTGTTTGAGTACTAGTTTTACCATTAATTCACATAGTAGAACACATTAAGGACAGAGATCCTACATGGGGAGTAAGTGCACAGTGACTCCTGTTGTTGATTTAACAATTGACACTCTTGTTTATGACGTCAGTAATCACCTGAGGCTCTTGTCATGAGCTGCCAAGGCTATGGAAGCCTCTTGAGTTCACAAACTCCAACTTTATTTAGACAAGGCCATAGTCAAAGTGGAAGTTCTCTCCTCTCTTCAGAGAAAGGTACCTCCTTCTTTGATGGCCTGTTTATCCACTGAGATCTTTCATTTAGACCCCTCACAGATATCTTGCACTTAGGTCATTTTTTTGCACAGTGTCTTGGCTTTCCATACCTAAAAAACTTTCATGGGCTTTTTAGCAGGATCCAAATGCTTTCAGAGCTGATTCTGAGGCCAGAGTGCTGTTTTGGGCATCTGCCATTCTATGAGTCTGCTGTGCATCCCGCTTCCCATGTTGGATCGTTCACTCCTTTTTGATTCTATCAGTTAGTATTAGCAGACACTAGTCTTGTTTATGTAATCCTGTTGACACTTAATCCTATAGTTATGATCAATTATGAACTGAAACTATTAAGAGGCATTGGTACATGCCACATTGATATGATTGGAATCCCATGGCACGTTATTAGCTCTACCATTGGGGGTAAGTCCGATGGAGCATGTGCCAAACTGTACATCTCCTCCCTCACTTATTCCCACTCTTATTTTTCTTTTTTGACAGGCAGAGTTAGACAGTGAGAGAGAGAGACAGAGAGAAAGATCTTCCTTTTTCTGTTGGTTCACCTGCCAAGTGGCCACTACAGCCTGTGTGTTGCAGCTGGCACATTGCGCTGATCTGAAGCCAGGTGCCTGGTGCTTCCTCCTGGTCTCCCATGTGGGTGCAGGGCCCAAAGACCTGGGCCATCCTCCACTGCAATGCCAGGCCACAGCAGAGACCCAATCTTATTTTTAACAGGGGTCAATTTTCAGTTAAACCTAAGAATAATTGTGTATTAATTAAAGAGTTTAACCAATAGTATTAAGTAGGACAAGAAAATACTAAAAAGAATAAAATAGTAAGCTGTTCCTTGACAGTCAAGACTAAGGCTGATTAAGTCATTGTTTCTCATAATGTCAGTCTCACTTCTTCAGGTTTCTTTTTAGGTGCTTAGTTAGTTGTCACTGATCAGAGAGAACATATGATATTTGTCCCTTTGGGACTGGCTTATTTTCACTCAGCATGATGTTTTCCAGATTCTTCCATTTTGTTGCAAATTACCGGATTTCATTTTTTTTAAACCACTGTATAGTGTTCTTTAGAGTACATATCCCATTATTTCTATATCCAGTCTTCTGTTGATGGGCATTTAGGTTGATTCCATGTCTTAGCTATTATGAATTGAGCTGCAATAAACATTGAGGTGCAGACAGCTCTTTTATTTGCCGATTTAGTTTCTGTGGGATAAATTCAGAGGGGTGGTATGGCTGGGTTGTATGGTAGGGTTATACTCAGGTTTCTGAGGAATCTCCAAACTGACTTCCATAGTGGCTTTACCAGTTTGCATTCCCACCAACAGTGGGTTAGTGTGCCTTTTTCCTCCATATCCTTGCCAGCACTTGTTTTAGTTGATTTCTGATGCAAGCCATTCTAACCAGGGTAAGATGGACCTCATTGTGGTTTTGATTTGCATTTCCCTAATTGTTAGTGATCTTGACCATTTTCTCATGTGTCTGTTGGCCATTTGGATTTCCTCTTTTGAAAGGATTGATAACCAGAATCTACAAAGAAATCAAGAAAATCCACAACAACAAAACAAACAACCCACTTAAGAGATGGGCCAAGGACCTCAATAGACATTTTTCGAAAGAGGAAATCCAAATGGCCAACAGACACATGAAAAAATGTTCAAGATCACTAGCAATCAGAGAAATGCAAATCAAAACCACAATGAGGTTCCATCTCACCCCGGTGAGAATGGCTCACATTCAGAAATCTACCAACAACAGATGCTGGAGAGGATGTGGGGAAAAAGGGACACTAACCCACTGTTGGTGGGAATGCAAACTGGTTAAGCCACTATGGAAGTCTGTCTGGAGATTCCTCAGAAACCTGAACATAACCCTACCATACAACCCAGCCATCCCACTCCTTGGAATTTACCCAAAGGAAATTAATTTGGCTAATAAAAAAGCCATCTGCACATTAATGTTTATTGCAGCTCAATTCACAATAGCTAAGACCTGGAACCAACCCAAATGCCCATCAACAGTAGACTGGATAAAGAAATTATGGGACATGTACTCCATAGAATACTATACAGCAGTAAGGAACAACGAAACCCAGTCATTTGCAACAAGATGGAGGGATCTGGAAAACATCATGCTGAGTGAATTAAGCCAGTCCCAAAGAGAAAAATATCATTTGTTTTCCCTGATCGGCGACAACTGAGCACCAAAGGGGAAACCTGTTGAAGTGAAATGGACACTATAAGCAACAATGACCTGATCAGCTCCTGTCCTGACTTTAGATGGATAAAGTAATACTTTATCCTTTTTAGTATTTGTTGTTGTTGTTGTTGTTCTAGTACTATTGGTTGAACTCAGTAATTAATACACAATTATTCTTAGGTGTTTAAATTTTAACTGAAAAGTGATCCCTGTTAAATCTAAGAGTGGAAAAAGAGAGGGAGGAGATGAACAATTTGGAACATGCTCAATCGGACTGGCCGCAAATGGTGGAGTTAGAAATGTGCCAGGGGATTCCAACACAATCCCATCAAGATGGCATGTACCAATGCCATCGCACTAGTCCAAGTGATCAATTTCAGCTCACAATTGATAGCTCTGATAGGTCTAAGAGTCAAAGAGATCACACAAACAAGACAAGTATCTGCTAATACTAACTGATAGAATCAAAAAGGGAGAGAAAGATCCAACATGGGAAGTGGGATACACAGCAGACTCATAGAGTGGCAGATGTCCTAAACAACACTCTGGCCTCAGAATCAGCCCTCAAGGCATTCAGATCTGGTGGAAGAGCCCATGAGAGTATAGCAGGTATGGAAAGCCAAGATATCATGGAAAAAAAAAAAAGACCTAAATGAATGATCTCTGTGAGTGAGATCCCAGTGGAAAGAACGGGGCCATCAAAGAAGGATGTACCCTTCTCCGAAGGGAGGAGAGAACTTCCACTTTGACTATGACCCTATTGGAATAAGATCAAAGTCAGCGAACTCTAAAGGCTTCCATAGCCCTGGCAACTCATGACTAGAGCCTAGGGAGATTACTGACGCCATGAACAGGAGTGTCAAATTGTTAAATCAGCAACAGGAGTCACTATGTACTTACACCCCATGTGGGATCTGTCCCTAATGTGTCGTCTAAAGCGAAGTGATGCTATAACTAGTACTGAAACAGTATTTTTATACTTTGCGTTTCTGTGTGGGCACAAACTGATAAGGTCTTTACTAATTATATACTGAAGTGATCTTCTGTATATAAAGAGAATTGGAAATGAAAAAAAAAAACCTGGTGTTAAAATGGAAATGGCATAGAAAATTAATTAATTTGAAAAAAAATTATGTAGGTTCTCTGTCTTTAATGTGCTGTACATTGCTATTTAATGCTATAATTAGTAATCCAATGGCAGTTTTTTCACTTTATGTTGCTATATGGGCAAAATGTTGAAATCTTTACCTAATATATACTAAACTGATCTTCTGTATATAAAGAGAATTGAAAATGAATCTTTACATGAATGGAAGGGGAAAGGGAGAGGGAAAGGGGAGGGTTGCAGGCGGGAGGGAAGTTATGGGAGGGGGGAAGCCATTGTAACCCATAAGCTGTACTTTGGAAATTTATATTCATTAAATAAAAGTTTAATAAAAAAAAATGTCTAGGTCCTTGGCCCATCTCTTAAGTGGGTTGCTTGTTTTGTTGTTGTGGAGTTTCTTGATCTCTTTGTAGATTCTGGTTATTAATCCTTTATCAGTTGCATAGTTTGCAAATATTTTTTCCCATTCTGACAGTTGCCTCTTCACTTTCCTGACTGCTTCGTTTGCAGTAAAGAAACTTCTCAATTTGATGTAATCCCAATTGTTAATTTTTCTTTGACTGCCTGTGCCTCCGGGGTCTTTTCCAGGAAGTCTTTGCCAGTGCCTATATCTTGCAGTGTTTCTCCAATATTCTCTAATTTGATGGTGTTGGGTCATAGATTTAGATATTTAATCCGTTGAGTGGATTTTTGTGTCAGGTGTAAGGTAGGGGTCTTGCTTCATGCTTCTATACATGGAAATCCAGTTTTCCCATCACCATTTGTCAAATAGACTGTCCTTGCTTCAGGAATTGGTTTTAGATTGATCAAATATAAGTTGGCTGTAGATGTTTGGATTGATTTCTGGTGTTTCTATTCTGTTCCATTGGTCTATCCATCTGTTTCTATACCGGTACCATGCTGTTTTGATTATAAATGCCGTATAGTATGTCCTGAAAACTGGTATTGTGATGCTTGCAGCTTTGTTTTTGTTGTACAAGATTGCATTAGCTATTCGAGGTCTCCTGTACCTCCATACGAATTTCATTATCATTTTTTCCAGGTCTGAGAAGAATGCCTTTGATTTTTTTTTTTTTTTGGACAGGCAGAGTGGACAGTGAAAGAGAGACAGAGGGAAAAGTCTTCCTTTTTCTGTTGGTTCAGTTCCTAATGGCAGCTGTGGCCGGCCTGCTGCAGCCAGCGCACCGTGCTGATCCAAAGCCAGGAGCCAGGTGCTTCTCCTGGTCTCCCTTGCGGGTGCAGGGCCCAACGACTTGGGCCATCTTCACTGCACTCCTGGGCCACAGCAGAGAGCTGGACTGGAAGAGGAGCAACAGGGACAGAATCCAGCGCCCCAACTGGGACTAGAACCCAGAGTGCCGTGCCGCAGGTGGAGGATTAGCCTATTGAGCCATGGTGCCAGCTGTCTTTGGTATATTGATTGATATTGCATTGAATCTGTAAAATTGCTTTTGGGAAAACGACCATTTTGATAATATTGATTCTTCCAATCCATGAACATGGAAGATTTTTCCATTTTTTGGTATCCTTCTCTATTTCTTTCTTCAATGTTTTGTAGTTCTCATTGTAGAGATCTTTGACGTCCTCGTTTAAGTTTATTCCAAGGTATTTGATTGTTTTTGCAGTTATTGTGAATGGGATTAATCTAAGAAGTTCTTTCTCAGCTGAGGCATTTTCTGTGTATATAAAGGCTGTTGATATTTTGTAAACTTGTATTTAGTAAATATAAATTTCCAAAGTACAGTTTATGGATTACAAAGGCTTTTTCCCTCTCATAACTTCCCTCCCACCTGCACCCCTCCCATATCCCGCTGGCTGTTGATTTTTGTGCATTGATTTTATATTCTGCTACTTGCCAAACTCTTCTATGAGTTCCAATAGTCTCTTAGTAGAGTTCTTTGGATCCCCGGAATAAAAAAAGCATATCATCTGCAAAGAGGGATTGTTTGACTTCTTCCTTCCCGATTTGTATCCCTTTAATTTCTTTTTCTTGTAATAGCTCTGCCTAAAACTTCCAAAACTGTATTGAATAGCAATGGTGAGAGTGGGCATCCTTGTCTGGTACTGGATCTCGGTGGAAATGCTTCCAATTTTTCCTCATTCAATAGGATGCTGACTGTGGGTTTGTCATAAATTGTCTTGTTTGTGTTGAGCAATGTTCCTTCTATACCCAATTTACTTAGAGTTTTCATCATGAAAGGGTGTTGCATTTTATCAAGTGCTTTCTATTCATCTATTGAGATAATCATACGGTTTTTGTTCTTCAGTTTTTTAATGTGATGTATCACATTGATTGATGGGTGAATGTTGAACCATCCCTGCATAACGTGGATAAATTCCACTAGGTCTGGGTGGATAATCTCTGATGTGTTGTTGGGTTCTATTGGCCAGAATTTTATTGAGGATTTTTGCGTCTATGTTCATCAGGGAAATTGGTTTGTAATTCTCTTTCTCTGCTGCATCTTTTTCTTGTTTCGGAATTAAGGTGATGCTGGCTTTATATAAATAATTTGTGAGGATTTCTTCTCTTTCAATTGTTTTGAATAGTTTCAGAAGAATTGTAGTTAGTTCTTTAAATGTCTGGTAGAATTCAGCAGTGAATCCATCCAGGCCTGGGCTTTTCTTTGTTGGGAGAGCATTTATTACTGATTCAATTTCTGATTCAGTTATGAGTCTGTTTAGGTTATCTGTGTGTTCATAGTTCAATTTAGGTAGGTTGTATGTGTCCAGGAATCTATACTTTTCTGATAGATTTCCCTGTTTGTTGGCACACAACTCTTTGTAGTAATTTCTGATGACTCTTTTTATTTCCGTGGTGTTTGTTGTTACATTCCCTTTTTCATCTCTGATTTTGTTGAATTGATTCTTCTCTATCCTTTTTTTTTTTGGTTAGTTGGGCCAATGATGTGCCATTTTGTTTATTTTTTCAAATAACAGTTTTTTGTTTTGTTGGTCTTTAGTAATTTTTTTTACTCAATTCCATGATTTCTTCTCTAATTTTAATTATTTCTTTTCTCCTACTAGTTTTGTGTTTGGTTTGCTGTAGTTTTTCTAGGACCTTGAGATGCACTGATAGCTCATTTATTTGGTGCCTTTCCATTTTATTGATGTAGGCAGCTATTGCTATAAACTTTCCTCTTAGCACTGCTTTTGCTGTATCCCATAAGTTTTGATATGCTGTGTTATTTTCATTTGCTTCCAGAAAGTTTTTGATTTCTCTTTTGATTTCTTCTATGACTCAGTGTTCATTCAGGAGTATTTTATTTAGTCTCCTTATGTTTGCATATGCTGTAGAGATTCCTGAGTTGCTAATTTCCAGCTTCATTTCATTGTGGTCTGAGAAGATGAATGGAATGGTATGATTTCAATTCTTTTGAAATTGATGAGACTTGCTTTATGGCCTAGTATGTGGTCAATCCTAGAGAAGGTTCCATGCATTGCTAAGAAGAATGTGTATTCTTTAAGTGTAAGATGAAAAGTTCTTTAGATATCTGTTAGATCCATTTGGTCTATAATGTCAATTAAATCTGCTGTTTTCTTGTTGATTTTCTGTCTGGTTGATCTGTCTATTGCTGAAGGTCAAGGATTGAAGTCCCCAATACTATTGTATTGGAGTCTAAGTCTCCCTTTAGTTCCCTTAACATATCTTTTAAATAAACCAGTGCCCTGTAATTAGGTCTATAACATTTATAATAGTTACATCTTCCTGTTGAATTAGTCCCTTAATCATTAGATAGTGCCCCTCTTTGTTTCTCTTAACAGTTTTTGTGTTAAAGTCTATTTTGTCTGATATTAAGATGGCTACTCCAGCTCTTTTTTGGTTTCTGTTGGCATGGAATCTCTTTTTCCAACCTTTTACTTTTAGTCTGCATGCATATTTGTTGGAAAGATGCGTTTCTTGTAGGCAGCAAATAGATGAGTTTTGTTTTTTAATCCATTCAGCCAGTCTGTGCCTTTTAACTGGAGAGTTGAGGCCATTATCTTTCAATGTGACTATTGGTAAGTAATAACTTTGCCCTGTCATTTGCCAAAGATATTTTCTAATATATGCTTTGAACTTCCTGTGATCTTTTACTGAGAGATTTTCTTCCTTTACCTTCTTTTGTATTGATGGCTGTGTTTCTGTGTGTAACACATCCTTAAGCATCTTTTGCAGGGCTGGATGAGTGGTGACAAATTCTTTCAATTTCTGTTTGCTATGAAAGGTCTTCATTTCACCTTCGTTCGCAAATGAGAGTTTTGCAGGATATAATATTCTGGGATGGCAATTTTTTTCTAGTACTTGGGCTATAGCTCACCATTCTCTCCTAGCCTGTAGCATTTCTGATGAGAAGTCTGCTGTGAGACTAATGCTAGTAATCTAGCATTTCTCTTTTGCACATTTTAGAATCTTTTCTTTATGTTTCACTGTGGTGAGTTTGATTACAATGTGTCATGGTGAGGATCTTTTCTGGTCATGTTTATTGGGAATTCTGTGTGCTTCTTGTACTTGGATGTCTCTTTCCTTCTCCAAACCTGGGAAGTTTTCAGCTAGTATCTCACTAAAAAGGCCTTCTAATCCTCTCTCTCTCCATGCCTTCAGGAACTCCTAGAAGCTGAATGTTGATTATTTTAATAGTATCCTGTAGATTCCCAACAGTATTTTTAAGATTTCTAATTTCCTCCTCTTGTCTTTGGTTTGACTGTATACTTTCCTGTGCTCTGTCTTCTAAGTCCGAAATTCTCTTCTGCCTCACTGATTCTGTTTTTATGGCTCTCAAATGTGTTTATTTGCTCTATTGAATTCTTCATTTCATTTTGATTGCATTTCAATCTCAATTTCATGTTCTATTGAATCTTTCATTTCATTTTGATGAGAGATTTTCTTTTTTGTCCTGCATGGATTTCAGTAGTTCAAGTGTTTGTTTTTGATTACTTCTAAGTATTATTATCATTTTTTTGTGTTCCATTTATTGCATTTCTTCTATCTTGTCATCTTCGTAATCTTGTATTGAACTATTGTGTTCTTTTGGGAGCCTCAAGTTGTCTTCCTTATTCTTGTTTTCTCAGTTGTTGTGTTTGTTGTTCAGAATTTGTGAAGATACACTTTTTTTTTTTTCTGCTGTGGTGGCTTTTCTCATACTATGACTCTGTAGATAAGTGGACTGTCTGCTTTCAGTGAATCTCTAGAGGCTTGTGGTGGGTGTGTCCAGAGAGGTCTGTTCAGTTCTTCAGAGTTAAATGTGTGCCTAAGGTGACACACCAGCTTTGGCATGGTAAATCTCTCTCTCTCTTTTTTAATCAGAAGGGAAGTAATTCCGCTAGCTGAGCTCTTCTCATCAATGGTGATCAGTGCCTGAGCACTAGCCCCAGTGGGTATAATATTCGTCTGCTCTGTCCCAAGGACCACACAAAGGATCTGTGCAGTCCTCAGTATAAGCTCAGATTCCCCTGCAAAGTTTCTCACTGGGTAGCTATGGCTAAAATATGAGTTGTTCCATATCCATACACCCTCAGTGTTTTTTTTTTCCCCACAGTCCCAGTTTTTAAGCTCCACACATTCACTAGGTCTTAGTCTCTTGTTCTCTCTCCCCACCAGAGTCTGGTTTCTCTGCTCACCTGATTGTCAGGCACAGCCCCAGCTGGCACAGTGTTATGTAAGTCCAAAATGGCACCTGCTCTGTCAGCTCATATGCTTTTGTAAGGTGATTGGAGAGAGAGAATTGTGTCTATACCATCACTTTTATATTTTCTCTCCTCTAGTTGGACTGGTGTACTTTCCCCCATGGGGCTTTAAGCCTCGTTCCCTCTAGGCTCTTCCTGCCACTTTTCCCCCAGTGTTTTGGCTACTGTGGTTTCATCTCACCAAGCACTTGGGCCATCCTCCACTGCCTTACTGGGCCACGGAGAGCTGGACTGGAAGAGGAGCAACTGGGACTAGAACCAGCGCCCATATGTAATGCTGGCACTGCAGGCAGAGGATTTAACCAAGGGAGCCACATCGCCAGCCCACAAAATTATTTATATCATTAGGTATCTAGTGTCATTGAGTTAAAATATATGGGTTTAATAATAATTTGATATTCATATTAAAAGTGGATGAAATGATAGAGAGAGAAGTAGATGGAGACCATGCTACTAATCAGGAGTACCTGTTTTGAGAAGTCAACAAAGAGACCATAAGATATAAAGCAATATATTAATGGAATAAAGTATTAGAAAAATATGCTTGTTAATTCTAGTTGCTTCAAATTCTTAAATGTCTGCTAATTGCAATCTCTGTCATGGAGGGTTGTATAAAAATGTTTTTAGCTCAATGTCTATGATAGCAAGGAATTTATAAAGTGGCAGTTGCTGATATTGGCGAAATCCAACACAATTTGGAGAGTTAAAATGACAGTTAAGTAGTCGAAAACAGTCCATCTGATAAAATCTTGCTGTAATTTTCATGATTGTACAAACTGGTAGTCTATATTTATACATATTTAAAGGAAATATCAGGGTGAAATATAATTTGAATATCAAAATACCCATCTGTGTTTTTCTTCAACAAATTAATTATTGTTAAGTGATTTACAAATCCTATATGCCACTTGAATACTAAATAAATTTAAACAGGTCAGTAGGAATAACAGTATTATAGGCATTATATAACTTAGAATGTTTATACATGGATGGAGAAGTCTAAAGTGTGTAAATGATAGTCACTGGATGTTTCTAAATATTTCCTTGATCTTAAAACAAGATTGTTTTAGTAGGGTGTGTGTGTGTGTGTGTGTTTAATCTTTCATGTTTGTTGGTTTAAAATATTCAAATTTCCTGGAAACTTAGCGTTTTTGTATCCCAAGTGGTCCTACAAGGGGAAGTTAAAAATACGCATATACAATTCTTCCTCACCAGGCAGAAACAGAAGCAGCTTATACTTATCTCACAAATACTTGCACCTGTAAGTGATTCTACTGTAACTGCTAAAATAGCCATGTTAATTAGACTATTAATCACAGAGGGAGCAAAGTGCAGACCACCTTAAGGGTCATCTGTGTTTCTAATTGTTTCCCTGTAGAGAGTAACCTGCAATAATTCCTAGGAGTCCCTAAACCTGGTTTGAATAAATTGATAGGATTCTATCCCTCTATGCTGGGAAAGTCAACTCCTAAAACTATACCTTGCATGAAATAGGCTCTTGAGGTGTGTTTACTAAGGGATCAGCTTACTGATGATATGAGAAGCAGTAGGAGGATTCTGTTAGTAAGACTGCAGCTGAAATGGCTACAATTGCATAAGTCTGATGTTCCACACATGCTGCAGATCAAGTTTGCTGAGAAAATGACTTGAGATTTGACTTTAGACCTGTTGTCTAGAAGAGGAAGCCAGAGATCCTGGAGTCTGCTTCCAGTTGACCCCTCCCTTGTGTGTGCTTACATTTGTATCATTAAAAATGATGGTGGCTTAGAGCTTTGTGGACACTTCAGATGGCTGCAATTCCTACAAATAAGGAAACTGTGACCCATAATTTGTACTTGGCCTAGATCACAACTTGGTGCTAGTACTGGATACATACATAGTTATTTCCCCTTACTTGTAGGTTGGTGCTTTTCACCAACAGTCTTTATCCCTGCCTAAAGTTTAAATGTTTTCAGTACAATAAAAGCATGAAACAACCCCAAAATTGCCTTGTCCTTGCCTATTTTCACAGATAAGAAAACTGATGATCAGAAAGCAGTAGTGGTTTTTTTCATATATAAGGATATGTAATACTTCATGATGATAATAATGCCATTGTCAATGAAAAATGAAATTAAGATTAATTTACATTTTTTAAACTTTAATTTAATAAATATAAATTTCCAAAGTACAACTTTTGGATTATAGTGGCTTTTTCCGTCCATAACGACCCTCCCACCTGCAAACCCTCCCATATGCCACTCCCTCTCCCATCCCATTCTTCATTAAGATTCATTTTCAATTATCTTTATACAGAAGATCAATTTAGTATATATTAAGTGAAGATTTCAACAGTTTGCACCCACACAGACACCCCAAGTATAAAGTACTGTTTGAGCACTAGTTATACTGTTTATTCACATAGTACAACACATTAAGATAGAGATCCTACATGGGGAGAAAGTGCACTGTGACTCCTGTTGTTGATTTAACAATTGATGCTCTTATTTATGACATCAGTATTCACCCTAGGCTCTTATGAGCTGCCAAGGCTATGGAAGCCTCTTGAGTTTGCCAACTCTGATTTTATTTAGACAAGGCTATAGTCAAAGTGGAAGTTCTCTCCTCCCTTCAGAGAAAGGTACCTCCTTCTTTGATGGCCCGTTCTTTCCACTGGGATCTCACTCACAGAGATCTTTCATTTAGGCCATTTATTCCCCACAGTGTCTTGGCTTTCCATGCCTGAAATACTCTTAAGGCATTCAGATCTAGCTGAAGATCCCATAAGGGCTGATTCTGAGGCCAGAGTGCTGTTTAGGACATCTGCCATTCTATGAGTCTGCTGTGTATCCCGCTTCCCATGTTTGATCGTTCTCTCCTTTTTGATTCTATCCTTTAGTATTAGCAAACATTAGTCTTGTTTATGTAATCCTTTTGACACTTAATTCTATAGTTATGACAAATTATGAACTGAAACTGATCACTTTGACTAGTGAGATGGTATTGGTACATGCCAACTTGATGGGATTGAATTGGAATCCCTTGGCACGTTTCTAACTACCATTTGGGGCAAGTCCGATTGAGCATGTGCCAAACTGTACATCTCCTTCCTCTCTTATTCCCACTCTTATATTTAACAGGGATCACTTTTCAGTTAAATTTAAAACCTAAGAATAATTGTGTGTTAATTAAGGAGTTCAACCAATGGTATTAAGTAGAACAAAAAAATACTAAAAGGAATAAAGTAGTAAGTTGTTCCTTGACAGAAGGGCTGACCAACTCCCTGGAGCAAGGACAGTCTATTCCATAAATGGTGCTGGGAAAACTGGATTTCCACGTGCAGAAGCATGAAGCAAGACCCCTACCTTACATTCCACACAAAAATCCACTCAACATGGATTAAAGATCTAAATCTATGACCCAACACCATCAAATTATTTAGAGAACATTGGAGAAACCCTGCAATATATAGGCACTGGTAAAGACGTCTTGGAAAAGACCCTGGAGGCACAGGCAGTCAAAGAAAAATTAACAATTGGGATTGCATCAAATTGAGAAGTTTTTGTACTGCAAAAGAAACAGCCAGGAAAGTGAAGAGGCAACCGACAGAATGGTAAAAAAAAGTCTGCAAACTATGCAACTGATAAAGGATTAATAACCAGAATCTACAAAGAGATCAAGAAACTCCACAACAACAAAACAAACAACCCACTCTAGAGATGGGCCAAGGACCTAAACAGACATTTTTCAAAAGAGGAAATCCAAATGGCCAACAGACACATGAAAAAATGTCAAGGATCACTAACAATTAGGGAAATGCAAATCAAAACCACAATGAGGTTCATCTTACTCCAGTTAGAATGGTTTGCATACAGAAATCTACCAGCAACAGATGCTGGCAAGGATGTGGGGAAAAAGAGACACTAACACACTGTTGGTGGGAATGCAAACTGATAAAGCCACCACGGAAGTCAGTTTGGAGATTCCTCAGAAACCTGAATATAATCCTACCATATAACCCAGCCATACCACCCCTCTGAATTTATCCCACAGAAACTAAATCGGCAAATAAAAGAGCTGTCTGCACCTCAATGTTTATTGCAGCTCAATTCACAATAGCTAAGACCTGGAATCTACCTAAATGCCCATCAACAGAAGACTAGATAAAGAAATTATGGGATATGTACTCTATAGACTACTATACAGCAGTAAAAAAAAAAAAATGAAATCTGGTAATTTGCAACAAAATGGAGGAATCTGGAAAACATCATGCTGAGTGAAAATAAGCCAGTCCCAAAGGGACAATGATCATATGTTCTCCCTGATCGGTGACAACTGAGCACCTAAAAGGATACCTGTTGAAGTGAAATGGACACGATGAGAAACAATGGCTTGATTAGCCCTTGTCTGACTGTCAAGGAACAACTTACTAATTTACATTCTTTGAAAGGCAAGAACATGGTAATTCATTTAAATTAAGTTTCTTGTTAGTTAGCTATATAATGTTTTTTCTATTTTGGAAGAATATAATTATTCACATTTCTCTGTATTCAGACATAAACAAATGATAGATTTTTTACCCACTGTTTTCAGTGGAAACAATGAAACACATAAAATTTTGTTAAGATTCGTTTATTTGAAAGGCAGGGTTACAGACAAAAGACAATCAGATTTTCCACCTGCTGGTTCACTCCCCAAATAGCCACAATGACCAAGTCAGAACTGAGGTCAAAAGCTAGAGGCCTGAAACTCTGTCCGGGTCCTGCTGAATAGGGGTTCCAGAATCGGCCATTTGCTGCTGCTTTCTCAGATGTAGTAGCAGGGAGCTGAATCATAAGTAGAGCAATTAGGATTTGAACAGGTGCTCATAGGGATCACTGGTGTTGCAGGCGGGACCTTAACATGTGTCACACTGGCCCCAAATTGTTTTTCTTAAGGGATCTGCAGCTCAATAATTTAAACAAGAGAGCTTTAAGATCCAAATTTCTCATTTTCATCAAATTCAAAGTACTTGGGAGGTTTCTAACTCTGTAGATATCAACATGTTTTCCCTGAAACCTTTAATAGTTACATTATTTCATGGTGAAGTTGTATCCATTTTTGATAGCTTTAGGTCAGTGTGAGGAAGAGAATGTTAAAGAGTTACATGTTTTGCTGATTGTCTCCCTTCGGGGAAGTGTGTGTAATCTTCTGTGAGTGCTCATGAAAGAAGTTCTCATTCAAGGTTATGTCTAGTAATTGTCCTGTAGTCATCATCTTCCTTCTCCATCATGGCAGCCTGGAAAACTGGTGATGTAACCAGCAGGGGGCAGCCAGGAGCAGCCAGTGACAGACATTGAAGGTACAGACTGAGTTTGCTGACAAAGCAGGGAAAATATTCAATGAAGAAAAAATATTCATCATTTATGGCAAACCTGGTTTGTTTTTTAGATAAGCAAAATTCCTTGATCAGAAGAAAAAGATGAAAATATGAACAGCCCAATAGTTACTAATTTCTAAAAGAAAAGGCAGGAGAAAGACAGAAAATATGTGTGTTTACATTATCTTATAACTATGTGCAAATTGATTCCAACTTAATAGTAGCAGTTGCTGTACATTTTAAGTTTGTTTCTCTTGGGGCCACTGTAGTGACATACACTATAATGCCATAACACCAGCATTCCACAGGGGTATCATTTTCTGTCCTGGCTGATCCACTTTTGATCCAGCGCACTGCTAATGGCCTAGGAAAGTACTTGGGTCCCTGCCACCCATGTGGGAGACCCTGATGAAGGTCCTGGATTCAACATAGCCCAGCCCTGGCTACTGGGGCCTCTTGGGGAGACCCAAAAGAAGTTCTTAGCTTCAGCTTGGCTCAGACCTGCCCCAGTCCTGTCCATTGGGGCCACTTGGGGATTGAACCAGTAGATAGAAAATTTCTTTTTCTCCCTCCATCTCTCTCTGTAATTTTGACTTTCAAATAAATCTTTAAAAAATAAAATAGAACAAATGTATGTGTCTCATTGCAAAGTTGTGTGATGCCTCTGTTAAAGAAACCTGGAAGCATAGAAACTTCATTTTCTGCAGGACTGAGGAAGGAAGCTTACAGCAGTTTGCCATTGGCCTGTGGTGAAACAAAGTCAGTGCAATTGATTGATGTATCTGGGCCATCACACTGGGCTCCTGGATGTTGAAGGCTCAGCAAAACTCATCCTCAGCATGAGTGGTGACTTTGCCAAGGCCGAGATGTTCCTAGGCAAAGGAGCAGAGTTACAGAGGCACTGTTCCACTTCTGGATCAGTAGATGGGTTATGGCTTCTACTCCAGCCTCAGTCCATCTTACAACTGCTGTAGGCATCTATTAATGTCACAAAAACAGCATTCAGGAAAAATAAATCTACTGTTCTGTGTTTTATGGAGTATAAGATACCATCAGTTGCCAGAGAACATTTTTAAAAAGTACAAAAAAGAAAGATATAATGCTACAAATCAAAATTGGCAATAATGTATCAGATTAATTTAGAGTGTGTGTTTTATTCTTATTGAAATGGAAACTTGGACATTGATGGCTACCTTACGTTAGTCTTGTACCTGTGAAATAAAGTAAATGTAAATAAGGCTTAAGATGTCCTAAATTTTCTTTTTTTTGACAGGCAGAGTGGATAGTGAGAGAGAGAGACAGAGAGGAAGGTCTTCCTTTTTGCCGTTGGTTCACCCTCCAATGGCCGCTGAGGCCGGCGCATCTCGCTGATCCGAAGCCAGGAGCCAGGTGCTTCTCCTGGTCTCCCATGCAGGTGCAGGGCCAAAGACTTGGGCCATCCTCCACTGCCTTCCCAGGCCATAGCAGAGAGCTTTCCTGGAAGAGGGGCAACTGGGATAGAATCCGGCGCCCCAACCGGGACTAGAACCCGGTGTGCCGGCACCGCTAGGCGGAGGATTAGCCTGTTAAGCCGGCCATAGATGTCCTAAATTTTTATCACGTTCAGAATGTAGTTCCTTCGAATGGCTCTTGGAGTCAGCACTGTATACTTTTTCTTCATGAAATATTCCTTTGAGACATGAAGTTTTTTTTTTAAATTTCTTTGAAAGACAGAGTTACAGAGGGGTACAGAAAGAGAGAGAGACAGACAGACAGACAGACATGGATTGATTGATCTTCCATCCACTGGTTCACTCCTCAAATGGTCACAGTGGCTGGAGCTGGGCCGATCTGAAGCCAGGAATTTCTTCTGGTTCCCTCACTTGGATGCTGGGGTCTAAGGACTTCAGCCAGCTTCTGCTGCTTCCCCAGGTGCATTAGCAGGGAGCTGGATCAGAAGTGGAACAGGCAGGACTTGAACTGGTACCCACATGGGATGCCTGCACTGCAGGTAGCAGCCTTACCTGCTATGCCACAGTGCTGGCCCCCATAAAGCATGTTAATTTTGATGATGCAACATTTCTTAACAGAACTATACTATTATCTTCCAGATTCTCCTATGCTGGTAGTAGTCCACTGACCAAATTCTGGTGCTGGTGCATTCCCAGAAAATAAAATATATCATTTTCAGACAATATCCAATTACTGGAAGAACACAACAATCAATTGCTTCTATAGATGACTCTTACATGTTTCCTAAAGTGTCAAAGAGGTATAGTTGTCTAGTCATATCACCAGGTAATGACAAAATAGCACACTATGACTTTCAGAGCCCACAGAAATTATGATGTCCTACTAATGATGAAATTGATAGATGAACAAATGGCCATCCCCAAATTGACAAAAACACTTTGCATTGCCTCAAGCATCAAGACATCTATCTCCTATTCTTGATCAAGGGAAAAGCAAACAGAGTAAGAACAAGATAGCTCCTTTCCACCTGCTCCACATAGAGCTTGGCTGTTGCTGAGGGTAACTTGTTCCCCTGCTTTTCCTTTTGAATTTGAGGGAAAGCTCTTTGTGTTATATTCAATTGGCATGACATTAAACTTTTCACATTTGAATCCAATTTTATCAAGTATATCAAAGCTTTTACTCCAAATTTTCAGTCATCTTCGGGTCAGTGCAACTTCTCAGGAAGCCCCCAGTAATGTGAACAGTGTACCGTAAAGTATTCTCTCATCTGAGGTTCACTAGAGCTGTGGTTCTGAGTAATTCTTGTAAAATTTTCCTTGCATGCTCCCAAGGCCCTGTCTTTCTAAAACTGTCTCCTCCAAATTATAGAGAGCTTTAATCCAAATTTTCAGTCTGCTATAATCCAAATGAATGCTTAGCTTGCATTTAGGATGGAGACTTTGGGATCTCTCTCACTTGTTTGGTTACTTGAGCACATATTTAGAATGGGCTGAGTGATTAGAGCAGGAAATATCAGCCAGCTGTGTGTATATAGTGATTTCATTGCGCATGGGACACTGAATCAGACGATGGATTTTTTGTTTTGTTCTAAGCAAACATACTCCAAAATCTCTCTTATTCCTAGTTTACTCATTTGGAAACCTTTCTGTCATTCTGGTGACTCTATTGTACTTAAAAATATTGGAGGAAGGAGTAGATCATACCATTATGTGCAAATAATAGGAGCTCAGTAAATATTTTGTTTATTGAATCGAAGGATACACTGATTATTATAAATTATTCCTCCATAACTGGAAAGTGATCATTCAATCTATTGCAGAATGTTTCTGGAAATAGATCATAAATTCATTAAGCACATTTAGAATGTAAAATTAAGAGAATCCTGTGGCATGAAAAGGGAGAGGTTTTCGGGGATAAACTCCACCCATCCTTGTGGATACTTTGTTCTTTATACCAGTGAACTGCTTACAGCTTTGTCAAACTGGCCACATTTCCTGTGTGTGGGCACCAAACTGTCCTGAAGATCTTTTACAACTTTCATTTCCAACTTGATTCCCCCATGAGGCTTAATCTTTTCAGAAGCACCATGTACCTTTCTGACAACTGTTCAATAACATGACTGCCTACTGATCTGTGTTACCTCCATGTCTTAGTTGCTTTCTCTCATTCTTTTTAGATTGGCCATAGTGGAGTAGAGGCTCTATCTACTAACAATAGGCAAGTACTGGCACATAAATGAATACAGAAGATACCTTCTGCTCTTGCTAGCTGAACATACAGTTAGGTAAGTGTACAAAACATAGTAAAACAAAACAGAATAAATGAGTTGGTGCCAAGCCATCACCCCTGAGTAAGCATCACTGAGCTCCATATAGTGCCAAGAGATGCTCTATTAAAACAGTTTGATAGTCAAATGCATTTTGAAATGCTACATTATTATACTTCAGGGTTTTAGTTTTGGATTCACAGTATACATTACTGGTGTATTGAGACTGGAGAAACTTTGTCTTATAAACACCAATTAAATTTACTGAGTGCCAGTACTGCCCCTAAATTATGTGACTATGGGGTCCTTGACAGCTGATAATATTCCAGAGAGGAGTTGTCCAAGAGAGCTTGTGGTAAATACGATACAGAACACATCATACGTACTTTATCAAGAGCTGAAAAATCTAACATGCCTCTTCCTCCACGTATGCTGGTGGTTCATTGTTTTTTCAATGAAATATCTTCTCTGTTCTTGCTACACAGTGTACTTTTTCATTTTCATCTCCTACTCTACCCACTATGCATCTACACTGCAATTCATCGGTTGCCCCTGGATATCTCTGTCTTCTCTGCCCTGCTTTGGGACTCAGGAGGATGATCTCCATGGCAACATCTACTAACCAGCTATGTTTATCCAATGAGCAGCAAAGAAAAATATTAGCAAAAGGGCTGGAGACGAGGGTGGCTATTCTTTGATCACTCTATGCCAGGCCACATATTTGTAGTGAGTCCATGCTTGTACTGAAAGCCAAACCTCCTGTCAGGTGGCCTTCTTTTTTTTTTTTTTTTCTTCTTTTTTGACAGGCAGAGTGGACAGTGAGAGAGACGGAGAGAGAGAGAAAGGTCTTCCTTTTTCCATTGGTTCACCCCCCAATGGCCACTGTGGCCGGCGCACCACACTGATCCGAAGCCAGGAGCCAGGTACTTCTCCTGGTCTCCCTTGCGGGTGCAGGACCCAAGGACTTGGGCCATCCTCCACTGCACTCCTGGGCCACAGCAGAGAGCTGGACTGGAAGAGTAGCAACCGGGACAGAATCCAGCACCCCGCCGGGGACTAGAACCCAGAGTGCCGGTGCCGCAGGCGGAGGATTAGCCTATTGAGCCACGGTAACAGCCAAAGGTGGCCTTCTTTGACAGCGGCACTTCTGCAGGATTTAGTGACTGCTCCTACCCATTGCCTCTTCATGTCTTGACTACTTCCTGCTACTGCTAGCCATGGAGCCCTGTCCCAGCCTTTGCTGGATTCCACAGCTGCCTCCCAGTGCCTGTAAGCCATCACTATTAGACTCTCTTTGATCACCTTTTGATTTTTTAAAAGATGTATTTATTTATTTGAAAGGCAAAGTTACAGAGAAGCAGAGGTAGAGAGAGAGTTTTCCATCCACTGGTTCACTCCCCAAGTGGCTGGAGCTGGACCTATCTGAAGCCAGGAGCCTGGAGTTTCCTCTGGATTTCCATGTTGGTGCATGGGCCCAAGGACTCGAGCCATCTTCTACTGCTTTCCCAGGCCATAGCAGAGAGCTGGATCAGAAGTGGAGCAGCTGGGACTTGAGCTGGTGCCCATATGGGACGCCAGCACTGCAGTAGGTGGCTTTAACCACTATGCCACAGTTCTGGCCCCTTTAATCACCTTTTAAACCTATCAATCACTTGTGTCACCCAAGGCCAGTCATTTGCACTCTGGGACTGTTTACCCATCATCATCCTTGCAACCAGACAAAGCCCCACTCCGTGTGCTGTCCTCTGTGGATGAAAGCCGTATCATTGATTTTCTAACTATAGACATCAACCTTTAAAGGCTCATCTCAATTTTTGGTTTTCCTTTTCCCTCAGTATTCCTGCTTTCAAATACTAGAGTTACCCCTTGGTGCAGATGAATCGGATTGTCCCCTGTGCTTGGTCCCACTGGTCTGTGTATTTGACGTTGCTGTGCGCAGTATATTGTTAGTTACAAGTTCTCCCTGTTGTGGAGCTGACTGGATAGCGAGGTTCTCCACAGAGGTGAAAGGACACGCGTGATTAAGTCATCTTTTAGAACTTAACAACCTTTTCAACTCCTGTGGGGGGTTTATGGGTTTTTTTTTTTCAGTAATCGTTTGATGCCTGCAAAAGTAAAAAGCTAAACTGTCTGCCACTTCAGCACTGCACAAAGAGCTTTTTACTACTCCCCCCGATAATATTGTTACTGTAGCACATAATCACCTCGTGTCAGGGTGAGATGGGGCCCAGCAAGCTAGCAGCACTCCACCACAGATACAGCAGGCTTTAGGAACTGTTGTGTGCTAGGTTGGCCCTAAATTTCTATTCTAGGCTCTTGCCTCTAACTTAGAGAAGCATTCTAAATACAGGAACAGGCACAAAATACAAAGTGATAAATTTTATTCAAAAGGTGAGGAAAACACACACACACACACACACACGATCATTGGTCAGGGAGAGTGGGCCAGGAAGGGAAAACAAAGAGATTTCCATACCCTGTTTGAGAGAGAGAGAAAGAGAAGAGGAGAGAGAGACACAGAGAGAGACCGACCTTCCTTTTACTAGGCTCCTTTTGAGGTTAGAAAAGGGAGTGGTTTCATGTTGCCACCCCCAGGTTCCAGGTAAGGAGAGATATTTCCTGGGGAAGGGGCCATTTGATTGACAGGTAGGCGGATAGGATTACATGGAGCTGGGGAGGTGTGGGTTCTAGCTCATGACCCTAATACAGTTACCTGCCTTATCCCATATCATAACTAGTTCTGTTACTCCGTAGTAGTACTTTTTGGCCCATGTGATGTTGATGGGTAGATTCTCATTTTCTCACCATCATATGGGACTAAATAACCCAATCTATCAGTCACAGCAGTTACGGTGATGATTCAGGAATCACCCCTGCAACAATCCCATCCAAGACACTGCCTAGATTGCCAGAAGAAGCCTACACTTGCTTTAGGGCTTGTCAACTGATTTAGTCAGTCTGGGATAGCCTATGTTACAGTAACAAAGTCCCCCAGATTGCTAGATTAACACATCAAAGATGTACTTTTTAAGCTTTATTTATTTGAAAGGTAGAGTTACACAGAGAGAGAAGGAAAGGCAGAGAGAGAAAGGTCTTTCATCCTCTGGTTCACTCCCCAAATGACCACAACAGCCAGAGCTGGGCTGATCCAAAGGCAGGAGCCAGGAGTTTCTTCTGGGTCTTGCACACAAGTGCAGGGACCCAATAATTTGGGCCATTTTCTGCTGCTTTCCCAAGCCATAGCAGAGATCTGGAGCAGAAGTAGAGCAGCCAGGTCTTGAACTGGTACCCAAAGGGGATACTGGCACTGCAGGCAGCAGCTTTACCAGATATGCCACAGCACTGACTCCAGAAGATGTATTTCTGTATTCGTCTTTTTCATAAAGTTTGTATAGTTCCAGGTAGTTTTACACACACTGGCTTGGGATCCAGTCTGATTAAATCTCCCATTAAAGAGCTGTGCCATTTGGGACAAATGACCTCTTTGTTAATATTGCTGGCAAAATGAAGCTGAGTCAGTGTTTCAGGTACGGGTATGGAAGAGGGCGTTGAGCCTGAACTGTTTGTTGCATGAGCCTGACAGTGACTTGTGTTGTTTCCTGTAGCACACAGTTCAGAACCAGTGACATCTGAATTCAAGCAAAATGTAAATGTGTGTTAGTCTGTCTACGGCAGCTTCTGGTTTCGTATAATGACCTTATATCTATGTACAAATAACCTACTAATAAACCAAGTAGCAGCCAGCAAAGTTAAGAGTTACAAATGAAAATTTGATGAAAATAATGGAAGCCTGCACTCAGTTATACCAAATCTGTGACAGGTTATGACCCCCACAGGCTTCGGAAAATGCAGACATCATGGTTATGTGTGTGCATGTATTTGTGTGTCATGTGCAGTAAACATGAGAAACAGATAAGCACTCTGTTGCATACAGAGCATGCAAAAATAAGCTGTGAAATCCATCTTAAAATTGTCAGAAATTACTGTGGCTTTCTATTATCTGCTTTGTAGGTGGCAAGGTAGGCAGAAGGGGAAGTAGACTTTTATAACTAACTAGAAAATTGGGAAGCAAGGCCAGACTTAACCATTATTTAAACTTAAAAATTTTTAAGCAGGCATTATGACACAGTGGGTAAGCCACTGCTTGGGATACCTGTATCCCATATCGGAGTGAGTGGTTTGAGTCCCAGCTGCTCCGCTTCTGATCCAGCTTCCTGCTAATGTGCACTCTGGGAGGCAGCTGGTGGATGTGGTCCCTGCCACCCACATGGGAGCCCCAGGCTGAGTTTCTGGCTTCTGGCTTTGAGCTTGACCAGCCCTAACTTTCTGGGACAATTGGAGAGTAAACCAACGGATAGATGATTCATCCTCCCTTTTTTCTTTCTCTCTTGCTTGCTCGCTCTCTCATCAAAATAAAAAGTAAGAAATAAGTAAATATATATATATATTTATTTATTATTATACCCCCAAACATGTATGTACATATCTTTGGGGAACAATTTCACTGTGGCTTGTTGAGATGTATGATAAGCTGCCAAAAGGAATTATAGGTAACAGCCCATTCTTTAGCTGTTCTTTATTTCTTAAAGATTTATTTATTTTTTTGAAAGGCAGACTTGCAGATAGGGAGGGAGACAGACAGAAACATTGATTTTTACATCCATTGGTTTGTGGCCCTATGGTTGTGATGGTAGGCTTGAGACAGGCTGATGCCAGTGCAGGAAACTATTTTGGTGTCCCATGTGAGTTGTAGGGGACCAAACATTCGGGTCATCTTCTGCTGGGTTTCCAGGTGCATTAGCAGGTAGCTGGATCAGAAGTGAAACAGCTGGGACTCCAGCCAGTGCTCATATGGCAGATTGGTGTCACAGGAATGGTTTAATCCCCTGGGACGCAATGCTGGTCCCTGTCCTGTAGATTTTAAATGACCTTATCAAATGTTAACATCTATGTAGGATAGGTTACAAAAGGGGTCTCTAATCTTCATTTTGCCTTTATTAAATGCTTACTGTGTTCCAGGTACTGTGCTACATGCTTTGCTTAAATTACATCTGTTAAATATTGTAATAGCTCAATAAGTTTGATAATATTATCATATTATTTAAATCAGAATACAGAGGCTTAGAAAGGTTTATAATCTGGAGAAGACTAATAAGAGATTACTTGAGAGTTATAAATGAAGAATTTGTATATCAAACTAAATTAAATACTTACTTATAAAATATACTTATCTAAGTATTCATATTTTAAAAGTTTTGGTTAACATTTGTTATGTGTTACAAATTATTTTTGAAAAAAGTAGGAGTTTTTAATGAAGAGTTCTATTTTTGAAATAAGAAAGATGCTAAGTGGAAACTGTTCATTTCTTCCTCAAATTCCCCTAGAAAAGAATCCTCACAATCTGTCCATATAGTGATCAAAATACCAAAAAAGATCAATCATTAGTACCACATGCTAAACCTGCAAACTTCTGTGCAAAATGATACGGTCTCATGAGTACTGGGCATAGGTGTGATATCTTTTCTATTAAATAGCTGAAATGCGAATTTGTGCCTAAACTCAACTAGCTGCAGGACATACGGAAAACATCTTTAGATTTATTTTTAGTTGGCAAATAAAAATTGTATATATTTATGGTGTACAATGTGATGTTCGATAGAGGTATCCATTGTGCAGTGGTCAAGGCAAAGTCATTAGCAAATCCCTACTACCTCAAATACTTGCTATTTTGTTGGATGAGAATATGTAAAAATCTTCTAGCCATTTTGAAATGTATATTACTGTAACTATAGTCACCCTACTGCACATTAGAACCTACTGCACATTAGAATTCCGTGTTGCCTAATTGTAACTTTGTAACCAGTGAAGCAACATCTCTCCTTTGCCTGTCCATACCATGCACACCACCTCCGGTAACCAACGTTCTACTCTCCACTTCTATTAGGTCAATATTTTCAGATTCTATGTAAGTGACACTAGGTGTTATTTGTTTCTCTGTGGCTGGCTAATTGCTCTTAACATAATGCTCTCTATGTTCATATATGTTGTTGCAAATGACAGTTTCCTGCTCTATCTAACTCTACCTCTACCACATTTTTAATTGATTCATTTGTTGATACATACGTAGCTTGTTTCCAAATCTTGGTTATCTTGAATAAGGCTACAATGAACATGGGAATGTGCATATCACTTATGTATTCGGAATTAAATTCCTTTGACATTTTACCCAGGAGCAGGAATGGAATATTCGATGATAGGGTACATTCTATTTTTAATAGAAACTCATACTGTTGTTCAAGATGGCTTTATTAATTTATACCCTCACCAACAGTCTATAAAGTTTCCCTTCTCTGCACATCTTCACCAACACTTTTTATTGTGTTCTTACTAGTTTACTCATCTGTAAATGGAAATGGTAATAATACTCAATTTAATAATTATAATAAACCTAAAGGAGATATAATAAAATGACCCATGTAAAGACTTATCAACCTGCCTGGCCTATTAAAGGACCCTACAGAATGACAACTATCATCATCATCATGATGCCATTGTTATCATTATCAGAATTGTTATTAAGACTCAGGCCAAGTGCAGCAACAGACTCTGATCAGTAATAATCTTTTTGAGGATCTGTTTTGATATCTGGAGTTTGGCTAATTAGCAATTATTTCATTGTTAGCATTTTGATAGTGTCCCATCCCTCGATTTTGTCATTAGAGAATGAAAAAAGTGATTCAGTGTTAGACACTTAAGCTAATAGGTTATAATTGCAATTTAACAGGAGTTAGTGTATTTTTGAGACATAAGCACAGGATAATTGCAGCATTTGTTTCAGATTCTGGACAGTACTGTGGTACTAAGTAAACCATCAAAAATGCAAATGATGTGAAGGGAAAGGCTGATGCTATTTTCCATAAACAAAAAGGGATATCACTTTGTTTACAGGTATATTTGAAATTAACTTTATTCAACTAAAAAACAACCTACTTGTTTGGAGTAGGGAAGTCAGGCAATTGAACATAAGAAAAAATCAAAACATAGCAATGAAAAAGTAAACTGAGCAGCATTAAATTTCCAGGTATAAAACCCACGTAGATGCAAATACATAATTTCTTCAGAGTTATTCTATGCTGTCAAGTGGTTACAGTATCTTTCCCTCCATCCTATGTGTGAGGTTAGGTTCCTCCTACCTTGCTCTTTCTTTCTTCTTTTCCCTAATTCCCTTCCTTACCAAGAAGAAATCAAGCACAATGCTAGGGCTGATTCAATATCTAGAGAAGCTTCTGTTTTCCTGCTGGCCATTGTGCATGTGAAGAACACAGAAAGCAGGCTGGCAGTCAAATGGAGATGAATATTCTCATGGGGGAAGAATATCAGTGAACGCTTAGCGAGTTAGTCACCAGATCCAACTTGGATATGGGGAAGGCTTTCTGGAGAGAGAAATTTCCCAGATGAAACATGCAGGATGTGGAGGAGCTGTGTTGTGTGTGGACTTGTAAAGAAAGGGAAATGTTTAAAGGCGGGCAGTTAGCATGTTTGGGAATGGCAGATTGTAGCATGCTGGAACCTGGACCCTCATCAGTTTGGTTAAAGTGTGGAGTCTGGGTGTGATGCTAGATACATGTTAAAGAGGTAAGGAAGATTTGGCAGGTTTTAAATGGTGCTCTGAAATAGTCACATTTGCATTCCAGAAAGATCATTTTACTAGAATGTACAAGATGAATCAGAAGGAAAAGCGCAATAGGTGAATAAATTAAATAACTACTGCAGTGATTCAGGTGTAAGAGATACGATGGATTTTTTAGTTTATATTAACAGAACACATTTCATGTATTGCATATACACAATTTAAAGCTGATAATGATACTTCCCATCCTCCTCACTTTTCCTTCATTCTTTCCTCTTTTCCTTTTTAAAGATTTACTTATTTGAAAGTCAGAATTACATAGAAGGAGAGGCAGAGAGAGAGAGAGAGAGAGAGAGAGAGAGAGAGAGATCTTCCATCCACTGGTTCACTTCCCAGTTGGCCACAACAGCTGGAGCTGTGCAAATCCGAAGCCAGGAGCCAGGAGCTTGTTCCAGGTCTCCCATGTGGGTGCAGGGGCCCAAGGACTTGATCTTCTACTGCTTTCCCAGGCTATAGCAGAGAGCTGGATCAGAAGTGGAGCAGCTGGGACTCAAACCAGTGCCCATATGGGATGCTGGCACTGCAAGTGGTGGCTTTACCACTATGCTACAGCACCAGCCCCTCCTCTTTCTTCCTTTCAATTTTTTTCAATAACGTACTGTTTTTTAAAAGATTTTATTTATTTGAGAGGCAGAGTTACAGACAGAGAGAAGGAGAGACAGAAAGAGATCTTCTATCTACTGGTTCATTCCCTAGATGGCCACTATGGCCGGAGCTGAGCTAATCAGGAGCCAAGAGCTTCTTCCAGGTCTCCCCCATGGGTGCAGAGGCCCAAGCACTTAGGCCATCCTTTACTGCTTTCCCAGGCCATAGCAGAGAGCTGGATCGGAAAAGGGGCAGCTGGGACTAGAATCAGTGTCCATGTGGGATTCCAGCCTCATGGGTGGAGGCTTAGTACTCTATGCCACAGCGCCAGCCCTGCAGTAACATACTTTTAATTTACTTTATAATCACAGGCTTAATTCTATACTAAAGAATTCAACGAGTAGAAAGTAAAAAGACCATTGTTCCACAGAAATATAGACATAGGCTATATACAATAATGAAATCTCAAGATTTCATAATTTCACTCATATACATTACTATTTTTGCACTCTACATCAGCTACCACAAATCAAATAAAACATGATACATTTTTCATGATATATTTTTTTTTTGCATCTGGCTTATTTTGCTGATCATAATGGTCTCCAGTTACATCCATTTTGTGGCCTGTGCTAAGTTCACAGAAGGAAGGAAATATATATGAATCCAAGAAATAAGACAGCAAAATCAATAAAATTCAGTGATTTCTTATAGGGTTCATTTTCTATTAAGAATAAGAGTTTAAGGACTCTGTCCCAATTACTGCCTTGAGAAAATGGGTGGGCCTGTTCATGGAGATAAGGGCCCAGAAAGAGGGGTACATTTGTGTAGAAGGTAGAGCGTGGGGAAATACCTCACAAAGATGTAAAGAAAGACCTTTCAGAAGTGAGAAGAAACAGCCTAGGAGACAGGAGGTGAAGCAGAAGAACCTATTGCTACTACATCTAAGGAAGGAGGCATCGGGAAAAAGAACCTGGATGCTATGTGGGTGTGCATATCTGGGGCCAGGGCCATGAGTCAGGCGATTGCTTATGAAAGAGAAAAGCACTGTGATGTGCTAGAATCTAAAGCATCATCCAGTTGGTTAAAGCATGGAGTTTGGGCATGGTGAAGGTTGGAGTGGTCAGGAAGATTGGCAGGTCTTAAACAATTCTGATAGGATCCCACTTAGATTCTGGAAAGGTCATTTTAAAGAGGGAGTGAGTTCAAATATCTCTTTCCCCTGTAATTCTAAAGTGGCATGTCACAACCAGATGCCACCACAGCACTGAGTCCGACTGGGCTCCTGTCCTCCCCCTGCAGACCTCAAACAACAAGAGAAATGAGAAGAATCTAAAATCCCTTGGAAACAGTGACAAATGGGGATTGTTCAAATCTAGGCTCAGTGTTCATATGTTCATATTATTCACAAACAACAAAGCCCTCTGTAACTGATAAGTGAGGGAGAAAGAGGAAGGTAGGAGGAGGGATAATCCCCAGAGTGGACAAGAACCATTTTGAGTTTCTATGCAGTATTCCTCTTAGCTGAATGGCAGTCACTTTGCTGATGGACTGGCAACATTTTCCCAGTGGCCAAATAATGCCACCTGCTTTCCCACTTTATGAGTTCAGCATCTGGGTTGGCTGGAACCACTTGGATGATTAGGGAAAGCCATAGTTAGATGCTTCAGAGAAGCCTGTTCTTGTTCTGCAAAGCACACAATTGGCTGATAGTAATGATAATGATACTCATAGCCTACTGAATTTTTAATAGTATTTATTAAATGCATTACTAGAGTCAGACTGTGGCTAAGGATTTTACATGTATTAGTACCCAAAGCTCATGATCACCCATGAAATAACTACTATTATTAGACTCATTTTATAGATGACGTGCTAAGGCTGAAGTTCTGAGATACTCGGGAACTTGCCTAAGCCCACACAGCTGGTAGGTGGTAAAACAAGGAGTTGAATATAGCCCATGTAGCTTATTCAATTTGACATATTGATAAAAAAGAGCTTGATTATTATAATAAAAATGATGTGAGACAATTCAAATTTCTAGAACAGATACTGTGCTAAATGACTTACAGACATCGCTTCATTTAATCCTTATAACAGCTGCATGAGGCAGGTGGTATTGGGTACACAATATGTAAACCTGGACTCTGGAAAGTCAGGTAAGCATATTATACTTAACCCATTGCACAGCTAGGATTTTGTCCAAGTTGTCTTCTGAATCCACATCATATACACTGAACCATCTTTCTGTTGCTTATTATCCTGTGATACATGTGAGTTAAAGATATGTGTGTCCTGGTTGGAAAGATACAGTGTACTGTCTCTTGAAGGTGGCAAACATTTGGCGTACTTCTTTATATGCTAAAAGAAATGAAGTGTGGCCACATCTGTTCTGGACACTCATGATATGCTAAGCATAGTGTTAGACTTTTTAAAAAAGATTTATTTTATTGAAAGCTAGAGTGACAGAGAAAGAGGGAGAGAGAGAAGAAGAAATATTCAATCTACTGGCTCACTCCTCAAAAGACTGCAATGGTCAAGGCTGGGCAGACTAAAAACAGGAACATGGAATTCCATCCTGGTTGCGCATGTGGGTGCTAGGGCTCCAAGCACTTCACCCATCTTCTGCTTTCCCAGGTGAATTAGCAATGAGCTGGATGAGAAGTGAAGCAGCCAGAACTTGAACTGGCACTCCTAGATGGGATGCTGGCATTGCAAGTGTTAGCTTAGTCCACTGGGCCAAAACTCCAGCCCATTTGTTAGATTTTTTAAGCACAGAGTCAGAGAGCTCTTGGGACAAATGGGGAGATAATAATGTTAAAAACACATTTGACCAACTTTCCCAGCTGAAGGATGTTTTAGTATGAATTCAGCATCCGAGGAAGATTGCTGGATGATGTCTGGCTGGGGTTTGAATGTCGATTTTTCCTGATTTGTAACTTAGACCAAAGAAAGACAAGTGCCATCCTTTCTAGGATATTTTCTTTGAGTTGGGAAGAAGGCCACAATTCTCTTGATTCTGCATCGGGGAGTGCTTTGATCATGAAAACCCTTTCTGTACCGTCCTCCCTGTTGGAGGAAAAGAAAGGGAAGCTGAGATTCCCGTAAACTCCCACCCATTACTGAGAGCAACTGGAGGCAGGGCTGAAATGATTTTTTTTTAAATCTAACAGCCGAAGCCAAGTGGAGAAAGCTTAGAAATCATTACTGTGCAATTGGCACTGAATGACACATATGCAGGGGAAGCAGTCAGGGCTGCATATTACAGAAGCCTTTGTCTTTGTTCTTAGGGAGATCTATGGATCCAGCTCATAGAGATTTTAGGAAGTGTGGTTTTTCCTGTGTAAAATAACAGTGACTTCATACACTCATCTGTGTGTGTGTGTGTGTGTGTGGTTGCTGTTTCACACCATCCTGCCTCTCACAAGAGACAAGATAGTAGGTCCTCAATGTGAATTAAAGCTGATAAGTTTTCATTACACCTCACATAAATGAGTACATGCACACACAGACCCACAGGTGAAAGTGGAAAAAATGAAAAGCAACATCTTCAGGATATTTTGGTCACACTTTCTCTTAATTTGTTTTCTATAATTCAGATGCTATTTATAGAGTACATTATTCTTATCAGGTAATAAGTCAGTGCTGTGGGTGCTAAAATGATGAATAAGACATTGTCCTTAAGTTCAGGGAGTCTAAAATTTATGGAATCAGACTGTGGAGTATACACTTTCCCATAGTACAAAGCAAGCTGATCCAGTTGCTATTATAATAAAGGCACAAACAAAATTCTCCAGGGGCTCAGAGAAGGAGATGACAGTTGAGATGGTTGGTAAGGATTTTGACCCCATGTCTATTCCCATTTGCTAATTCTGTGGTGTTGCACAAGTTATTATCTGCTTGAAACCTCTTTTTCATTTGTAACTTCAAGATGGAAAAAAAAAATCAAAAACGTGGTATTGAACATAGTGTGAGGAGCAGGCAGTTAATTCATACTGGATGTTGGCGAAGGCTTGTTAGGAGTGGCTTTGTCTTACTTCACCTTTGAAGGGAGTTGTGTTTCTGATAGGGAGACAACTGTGGGCCAGCTCTCCAAGGCGAGTATGCAGCAGGAGCAGCTCAGCACAGGATGTGTGTACCTACAGGTGACAGCGAAAGGTGGTGCAGCCCCTTCCTCCCTTCCTCATGCCTCCACCAGCCTGGTATTTCTCACCATTAGCACCGTTCATTTAGATTTGTGCAAAACAACTACCTTTAGTTAACACATCAAACCTGACTTATAGTAACTAAAAAGGGAGGAGGGTTATTTTTTTTTTTAGCTCATTACTAGCCCTTAGCACAATCACATTATTAACAACTGTGGTTTTAGGAATCATTGTAGAACAATGCATGGAACGTCAAGAGAGATAAGTTTGTCTTAAGTCCAATAGGTGAGAGTGTGCAAGGATTTTGGGACACTTCTGTGAGGGCCTCTTTAAATACCACGTCATAGTTCAACTGATACTCCTTAAGTAGGAAATGGCAGAGTTGGGAATGATGGTAATGTCACAGTGGGCAGAATGTTTTCCTATTCTGTGAAACATAGCTGTCCTTCCAGCAGGTGACTCAGAACTATAAAACATTCTCCAACACCATATTCTCAGAGCAGGTTCTCCATGACCTGGATGGATGAGCAAGTGCTGGTCACGGGCAGCCCATTCATTCTCTCCTAAATGGCCTTACACACATTGATTGCCGATTAAGGCTTTTGTTGCCAACAGAATAGTCAAGACCTGAAATTACCCCCTCACTTCTTATGACTCAAGGGCACTCAGCCAAAGTGATATTGATGACTGATAGAGATCAGTGAACTAAAGATGGCCACACACAGAAATGAGTCAGAATTCTTCTTGGTACCAGAAACACTGAAGTGAAATGAACGCTCCTGAAATAGATGCCAAGGCTTCATTTTCAATCATTACCTTCACACATTCAGATATGAATAAGACATAAAAATATAAAGAATGGAAATACTGATTATTGAACACGTCCATACACCAGAACTTTACATAGGATCTGTAATTCTGTAATAGTACTTAGCATAGATTTGGCATTTATCATGCATAAAGTATTTACAAACACAAAATGTGGAAAGCTGCATATTATTTTCATTTTTATGATTGAAAACCTACAAAGTTCAGAGCTTGAAAAATTGTCAATAGTCAAATAAGTTGTTGGTGGCGGGACTGAGACACAGGTGCCTTTCTTTCTCCAAAAGTTTGGCTTTCCTTGCCCTTTTATAGTAAAGGAACTAGAAGATTGTCACTCTTTTCTATATTTCCATGAAACTTTGTCAAAGCTTATGTTAGAAAACTTTCTGCATCTGATTTTAATATCTTTTTTATGTAACTGCTTTCCTTCTAAATATTGGAGCTCCAAGTGCTGGCTATAGCCTTTTGGAGCTTTATAAATGTTGTCAAAATCATTGGACACTCTATAATTCACTTTCTTTGTAGAACAGAGGGATGTGATAGTTCACATATCATAACATTTTTGTGGTTAAATGAGATGAATACAGAGCCCACTATTCAGTAATTAATAACTTAGTTATTTCTATTACCCAAGGGCCTAATGATAGGTTATCAAATGATGTCTAAGCATGTATGTTCACTGTGGGCAGAGACAATGTCTATCTTGTGCACCACCAGCATCACATTCAGTGCAGAGTAACCATGTAAGAGTATATGAGCTTAGTTAAGGAAGATCTGAACGCAGTGGGTGTATCTGTGGTGGGCCTCAACCATTGCCTGTGGTCCCTGGAGATAGATCTCTTCTGAGAGATGTGAAAAACTACGTGTGCTGATGCAAGAGTTAGGTCTCACATTGTTGACTGAAATAATCAGTCTGGTTAGAGAATCAAAGTGAAAGCTTATTCAACTAGGCAAATTGAAGATTTAAACCCAGAAACAACCAGTTAGTTGCCTGTGTTGGCTATTCCACAAACCTGAGTTTTTTAGCAGGTTTTACATTTTTTTCTTACAGAGTATATACATTCAATCAAGTTGAAACAACACAAATGTTTGTGTATTTTTCAATCATATTGAAAATCAAAGACTACTTGATTGACAGTCAAGGAATACCTGGTAAGAGATGTGATGTGACTGTTGATTAAGAAGAGGGTGCACTACATCCCCACATTCAATATTGTGTAAACACAGGGAGAGGCAAATAATGGATCTGTTAATCTTTCTTCCTATAAGGTCCTTAAATCAAAGCTTACTCTTTCTTAACACGCAGTCGATGTTTTCTTGGATACGGTTTGTGTTTCTTGCCCCTGGTTCATATTTCCTTGGTCACAGCTGTGGTGTGTTGAATGATCTTCTTACCTGGGTATAGTTGCAGGGCATCTTCATAGCACAAATGGCTCCTACTGACTTAGGCCCCTGCAGTCACCATTTCATTCTTGAGTTCACAACATATCAATGTACTGTTTTTAAAAAACTGGATAGGTACCCCTGTGATTTCTGTAGTACAAAGTTATTTTAAAATGTTACTTCACTTGTACTACCTCTTTGTCTCTTATTTTCCCATTCAATGGCTAATACAGTCATGTGATATCATAGGGTTTATGTATGAAATTTTGAACATTAAAGGAGAAGACATATGGATAAAAGGTTAAACACACTATCCTAAGGCATCTGAATTTGTATTAAAAACCACAATTCCTTCAAACTGTAACCCAGTAGAGAGTAACTACACAGATGGTTGTTTGCCATGACAAATATTAGAGGTTTCTATTTATTTAAACGGAGTACAGTCATGTTTATCTCCTGTTACACTTGTCTTTATTTTCTCTATAGATAGGTCCTAACCTATCACCAATCTAAGAAAGAAACCCCTCCCCACATCGCGGACGTGCCCTCCTGGACGCCTTCCCTTTGACTACTCTTGATTACTCAGAAGAGAACCTTATCCCCATGCTGGCCCATCCGGCTGTCTCTTCCAGGCATGTGGAGGTTTAGAGACTCTAGTTGAATATTTGGCTGGAATTGAAGTCAAGGGAACTCAGATATCACATTGAATCAATGAAAATGAAACTGCACAGATGGGGAGACAGCAAAATTCTGGAAGAGACCCCATAAGCCAGTAAAGAGAAGATTCCAAAGTTCCAAACAACTCTGGGTCCTATGTAAATCCAAAATTAACTTGAGTTCTGTGAATCATGTTTGCATCCTGATTCTTTCATCCTATTATTCTTGATTAACTTCTAGGTTCTAGGTACTATTGCAGGGACTGTGGATATAACAGTGAGAAAAACAAAGATCTTGGCTCTCATGAAACTTATACTCAGATGTAGGAAATATAAAAGCTACAAGATGAAATTAAATGGTATAGTATGTAGCTTTAGTTGGTAAGAGAAAAATAAAATGGTAGGAAGCATCACAGTTGGGAGGGGTCAGTTTTGGTTAAGCCAAATGGGAAAAGATGATATTAGATATAAGGCCTTGAGGAAAAGACGATATTAGAGTCAGGTGAAAGAAATGCAATGATGGTATCTGAGTGAAGTGAAGTGAGGAAATCAATCTTCAGAGATGAAAAAGGGCTTTCCAGGCAAAGGAGATAGAGAGTTCAACTGCAAGATCCTACATATCAGGCTGCCCTGGAGTATGTGGGGAAGGGGAGTTATTAGGTGATGAGGTCAGAAAGATGGCAGGCCAAATTATTTCCAGTTTTGCAGGCATGATTGGCTCTTCCGTTTCAGTCAGAAAGTGTTAGGGATCCACTGGATCATTTTCAGCGAAGGAGTGGCATGGACTACAACTTAATAGGCTCAATCTAAAATTGACCCTTTTAATTGTCAGCGGGTCTTCTTAGAGTACAAAGATGGTTAAGGTATCCTTTGTATGTATTTTGAACAAAAAACATTGGCAGAGAACTTTCTTCCATTGCTTTAGCAATTTTTCAGTCTTTTTACTTGATGTGCTCCAGGGTGGTTTGCATGTGTCTCTGAACTATACTCAGTAGCACAGACTTTTGGTCTTGTGATCGAAAAGACAGGATGAAATGAAATACATGCATTAGCAGTGGGAAATACTACTTTTTAAGTAGTATTCAGAATTCATTAAGTATGTTTCTTCCACTGAGACTACTCCCTATAAAACAAAAATAAATCCAAACACAAATTGTGTAGGAAGAGAATGTGTTTAAACATCTGCAAATGTTTCTGCAAATTAAATCTCCACACATGTGGTCATAAAGTTGCGTTATAGAGCACTATCACAATGGAAGGAGATACCTTGATAGAGGAAGAGCAGAATTCATTGATGAAACTGTATACTCTTACTTATCCGTTAAGAACAAAATCCCAGAGACAAATCTCTGAAAAGTAGTAACTCATTGTGGGTTGGGCAAGTTTTTCAAACTAGAAAAACCTTATTATTATGAATTTAGGATGGGGGTTTGTTAGCTGCAAAAACCATTCCATCTTTTATTTTTAACACATCCCTTTGAAGCATCTGCTAATACACAAACACAAATAATTTGTCTACACATAGTGTTAACTCATTGACTTTTGGATTATAAGGTGGAAATCATTTCTCTATAAAAAGATATGATAGCTTCTTTGCAATCATGACCAATAATTACTAAAGTGTGGCATGCATGTTAAGTTGGAATGCTTTAGAGATCATTAGATGATTTGGCTTTGTAGATGGAAATCTAAATGAAAAATATTGCAGGGAGATAGCCACAGAAGAAATGAGTGGTGACTTCAGTTGCTTTACTATTTTATCCAATTTGATGTCTGCTTCCTCTTTTCTCACCTGGGACCCTCCCCTGTAATGTGTGCAATTTCAAAGAAAACTGGAGGGTGAAATGAATCAAACTAGGCTTTTGCTGCCAGTACCCCAAAACCCGCCAGCAGAGAGTCACAAAGGAACTTAGTCTTATTAAAGGGCACTGGGTCAGGCCACAGAATCCACAAAGCTGCTCTTAAGACTCAGTATTTTGCTGGGTATCATTATCCTTGAAACCAACAGTCAAATGACCGCCCAGCATATCTGTTGCCAGAGAAAGGTGGTAAATGAGGTTGCTGGGATGTGAAAGCTTAAAACATCCAAATAGAGTCAATGCAGCAAACAGACCTCTCTGTCAAAAGTGGACCTCTTTGACCTGTATCATCCTTGCTTTTCATTTTGTTTAGTCTTTTCCTCTCATGTGTTTTATTACCCCAAGCTGAGCTAGCACGCAGGATGTTTAAAATGCATACCATTTCTTTAAACCCAAGTATAGGTGGTAACTTGGCTCTAGAGCAGTTTCTTAATGTTAGCACTTCTGATATTTTGGACAGCACACTATTTGTTTTCAGGCGCTGTGCTGTGAAGTGGGATGTTGAATAACAACCCTGGCCCCTACCCATTAAATGTCCATAGCATTCACCAGCTGTAATGACCAACGCTGCCTCCAGACAATACCAAATGATGCCCCACTCCAATAAGGAAAACATTACCCCAGGTTGAGAACCATTGGTTTAGAGACTGATGCTCATGGACTGATTGGGGCTGCCTGCATCTTTTGCTAGCCACCGCCTCAGGCATTTCTCCGGCAGTAGACAAAGAAATACAGCATAACCTGCACCATATTCCAGGCTTAGAGAAGCTCTATTCATTAGTTTAAAAAGTTTAAATTGATATTATGATTATATTTGCTTGGGACCTTATAGTTTGACTCTTAGGTCCTGCTGTGCAAAACTTTCTTTCCTGAGTAGGGGAATTAGGTGGAAAATCTGGAGATTGGTTTGGGCTGATTCATTGATTTATTGTGTGACAATACCTGGGACCTCTGTGTCTAAAGCTATAAGATGCCTAATACTATGAAATGACTTGAGGCAATGCCATAAGTGACTTTAAGAGCTGGGGATAGGAGTTCTATTTCAAAATAAGGTGTCACAGATGCATTCAGGGAGAGCCTCTTACCTAGTACATCAACTTGCCAGCAGTACAATGATATCAGTTCCATGGAGAATGATGTAAGGAAGAAGGATCTATTCAGTTTTACTAATTTAAATACTAGGGGGTATTCACTGAAGACTAATAATGCACCACTCTTCTATACATTTTACATGTATTATATCATTTTTGCCTTAATTCAATGTTAATGATATTAAACATTTTTGAATTTCAAATTTTCAGTATTTGAAAATGGTTGTTTCTTTCCATGTTGTTGGTATGAAAATGGAGACAGATTAAATAACTTTACCAGATTTCACATAGTTATCAAGTTGTGGAGTCAGCATACAAACATTATTTTCCCTCTTAACCACTACAATACAGACCTTAAATCAACAAACATGTATTGTGTGTACCTTCAGCATACCAGATGGTTTGCTAAGTGTTGGACAAAGATGAGTAAGTCATGTTTGATATTACCAAGTTGTTAACAATCTAGTGATATCATTATGTAAGTAAATCACCCATACAAATGAGATGAACATTATACCTTAAGCATAGTGGCAGTTACAAGTTAAGCAGAGGAACAATGAAAGGGGTAATAAGTTTAGTCCTGAAGCAAGCAAGGAGATTTCTTAAGGAGACTAAGCTAAAGTAAGACTTTGAGGGTATCTAAGAGTTCATGAGAAATATCCAAAATGTAAAAATCCCTTGAGGAAGAGAGAACAGCATTATCCAAGGAGTTGGTATGAACTGTGCCCCACCTACCTATTATAAAGCAGTCCATTCTTCAAGGCCCAACTCATCTGCTATCTCCCTCAGATGAGACTTTTAGAATATACTCGTGTGTATGCTTGTTTTGCATCTTGATTTTAGCATGCATTACTTTCTGCCTTGTGTTAATTGCATTCACATCACTCTCCAGCTGGACCCTAAGCTCTGTGAGGGACATGGATCTCTTAGTAATCATCGCAAAATGGGAAGTAATGCTAAGTGGTGGTAGATGAATACTGAGTTAAATGGTGAAGTGAATAAAACCTATCTGGATACATAACAATGCAAATGTCATATCAACCAATTCATTGATTGTATTCTATTTGTTACCTTAAAGATATCCTCTAAGAGAAGTCAAAGATGCAATTTGGGGTATATTGTAAGATAATGAAGAAAGGGAAAAAAAAACCCTAATCAAATGAGCTTTTAGTACTTGTAGGTCTGACTTTGAATGCATCCAGGGCAGCAAATGACTTGTTCTCCAACTTGAGTGTGTGTCAGGCTCAACAATTTATTAAAATAGAGATTCCTACAGATTTTAATGCAGAGTTTCAGAAAGGGATCCAGGAAAGCATCCTTGTCCTGAATTTCTCTTCGAAACAACTTTGGAAAATGGTCTGGTAAGAGGAGGTAAAATTTGGGTTTGGACATATAGGAGGAAAAAATTACCTAAAAATTTAAAGGCATTGCATTGTCAGCTGAACAACAAAATATTTTCTCTTCCCATCTTGTTATTGATTCCTGAAATTCCAGTAAGAGTCATTTCTTAGGTTTCCCCCTATTTTTTTTTTTTAATAAACTGACTTTGAGTCCACGCATTCTTTGAGAGTTCTAAAAATCTGAGATGCTGATAAGGAGTGGTTTGGGCTGAGAATGCCTGCCCTAGGGCCTTGAGGGTGCAAAAGACAAACAGCCGAAATGATCAACACATTAGCAAGCCAGTATTCAGTTACTGTTAAAACCTGAGGGTAAATTAATTCTGCTTTTTTTTTTAACAAGAGAAACAAGCAGGTGAGACTGGTTCTCTAAGGGTGTGGAATGCACTGAACAGAAAATTTGCTGGGAGAAATCAGGCTGGACAATCTGGCAATGCCTGAGGGAATGTTAGTCATCCTCAGGGCACCCTGGGGAACAGAAAGGAAATGCCCAGGACGGATGTTTTTCTTTCCTCCAAGGAGAAAGTTAGAGAACAAGTCAGAGAGTACAGAGGCAAAGAGTGACATTAGGTCACCCTGTGCACCGGGGCCCTGAGGAGCTTCTTGGTGGAAAGTGAATGAGTGAGGACTGTGGAAAGCTGTAGATGGAAGCCTGGTGGTGGAAAATCAGAGCCAACCCTGTCTGACTCTCCCAGCGTTGCTCAGCAAACTCATACTTTTGGGGTCTCCAGGAACAAGATGTAAGCAGGGCCACTGCTGTCTCTGGCTGAGATATTGGAGACAAGGGAGGTGCTATCTAAGGAAGCCTGTGAGCCATTTTCAAGTGAGGAAGGTGTGTTGGAAGGATGCGGCACTGTGGAGATAATTACAGCCATATCTGCAACTACAAACTGGCTTGTTCTTAACTGCCATTTGTGGCTAATCACTTCCAAATAACAAATGAATAGCACAGTAAATGTTAGCAGGATAATTTTCTATTAATCAAGAATAATGAGTGAGTAGACTAATTCCCTCTTCAAACATTCCTAATTTTAATGCTGTTACATGTTGCTGCTTCAGATTGATTACACAGTGATTTAGAGGGAATGAGATGATAGGGAGACTCAAAATAAAAGGCAGGATATTATTATTTCCTGCCACATTCATGTAGAATATCATCCTCCCCCACAGGAATTCTTGTGTCTCCAAAAATTATCTTAACCCAGGGAGGTAATGCCCAAATTTAGAAAGAGAAGAAGCAGGCTGTGGCTGTTGGCAACCTAAGAGGGGAGACGTAGAGAGGAAAGTAAAAGAATAAAGCAAGGAAGTCCTGGATGTAGACTGAAAGCAAAAACCTCAATATGTAAAATCTGAAAAATGTTTTCTCAACTTCATTCACTTAGACTTTGACCAATTTAACGTAAATCCGTTGACATTTCATTTATCCCCTCATGGTAAAGAAGAATGCAGAGTTTGTTATTTCAAATCACATTAGTCCTCAACAGTCTGGGTCTTGATCCTCCACAACACCAGACTTTCCAAGAAATTAGAAGTCGTGAGAGCCCTTCCAAGAGTGTACAACCTCAAAAATCAGCCACATCCGAAACAAAAGCAGTGGGTGACAATATATATATAGTCATTCTGCAAAGGAGTATGATGAGGGGTGGAATTTATTTTTGTATAGTTCAGAATAAGAGCAACTATTGCGGCAAGAAGTGTTTCTTGGTGCACATTTGGGTTGCTGGATGTAAGTGCAAAGCGTGGTGTGATAGCGATCTTGCTTACTCATCCAGATTCACTCTCTGCCCTTCTCTGTCTACCTCTGTCTCTGTTTCAGAAGGCTGATCTGTTTGGGTTACATTAATTGGCTGCTTTACCTCCCGCCTCCTGTGGCCTTTGTATCTTGCAGAGCCCCAGGAAGTGACAGGAGAAACAAGTATAGGTTGGAATATTTATTCTCCCATTTTTAGTGAGGTCATGCTTCAAGCTTTGTAGCTTCCCTCTCTCAAACAGCATTGCTTCTCTTCTAAAAGCACTCTTCACACTCTCATGTTCTGTTTCAATACTGTTTCCTCCTTTCTCTCCTTGAGATGAAAAGGAAATGACAGAGGTAGTGCAGCTGCAGTGAGTATTATCACCTGTAGTTTCCCTAAATGCTTCCCACATATTTGCATAATCACCGTGGGAGTGGTGCCTTTTTCCCTTCTAGGTTTCTAGCCAACACACATAGATGGGTATCTAAGTTGGTGGACTTGTCAGTCTCTAGGAATAACCCTGATGACACATTTAATTCACAGCAAGTTTATTTAATGGAGAGCTCTAGTTCATTCCTTTATAAAAATTGAATGGTTAAATTGAAAGCAAACAAGACGTATAAATCATGTGAAAAAAAAAAAAAACAAACCTGAAACAGGTTTCCAATGCACAGTTTTGATAGATTTGAACCAACTCTTCCCCATTTTGTCCCAAAGCATTTGTGTGATCTGAGATTTCTCTTCCCACATGTTTTGGGTCGAGAGTAGATGAAAGCAGCAAGAAGACTGTAAGAAACTTCCGTATAAAGAGTCATGTGCACTTTGATTTTGCCACTCACTCCTAATCTGTTCTACCTGAGCTCTAGCTGTTAGGTGTGTGGCATTAGCCTTCCTTGTCTGCAGTCCTAGGGGTATGAGAATCATGCAGCAGTTTCTCTGAATTAACGTCATCCCCTGGTGTTTTTGAAGTAGGCAGGCATACAGGCTAAAATTGATTAGATTTGTGAACTGGAAGACCATGCCTTCACCAGGCCCCTGTGTGACCTCATGCCCCTACCTGATGCCTTCGCCATGCCCCTGTGTGGCCTCATTCCTCTACCTGGCCACACCTGGGTGCCCACCAGCCAATCAGGTTAATTAACCACTCCCCTTTGGAAGTGGGTTAAAAGCCTGGGACATGGTGTGGCCCAGCCCTCTCTTCTTCCCTGGCCTCTTACCAGGACAGGGTTTGCTGTAGCCCTGCGCCTCAAGGGCGCATGGCCTTTGGGCCATGTGCTCTTTGCTTCCAGGCCTAGATGCTTCACCTTGTGGCTGGTTCCTGGTGCTTGGTATGAACCCCTATTCACCTCTCTCTTAAATAAGGCTCTCACTCTCCTATGCATCTTCCTCACTAAATAAAAGCTTAAAATGTACCATGCTGCCTTGTTTATCTGTGCCGGTATTTAGAATTGTTCTCTAAATATTAGGCAAGAACTCTCTTGGGCTTACTAATATTGGTGATTTATTAGTAAGCACATGGAGAAATCGTATGGCACCCCAAATTCCGGTAACATATGTGGCACCCCAGATAGCACTTCTGGGGAACTTTAAGGGACCACATTTTAGTGTAAATTTTAGGGGGTCATCTCTGATTTCATTTTTGGTTGGTTTGTTTGCAGGATTGCATGTTTTGGAATGGAAAGGAAGGAACGATTCTGAAGTTTGTCATTTACTTTTTTGTTATAAAATTTATTCATGTATTTGTACATTAACATGAATTAAAGGAAGTCAATGCATTTGCATGTGGCAATGGTATCAGTTCTCTCAAAGATCAGGAGGGAGGTAAGAATGTGTGTAGGAATAGACAAGTCCTTTATTTTCCTCCAAGAGTTCTAACCAATTCCTTTAGCTTGATGGACAGATGCAGGGTGATAGCTCCCTGCTGTATTTCCCAATGGAGAAAGAGAAACCTTGACAAGCTGAAGAATGAAAAAGAAGAGTCCTCGTGGATAACTAAGCAATAGAAAAATGTGTAAGACTAATTGCATACAGGAAAACCGACAAGGCCAGGCTCAGCACTTCTGTCACCCTATAATTGAACTTGTACAAGATATTGTTATGAGTGAGGCAAATCTTTCATCTGAGAAAGGTTGATAATTTTCTCTATTGTAAAAATGTTTCCCAACAGTTTTGAGATCTGATACACAATTCAAAGTATAGACTTTTTTTTAAAGATTTATTCATTTTACTTGAAAGAGTTACACAGAGAGAGGAGAGGCAAAGAGAGAGAGAGAGAGAGAGGTCTCCCATCCGATGGTTCACTCTCCAGCTGGCTGCAATGGCCGGAGCTGCGTCAATCCGAAGCCAGGAGCTAGGAGCTTCCTCTGTGTCTCCCACATGGGTGCAGGGGCCCATGGACTTGGGCCATCTTCTACTGCTTTCCCAGGCCACAGCAGAGAGCTGGACAAGAAGTGGAGCAGCCAGGTCTCGAACTGGCGCCTATATGGGATGCCGGCACTTCAGACCAGGGTGTTAACCTGCTGCACCACAGCGCCAGCCCCCAAAGTACAGACTTTTGTTTGAATCTCAGACACAGATGAGAATCTTGGTTCCAACATATCCCACCTATGAAACCTCAAGCAAAGGTCTTTTCCTCTCTGAGATTAATTGTATTTACCTGAAAAATGGTGCAATAAAATAAACAGCCTTCCAGGTAACTGCTAAGTACTAAGTGTGGTAATATTTATGAAGTGCTTGACAAGTCACCCATGACAGAGGAAAGACATACCTGTTGCCCTTGGTGCTATTTAACACAAGACCCACATACAGCCTCCAACAATGTGCCCTTAAGAGACAAATGCAGAGCCACAGATACTATGAGGCTACCACAAAGTATCTGTGGATAAATGGAATTCAAAGATAAGTTTATTTTGGTGCAAAAATTTTGAAATCCATGCTTAGTTTTTCCTAACACATATTTTCCATGAATGTTTTGAAGACTCCGCACATGTATGGATTTAAAAAAAATGTTTAAGTGCCAAAAACATATCTTTTACTCTCATTTTTGAATTTAAAAGAAAAAAAAATTTCAAGAGCTAGAGAGACAGAGAGCTACCATCTGCTGGTTCACATCCCAAATCCTGGCAAGGACCAGGACAGAACTGGGCTGAACTCAGGACATGAGAATGCAATCCAGGTCTCCCTTATGGGTAGTAGGAGCCCATACACTTGAAGCATCAGTGCTGCCTCCCAGGGTCTGCATTGGCAGGAAGCTGGAATCTGGAGCCAGAACTGAGAATCAAAGTGAACCCAAATACTTCTATGTGGGACAAAGGCATTTAAGCAGCATCTTAGCTGCTGGACTGAACACCTGCCACTCCATACAGTTTTTGAAGGAGTTTGGTAAAGATACAATGGAAGTTCAACCTCCATCCCTTGGTGGGCTTCTTTTCAATGCTCTAATCCTGCAGAATCTGTGCACCTGTTGCTGGTGATAGGAGCTTCTTAGCCATTGGGCTGCCAATGTACTTCAGCTTTTCTCTGGGTGACAGACACACAGTGGTGGGGCAGAAAGTGCATCAGTCTGATGATCTGTCATGAACAGAGATGAACAACCTCACCATGCCATTCGCTAGCTGAGTGGCCACAGCAAAACAGCTCTGATCTATTTGTACCCCAGGTGCAAAATGACAGCTTTTAATGCTAAAGAATTAGGAGAAATATGAAAAGTTTAATTACGGGTGTTCGAATATAATGGGGGCTTAATATTTTTACTTTGCTTCCTTCTTTCTGTTCAGGTAAAACCAACCCTCCTGTTGTTCTTTTAGCTTTATTTATTTGAGTCAGTAGAGAGGGAGGGGGAGAGGCAGAGGCAGAGAGGGAGAGAAGGAGAGAGTGGGAGGGAAGAGGGAGAGAGAGAAGAGGGGTCTTCTATCCTCTGGTTCTCTCCCCAAATGGCAGCAATGGGCTGGGCCAGGCCCAAACCAGAAGTTTCATCTGGGTCTCCCATGTGGGTGCAGGGGCCCAAGGACTTGGGCCATCTTGTGCTGCTTTCATGGCACATTAGCAGGGAGCTGGATTGGAAGGAGAACAGCCAGGATTTGAACTGGTGCCCTTGTGGGATGCTAGCACTGCAGATGGTGGATTTACCTGCTACACCGCAGCTCCAGTCTGAACCAATCCTCTTGTACCTTAACTGTTTGTCCTCCATTTAGCTTGGGATCCAGATGGATTAAACCAAGTTCCCCTCTCATGTCAGATAATTATTCTCTTTTCTTTTGTCTCTCTGTAAGGGAGACCTTACCTCTGGGTGCTGGTCCATTCCTACAGGACATGACTGCCAGGCAGCTAGGGGACAGAGATGCAGTGTTTTTGTACGATTAAGGAATGTACGTTGCCTTTGTGATATTCAGATAGCACAGCTTTGGAGGCAAAGGACTTTCCAAAAAAGTACAGCTTGGGTGATACATCTCTATGACTGGCATTCCCAGCCTAGCAGAGATCACATTAAGGTGGAAGAAAATAAATGTCGCATCCTTACAATAAATCTTTCTTACATAACTAAAGCTTCTTGAAACACAGGCACTAAGAGACAACACACTGTATTATTATCTGCCTCACAAACAGAACAGGCTAATTTTAGTGACCCATTTTGTCTGTTTGCATCCTTCATTTCTATACTTGGCCTTGCAAATAGAGTGGTTTGAATAAACATTATAGCCATATTTATGGGTATTCGGCTAAGTGCTTCTCTTGGAGATGCATTATCAGGCGTTCACCATAAACCACAGAGAGAGAGTCATTCATCCTTGTTAGGCAGGCAGACAGAAGGAAGTTGCTCTTAGCTTATATCCTGGGTCCGTAAGAGCCTTTATCTAAATCTAAGGCAATACAAAGAGAGGACCCCCTGCTGATATACTAGGGATTTATGGATATAAAAATTAGTCATTGAGAATCCTTCATGCTGGCTATCTCAAGGTTGAAAAGCACGGCTTGGACTGCTGTGGAGCTGATGTTCAATGAGCGTCTATGGTGTGCCATAGTCTGCCATAGGTAATTCCCATGTCTTATAGTCTGCAATGTATAGATCTGTAATGTAGCATCCCACTGAGGGGTAGGTCACATTTCCCCCGTTTTGCAGAAAAAGCAGTGAAGTTTTGATTAATGAATTTGTCTATGGATCATGAATTTATGGCGGAGTTGGGCCATAACCCCAGATTTGCGTGAGACAAACCTCACTGCACCAGCTACCTGTGTAGCATGAGGCAGGCAGAAAGAGCAGCACTGGGTACAAGCAAAGACACCCTCTGTGCCTGGAGGGAGATAAACTCCAAGGATAAGTTAAGATTAGAGAAGACCTCATGGATGTGTTTTAAAAAACTATACAAAGAAGATTTACCCAAAGTCAGAAAATGTATTTTCTCAGAATTTATGGGAAGAAGCAGAAACTGCATATCTGTGCCATTGGAACCATGACAAGAACAGGAAATGGGAGTAGAAACTATGTTAGGGGAGAGTAGAGGAAGGAAGGAGATGAGCAAAGGAAACGCCTCCTGTTTTGCCCATGTTTGTGTGTGCCCTAAGAGGTTTACATGTCTTAGAAATGTAGAAGATATTTTCCCCTTTATAAAACAAAAGATGTTTGCGTTGTTGCTGAGCATTTGAATTGCTTTTAAGATCAACTGCAGTGTATTTCACATCTATTAAGGAGGAAGGATGGAGAAAAAGCAGGGAAGGACGGAGAAGGGAAAAAGAAGCAAATAAAATACAAAAAGATTGCCCATGATGTCAGAGTAATGGCTGAAATATCTTGTAAAGCCTAACACAGACCACACACTGACCTTCAATGACTAAATCCCACTTTGTTGAACACTCATGGGAAGTAAAATTGCAGGTTGCTGTTTCTCTCTGCTGTGACATCAGGGTCGTTTGTTACGTCACCTGTTGTTCACATCTGTAGTCAACATCAAATCATGTCTGAATAGAAAGGAAAAAACCCAGTTCTGTCTGATCATGATATATTGTCAGTAAAATTGGATATAACTCCAACATTCAAAGAAAACTAGTCAATAAATCTATGCAAACTCTTGGTAGAAAGAAAAATCTTACAGTTGTTATTTTTCCCCTTAAACAAGTACAGTTTGATTTCTCTAATGACAATAATTCTAATGTATTTCATTTCTTAATTCCCTTATGATTAGACATCCTGGGAAACAGTCAGCAGGCAAGGATCTTGGGATTAGATTTCTCGTTAGGATATTAAGGCATGTTGTGAACCAAGAGAGCCTCGTGCCTCCATCTCCAGGTAACCCACTTAGCTCAGTCAGCTCTCTCCATAGCCGTGCAAGTCTGTTCTCTGGTGTTTGTGTAGCTGCCAGCTCCCAGATCTGCTGTATTATTTCAGTGACACTTGGCATTTGGATAACTGGTGTGAGACCTGCACTGTCTCATTAGTAATTTTTCTATTCAAACATATTCTATAACAACTGCCATTTAACATTTCAGTAGCCCTTTTTTCTTTTTCATGTTCATAATTCACTATACTTGTTATAAATTGGTGGGAATAAGGGTGAACTAATGTTTTTATGACATTAGTAATTTTATCCTTTTCTTAATTCATTTAAATCACTGTAATCCATCACATGGATGCAAATTTTAAAAAACAATGAATATAAACTTAATGTGTGTGCACTATCGAATGTACACTTTTGTCAAAGCTTCCAAAAGATTGCTTTCCTATGTGTTTGCAGAGGGACATAATTTAAATATTCTTCAATGTGGGGATTAATGACTTGATTAACCCTCCACATACTGGCTAATTTATTGCACAACCTTGGGCAACTTAGTAATCCTTGAGAAGCTTCACTCAAAGGCTATTGCAATTGCTCTTTTTGCTTTGTTATTGAGAAGTGTGTGTCAGCATAAATAACACTGGTTGCTGCATTAACAAATAAACCCTGACAATGCATGGCTTAACCAAGTACAATTTATTATTTGTTGCTCTCATAAAGTCCAGCATGAATGTCCTATCTTGGGCAGGTTTTCTTTAAAGCAGTGACTAAGGGGTCTGGAATCCTCTCATGTTCTCTAGTAGTTCTGGGTTCTCCTAAGTCTTTGGAGTTCTTCACTGGACATCCTTCATCTGTCTAGACAAAGTAAAGAGAGGGAAGGAGGGAGAGAGAGGTTTTGTACGAGAAAAGGATTCTGTATGAGCTATTTATAAGAGGCTTTTAGAGGACATAAAAGACTAATTTATAATTTCCCATGACATTCCTTAAACCACACCTGATTCCCACTGTCTCATGGGCTGTGTGAACAGGTGCCAAAGGCAGTATGTCTTAGCTATATTCTTCTACACAGAGAACATATGAGGAGACTTCAAACAGCTTCATGGGAAGTGGAATTTTTAGGTAAGTTTGGGTACAAACCATTTTTGAAAGTTATGCATATACAATTTCAGTTCACAATTGATCATACTGATAGGTCTAAGAGTCAAAGGGATCACACAAACAAGATTAGTGTCTGCTAATACTAACTGATAGAATAAAAGAGGGAGAGAACAATCCAACATGGGAAGCGGGATACACAGCAGACTCATAGAATGGCAGATGACCTAAACAGCACTCTGGCCTCAGAATCAGCCCTTAAGGCATTCAGATCTGGCTCAAGAGCCCATGAGAGTATTTTAGGCATGGAAAGCCAAGACACTCTGACAAAAATAAAAAAAAAAAACCTAAATTAAAGGTCTCTGCGAGTGAGATCCCAGTGGAAAGAACGGGGCCATCAAAGAAGGAGGTACCTTTCTCTGAAGGGAGGAGAGAACTTCCACTTTGACTATGACCCTATTGGAATAAGATCAAAGTCAGCGAACTCTAAAGGCTTCCATAGCCCTGGCAACTCATGACTAGAGCCTAGGGAGATTACTGACGCCATAAACAAGAGTGTCAAATTGTTAAGTCAACAACAGGAGTCACTGTGCACTTACTCCTCATGTAGGATCTCTGTCCTTAATGTGTTGTCTGATGTGAATTAATGCTATAACTAGTACTCAAACAGTATTTTACTCTTTATGTTCTGTGTGGGTGCAAACTGATGAAATCTTTACTTAGTATATACTAAATTGATCTTCTGTATATAAAGGGAATTGAAAATGAATCTTGATGTGAATGAAATGGGAGAGGGAGCGGGAGATGGGAGGGTTGTGGGTGGGAGGGAAGTTATGGGAGGGAAAAGCCATTGTAATCCATAAGCTGTACTTTGGAAATTTATGTTTACTAAATAAAAGTTAAGAAAAGAATATTTAAACACTAACACATTACAAAAAGTTTAATAAAAAGGAAGTTATTCATATAGGAGATCTTCATAATATATATTTTCCAAGAACTCTCAGGATGTACACAAGCAGAATATTGGATCAGAAATGGAGTAGGATTCCAACCAGACACTCAGTATGGGCCGGGGTATCCCAAGTGGCACCATGATCACTGCACCACACACTCTCTGTAATCCGTTGGTTACAGTTTCTGCTGTGTGCTAAGGCTCACACTTGTATTTATTTCCAAAACTTAGATTTCAAATCTCCTTTGTTTTGTTGTTTCCTTCACTCTATGCCTTTCTGTCTAAAGATAATGATGGCAGTCAGACTTCAGGGGATTTTAAGTTGGTGACTGTTTTTAGACTTTTACTAGGCCGTTGACACTCAAAATCTTTTAAAATTCCATTCCTTGGGGTGGGTATTTGGATTTGCAGTAAAAATGCTGGTTAAGATGCCTGTCTCCTATACCAGAGTACCTGAGTTTCGTAGCTGCCTCTGGCTGCTGACTCCAGCTTCCTGGAAATCAGCAGTGACAGTTCAAGCAACTGGCTTGCTATCACTCATATGGCAGACAAGGACTGAGTTGCAACTTTCAGCTTCTGTCTTGCTTAGCCTTGGCTTTTTTATTAAGATTTATTTATTTATTTGAAAGCCAGAGTTACACAGAGAAGAAGCAGAGAGAGCGAGCAAGCGAGAGGTTTTCTATCCGCTGGTTCACTCCCCACTTGGCTGCAATGACCGGAGCTGCGCTGATCTAAAGCCAGGAGCCAGGAGGTTCTTCCAGGTCTCCCATGTGGGTGCAGGGGCCCAAGGAGTTGGGCCATCTTCCACTGCTTTCCCAGGCCATAGCAGAGAGCTGGATCAGAAGTGAAGCAGCTGGGTCTCAAACTGGCACCCCTATGGGGTGCGGGCGCTTCAGGCCAGGACATTAACCAGCTGTGCTACAGCACTGACCCCCAGCCTGGGCTATTACAGGTTTTTGCAGGAGTGGAAGGGTGAATAGGAGCTCTCTCTATAATCTTTTTCTATGTGTTTACCTCTCAAAAAATAAATATTTTTCTCTTGTTGGTTGTATCTATCATTGTTTGTGTGTTTCTAAATTTTTTTAGAAATAAGGCCCTTGCTTGCTTTCTGACTCTTTATTCCCTTTCATGTCTACTTGGGAACCAGCCAATTTTCCCGAGTTTATCTCTTCCTTACAAGACCCTGTCAAAGCAGGCAACAGTATCCAACACAAACTGAAAGTATCTTTCTTCTAATTATTTCCACTGGAGCTATTGGCTCAGTAGGCGTGTTGTTTGCCTTGTACACTATTGCTGGCCATAGATCAAATCTTCCCTGAGCATGAGTATCTTTTCAGCTCTAGATGGTGTTCCTCACCACCTATCTTTTAACCTCTAAGAAAAAGACCATATGTTAAAGTTCTGAGTTATGGTAATATCCTGTTTATACTTACCAGTTGCTGTGTTAGGCATATTAACTATGAAAAACAGCAAGGAAATGTCAGTATCTAAGCATTACCTAGCTTTACTAATCATGAAAAGTAATCAGTTATAAGTAATGAATATAATGACCCTCCGCTTTGTGCAGTGGCTGTCTCCTATGGAATCTGGCCTCCTGGCACATGGTGGTGCTCTTGGGCCTCAGAATCTCTCCCTGATCCTCTATCCAGCCAACCAGTGAGAAAAGGAGTGGAAGAAGGAGATGGAGTAAATGAAAAGGAGAAGAGGGAGAGGGAACGGGAAGGGAAGAGAGGAAGTGAAAATGAACATATATATTATTAAGGGCAAGCTCTGAAAATGGCATTTCTTATTCTTATCTCCATTTTATTGACCACAGCTTAGTCTCATGGTATCATCTAACTCGAAGGGGATGTAAAAATACATTTCTCTGGAAAGGAATGATTTGATGAGCACATAATTCTAGTACACAGGAGAATCAAATAAAATAACATGTGTAGTTGGCATACTGTCTGAGACACATAGGAGGCACTCCATAAATATTGGTTACCTGTAGAAAAAAGCATTTTATATACTGACTGCTCTCAATAAAGTCTTGAAGAATTTCTATTACATGTCCACATGGCTTAATCAAATATATCATTAGAAGTAGGATGACATTTTCACTTATTGAAATTCCGACAGTGCATAAATTCTAAAATTCAGGATCCACTGTGAAAAGCTAAAAAGTGAGTTGCATTTATTTTTGCTTGCACACAGACTTGCATGCAATTGCTCACATGTGTACATATTCTGAAAGGCCAGCTAAGAAATGACCATACTATAGTTGCCCTTTATTGTACTTCCATAAATCTTGGAGTTTTAGCACATTTCCAGTCGGGTCATGTTGCTTCCCATTTAGCCTAGAGGAAAGAGTCAATGTAACATTCACAAAACAGCTCTCAGTCGTCCTCAGAATGAGAAACACTCACCGTGCACAGGAGGAGATGGCATTTCTTCTTTCTCTGCAACATCGGTGAGAAGTCAGTGAGAAGTCACTGACCACATCTGCCTGTGGCTGGAGCGTGGGAGAACCCACCCTCTGAGTGTCTGTTTTCTCTGTAGATGCATCCTTGAAGGCCGCTCTAGTTTGGTGAAGATCTGGGAAGGGGAACAAAGCTTGAATCTTCCCAGGGTGAGGAAGAAGAATGCGCAATGTTAATGAACCTAATGACTTGGCAGAAGTTCCTGGGGAATGTCAATTGTGAGGAATCATGTCAGGAGAAGATACTATTGTTCCCTTACAGGAGAAGCCTCAGCTGGAATTGGCATTTGGGAAAGGGTAGACTTTCCTATGACAAAGTCCCATTCCATTCAGATCCACTACGGGCACGTAGGATCTTCTGCTTTCAAAACTAAATTAAATCATAGAAACAGACAAGTTCCATAGCAACACTTCAAAAAGCCTTAGATACATGTTAAGGTTGAGTGGAGCTTTACCTAGAATATCAGGTGAGGGGGGCCAGATGGACCTCAGGGCCATGACATGGGAGAGTGGAAACAAATCTACATCTTACATTTAGGCCATGGGAAACAGAGTGGGTCACAGCAAATTGCCCCAAGGAAAGATGTACTGGATCTGGTTAAAGTAGTGACTCCAGGCAGCAAAAGCAGTTCCATCTTGATCTAGGATTCTCAGGGTTGGCAGTATTACCATTTGGGGATAGACAATATTTTCTCTAGAGGCCTGTCCTGTGTACTGTAGGGTGTTTGTACCAGTAGTTCTAGTTTGCAACTGGTATAGACCAGCTATATGTCTCCAGACACTGCCATGTACCCTCTGGGGAACAAAATTTCCCCTTCTTGAAAATGCAGATTGAAACAACTTTTATCCCCGCAAAGTGAGAATAACTGGACAATTTCTTTCATTTTTTTTCTCAAGGAGGCTTATTGTTTACTTATTCTTTGGACTCTGTTTTGGCCATATGGGCTTTCTTTATTTGATCTGCTGCAATAGCTACTATAAGTTTATTCATGATTCTCTTCATTTTTCATGTACTTACCAAGTTGCTTTGTGTTTTAAAAATTACTCATCTCTCTTCCAGTCATCCTTTAAGATGGTGACCACCTTGTTGTCAAACGGCTGCGTCCAGGTTCTTTTCTCTGATATAGCAAAGAACTTGAGGACAAGACATAACTAGAAGTTAGCCCAGAAATGAGATTTATTACTGGCAAAGCAGAAGTACAGTCAAGAGGGCGTGCAGGCCTGCTTTCGAGTGAGCTGTGCAGACAAGGTCTGGGGTTATCCCTGTCTATGATCTTCAGAGAACAGAGCAATTAAATACTCATGGAGGTGGGGTTTGAGTATGGTCCACATTGTTGCCTTTTTAAGGAAGTCTCAGAAATGTCCTTGTATCAAGTGCATTGTGGGAGGAGGAGTGTCCGCCACGATGTTTTTATGGTACTGTTATTATAATCAGCTATAGGCAACTGTAGGGACACAGTCAGCAGTCATACTGGACGTTTTCAGCCAGTTCCAGTCCTGGGCCGTGGTTTTATGGAAATAGTGGTTTGGGGCTGCCTCAGCTGATGCATAAGCAGAGGGTGGATGGAATAGGGAGGGAATGGTGACCTCAGCTCTCTTCTGGCTTACTACCTCCTTGCCTGTCATTTATTTGGTTTTACATCACTAGGCTTTTGGTCCTATACACAGTGACAACCAAGTTAATATTATGAAAATTGGGCACTCCAGCTATGTCCAGTCCAATACAGAAACTCTGGTATCTTCACCCAAACACAGGTCATCTGAGACTCATCAAGTCCCAGTCACAGATGCCTTTCCTTATATTTACCTGTACATTTTTATTTGGAGCCAGAGAGCATTATAGTCTGTTCTGCCATAGTGTGTTTCCCTAATGTAAAATATTTCATACTGATTGACAAATAGGGATGCAATGTCAGTGTAATGTGGTAAGTTTGTTGGTTCGTTTCTACTCTAGCACTTTAGCAGTTGTCCCCATTAAGTAATAACAGAACTCAAAGTATGTGAGCACATGTGGGCACAGCAGCCTACTGAGGAATTCAGTACCATTTCCCTGTGTCTCCTCACTCAGTGTCCTTGGCCCCTGATCTCTATGGAAGTTCTCATAGCACCTCTTCCCTGATCTCAGTGCCTTTTGTCCTTGGACCCATGAGTCTCACCCTTTCCATATAGATTTCTGTTAACATATATTCAGCTTCCACCTCTTTTTTTCTTTTCTTTTTTGACAGGCAGAGTTAGACAATGAGAGAGAGAGGCAGAGAGAAAGGTCTTCCTTCCGTTGGTTCACGCCCCAAATGGCCGCTACAGCTGGTGCGCTGCACTGATCCAAAGCCAGGAGCCAGGTGCTTCCTCCTGGTCTCCCATGTGGGTGCAGGGCCCAAGGACCTGGGCCATGCTCCACTGCCTTCCCAGGCCACAGCAGAGAGCTGGACTGGAAGAGGAGCAACTGGGACAGAACTGGTGCCCCAACCGGGACTAGAACCTGGAGTGCCGGCGCCGCAGGCGGAGGATTAGCCTAGTGAGCTGCGGCACCGGCCTCCATCTCCCTTTTTAACACAAAAATATTTGAAGTCCTATAGCATGCCTTCACTTATTTGGAGTGTAACAATCCTTGTAAACCATGCTGGCATTTTCATTAGCATTTTTATTTGTTTCTATGCTTCTCTGGTTACAAAGTTCCCTAGGTTTTGAGAGAATAGTTTGATCCTAAATTTTCCTTTAACATCTGTAATAATAATTGTGTAGCAATTGAGGAAATAGTTTCAGAAACTTACCTATCACTTTAATACAGAAACATCTGAGCCTGCTAAAGCCCTGAAACCTGTTTACATCAGACTCTCATTTCCGACCCATTTTGGAATAAGAAAGCTGAAACCGTGGATGACTCTAGTGATGCAGCTTGTTTCTTGCTTTACTTGAGCCCTGAGACTCATAGCAGATTCTTGTGCTCTATTACAGTAGATTCCCTTAGCTTAGTTTGCTACTATAACTATCCTTCCTTTTTTATGTTGGGTTATTACCTTGTAAAGGAGTTCTGATACATTAGTGGTTTTTATTGAAAGCCACCTCCAATCTATTTTGGAAATAGGCACGGTACAAATAGTAAATAAATAATGAACTCAGGAGCACAGAGGTTTTACAGCTTGTTGGCAGCAGAGCTGTGCCTGGAACCTAATTTCTAATTCCCAGCCCAATCCTTTCTCTATAATATTCTGTCTCTCCCATGTGTTTGTGGATTTCCTTTTTTCCTAAGGAAAAATTTATTTTCATTTTATTTGAAAGGCAGAAATGCAGACACAAAAGCATTTTCCATCTACTTGTTTATTGTCTCAATGCATGCAACACCCGGAATTGAGCCAGGCTGAAAAGTTGTCCAGTTGAGGTCTCCCATATGGCAGGCAGGGACCTAAGCACATGAGCCAACATCTACTGCCTCTCCGGCTACACAGTAGCCGGAAGCAGGATATGAAGCAGAGTGAGACTCAAACCAGATAATCCAGGATGGGATGCAGCGTCCCAAGTGGCAAAGTAACCACTGTACCACATGCTGGCCTGGCCCCCTGCCCGACTGCTTTTTTAAAATCACTGTGGCCTTGGAGTCTCAATAAATAATCACCCAGGCAATGCCAGATTTACTATGTTTTGTTCACTGAGATATGTAGTCAGGCCAAAGTTTAAGATGAGAGCTATCTGTCTGTCTTGCCATGTTCTATAAATATGGTCTTATTAGCTAACCAATGGAAGAATCACATTAGTGTTTAAAAAATTGTTTTTATCCATAAAAATAAGTTATACACAGTGATCAAGAAGTCCTTCATTAGAGAAATATCTTGGGTATTGTTTACTCTTTGAAAGTTTGTATAAAAATGAAACAATAAGCTGGGTTTCACGAGTACCAAGTACAGTCAGCTCAAGAAGAGGAAATGTATACATTCTACACATTCACTGATTAGCCCACAGTTTCTCCCTACCAACTCCTTCCCCATCATTTTATTTTCATTCTCTTATACTCCTCTACAAAATATTTGACAAAAAAGGATTCAGAAGCAGCTTGTTTGAAGAAGTCTGCAGCACCATTAAGGGAAGAAATTGTTGTGAGATGTGATTGTAGGGCCTAAGACAATACACTGAGTGAGGACAAAAAATTTCGCAGCTTGTTCTGAAACAAATATAAAAAGATAAAAGGGGAGAAAGAGTGAACATTTACTGTACATAGATCAAGGTTTGCAGGCATATGTTCCTCAGGCAAAGCATGGTCTACAGGTGGCCTTTTCCTGGAAGGCAACCATTAGCCCCAGAGACTTTATAAATCCTTGTGTACTGACAGTATTACAAAACTAGGTGACTTTACATATGGATTCCTGTATGCTCCTAAAATATAAAAACTGTCCAAGAGGTTTGTTTTCTTCCTGATAACTGTTGGCTAGAACTGAACCATAGGAGGGTCGCCTCCTTGAAAGAGCACACGATCCAGGTTTGTTCCAATTCCTATCAGTGATTTTTGCTCCTGGATACTGAGTCCCAATAAGAGCGCTGGTCTAGTTCCCATGGGTATTTGCATCTACAAGCCATGTGATGATGGCGCCTTCTTAGCTTTATTAGAGACATGTGCTCTTATGTCTCACTTTCTTCCACCTACACAACATGTCACATGTTAATCCATAATTACACCTGGAAGTTCACGTTTCAGAGGTGAAACCAAGAGTCACAAGATTTACTCTGGTTCATAAAGGCTTTTAAAACTTGTACTTGCTATTTCCACACACCTTGCTATTTTCCTTTGATAAATCTCTTTCTGGCCCTGAACTGAAATTCACAGCACAGCACAGCACGGCTATAAATTTTTACTCAAGTGATGGGCTTCTTTTGAACCTGTCCTGACATCACTGCTGCCGGCTCCAATGCTGCATCGTGGCTTTCATTTCTCGGTACAATGAGCAAAATTTGAGGCTTGTCTAACAAAGTCGCCACTAACAAGAAAGGGGAAAAAGCTATGGAGAATATTTTTAATGAGGCATGAAAGATAAATTGCTTAAGAAATAATTTTTAAAAAGCCTCTAAATTTATGGTTTACTTGCAAATTGACTTCTCAGGGTTAATTATAAGATTACACTTAGATTTATTTTCAGTTTTCCTTCCTCAGAGCACATTCCCCGATTTTCTTTGATTCTCAAAACTCTTCCTTTTGTTGGCATCACCACCTCTGTTTCAGCTCAAAAAACTTATTATTTCAGTTTCTTTTTATTATTATTATCTTGCTGGGCTCCACCCTGTCTCAGGCTTGGGACATGTAAATTATTCTGGAAGCTGTTTGTGAATTCATTGACTTATTGCCGATTTGTTTTGTGTGCTTAATTTTTTTTCCTGGAAATTATGCTTATTGGTTTTTGCTTAACTGTCTATGATGGAAATTTTCAAAAGAATACCAAAGTAGAGATATTAACATAGCAAACTTCTCTATGTGTCTAGCATTCAGCTTCAACAATTACACATACTGTTAATCAAGTTAGATTGCATATGTATTTTTTTAAAGATTTATTTGAAATGCAGAGTCACAGAGAAATAGAGGCAGAGAGAAGTCTTCCCTCCACTGGTTCATTGCCCAAGTGGCCACAACTGCTGGAGCTGGGCTGTTCCGAAACCTGGAGGCTAGAGCTTCTACTGGATCTCCCATGTGGGTGCAGGGGTCCAAGGACTTGGGCCATCTTCTGCTGCTTTCCCAGGCACTTTAGCAGAGAACTGGATCAGAAGTGGAGTAGCTGGGACTTGAGCTGGTGCCCATATGGGATGCTGGCACTGCAGGTGGTAGCTTTACCCTCTATGCCACAGTGTTGGCCCCCATATGTATTTTTTTTAATCATACAGTTATGATTGTATTTGTATTTCTAAGAGAAAATAACTCCTGTTACCCCTACCATGACCATAACTAAAAATTACTTTAAATTTTATTAACAGTAACCATTAATATTGACGATAATGTTACTAATTCTACTAGAGTGAATTTCAGTTATTATCCACACTCTGTACAAAATTTCACCAATTGTTCTATGAATGTCTTGTAGTTGATATTTTTAGATGAGGATTGATTTATTACATTCAGCTAATGCTTTTTGCTTCCTTTGCTCTGTATCCCTTTAGTTTTCTCTGCTTTTTTTCTTTCCTATTCTTTCTTTCTCACCCTGGAAAGTTATACACAGAGGAAATTGAGTTCTACAGATCTTCCTGTAGAAGATCCCATAGTTTCTTACACCATAGATTTAACTGATTACATTCCTGTGAGGTTATTAATGAAATCTATCCTCTGTATTTTCTATAAATTATTTTTTTTTAACTTTTATTTAATGAATATAAATTTCCAGTGTACAGCTTATGGATTACAATGGCTTCCCCCCCCCCCAATAACTTCCCTCCCACCCGCAACCCTCCCCCCTCCCGCTCCCTCTCCCCTTCCATTTGCATCAAGATTCATTTTCAATTCTCTTTATATACAGAAGATCAATTTAGTATAAAGATTTCAACAGTTTGCACCCACATAGAAACACAAAGTGAAACATACTGTTTGAGTACTAGTTATAGCATTAAATCACAATGTACAGCACATTAAGGACAGAGATCCCACATGAGGAGCAAGTGCACAGTGGCTCCTGTTGTTGACCCAACAAATTGACACTCTAGTTTATGGCGCCAGTAACCATCCTAGGCTGTCGTCATGAGTTGCCAAGGCTATGGAAGCCTTCCAAGTTCACCGACTCTGATCATATTTAGACAAGGTCATAAAAGACAGAGTGAGGATAGTAACCAATGATCCTAAGAGTGGCATTTACCAGGTTTGAACAATTATACAGCATTAAGTGGGGAAGAGGACCATCAGTACACACAGGTTGGGAGTAGAGCCATTGGTGGTAGAGTAGAGGTTATGATTACAAAGGAATGAGGCCCAAGTGCACTAGACAGGGCCTAGAACAAAGGACAGAGTCATTATTAGAGGAGCTAAGAAAGGTGCTGTCTAAGCTACAATTAAGTTTTCTGATTGAGAGGCAAATAGAACCTGATAGAAGGGGCTTGATAATAATCTGGTGGGCTTTAGGCCTTGTAAATTCAGAGGCCCAGACCTATCTATCTCTTCACATGGGGTATATCCTAAGGGAGGTGTGAACCTCCTAGGGGAAGGCACTCTGTTGACTTTCATTACTTGGCTGGCCTGGGAGGAGAGCTGGCCAGGTAAAGGCAGGGGGCATCTCTAACAAGAAATTTACAGTTCTGCCTGCAATGTTGCTGACCCTACTTGACCATCCCCTCAGCTGCAGTGGTCACTTTGGAAGTTGGGCTGAGTGAAGGGCTTTTCAGCTTAGAGCCAATAAGATCTGTGGCTCTGACCTGGGCATCCTTCGACTCCAGGGCAGGTCCATTTCCAGTGATCCAACTCTTGGCAGAGCTGCCAGGGCTCTTCACAAGCTGACTTCTGCTGAAGCCCAGGCTTACCACATTGAAAGCCACTGCAGTGGACTGGCCTGTTGGGTCTCCTTGAGGGCAGATCACTGTACAGATCAGCCATTAATAGGCCTGCCACCTATTGCTTCTGATGCCGAGCTTTCTTTTCCTCCTGGTTTGTGTTAAAGCAGACCAGAGGATGCAAGTCAAGGGAGTGCCCGTTTCCCATCTCTAATCTTCGGTGGCCTGAACTACAAGTCTATAGTCACAGGCATGTTCTGTTGTAGTTTTTCTAAGGTAGACAATGCCCATGAGGAAAATTATATTCTCACTTTAAAACTTTCTTTCCCTTTGGTCTGAAAGGGAGGTTTTTTCTACTTACTGTATACTTCGCTGATGGTGAAGTGAATCAAGCTATGAGATTATTATTTGAGTTCTTATTTTGGCTATGCTATTGCAGAAAAATGTTAGCCATCTCTTTTTATAAGGTCTACAGATTAAATTATGCATCCTACAGATTCCTTCATAATAGAATTAGTTTCCTACCTTGAAGAGAATAGAGAAATGAAAGAACAAGTTGGGCTTAGAATAGAGAAATGAGGGAGCAAGTCCTAGATCGCTTGCTGACAATAGCAATATCACATGAATACTTAGCAAACCGTTTCAACCATTAGATAACAACTTAAGAAAACATTTACCAGAAGGTCCAATGCCTTCTATAAATTTTAAGAATCATGTATTTGAAAACACCTCTTAAATATCTAACATGGTGTAGTTTGTTTAGCCAGTAAACTTAAGCACAACCATCTAAAATGTTTTTAGTTTTTTTCTACCAATAAGTCTAAAACATATGATACACAGATTCAGGTCCCACAAATTAAAATGTATCTTTGATTGATTTTAGCAGCTTAAATTTATGGACAATCTTATCTATAATCCATTTAAAATAAAACTCTTAATAAAATTTCCTATGTGGACATACAATATGTACACACATATAATATAGCATAATAGACCAATATAGCAATTTTAATAATAGCTTTTAAAATCTTTAACTCTTTTTGTAGATTGCCAATTGATTTGAATTGCTTTTTCTTTTTAGTAACCTCAGTTAACCATACTTTCTCTCAGTGGGTACTGTTAATACATTATTGGCTTCATCTGTTTACAGAGCCATCCCAAAGTACTGAATACAATAAAAGTGGCTGGAAAAAGTCCATAGGAACCTATAGGAGGACAGCTAAACACAGAACCAACAACGCTTTAGTTTTATGAGCAGCAGATATTCAAATTTTTGAAAAAAGCACATATTTAAATAACCCATAGCTCTTAATAAAAATTCAGCTGTTTTTGAACAATTAGAATTTAACAGACATCAAGAGAACATAATAGATTACTTTAACACATTGCTTTAACAGAGCATCAGAGTTTAATTCTATGTCAAAGAGAAATTGAGCTTCCTGTGATCTTTTGCTGTGAGGTTTCCTTCCTTTACCTTCTTTCATATTGGTGACCATGTTTCTGTGTCTCTGTGTGTAACACATCTTTAAGTATCTTTTGCAGGGCAGGATGAGTGGCAACAAATTCTTTCAGTTTCTGTTTGCTGTGAAAAGTCTTAATTTCACCTTCATTCACAAATGAGAGCTTTGCAGGATATAATATTCTGGGCTGGCAGTTTTTCTCTCTTAGTACCTGGGCTATGTCTCACCATTCCCTTCTAGCTTGTAGGGTTTCTGATGAGAAGTCTGCTGTGAGTCTAATTGGAGATCCTCTAAGAGTGATCCGACGTTTCTCTCTTGCACCTTTTAGGATCTTTTCTTTATGTTTCACTGTGGTGAGTTTGATTACAACATGTCGTGGTGAGGATCTCTTTTGGTCATGTTTATTAGGGGTTCTATAAGCTTCCTGTACTAAGATGCCTCTGTCCTTCTCCAAACCTGGGAAATTTTCTGCTAGTATCTCACTGAAAATGCCTTCTAATCCTTTCTCCCTCTCCATGCCTTCAGAACTCCTAGAACCCGAATGTTGGGTTTTTTAATAGTATCCTGTAAATTCCTGACAATATTTTTTAGATTTCTAATTTCTTCTTCTTTTCTTTGGTTTGCCTGTTTCCTTTCCTGTTCTCTGTCTTCTAAGTCTGATATTCTCTCTTCTGCTTCGCCCATTCTGTTTTTAAGGCTCTCTAATGTGTTTGTCATTTGATCTATTGAACTCTTCATTTCATTATGATTTCTAGTCACTATCAGAGTTTCTTGTTCCACTAGTTGTTTCATTTCATTTTGATTCCTCCTTAATATTTCACTTTCACGAGAGAGATTTTCTATCTTGTCCATGAAGGATTTCTGTAGTTCAAGAATTTGTTTTTGAGAACTTCTTAATGTTCTTATCAATGTTTTGAGATCCGCTTCTTGCATTTCTTTGATCTCATCATCTTCATAATCTTGAATTGGGGTGTCTTTTTCATTTGGGGGCATCATAGTTTCTTCCTTGTTCTTGTTAGCTTGGTTTTTGCGTTTGTTGTTTGGCATGTTGGAGATATCTGGTTTCTTCACTGTGGTGTTTTTTCTTGTTACCCTATGGCTCTATATTAAGTGGACTGTCTGCTTTCAGTGGAGCCTTAGAGGCTTGAGATGAGTGTGGCCTGAGAGCTGTGTTTGGTTCCTCAGGGTTGAGGGTGTGTCAAGGATGACACTCCCAGGTTAGGTGTGGTAAATCTCTCTTTCTTTTTTTGATTTAAAAGGGAAGTAATTCCGCACAGCTGAACGTAATTGGAGGTAGTTAGCAGGCAAATGATATACCCACAGGAGCCAGAGATCAGAAGCTCTTTCCCAAGGACCACACAGGGAATCTCTGCTGCCCTCAGTGTGGGCTCCAATTCTCCTGCAGTCTCCCACTGGGTTGCCAAGTTAGATGCTAATCTCCTGTTATTTCACCCCTCCCCACAGAGTCAGGTTTTTCTGCTAGGCTCAGGGCTGGTGCAGACCTGAGGTCGCCCTGCTTATGACGTATGTCCAAAATGGCGCCTGCTCTGTCTTGCTCGCCTGTGAGAGGTGAGCGGAGAGAGAGAAACTTGTGTCCGTATCAGTCACTTTTTTTATTTTTTTTTCTCTCTCTTCTAGTTAGCCTGGTGAACTTTTCCCCACGGAGTTTCAAGCCTCGTTCCCTCTAGCCTCCTCTTTCCGCTTGCCCGCTGGTATCTCGGGCTATGGAGGTTCGGCTCACCTCGCGTTCCAGCGCTGGTGCGTTGAGTCTGCCGCTGGTGTCCCGAACTTGGGCTCCCACGCTCTCCACGCAGGTCCACTGTGAATCACTAGTTCCGGAAGAGTTTCCTCTGCTGTTTCATCCCCTACTCTTCCTTGACACTGCAGTATCTCCACTTATATTAAACTTTCTCTCCCCCCGGACTAAGTGTGCTTCCTGCCTATTCCGCCATCTTGCCGCCTGCCTCTATAAATTATTAATCATATTTAGTGCCTTGATCAGACTAAAACTTCATTTTTTCCCCCCAGAGGCTCTTTTACAAGTGATGCTCGCCACTCCCTATAGGCATGCTATCAGTAGAAACAATATCAGTAACCAGTTTCTCATCTTTGTAATGTTCAGCAGCATCATCTTAGATGATATCAGCCTAATCTCTCCATTATAGACTTCCCTTCTGGCTTTCACCTAAAGAAAATCTTTGTAGCATGTTCCTTCCAAAGACTGTAGGAATGGTATTATAACAAAGAATAAATACTAAAAAGCAAGCAGAATACAGAAGCTCCCCTTCAGTGCTGGGGTTACTGTGGTATGAGGTTTCTCTCCATCTTCTATTGAGTTCTCTCCTTTTCATTTTATCATTATCTTTGGACCATGGTTTTCCCCAAGTCTTCTGTATGCAATCAACTCAGTTTGGGACAGTCTCCCAGGCTGAAACCTAGCCCCACTTCTGACCACTGTCCCCAATTTCCATTCAGCACCAGGAGAGATCCATGCTAGACTGGCCTCCCTTGCCGAGTGCTGGGGAGGCCAGCATCTTCCCCTGTGCCATGCTGTCCAGAAAAATGGGATAGACAAACAGTAATCACATGAAGTGACCATGCAGATCTCTGCATCCCTTTTTGCCCAATTAAAAAATATGTAGAGAGACAAATTGACTTTAAAAAGACACAGCAAGATAGGAAATGTATTGAAAATACAGCCTTAGTTTCAAGCAGGACAGTCACAGGTTAGCGGAGTAGATTCACTCAGGGAAAATGGGCAATACTAACCCAAATCAAAGAGTGGAAGGGTTTTTAAAAGAAGTAGCATCACTGTTATTGATTTGGTTCAGACTCTGGACCATAGCATCTCGCCTGAATTCACGTTCCTTTCACAATGGTTGTCTGTGCTAATGTACCAGTTGACACATGCCAAAGAATCAGCGATGGTCTGCTTCCCCTGTGACTTTCTAATACCCATCATGACCGTTACCTTCATGGGAAACCTTGCATTTCTCAAAATGAAAGAGAAAGGAAGGAGGGAGAAGACAACAGAGGGAAGGTGTAGCCGACAGAGGGGCTGGACGACACAGCAGAGGGAAGTGAATGCAGAAGGGTTCCTACTATGTCCCTGCCTAAAGCCAAGATACACAGCTAAGTTCTTGTCATCATCTCCTCCATCAGTTCCTGACTTCTGTCATTCATCCATTTAGCAATGCTTGAAGGGCCTACTAGGTGCCAGGCATGAGCCTTAATAGGGGCAATGCTTGACATGGTTTCTACTACCATAGTGCTTACAGTGTGGTAAGGGGAACCAGCAAGATCCAAACATGCCAATTAACGTAAAATTACAACTGTAAAACATTACATGAAGAAAGGGCACCTGCTTCGCAATAGGAATGACCTTGCTAATCTGTGGCATCAAGAGCAATCCTTTGAGCAAGTAACATCTGACCAGAAAGCATAAGGATAAAGGTATATAGACAGGAAATGAGTGGCATCCAGGATAAGCAATATTCAGTGCGAAGGCCCTGTGGCAAAGATACTCTCCCAGGAAGGGAGTGAAATAATGGAGAAGATTGTTGAGTGAATTGTGAGTACATTAGCATACTGATAGCAAAATACTTGAGAGCTTGCTACATAAAAAGACATGCTAGTATCAAGGGGAAGCTAGGGCGAGTATTTCCTGGTGTGATTAAAACAACTAGAGAAGCTACCCAAAGAACACTGAGAAAGAAGAGTAGGTGAAATCACCCTTGATGAGTATTAGGCAGGATACCATTTAGAGTTTGGAAAAAAGGCCAAATAGGAATCTTCTGAAAACCTGAGTCTTAGAGGAACCAGCTTTGGCTAAACATAAGGATTCATACAGGCAATAATTTAGAAAGGTTAAAAAAAGGATGGTTTTATTTAGGTAAGTGAGGACTTAGTACAAGAAGTATCAGTGAGGTTAATTTGTAGTTGGCACAAGAGAGAGTGTGTGTTCTGTACCCTTCTGAAGTTTCTGGAGTGACAATTCCATGAGTACAAAGTCATTCTACTTGTACAGCGCACTGGAGTCAACAGAAGGCCTTTGCCAGGTAGAGAAGATGAATTCCTGAAATCATAGGCTCCCCAGGCTCCCCCTGGTGGCCAAAGGGATCAACCTTCTAGAGCACCTTTAAGGTGTGTGTAGCTCCCCAACTGAGACCGGATTTGGAGTAGAGAGGTGGGAATAGATTTGGATTAGTTTTGGACTAGAGAGGTGAGAATAGATGGCAACCTGGGCTACTTCTGTGCTTCTAAAGCAAGATTCCATGACAGGCCCCCTGCAAAGGTCCACAGGGAGTTACCATCATGAGGCTGGACCCTTGCATCCATTTAAGCAGCATTACTGTCATCTATTTAATATATATGATCTTCTTCAAAAGGTTAATGGAAAATTATTAGACTGAAAAAAATGCATCGATTTCAAACAGTTATTACAACATAATAAACATTTTTAATTCCACGTACTTCTTTTGGAAATACCCTTATGTTTTGAGTCAACATCAGGTTTTATTTTAAAATAAAGATTCCTTTAAAAGATAAAAAAGATAGGTGTATGTTAGGGGTGGCAGGGTTGACTGGGTCTCCTAACTTGCTATCACTACATGGAGAAGTTAGTACATCAAGCTTTGGGTCTAGAGTTTCTTTAATTTTTTTAAAGCTTTATTTGATGTATTTGAAAGAGTCACAGAGAGAGAAGAGCCAGAGAGAGAGGTCTTCCATTAAACTAGCTCAATCCCCAAATAATGGCAACAACTCCGCTCTGGTGAGCTGAGCTGATCCGCAGTCAGAAGCCAGGAGATTCTTCTGCTCTCCCATGTAGGTGCAGGGTCCCAAGGACTTGGGCCATCTTCTGCTGCTTCCCCAGGCCATAGCAAAGAGCTGGATCGGAAGTGGAGTAGCCGGGACTCGAACCAGCATCCATACGGGAGGCTGACACTGCAGACCAGGGCTTTAATCTCCTGTGCCACAGTACTGGCCCCTAGGGTTTCTCTGGGGAAAGTTCACATATCTTCCTGCGCGTCTTGCAGGGTTGGTGCGAGAGCCCAGATATGTGACAATTTGAATGTTTTGCATAATGTAAATGGAAGACTTTGTGATTTTATAAGTTATAAATATTAGAACACAAAAGTTTTTAGGAAATGAAAATTCCTTAGCTATCTGTAGAGAGAGAAAGTGCTATTAGGAGAGAAGCTGGCCTAAGACAATTTTTTAAAAAATGGAAAACAACTTACTGTGCAGGATCGGAACACTTTAGGGGATAAACATGTGACCCACCTGTGAGGAAGTCTGTGTTAGGCTGAAATTATCTCCAGCAACCTAAGGGTAGTACAAACACTTCTCATGGAGATAATGCACTGGTTGTGGTTGTGGCTCTAACTAGATGCGGACAGCAGTGAAGTGCTCCGAGTCCATGCCCCTGATGCTCTTGAGAGGTGATTTCACCAACACCTGTCACCTGAGATGCCTCGGAGGTACCAGCCTAGAAGCTTCCTTTTCTTCAGGTTTTTATGAATCTGAACATTTCTTTTTGTTTTGTTCTTAAAAATTTACTTATTTATTTGAAAGGCAGAGTTACAGAGAGGCAGAGAAGAGAGAGGTCATCCATCCTCTGGTTCACTCTCCAGATGGCTTCAATGGCCGGAGCTGAGCTGATCCAAAGCCAGGAGCCAGGAGCCCCTCTCAGGGTCTCCCATGCGGGTGCAGGGACCCAAGGACTTGGGCCATCCTCCACTGCTTTCCCAGACCATAGCAGACAGCTAGATTGGAAGTGGAGCAGCTGGGAATCAAACTGGAGCCCATATGGGATGCCGGCACCAGAGGCAGCGATTCTATTCACTGTGTTACAGGGCTGGTCCCGAATCTGAACATTTCAGCACTGTATCATGTCACAGAAGTCCTTGGACTCCCTAAATTACTCTACTTAATGTAATTCCGTATAGGCTGAGTGGCTTAAAGAACCATGCCACATATCTGAAGTCCTCAAGATATCTGAGAATGCAGGAACTAATCAACTTGCCTTCCACAACTGAGTCTCGCAGGAGTAGAAAACATGTTATTTAGTTATATCATTGTCTGGCTAAATTTGCTATCGTTGACTCTTAATGGCTTTGACTCTTAAGTTGAACTAGATATTTCACTGACCTCTGTTTTCTCATTGGCAAAGCAGGTAGAAGTAATTATTATAATAAAGCAAATGAGAAACATCATTGCCATCATCTTCTACCTGGTATCATTATTCAGAAAGTTAAATGAAGTAAGATAAAAGGCCATAGAATGTTCAATAAGGCTGTTCTTGGCTCATATTGCTGTGTATTTTGAGACACACTGGAATATAATCCAAGAGAGTGATGTTCCGTTGTTTAGTTCTTTATAAAATTGTTTTTATTGGAGAGTGTTTTTATTCAGAGTATGTCATTTGGAGGAAAGAATGCACACTCTAGGATAAATAGGCATAGGAGATGGAAAATACATCAGAAAAGAATACCTAGAGATGTATTTTGCAATTTATTAGAGTGCATGCTGCAATGCCTTTTGTTCTTTTAAATCAAGGAATATCTCAAAGTAGACCTTGTTGTTATTGATTTTCTGTCTTGTACCTGAACATTCTCTGGGGAATTTCTTCTTTCCTTTGCCAATCACATTGTTGGGATTTCCAATTATAGTTCCCAAACTTGTTGGTACTTAGGGGCACAAATCCGGTCTGGCATAAGCTGCACCCAGACCATAGAATTGTTGTAGGAGTGAGAATGGGCTTCAAGTTTGCAATCAGTACTTTCCCAAGTGTTTCTGTTGTGAGCTTCAGAAAAGGCACCGCACCTTTTGTGTTGTTGGGAGTATATGGATAAGGACTGGCAGATGTGACCTTCTGTCGGACCCTTGCCAGTGAGGGTCCAATATAGTCACGACACGGTCACTGTTCACCGGTTCTCAAGGAACTTTTACTTAGGAAAACGGGGAGAGGAGAAAAGAGGGGCTGTAGCGGCAGCCGCCGCAGGCAGTGGCAGCCGTGCCGCCCTGCCCAGATCCCAATGTCCCTTTATGCTGATATTGTCCAATCAGATGAAAGGGCGCATATAGTCTCAGGTCGAAAGTTCATCTGTTTCACCTGGTTCTTCCTAGTTTATGCAAAGTCCATTCTGTTTCACCTGGCTGTTTTCGTAGGCCTTGTGGTCGACGGATTGCTGCAAACCATGTAGCTGAGGTTCCCACAGGTGGCCAGCCTGCGGTTCCCCACAGCTCCCCCTTTTGTTATTTATGGCACGGAGTTGTGCCTGTCTTAGGTTCCCAGTGACGCGCCACCTGCTTCTTAGGTTGCTAGGGGCACTCGCCAGTGATTACATGTCTTTGGCTACCGCTTCATCATGCTAAGCCATATCTGTTGCTGAGGGTCAGAGCGATACATAGCAAGCATAGCCTGCTGGACCACTACAGATATTTATGATTTTTGTATGAAAAGTGCAAGGAAATTTGAAATTCAAGTCCTCAGGACAACAAAAGTGATTAAGCAAGACCTCAAGTAACAATGTTAAAGCTAATTACAAAGGAAAAAACTGATACAAAAACATTCTTATTTACATTACACAAAGCTTAGGTGTTAGCCTTGAACGTAACTTTCAAAATACCTTCAAATATATCCAACTCAGGTCACTTTGCTGATTTGCTGCAGTACAAGTCACGTGCAACATCTTTTTCCTTAAGACAGAACAATTCTTCAAACAATACTGCAAGTACATCACTAAACACTATGAACTCAGGAGTTTTACCACACTTTTTCCTATTCAAAAAACTTATATAGAGCTATAGCCAATGCATCGCAATTAGCTACCATATATTCTCCTATTCCCCCCTTTTTTACTAAAGTTTTTAAGTACAGGTGAGTGTTCAATTATTGCCTGCCCTTGGGGATTTTAGGGCACACCTGTAACGTGCTTTATGCCGAATTCTTTTAAGAATGTAGCAAAACAGGCCAAAGTGTACGCCGGCCCGTTATCTGTTTTAATAATTTTGGGTACCCCCAAGTGGCAAAGAACTGTAGACAGTGTTGAATAACCTGTTGAGTTCCTTCTTTGTTTAGAGCCGTGGCTGACACAATTCTAGAGAACGTGTCCACTGACACGTGCAAACAGATCTGGCGTCTTTGCATCTGCGTGATTTTAAGGCGTTCTTCAACCTTGCAGCTGTACGAGGTGAGGCGAGCTGTGAATTGGTGCCTTCTTGATCTTTCCAATCTAGCACTTGCGCTTCGGGATTGGGCAACAGCGGTGCCCAATCCTACCAAGGTGTTATCTCCTTCCTGGAGGGGCCATGAAGGAGGCCAGTCTTGTTTGGAGATAATACTAACATCTGCGCCTGTATCTAACAGCCCCTTGATTGCCTTTCCTTTGATAATAAGAGTCCGTAGTGGGCGCTCGCCAAGAGTCATAGTGAGGGCTGTAAAATGCTTTCCTTGATTACCTCTAGTATCCTTTACAAGGCTTATTATTAGCAGCTGGGCAACGGACTGCAATGGCAACAGCTGCACTATCCCCTTAGTTGATTGGAACATTACTTTGAGCTTCGAGCAAGGCAACTGAATAAGCCCCGTTATCCCTTTAATGAATTTGTAGTCCTTCCTATAGTAACGCCTAAACCGTGGATATCATCCATGGGCTCCCGAGGTTCCACGTCTATTGCCTGGATTCCCATTTGAGGTGTTAATACTAAGTAGTTGGTGGCTCGCAGCTCTGCGCAGTAAATGCTTGCTGGTCCTTTTGAGACGGTCCTACTCCTCACATGGTTTGTCCTCTCACCCATTGCGTTTTCGGGCCCCTGGGTGTGGGGGCCCGCCACTCGTTTTGGAATGTACTATTCTGGCCACTTAATCTGGTGGACGATAGGAGCGGATTGCCTGCTTTTGGAATAGCACTTATTTGCCCAATGGTTGCCTTTACCACATCGAGGACACAGTCCTGGTTGGCGTCCTGATTGTCTGTTCTGTACATTCCCTTTTCATGTGACTTTTTCCCCCACACTTAAAACATTTTCGTCCTAGCCCGTTCCTTGGAATGACCTTCCATGCCCTCCGGGCTAGTTTATTCACTTGCATCAAAACCTCATTAGGACAACTAGCCTGAGCCTGTTCATCACTATCCTCGTTCCAGGCTGGCTGACCATTCCTAGTGTTAGCATGGGCCTGAGCCCTCGCGAGCTCTCTAAGCCGTGGACCAGAGGAGGAAGTCTCCCCCACCAAGCACTGCCTTAGCTAGGTTCCTCCAGTCCTCTGGGACTAGTCCATTGGTGCCTATGTTATCTAGGACTACTTTAGTAGAGTTAGCATGTGGTCCATATAATTGTACTGATTGTTATAATTCCTTCAACAATTTATGGTCCAGGGGGGTCCATCCCCGGTTGCCCTGCGCATCCACTATCACAGGGAAAGCCCGATTTATGTGGCAATATTCTTCCCACTTAGGGGGAGTGCCTCGTCCTCCTGCCAGTTTTTCTCGAGGTTCCGGGGAGAAGCCCCCGCCTTTTGTCTCTCGTGGAGGAGGAGTCCTCCGGAGGAGGGAGAGTCTTGGTTCAAATAGGGGGGTGCAGAAGGAAGGGGTCTCTCATACTCCCTATCTCTCTGTCCCGACCCATGTTGGTCCTCTGTCTCCGTCCTCTTTGTCTCCGTCTAGGCTCCCAGATTGAGATTCTCTCTGCGTTTCCTCTAGTAAATCAGCCCCTTCATCTAAGAGTGTTGCTATTTCCTCCGAGTCATTCCGGAGAGCTTGGTCAATCAGTTGCCATAGCCTAAGGACTTCAGGCGATTTCTCTGCTGCCCTCAATTGTCTTCCGACCCTACGCCATTGTTCCTGTTCTAACTCACCGCTTTACAGCGGCTGCTTTCACGGGCGTCCCCGCTATTTTTTTTTTTTTTTTTAAGGACAACTTGGTTGTCGAGGAATTCCTTTTTTCCGCGGTACCAATCCTAGACTTTACTGCCTAGATTCCCGTGTTTTCCACATGTTCTAATTTTTTCTTTCCTGCTTCCAGTGACCAGTCCGACTATCCGAGTCATGGCACCATTTGTCGGACCCTCGCCAGTGAGGGTTCTCAAGGAACTTTCACCCTTTCTCGGTTCTCAAGGAACTTTTACTTGTGGGGGCAGAAGGAAAGCAGGGAGAGGAGAAAAGAGGAGGGGCCGCGGCCGCCAGCAGTGGCGGCCGCAGCACCCTGCCCAGATCCCAATGTCCCTTTATGCTGATATTGTCCAATCAGATGAAAGGGCGCATATAGTCTCAGGTCGAAAGTTCATCTGTTTCACCTGGTTCTTCCTAGTTTATGCAGAGTCCATTCTGTTTCATCTGTTTCACCTGGCTGTTTTCGTAGGCCTTGTGGTCGACGGATTGCTGCAAACCATGTAGCTGAGGTTCCCACAGGTGGCCAGCCTGTGGTTCCCCACACCTTCCCTGCAAGCTGTTGTGATATTGGGATCAGCAAACACAAAATCAGAGGAATGAAAGTCAGCCCTGAGTTCCTACACTCAGCTGTGCCAGAGCCAGGTGTTGTTTCCTAGTTACAAAAAACCAATAATCTCACTTTTGTCTTTTCTGAGTCTCTATTTTATTATCAAGGAGTCTTGAATAATCAATTTCTTCGAGATTATATGTTGGGATCCCAGTGTGTTATAGTTATATCATTCTTTCATATTGATGCTTTTGAATATGTTACATGTGCCTATTTCTCTTAACACCTAACAACAAACTTTCCTGCTACTCTGAATTGGAGTAGGTGAGGGTGGGCGTCCTTTCCAAAAAAGTGCAACTGAAAAAGACAGTCGTTGTGCATCATAAATTCACTTGCAGGTATATCTGGTGAGCATTCTAATGCAATCTCTGTGCAAAAATTAAAGACCTTAGCTTTGAAACACCTGTGCTGAGGCACAGTAAAGAGTTCGATGCCAAGCAATCTGATTCTGAGAGTTAGTTTTAAGACAATGCTGGTGTCTTTTGAAATAAATAAATGCAATTATAGTATGATTCTTTCCTGCAAACATAGCTCATGGGTCTCTCAATTTTAACATAGTTCTCAGATATGGTCTCAGGGACCTTATTTGCAGTTCTCATAATTAATTCCTTTAAGTTTAAACAGGAAAGGATTTGTTAGGGATATTAAGTAGCTTCTAACATTCCAGGAAGATTAGGGGATTATGTGTGAATGACACACAGAAAGGAAGAACAACTAGGAGAAATAGGTTTTGGGAAAAACCCAGGCGCCCCCCACCCAGGCTTCTGAATAGAGCCTGTGATGCTCTGGCCAGATGACTAGAGCTTTCCCCACATGTGCCATTAACACCAAGGGCCTTTGCCCCTTGTCCTCAGAAGTAGAAAGTCTCTCCTGTGTAGTTAATGATGCCCATTGCTTGCTTCTTTCTTCCAAACTTCATGCAGTTGTGCCCACATGGTAGACTGCCTGCAGGTCATATCTGCAAGTTTAACTACAGCGGTGTCTCTGACATAAAGTCTTTCGATTTTCCACCTCTGGGATATAGCATGTCTGCTAGAAAACGTTTAGAATAGATGTTGAGAATGTGCCAATCTGTACATTTTCATCTGATTTTGTTCTCATATTAACCTTGTAAGTTGGGTATTATGATTCTTCCTTTAAAATGAGAAGACTAAGGCTCTATGATGATGGGATGCTAGTCTCCTAATCTACATCCTGCGTACTATGGTTAGGATATAATTCAAGTGCATCTCCCAAGATTTGTGTTTTGGTCCTCAGTGAAGCCATGTTAACAAGTGGTGGGACTTTTACAAGGTGGAGCCTAGTAGGAGATATCGAGGATGTCACCCTTTGGAGAATAGAGAGAGGGGTGGTGCTCTTGAGATCCCTTGTTAGTTTTGCTGGGAGTGAGATATATGTTGTTACATCTGCACCCTAGCCTATTTCTGGCTTCATGCATTGTAATTCAATCTCTCCCTCGCTTTCTCTCCCTCACAGGTGTTCTAGCCATAATGTTATACACCATGAAATGACACAACCAAGAGAGCCCAGCCCCAGTGGGTGCCATGCTGTTTCTACTTTGCGTCTCCAAAACTGTGAGTTAAACTCTTTTCTATGTACCTGGCCTCAGGTATTTCATTACAGTAATAGAAAATAGGTGAATATACTGTTTCTTCCAACTTACCCTTCTCCTAAACATTTCTGATACTTAAAGCTTTAGGTCTATTAATATTCCTTTCCACTGCCATTTCCATGTAGAACAGAATAATTGTCAAATTGTCATATTTAAAAAGACATTTATTATGCACATTAGCCACTGTTCAGAGATTAACATTTTAAGAATGGAATCAACAACTGGGTTAGATCTGTTTCTATTCTGTGACTTGGGGATTTTTTTAGATGACATTTTCTAAGGATGTATGCCACATACACACACGAAATTCTTCATGACTGTCCCTTGACTGAACCCATTCTGACATTTTCAACAGGTCTTTTGTCAAATGGTTAACACTCGCCATTGTCTTCAAAAGGACAGTGATCATAAACATATAGATAATATCCTTACAAAATGTCTTGTAAATGTGTACTATGATTTGGCACTTGAAAAAGAGACACAATTGAAAAAGATACATGGAGGGCACCAAATACAAAGAAAAGGAACTGATTTACATTACTTAAAACCAGTTTCTCATTTATTCACTCATTTAAATATTCCTCCTACAGTTGAAATTAGCAATGCATGCCCACGGAACTCTTCAAGAAAGGCGAGAATGATTGGAAAAGTTGATGGGGAAGTATTTCAGCTGAATTCAGGCTCTGCAGTTATTTCCTAAAATTTAAAAAAATGCCCCAATAAAAGGAGAAGAGGGAAATAGTGAAACAATCAGAAGCCAAGGACTGATGAGCTAGGATAGATATGTCCAATGGCAGAGTTTAGCTTATCTAACCTTATAAATACAGCTGGTAACACTTGTGGTCTGTATCTCAAATTTTAGTCTTTAAGAATAAGAGGTTAGTAATGTTTAAATGGAAGGGCTGCATGGAAAACTTGCATTTAGCTCCAATCTCTTAAAAACACCATCTGTTGGTAGGAATCAAAAGGAAGAGGGCACAATTATTGTTTCAAAAATATGACAATTTCTCTTCTAAATGTCAGGACACCGGCCATGATTGCCAAAAGATAACCTGTCATCATGAAGAGAGTGCATTTAAGATTCTGGATTGTATAAAAAGTTTATGCCAGCTATTCACACCAGGTGGACTGTGCAGAGAAATACAGGATTGTGTGCTGTCTCTGCCAATTCAGTGAGGGTTGCTTCATTATCTTGAATGAGTGTCAATAGCTATAAACCATGATTCTGAGCTGTGCTTTTATACTTTATGGATCGTGTTCCCATCCTCTGGTTATTGGCTTTGAACTAGACTACTATACATTATTCCAACTAGAGAACCTGGTTAAGCCAATATCCTGTGAACCAATATCATGTTCTCTCAACAGCTATAGCAAAACTTCTGTTTTGGGACTGAGGTTGGGAGGGCTGTATGTCTCCTATCATGTATGTATGTTAAAATGAAGAAAAAGATGTAAAACTAGTTCTGGGTATACAAACACAATCGTAAACGGGCAAAAAATTATGACCTATTTTGATGACCACTTGTGTCAGTTCCTTCTTGGGGCATTTAATTTTCTACCTAAATGCTCTTGGCACACCTTGGAGTGTAGCTTTCCAATTAGAGTTGTTCATGTTTTATCTAAGTGACCCTAGGGTAGACACTAGAGTTAAACAATGCACACACAAGTTTCACCATCTATGCACATTTATTTAAAGTAAGTTAAGGTGAAGACAATTTAACACAGATCTCTGTCTTTTTCCACAGTATTTCTGAAGCTATTCCTCTGTGCCCAGAATACTTTCCCTGTTTTTTTCCCAGTCAAGTATACTGGACTGGACCCTCCCATCAAACCCTTCTTCCCTTTGCCTGGGAACTCACAAAACACTCTCCCTTGGACCTTGAACACCTTGTATGATCACTCAGCTCTTCCATGTTTGCATTTTGGTCATCCATGTGGAAGCCAAGTATTGTTTCTCTGTAGCCATTTATTCCTTTACTATACGGGCCCAATACCTTTTAGGTACTCAATAGATTTATATTGAATAAGTGAATGAATGAAGACATGAAAAAATCATGAAGGAGAGCTTAAATATGCTTTATGCTTTATCGCTGTTTCTGTTTGGAAGAGGTGTAGTCCTTTTCTAAAAAGTTTCATTTATTTATATTATTTGAAAGTTAAAGTGACAGAAAATGAGAGACAAAGAGCAAGAGATCTTCCATCAGCTTATTCCCTTGTTAAATGTTTGAAACAGCCAGTGCTGGGCCAGGCTGAAACCTGGAGGCAAGAAATGCATCCAGGTCTTCCGAGTGGGTGGCACAAACCCACGCACTTAGTCTATCACCTGCTCCTTCACAGATATGGTAGCAGGAAGCCGGATTGGAAGAGAAGGCCAGACTTGATCCCAGGTACTCAGATATGGGATGCAAATGTTCCCAGTGGGTAGTGTAACTCACTGCACCACAACATCTACCCTGAGATGTGGTCCTTTTAACTTTGGGATTCAGACTTCTGAGGCTGAACGCCATTTGATTCTAGAAGCTATATATTTTGCAGTACCCATTTTGACAGCTAAAGCTGTCTATGTTCCCCAGCTGCAGCCTGCAGCAAATACCACCATAGAAGACCAGAGGGGACAGTGCTACATCAGTGCATCATGGTTGTTGTGTTCTCAGTAGCTGCCAACCACCATTGCAACACATACACCCACACACACACGCACCCACACACACATACACACATGCACACATTTATAGCTCTACAATTTACCTTTTTGCTTGGCATTACACAGCAGTAGATATGCTGTAAATAGACATGCATCAACACAGCTGGCATACCAGTGGACCCAGAGCTGAGACATCTGGCAAAACAGATGCAACACGGCAGGGGGACCCAGACAGCCTAGAAAGCACACATTTCCTAAGGCCAGCACCAAGCATCTGACCAAGGCCTGGTTTGGCACTGTGCATTCCAAACAGATGGGAATGGAGTTGAGAAAGAAGCATACGTAGAGAAAGTAGTCAGATTGCTTGTAAAATGGAATTGTCTATGCCAGGAAAGTTGAGTCCTCTCTTTACCTTTAAAAGTCAGCTCTCACTGTCAACTAGAACCACATATTCATTAAGTACTTTCATACAGGGTTTTTTTTTTTTTTTTTTTGCCTTGAGTTTCAAGATGTTACAGTTGGATTTTTAAAAAATTTTTTATTTGAAAGATAGAGTTACAGAGCGAGTAGAGAGAGAGAGAGGCCTTCTATCTGTTGGTTCACTTCCCAAATGGCCGTAATGGCTGGAGCTGAGCTGATCCAGAGCCAGGAGTTTCTTCTGGGTTTCCTATTTCGGGGCAGAGGCCCAAGCACTTGAGTCACCCTCCACTGCTTTCCCTGGCACATTAGCTGGGAGCTGGATTGGAAGTGGGGCAGCCAGGACTCAAACCAGCACCTCTACTGGATGTGGGCCCTGCATGCAGGGGGCTTTAACCTGCTGCATGACAACAATGGCCCCTAGACAGCTTTTTAAAAAAATTTCTTACCTTTTCAGGGAGATGACAGAAGGATCAATTAGTTAATGTTAAAAAAACTCTTGTGAGATCAATGGATGAAAGAAAACTCACAAAGTGCATTATTAATAATGGAATGAGGTCACACCCCATAAAAGCCCAGCAAAATGTTCCATTTTCTGTATAGAGCAGTCATTTTGTATTAGAGCCCCACTTTTTTATTAAAATATGTAGCAACCATAATGCAGTGTAATTTGTGTTAACTAGGAAATACATGCATACAGGAGAAATGTAAGGAGGAAACATCGAATCACTAATCTTTTTATTTCCATGTGGTCTACAAGTAGGGCTATTTTCTCCTTGAAGGAAAAGCTTACTTATTCATGGTTCTAATGCTTTTAAATCACTTCCTCCATTCAAATAACTATTATACTACAAAGGAACAAAAGCTAACTATACTATACTTTGTAGTATAATTATACTGCAAAGGAACAAAAGCTAAGTATAAGGGACACTTAAATCTTCAGATATACAAAAATAAGATATTAGGTACGTTGTTATACAATAAAGTCCTTGAATTAGAATAACGGTCTTATTCTCAGAAATCAGAGTGAAGTTAACAAAGTATTTCCAAAGTAGAAGTCTCTAGGGGGCCTGTATTCAATGGAAGCCACAAAAGGTAAACAGCAATGATTTCAGATAATGCAAGCTTGAAATAAAGAGATTCTTCAGTTAAAAAATTATTCTTATTTCCATTTCTAACTTTCCAAATCTTAACTTTGTGTCAATGCTCCATGAGTGTCATCCTCTTTTATGAGTCAGAGCAAGTCCTCATAGCCTAAAAGTATTCTCTTTACTCCACATTGTTCACACATTTCATAAAAACATGTTTATAGTTTGTAGAAAGTCCATTTCATTTGGGGTATATAGACTCTTTCATCAAAGTGATGATAACCTCATAGTAGACAGAAGCAAAGTTTTATCTCCTGTAGTCTGACTGAGGTGATATTAATGTAGAATGTACTTCAATAAATACCTACTGCTTAATGCTTAAAATACACAAAAATTATAGTAATAGAGAGTAATAGAGAGAAAGTAGTTTCAATGTGCCAGCCATCGTACTAATTGCTTTAATGCATTATCTCCTTCTGTTCATCACAATACTTTATGAACTGAGCATTAATACCATCATAATATTACAGATAATTGCAAATGAATTTAAAACAAGTTCACTAAGATGCACCAAAATGTACCGTTAGAAAGTTACAGGGCTTGGACTTGAATCTACTTTTTGCTGATTCCAGTGATCGACAGCACAATACCATTGTGCTTTTACAGTTCTCCCATTCCCTGGAGAACTCCCCATCCCTGAAGCACGTAATGAAATGTCCATTTTGCAAACTTTTTAAAAATCACTTAACATATTAAGTATAAACTCTTAACTCTTTAAATTAGGTAAGAAGTATATATAGATATTATATGCTGTAAAAAAAAATGAAATCCTGTGTTTTGCAACAGATGGATGCAACCAGAAACCACTATACTTAGTGAAATAAGCTAGTCCCAACAACACAGATATCATATGTTTTCTTCGATTCGAGGTAACAGAGTACCTAGAATGTAATGTATTGTAGTGAAATGGACATTTTAAGATTCTATGATTGTTTACAGCCCTTGTCTCTTCCACTGAGGAGCAGTGTTGTTTCCCTTCATACTGTTTGTTGTACTCTTTTACTTAGTGTAGAGTTAACTATACAATCATTAAGTAAACTGAAAATAGATCTTTGTAAAAATTAAGAGTGGGAATGGGAGAGGGAAGAGCAAGAAGGGTTGGAGTGTGGGTGGGAAGTATCCCAATGTTCCTATTATCTGTGTATATGAAATACACAAAACTTGTATAAGGTAAATAAAATTTAAAAATAGATATTATATACATGGGACAATTACTGTAAATTCATAAGTGAGGCACAGCAGATCTGAAAGGGAAAAGCAAGATTGCTCTTTGAGTACAAAATCCCGTTCATGCACTAAAGACACTCATGATGATGTCAGCCTCGAAGGTTTTCAGTTCCCTCTGCTCCCAGCCATGGATCCCCAGGGGCCTAATTAGATATTGCCTACAGATTATAAAGTAATAAAATTAACAATCGATCATTGAGGAGCTCTTCTATTATGAGACCATTTGAATACAACTATCTCTGTGGTCTGAAAGCTGTAAATAACTTGCCACCAAATAGCTTTGACATTCAGGTTCCAAGCATTCTAATGTACAGGATAATTCATTGCATGCTAACAGCTTGAATTGGAGGCTTTCTTATGGACTCTCCATTAATGGTGAATTGCTTAGTAGTTAACTTGATAACTGTTGGGGAATGGGAAATAAAATCATGATGGCACATGTTTGCAGAAAATGACTCCTTCATTGTAAAGATTTATAGCCTCATGCAATCATCTATACAATCAACATTTATTCTTCACCATCTCTGTACTAGGCACTATTCGAGGTACTGCAGATAATGAGATGAGTAATATACTTTGCCTGACTTCACAGAGCTTACATTCTTGCAAGCAGGGCACAAAATTTGTCCATTTAACTGTTTCATAATAAAACTTTAAGGAGTTGACATTTCTACAAAGGAAGAATACAAATGAGAGGACAGGTTGGGAGGAGGAGGTGTTAGCTGGTGAGGAAAGGACTCTCTGGAGGGGGCATGAGCAGAGAATAGAATATGGAAGAGAGAATCATAAAAAATTTTACAGGAATATTCTGGGTAGAGAGCATAAAATGTGTGAACAACACTGGCCTTTTTGGGGAATTCTAAGTGTCCAACCCGGATACTGTCAAATGAGTGAGGAGAAAGTTCTAGAAAGAAGATAGAAAACGTAGTCATGGGTCAGATACAATGCAGAGAGTTGGAGGCCATCTTTGAATTTTAATATGAAGCTTTCAGGACATTTGGAGCAAAGAAATGGACACGGTGAGATTTATATTTTGGAAATATAACAACGACTGCTATGTGATACACATGTTAGGGATACAACAGGCAGAGGTAGGATGACCAATTAGGAGTTAGGTCAGAGGGTGAGAATCTTCTGGCCTATGGTTTAGGGATAAGGAAAATGAGAATTCTCAGACTCAGAAAATAATCTTGAACTGCAGTCAAAGAAACTGGGGTGAAGTGGATCGTAGTATATGAGGATAAGAGAGGAATCCTATATTCAAGGGTAAAAAAGAGACAACTGCTACATCACCTACACCATGCTTTAAATGCCATGTTTTCTTCTCAGCCTCATTTCCCTAGTTTAGTGGACTATGCCCAGTGGGTATTCCTGAGACTAGAACCTGAAGCCTTTACTCTTATTCAGCCCAGACACTAGCGTTGTGGAAAATCCTTGGACCTAGGAATTGGATCCAAGCTATGCAGCTCCTTTTCCTGGTGGCCTAGCAGAGGCTTTTCTAGCCCCCTAGACCTCATCTTCCTTTTTCAAAAAGTGTTAAGTGGTCAACAAGAATTGGGAAATAGCTAATACTCCTTCCCACCACATTATTTAAGCATATGGTTATGTTTAATAAGTTGTAAGGCTTAATTTTAACAAAAGTCAGCAGCCTATAATCATATAAATTTTCTACAATTTAAAAATAAGCATTGGTGACAAAATTTTTTCACTAAAATCAGATTAGATCCTGGAAATTGATACAGATTGCCAAGTACAACTTCCAAAGAAGAATGGAAAGTGACACCTATCACAGGAGAATATGTGTTTGAATCTTGCTATATTTGCCTACTGAAATTTGGAAACTGGAGAGAAAATGGTATTTCTTTTTCCCTTCACCCAGTATAAGCCTAAGTCTACTGAGCTATTTTCTTACTCTCCTGTACCAGAAAGGACTTGTTTGGTTTGGAAGTCATCTAGACATTAAAAAGAATTGTCCAACTATGTTTTTTTTTTTATTATTTTTTATTTGACAGGTAGAGTTATAGACAATGAGAAAGACAGAGAGAAAGGTCTTCCTTCCGTTGGTTCACTCCCCTAATGGTTGCCACGGCCGGCGCTGCGCCAACCCAAAGCCAGGAGCCGGGTACTTCCTCCCAGTCTCCCATGTGGGAGCAGGGGCCCAGGCACCTGGGCCTTCCTCTGCTGCCCTCCTGGGCCATCCTCTGCTGCTCTCCCAGGCCACAGCAGAGAGCTGGATTGGAAGAAGAACAACTGGGACTGGTACCTGGCGCCCCAACCTGGACTAGAACCCGGAATGCCGGCACCGCAGGCAGAGGATTAGCCAAGTGAGTCACGGTATCAGCCCCAACTGTGTATTTTTATAAAGATTTATTTACTTACTTGAAAGGCAGAATTACAGACAGAGGTCTGCCATCCCCTAGTTCACTCTCCAAATGGCAGCAATGGCTAGAGCTGGACCAATTTGAAGCCAGAAGCTTCTTCTGGATCTCCTACACAGGGACAGGGGCCCACGCACTTGGGCCATTTCCACTGCTTTCCCAGGCACATTAGCAGGAAGCTGGATCAAAAGTGGAACAGTAAGGACTCAAACTGGTGCCCATATGGGATGCCAGCAGCACAGGTGGATGTTAACCTACTACGCCACAGTACCGGCCCCCAAACTATGTATTTTCCAGTTAGTATCATTATGGTCCATGGCTTTTCATGTATCTGAAAATTGTTACCCAGTCAAAAACATGAAGGTGAGAAGAACCAACATTCTGGATGAAATAACTAGAACCTCTTATTAATTTAATAATTCAAATAAAAAATAGAGTGAACTTAGGGGATAGATGCTAATGATCTGTCCTATAAAGCAGCACATGACATCAAGACTTACATACAACTACACTAAAGTCATGGAGAAGCAAGAATGAAGAATAAAGAGGGAAATAGGGAAGAAAGGAAGGCCAACAGAAATGTGTTCCCTGAGCTGGCCTGACGGACAATGACTGGTGGCTGCTGTTTGAGATTCCTAAAAGCATAAACTGCGTCTCAAACAGCTTGTCTTGGGTATGGGTTTAACTATCCATCATCCCTCGCATCCTATTGGTCAGAAGTGGCTTGAAAAGCCATTTGCTCCTCCCACATTTCTGATTTGCACTAACAGAAATTCAAGTTGAATCTTGAAGCTCCCCATTCCTGCAATCAATAAACCCTGATGTGGGAGGCAAGAGCCAGGTGGCAGGGGAATGAGTTGATGTACTCAGCAGTGTCTGGAGGGAGCGTCGGAAATGACACATAGGAAACATCTGAATCAAAGTATTTTCCACTCTGTACAAATGCAAGGTAGAAGTGCCTCATGGACAACACATGTGAGAGTAACTTAGGAAACTTAGCCCATAGTAAAAGGGACATGAGTTAACCTTGTCATGTGGCTGCCAAACCAAGCAAAACAAAAACAAATCCATGTTGTGTAGTATTAACCGGAACAGAGGGTCTAGAAATAGGAAGATGCTAATAAGTAGAATGTGACCAAAAAAGATGGACATGACATCTGTTCAAACTAAATGATGTTCAAGGTCTTGGATAAAGCAATTAGCCAAGTTTTATTTTGTAATAGCAGAGAAAGAAATTATGCCATTTAATCTATATCCAAATAATTGAAATAGTTGATATAAAAGATAATTGAAAGTTATTCTGTAAGGTCCTATAGGTGAAAATAAAACCACAGGGTTGAAAGCATTTGAGAAGTTTTTAGTAGTAACATCTGCTCACATATGGAATGTGTGCATTTGGGTGAAGGAGAAGAATGATGGAGGTATTAGTGTGCCTTCAGGGATACACAAATAGAACGGGGAGCTTTTGAGTGGGGGATATACATTTGAAGATAGACCCCAGAGTTTCAGTCTGGAGAATAACTGAGAAGTCGGCTGACATTTCTGAATCTCAGTTTCAACACAGGAATCGTGACACTCTCAGAGTTAGTGCAAGAATGCTAAGAAACGCTATGTGGCTACATACATAATTACACCAGTATTCATCATAATCATATCAATGTTCATCTTAATTACAGAGAGGTACAAAGTCTACAAAGATAAAGAAATTGGGGAAAGGTTTCACCGATTAGAAGGGTGAGCTTTAATGTCAGACGTATGACTGGTGTTGTCAGGTCCAGTGTTTCTTGGGCTCTTCAAGGGTACTCCAAAATGTTTGTGGGAAATGAAATTAAAATACGAGTTTCTTTTGGTGTATGAAACTTTTGAAATCTTGCATTTGTAATACACATTTTCCATGAACCCTGAAAGACTCCCGGGACTGAGAAAAACTTGTATTCTCTGGAACCACCTCATTCAGTGGCAAAAATTGCTGTATGTAAAATGGGGCTCATTTGAATGGAAAGAAAGAAGCTCAAATTGTAATGAGCCTCCAAAGCATTTTCTAACATTCTCATTAGAAAACAACACAACCAACAGGCTGATAGGTATTAAATCTAGAATAAATGACATGAATGGGATGCTAAACATTCAAACTCTGCACTGTTTCCTTAAAAGCAGAAATTTACAATTGGACAAATGCCAAATTAAATGTAAGAGACTAGCAAAATATTACCATTACAGAGAACAATATTAGAAATTTAGCAAGTGAATAAACATTCCCCCTCTGGTGAATATTTGTAGCAATTATTAGAAGATTTTGCAAGCATGCAGTATTTTAACAAGGTCTAGCCTTATATGAAATACAATTACACATAAGTAAGCTGAAGGGTGTTTTGCTCTGAGGATTGGGTGGTACGCTGTCCTTGCTCTGAATGAGAGGGAAGGAAATAATGTGCAACGTCAATTTGGTACTCAGATGGTGTTGATAGAGGAGCAGCATCAGATGCCCACTCTGCTCAGTTAGGACAGGCGACTCCACATGTACTCAGGCCTCCATCCTACTGGAGGATTACACTGTCCAGCAGCACCCAGGAAGTTCAGAGACTGTATAGAAGACAGACTTGCAATCAGGCCCTCCGCGATAAGAAAAAAGTATCTTTTTCAAGAAGATCACTAAAAATCAACTTAGAATCGAGTTTTTTAAATACACCTGAATTCCCTACTTTTGTCAGACACCATCTAATACTTCAGAGTGCATGCATTTAGTTGCCATTCGTCACCTAGGCATCTGTTCATTCACCCATCCCTCCCTGCATGCATCCATCCTCCCGTTTATCCACCCACACACCCTCTCACAGAATTATTTTAAAACATGGTTCCTGGAGTTTTGCTGCCTGTTTTCTGAATCTCGAGCCTCAACTGACTAAATATATATACCTGGGAAAATTACTTTACCTTCCTAAACTGCAGTTATCTTATGTATAAAATGGAGGTGGAAATAATATGTACTCCTATAGATTCTGCAGGGTGAGTTGGGGGTTCAAGAACTTAAAATGCCTAGCACTGGGGCTGAAATTTGGTAAGCATTATTAGTTTTTTTTAAAATATTTATTTTATTTATTTGAAAGACAGAGTTACAGAGAGGCAGAGACAGAGACAGAGAGAGGTCTTCCATCTGAGGGTTCACTCCCCAGATGGCCGCAACGGCCAGAGCTGAGCCGATCCAAAGCCAGGAGCCAGGAGCTTCTTCCAGGTCTCCCACGTGGCGCAGGGGCCCAAGGACTTGGGCCATCTTCTACTGCTTTCCCAGGCCATAGCAGAGAGCTGGATCAGAAGAGGAGCAGCCAGGACTAGAACCGGCACCCATATGGGATGCCGGTGCTTCAGGAGAGGGCTTTAACCTGCTGTGCCATAGCACGGCCCCCAGCATTATTAGTTTTATAAATAATAACATTTAATTCAAATCTAAATTATGTGCCTACTAACCATTGTCACTCAAAAATCATGGTCAACAATCCTTGAAACTGTTATAAGCCTTCATTAATAACTTTCAAGAAGATAGACACCAGAAAAAATCATTTTTTTTAACAGAGCTAATGTCAAAACAAAAAACAAAAACAAAAACAAAAAAAACCAGTTCTCTAAGAATCCTTCATGAATCCCCAGTGCTTCCTTTAGTTAGGCTTCTTCCTTTGAGTCAAACATGGAGGCTTGTATCCTGTACTTGGCCCAGAATTTAAGAGACTCTACCTTGAACAGAGTAATCAGGACCAACCAGGACACAGGGCAGGATGTGCATAAACCACTCTGGCAGTTTTCATTCCAAATGAACATCAGCTTGAAGGAGGTAACCTGCTCCTTCCACACAGAGCATCCTGACAAGAATCCTGCCGTTTTCCTTAGGGACCTGAATCAGGAGACATTTCCCCGGGCCCCCAGCCCTCCTTCGTGAGATGTGTTTATGAAATGCATCTCGCAGTGTAAATCAGTTTTCATTTTCTTCACTGAAAAAAAGGCTTTGCCCCACCCCCTCGCCTCCATGAGGGAACCACGTAGTAGAGTTGTCCCTTTCCTCTGGCGTGCACTGTCCAAAAGGAGCCGGCCCTAGTGTGATGTTAATTTAATTAAGAATGAAGCATTACTAGTTGGAGCTAATTAGAGAGATACTTGAGGGTATATAAGTTGCAATTAAAAGTGGGTTTTAGTGAGAATCAAATCGTTCCTACAATAGGCAAACACTGTGTCACTCCACCAAAAGTGCATTCTTGAGTGTCAGCTTCTATAGGGAGATTAAGACCGATTTGTTACAGGCATAGCAAGTCTATGCAAATGAATGCTGAAAAGACCCTGGAAAAGTGGATTTGCATGAAAGTGTCAATTTGTCACTGGGATCTTAGATAGATTGTTGTTTATTTTTAAAACATTGTTTGAAGGATAGGGCACAGTGAAACCTCTGTTAGAGTTGATAAGTCTGGTAATTGACTCTATAACAGACATTTCTAGCCATTATTTTATCAAAATAAAAAAGACACATTAGAAGATAAAATGTGGAAATAACCCCATAAATAAGAATAAAGAAAAATTGTTTACCAATTCCTGGACAAAAGATTTATATTGAGAAATAAATTTTTGAATGCACATCTCACCTTAATAGGACAAACCTCCCCAAATATGGGGAAGAGGGCATGGCCAAGGAGAGGCAGGGGGATAGGAGAGATAGGGAAGAAGAAAAGGGGCAAGGGAGGGAGGAAGAATAATAGCAATTGTTGAATGAATCACCTTCATAACTTCTGTATCAGAGGTTAAGCGTGGATAAGAAACTACAAGGTCATATCTATTTATATTCAGTAATATATCTATATTCAACATGGATTTATTTACTGGTTTTTTATATTCTCAGTGTTTTTGTAAGCAGTAGGAATACAATAGTAAATGAGAAAGCTGAGATCCCTCTTTCATATGAAATTATATTTTAAATGAGGAGCACAGATAACCTTAACTATTTCAGATTATGAGGAATTCTATGGACGGCATATGAGAAGGTGATGTGCTGTGCATGTGATTGGAGTGGCCTATGAAATGCTCTAGGAAGGGGGACATATGAACCAGAGCAAATTACAAGCAAAGGGGAGGTCTACACACAGCAGGTAGAGCAGGTGCCAACAGCCAGGGCAGCAATGGACAGGAGGCCAGTGCGGCTGAGCAACCCAGATCCATGGGAGGAAAGCGGGTGGGAGGTAGACGGAATCATTCAGAGCAGAGAGAGGTTCAATCTGAGTGAAATGGAGGTAATTGGAAGTTTTTAAGTCTCCCATTTTCTTCTTTAACTTATTTCCAACTGTTCTTGTAGCATTTAGTTTTTAATGACTATATATTAGGCCAAACATAGGCCTCATTAAGTTCTAAATAACAAATTGTATAGGCCACTTTCTTTTCTCAGAATGACATAAAAATAGCAATTAATAAAAATGAAAGAAAATATCATCTGTAGAATAAGGAGAAAAATCTCTTATTAAACCATTAGATCATGTGGGAATATAAACTAATTTCAGATTACTTAGAGAATAATGAAAATTAAAATACATTTTGCTAATTAGCTATGCGTCAGTCTAGATACCCCAAACTACTCTGCTTCTGGAAATCACTTAAAACTCATGTTTAAAATTTGTTGCAGAAACTAGCTAAATGGTCATCACCCCATTTCCTCCCACAACCAAACCACCTTTCCCAGCTCCTTGCATTCAGGCAGGATGATAGGCATGGTGCTTGCCTAGGGAACTATGGAATATCAATCGCAGTCACCTGTCACTTCCCACACATGGCAGTTATAGGCAGCTTTACCACCTCCAGCTTTTCTACCCACCTACCCCTCACACACACCTCAGAAATCAGAAGCCTACCAGGACCAGTAGGAAAGCACACGTTGAAAGTGCTGGAGTTCCAGTTCTGAGGATCCCAGGGGTCTGAATGAGTTGAGTGAAGCAGACTGCACTTGCCTCCTGACCACAATGCACTGTGATGTCAGCAACACACTGTGATGTCATGTGTCCTTCTGTGGAGATTGCGGGTTATATATTTCAGCACCTACAATTTCTTACGTGATCTAACAGAGAAATTAGGATCCTTACGTGAGATGTTGGTTCAGTTGCTTAGTAGCAGACAGGAAACATACATTAGAAGCTTTAATGAGGGGGTCATATAGAAGCTTTCAAGACAGGACCGTAACCTACAGTGGAAAACATTTAGTAAAACTGAGGCTGCGGCACCTGGGAGAGTGATCATGGGCTTACTGAATTGGAAGCTCCAGGGTAGGAGATGGGTTTGAATAAGACTTTTAGTGTGTGCTGGCAACCCAGGAAAGAAATGGATGATTTGCAAGTAAAAATAAAATTAGAGAAAGTGCAGACATTGAGGACTCCCGAGTTTGAAAAAACAGGATTGTTTCTAGATTATAAATATTAGGAAATAGTATTGAAGAAATCCTCATACAACAAATAGGTATCAAGACTCAAATTTCAAGGCAGATGTCAGCCAAAGCTGAAGCTGAAGGGTGTGGTCTGAGAGTATCAGCCACTCAGCATCACTGTGAGTAGCCGCAGAAGCAAGTGAATGAGGCAGCAAAGACTAGCTGGGAGCTTAACCAAGACTTTTGGATTACATTGTTGGCACAGGAAATTGACAGAAAAAAAAAAGAAGCCAAAAAAAAAAAAAAAAAAGAAAAAAATGAACTAGGCCTAACTGCAAAATATTTGACTGTTCAAACCTGGAAACAACCTTTATGCCACCATATTTTCATGAGCATGAGTAAGAAGCGAGCTCTAACAAGTTAACCTTCTGTCTCTAAGTCACATCACATGTGAGTGCTTAGAGCCTTCGTCTCTTCTGTTGAGGAACAGTTGTTTCTTTGCTTCATACTCTTTGTTGAACTCTACCTAGTGTAGGGTTAAACTTAAGAATATTAAGTAATCTCAAAATAGATCTTTGTAAAAATTAAGAGTGGGAATAAAGGAGGATGAAAAAGGGTTGGCACATGGGAAGGAAGGAGGGAGGGTAGGGTTCCTAAATCTGAATATTTGAAATATTTTAAACTTGTATACTTTAGATAAAATTTAAAACAACAAAAAAGAGCCAAATAGCAGAAATAGAAGAAATGCCAAATATAAATAATTAGCCTTAAAAAGAAAAAAGAATGATCAGAAAGTACCTCTGAGAATGAAGCCATGAAGAAAAATGGGAGGAGGTGCTCTTTCCAGAGCAGGGAGTCAGTGCCTAAAGGAGGAACTTCTCTCACCTGTGGGTTCAGAATTACTCTAGACAAGTGATTATTTTTAGTTTCATATTCTTACCATTTCCAAAGAGAAGCATTTTATAGGTGTTCTAACTACATGTCACACACCATACCTATATGGTTTGGGAGAAGCAGTTGGCACTTTTTAAACATTCATTATATGTTTGAAAGGCAGACCAAAAAGTGGGAACAGGAGGGAGAGAGAATCTTCATCTACTGAGTCTGCACAGACAGAAAATTCAGGGATGGACCAGACCAAAACCAGCAGCTCCATTCTGGTCTCCTGTGTGAGTGGCAGTATCCTCTGCTGCTTTTCCAGGCTCATTAGCGGGGAGCTGGATTGGAAGTGAAGCAGCCCGGACTTAACGCACTGTGCCACAATGCCAGCCCCTGATTTACCTTCTTGGCCACTAGCCACCACAAAGTGAAAAGTCAATTCTGATTGTACTGATTTGGAGAGTACATCACTGGAAGATCTGGAACCTTCCCGTGGATGCAATGATATAATGGAGCTTTGCTGAGTGCGATGAAACTAGGATAACCAAATGTTCTTTTACTGCTCTTCATATTGCAAGGTAGAATTTATTCTCCTGAAACCTGGGCTGACCCTACTGGTATTCTTAATTAAGAGAAAGTGGCTAGAACTCATGAACTTGAATGTCTGGGACCAGAAGATAAGAAGTCTTGTATTTACTGCCCTACACCCTGAGCTTCTATATCACAGATCCAGCTATGCTGAGACCACCATGCCTGGGGTAACCTAAGCCTGCATGAAAGGGTATGTGGAGGGGCTGGCGCTGTGGCATAGCAGGTAAAGCTGCCAGCCACAGTGTAGACATTTCATAAGGGTGCGAGTTTGAGTCCTGGCTGCTTCACTTCTCATCCAGCTCTCTACTGTGGCTGGGAAAGCAGTAAAAGATGGCTCAGGTCCTTTGGCCCCTGCAACCGCATGGGAGAGCAGGAAGAAGCACCTGGCTCCTGGCTTCGGATCAGCACAGCTCCGGCTCTTGCGGCCAACTGGGGAGTGAACCAGTGGATGGAAGACCTTTTCTCTCTCCCTCTCTCCTCTGTCTTTATAACACTGACTTTCAAATAAATAAATCTTTAAAAAAAAATACTTGGAGATACTTGAAGAAGACAAGAAAATGGATAAGGGTCATCTGGACATTTTGCCAACATAAAATGAAATCACTGTAGATCCCACCTGAGCCCAGCCATAAGCTACCCCTTCGGAAGCCTTTTGGAGAATAAAATTACCTGCTGTACCCTCGCTGAAGTTTTTAGTCACAAAGTTGTGAGACGCAATAAAGCTGTGCTTGAAAAAAATAATCATTTATGATTAAAAATCAGTGGTAAAAACAAAATCAACAAAACTTGAAATATAAATTATTTAAAGCCAAATAACAAAAGTGATATACCAAGAAATAACATGAGATGAAATTAAAGCAATTTTTAGAGGCAAATCTGTAGGCTCAACCACTGAAGTCTGTATTTTGAAAGTGAAGAGAGGTTTAAGTTACTTGTCAAGCACTAAAGAAGCTAGAAAAAGAACAAAATGAACTGAAAGAAAGAAAAAGGAAAACAGCAGTAATAACAGGAATTAATAACCTATAAAAACTTTAATGACAAAGTCAAAAAAAGAAATGATTGTCAAATTTTTTACTTTGTCTTTGCAAGGTAATGATCTGCAAGATTGAACAATCAAAAAATGCAGTAAGCATAACAATCATGCAGGAAACAACAAAGTAGGCATATTTACAAATCGTCAAATGAAAAGAAATAGAAGATAATTTTTTTAACAATCAGTAAATTTGGAAATTTATAAAATAGCTAATTACTAGAAAAACACATGTTACTAACTTGCCATAGCTGGCTTCCAAAGTAGTCAAAAATAAAAATTACTTGCAGGTAGCTGTGTAAATTGAAATACTTTAGAAAGCAATTTTGCATTATCTAGAAGGTCTGTAGTGACCATACCTCTTAATTTTCCTGGAGGAGTTCCAATTTATAACTGCTGCTTAAGGCTAATTATAGATAATGTTCTATTTTCAATCTAACCATGTTCAAATTTTGATGTTTATTCTATAACCTGGCAGTTTTATTCTAGGTAAATACCCTAGAGAAAATTCTGTACTGGTGCAATAAGAAACATAGGAATATTAATAACACTATCATCTGTAGTGTAAAACAAAGAAAAATGCTAGAACCAATGTAAATGTTCATTTGAGGCATTTTATGTAGAATACAATGGTGTATCACAAAGCAGAGGCAAAGAATGAACTACAACTGCATGAATTGACATGGACAGATTTCAGAAAAATGGTACTATGAAGAAAATAAACCTGCTTACTATATAAGAATACACAAATATATGGTTAAAGAGTCTAAGGAATATTACAAAGATACCATCAACACAAAATTCAGGGAACATTTATCCTTATGACATTGGGCTACAGAGAGTTTAAATCAAGAAGAAACTTAAGAGCAGTTATTTATTTTTTTTTCATTTCATAAACTGTTACCCTTTATACCTTGCACATGTAATTTAGTTATACAAATTGTCATTAAAATAAGAAAAATAACAGTAGTAAGAGTGTTAACATTTATTGAGTACACACTCTGAGCCAGTAACTATTTGTAGGAGTTTTGCAGCTCAAAACAAGTCCACTCTGCCTGTCAAAAATAAATACATAAATAAATAAGTAAATAAATGAAAACAAGAGCTTAAATTTTAAACCACAACTATAAGCAGCCATTGCTATTTGCTCCTTTTAAAGATCAAACAGTGGCCCTTGCACAGAGATATTCCATAAAACACAGTGCTAACCTGTTCATAAATGGCAGAGCCAAGTGTTACTTAACCACTCTGCTTTACTGCTCCTCATAACTTGACTGATTTTACAGATTTTCTACAATAACTATGTGTAATATTTATATGCAAAACAAAGAAAGCATTATAAATTAATCTTCCGCCTAGCTTCTGCTCAAATTCTTACAAAGCTTGAATTCATTTATCCTAAATTAAAGATGTTTTAATGTATGACTGAAAGATCTTTGGAACACATTAACAACTTACAGTGCAATGCTATTCACATTGAGCTTTCAATTTTAAAAGCATGTTGCCATAAGCCTTCAGAAATGCCTAGTAAAACAAGTTTATGCCATCATTTGCATTTTATGGATAAGGAAATCGGTCACGTGACTGTCTCTAGTTCACATAGAAAGGAGTCGTCATCACGGATACAGACATTTTATCTGTCTCTTAGTTATACTTATTCATATAATATGTGTCACATTGATCCTGAATAGTTTTTTTTTTAATCTCAATAATGATTCTAAGGTATGGCTTATGGAAAATGCTCACTCTGAAGTTTCCAGTGTAATTCAGCAGACAAGTTACAAATTTGTGATGCCTGAGGAAGATAAAAAAAAAAGACCATGCTTTGGTGGCCAGAAGGGGATAGGTCTCAAGGCAAACACATTTTTCTTAAAAAGATTTATGTACATTTATTCTTTCCCACAGGCTCATGTGGTTCTGTCAGCTCAGTGGCTTCTTCTTGGTAAAATTGTGAGGTTGGCCAAAGTTTATTTTCCATAACTTACTGTCCTCCTTTTAATTATGTTATTGCTCCTGATTCCACTTTCTAAAACCCTGCCTCATTCGTTCCTTCAGTTGGCAACAAGTCCCTTAGACCTGGATTATCTGGAATGTAGGAAAGGAGGCTGAGCAGGAAGCAAAAGACTTCCATTTTGGTCCCAGTTCTTCTAAGTCAGCTGGAAAACTGATTATTCCATCCATGAAATCTGAAATCAGCTCTTTTCTCTGTAATGGGGAGTGGTGAATCTAGTGATTGAATTGCAGGGGTGCCTTCTAAATAAACTTAACATTCACATCTTTGTAGGTACAAAGTTTAAGTAGAAAATTACCAAAGCTATTGTACCCTCCAGTTGTATCTATAATGATAAAGAACAAACTTTTGATGGTATGGCTTTGTTAAGTGCCTTCTCTCTTATAATTGACTGAAACATACCTAATTTTCCTTATTGAATTCATTTTCCCCTCTAATCTATTCTACAAACCATGATCAAAATGAGTTTTTTAACCCATTAACACCTTTACCCTGTTTACCCTGTCTTCTTCATGGATTTCCTCCACTAATCTGCTTCTTTTAACTCATGATGACATAGATGGACAAGTGGAGGCAACATGGACTCAGAGTGTGACTTATAGGAGGGTATGTTTAAAAAAAAATCATGGAAAATGGAATTAAAAGATACGTCTACTGGAATGTGAAACACTTTCAAAATCTACAGGTGGTGTTATGTTCATAATACACATTTTGGAAGTTCTTTCATATAAACTGACTGTGATCAAGTCAGCAATAGATACACCTTGCCTGTATTACCAAGAACTCCTTAATCCTGCTTGATGTATTTATTACATATTAAGCCTAATCCAAAAGTTATTTCTTATTTACTTATGTTGTTAAACTTCAGAATAGTTTTACCTTTACAAAACAAATTTGTGAAATTGTTCCAAGAATTTCCATATATCCCACACCCAGATTCCTCTATAATTAATGTCTAATAGGTACCAACACCTTCAAATGCTTCCAGTCTTTCCCCTAAGATGGGGTTAATTGGGAATAACACAAGTGGAAAACACCTTTACTAAAAGAAGAAGCATGAGAAACCTGGAATGGGTAGGCTCTCTGCACCACGCACTTTATCTGTTTAAATTTTGTGTGCATACTTCTTTTCACTCCTAAGCTCATAGTATGTAAACATTTTGCCATTTCCCTTTCCTTGTCTTGTCCCTTTAAATTTGTATAACCAAACCTCATACATTTTCCTCCACCAACACTATAGATTTCTCCTCTTCTCCATATAACATAGTTAGAACATACCAAGTAATTTATTATCTTGATTGGTATTTACTGTCTTCTAACCAAAACCTTGACTTCATAAACTATTTAAAATGCTTTACAATTTGATTCTGAGTTAAATTTTAGCCTCATGCTACCCTCTATTCTTTTTGTTTTGCTTCCTTTCCCATAATCCCAAAACCCAAATTGTATTAACTAGTAAGGATTAGCCATCTTTGATTATTCTTATAAGGGATCATTTTATGAACAGGAGCAATCTCTCAGATTTGGTGGTGATCAAATAGTTTAAACAAAGAAGCCTAGTAAATTTTAAAACAGTTAAGACATTTCTCATTAAGTGCTATCTAATTTCTGCTATTGGCATTAGTCAGATCTAGGTCTATACTGAAGATATTTGGATAGAGTGGAATTGCTTTCAGTACTCCCTCTACTTGTTGAAATTTTGCTAAGTCTATGAAATCTTCCATGATTACCATGGTCATAATTGTTACTTTCTGTGCATGAGCAAAAAACTTTAGTTATATTTCATTTTAACTCGTCCTAGAGTTCTTATTTCTGTGTTTTCAAGTAGATGGTTAGATTAATGAGCGCATGGACCAAGGACCATATGTTACTCATATTCTTGACCCCTAAAGTGCCTGTGACTGATTATTTAGACAAGTGCCTATTTATGTGAACTTGGAAATTGAATATGAAAACTATTCAGGCAACTAAGGAGATGGATTGTAATCATGGAATGTCAGTTTCTAAAAATCACTTATTTTGGAGCATTGGTTTTCCACTAAGGGTGTTTCAATTTCTGTGGCCTCTGCTCCAAAGTCAACAATGACATTCTGCTTTCTCAGAGTACCCACACAAAGCTAAAGAGAGTGACTTCCAGGAAAGAATTTATTAAGTAACCACATGCATATGTATACTTTTATTTAAATTGGCATGCACTTTTCCCAGAATATAGTGTTATGGGAATTCTATGTTGTATGGAAATATTGACATGTATATGTCTACCCTCAAGAAATCACCGTATCAAGGAGAGGACAGGCACAGGCAAGCTTATTTCAATAGAAGGCAAAGGGTGCTAAGAGCTTTCATAATGATAATCATAATGCTAACAATTATTAATTTTCATTAAATTATTACTATGTACAAGTATTAATTTCTAGAATTTTTCAAGACAACTGATAAATCTCCACCTCAGTCGTGTGAATTGGTTGGTCGTTTTGTTATGTGTATTTTACAGATTTTAAAAGAAGGATGAGAAGCAGTCCCTTTTCAAGTAAGTGTAACCTACACATAGTGACTTCCCTCCAAAGAGTACAGGACGGAAACGGGGAGAAAGATAACTTCACAGTGAAGAAACATGACAAACAAAACCTTAGGCAAAGGTTGTCACCAACAGTGATAAGAAATACTGATAGCATGTACTCTTGATATGACGCAAACAAAACGGCAATTTTTGGTCCTTCTCCCAAAGACTCTGTGCTCTTCTCCAAAATTTATAACCCCAGTCTAATCACAAGAAAAGCACCAAATATTCTAATAGATGGCCATTGTGCAAATAGTCATGGTCATCAGAAACTAGTAACCTTCCTGACTATCAACATATCAAAACCAAGAAAAGACACAAGGAAACTGTTATAGTGAAGAGAAGGTTAAGGAAAGGTGAAAACCAAATGCAATGAGTTTCTAGAGATTCTTAGAATTGTATCTCTGAACTACATTGAATCCACTCTTTGTATTAATATCATAATAACTTGAGAACTGATGAGAAGGATAGTAGCCAAGAACCAAAGGAAATGTGCATAAGCAAGGACCTTTGCTGTTCATAATGCAACAGTACTATTCATTGATGATTAAAAAAAAAAAATTAACCTTTTCTGGGTTGAATTGTATGTCACAGAAAAATGTTGAAAACCAAATCCCAGAAACTAAAAATGTAACTTTATTTGGAAATGGGGTCTTTGCAAATGTGATTAAGTAAGCTAAGGTCATACCAGAGTAGGATTGGGCCCCAAATACAATGACTTGCATCCTTTTATAATGGCCTTTTGAGACACAGACATGTGAAGATGGAGGTGGGAAAATGGGTGTCATGCAGGCACAAGCCAAGGATTGCCAAAGACTACTAGTAATTGCCAGAAACTAGGGAAAGGCAGAACAGGTTCTCCCATAGAGCCTTGGCATGGTGCATGGCCATGCTGGCATCTGTTTTCAGACTGTATACAAATGTAGTAAATAGATTTTTGTCATTGTAAGCCATTTAGTTTCTGGTAACTTTTTATAGCAGCCCTGGGAAACTAATACAGAACCATTGATGTAAGATATTAATAGAGGGAACTGTGTGTGTATGTTGAGGGGATAGCATATGGAACTATTGATAGTAATTATTTTCCTGTAAATCCAAACCGCTCCAAAGCTTGAATTCTATGAAGTGTTAAAATCCAAGCAAACAGCCACCATAAGATACCATGAGATACTTTACACCAACGAAGAAGGTTATAATTAAAAAAATAGCAAATTTATAATAAGCATTGGCACAGATGTAGAGTAATTATCACCCTCCTATGGCTGATGAGAATGTGAAATAATTTAGTTGTGCTGGTAAAGTCTGATGGCTCCTTAGGAGGTTAAACACAGTTACCATGTAGCCAAAAATTGTATTCCTAGGTATATATCTGGGAAAAATGAAAGTTTATGTCCACACAAAAATTTGCACACAAATATTTACAGCAGCATTCTTCATAGTAGCCAAAACATACAGACAATCCAAATGTCCATCAACTGATGAATGGATTAAAAATTTGGTTGACCCATACAATTCAGAAATATAAAGAAATAAAGTAATGGCACATGCTATAACATTGATGGATACTGAAAAAATTTTATAGGAAGTACAAGAAGCCAGTCACAAAGGACTTTATATCGTATGACTTCATTTATATAAAATGTCCTGAACAGGAAAATCCATTTAGCCAGGAAGTAGAATGGATTATCTAGGGCTCGTTAAATTGAAGGCAGGGAATGGGAAGGAGCTGCTGATGGGGATATATTTTTTGTGGGTAGGTGACGAAAATGTTTTAGTGATTGTAATGATGGTTGTACAGTTATTTTAGTGCAGCAAATTTTTTGAATTATCCACTTCAAATGGGTAATGTGTGAATTCAAATTTGTGGTATTTGAATTACATTTCAATCAAATTGTTCTTCTAAAAATTGGTTCACAGGGGTCTGGTATTCTAGTGTAGCAGGTTAAGATGCCACCTAAGACACTGAAATCCCATATGGGTGCCAGTTCATGTCCTGGCTGCTCTTACTGCTCTGCTTCTGATCCAGCTGCCTGCTAATGAATGGCCTGGGAAATCAGCAGAGCATAGCCCAAGTGTTTGAACTCCTGCCACCCACATAGGGGACACAGAAGTAGCTCCTGGCTTCGGCTGGCCCAACCCTGGTCAATGCTGCTATCTAGGGAGTAAACCAGAAGGTAGATCTCTGTCTCTCTGTAACTGACTTTAAAAAAATCAAGTCATGGAAATAACAGAACTTGGCCAAGTTCATGGTTATGAAATGGCAGAGCTAGGATCATATCCAAAGCACTGTGATACTAAGGATCAGCACTCTTAGCCACTACATAGAATATGTCTTTCGTAGAGGTTTCCACAAAACTATATTAAAACACCAAGGGACAGGCAGACCCAAAAGTCGGGGAAGAAAGTCTTCAGAATCATGACTTTCCTTGCTTAGAGTTGCTCCTGGTAATAGACAAGGGCTGGATCTAAGCGGAAAATATCATTAAAGCCCTGATTACTCACAGCCTCCTGTAGGGAAGGAAGCTTATTTTTCCCCCTTTGCAATTCTGAGAAGGGTTATATTTAGGGGAGCAAAAGAAAATATATTCTAAGCAATATGATAAACACATACCTGGTATCCACTTAAGTGATTTAGATGCATGACAAAGCATCATTTAAAACCAAACTTAAAATTAACTCTAATGAGGCAGTATTGCCTTTCATTTCATAGTCTGTCACACATTTGCTTTCTTGCATGATAGGTGCTGCATATCTGTCAAGTAAAATCAAGAGGATTTTTCCTCCAGTTGCTGAAATGTTTATGCATTAGGCATTGTCAGGGTGTGTTTTGTTCAGTCATGTTTTTTTCCCCAAATAATAGGGGTTGGATATATTGGATGAGATACATTCTCAAGATAGTCTCCCTTATGTTTGTATAACAGATGGTGGGGTCAAGGCTGTACATTGTTCTGATGCATAACGGCAAATTAATTGACCAGCCAATGAGCCTAGGGCCAGCCACCCAGCAACAGGATATAGAGGAAGACAAAATTCTATGGCATTAAGGGGTAGGACTGGTTGAAATTAGCCCGGATGTGTTTATACATCCATGTCCCATGTCAGGATGGGACTTATGAGCCTTCCTAAGGTATTGGAACATTACCCAGAAGGCCACAGTCACCCTCTGGAGGGAGAGAAATACTTGTTGTTTAATGATTATATAATGGGATGTCGAAGTAACAATGTCACCTAAATGGAAAACCAATCATAATCATATACTTCCAATCACCTTGTTTGTTATTCAGGGTGTATGTTATAAAGTCCTAGATTCAAATTTTGCTTTGCCTCTGACAGATTATGTAACTTTGAGTGATTTTTTATTGTTTCCAGAGTACCACAGCTCAATTTCCTTGCTTGTGAATTAACGGTAAGATGATACCTTCCTCTCAGTACTTGAATGAAAGTAAAACTAAGATGAATTCTATATAAAAGCATTCATTCCATATCATGGTATTGTTTAGTGGACAGAAGGACTTGACAACGCTGAATACATTTGTTGGCTTCTATTGCATCAGAGGCTTTGTTGATGGGAAGTCCAATGACTCATGGGCCCAAGCAATAACAGCATTGGATTCATGTTAGTGGTCTTCATGGTACCACTGAAAAGGTTGTCAGGTGCTAAAATTGGCCATAGAAAAGTAGCTCTTTATATGGTTAAGAAATGACTGTATATGACAGGGTATCAAGGAATATCCAGAAATTTTAGATGTTCATGGGACATTATACTGAAAAAAGTGAATCAATTGATACCTATTTTCTCTTCAATTTGACAAACATTCAGTGAATTTCTACTTTGTCTATGTGATTTGTGACAGTGTTAAGGAAAACTAACATTCATGCATATAACAGAGTTATCAGATACATAGTCAAGAATAACCTATAATGAGAGAAAAGTGGGATTCTGCTCAATAAGATTGATCTGAGCAAAGACTTACTATAAGAAATAGTGAGACATATTCAGAAATAGGGAATAGAAATATATGACTAGTATTGGCATACAAGTCGAGGAAAATACGCTATGATCCCAAATGCCATCTTTGGACTTTATTTTGTGTCGAGTACAGGACATTAGAAATATTAGAAAAGTAGTGCTCCCAAACAAAGCTATTTTAATTTATATTTACTTTTCAAGAATATGCAGAATTTGAAAAAGACATAAAGAGCTAGAATGTCAGCCAGGTGTTACAGTATTCTAGGAGCAAAACAATGGGAACCTGGATTATTCCATCAGAAATGAAAAGGAGAACATGTGAAATTGAATAGAAAGGAAATAGATTTATTATTAGCAGAGAAGGGATAGCAGAATGAAGGGAACTTTACCCCCATATCATAAGTGATGAAAATTGTTTTGCAAACTATAAAGAGTTATGCAGGCCGGCGCTGTGGCTTAACAGGCTAATCCTCCGCCTTGTGGTGCCGGCACACCGGGTTCTAGTCCCGGTTGGGGCGCCAGATTCTATCTCAGTTGCCCCTCTTCCAGGCCAGCTCTCTGCTATGGCCTGGGAAGGCAGTGGAGGATGGCCCAAGTCCTTGGGCCTTGCACCCGCAGGGGAGACCAGGAGAAGCACCTGGCTCCTGGCTTCGGATCAGCGAGATGCGCCAGCCGCAGCGGCCATTGGAGAGTGAACCAACGGCAAAAAGGAAGACCTTTCTCTCTGTCTCTCTCTCTCTCTCTCTCACTATCCACTCTGCCTGTCAAAAAAAAAAAAAAAGAAAAAAGAGTTATGCAAATGTGTGACATTATACACATCTTTTCATTTTGTTCTGAGAGTAAGACATACACAAAATGGTCAACACACAACTTAGCTGTCTTTGGAGTAAAAGGAAACCTTAGAGACAATTGACTTCTCCAAGGTTATACCAGAAAATGGCAGAGTTGTGCTCTGAACTTGCATCAGCAGCTCTTTGTACCACAGCACAAGTCTGTATAGGCAAGAATACTCGGACCCTGCCTAGTTGTAAAATAACCTCAGAGTTAGTATCATTGTACACCACTGAATTTGCCTGTACTACTAAAAATTCCATTGCACTGTTCAAAACCATTTCTTCTGCATTTTAAAAAGCCCTATTTGCAGATATTGTAGCACTAAGTCAAATACTCCCAGGAATCTGGGACATAGCGTGATTTCCCTATGTATTCAAAATGAACTCCCTTAGGAGAACTAGTTGCTTCAACCTCTCCCATACAGTTCTCCATTTCTTGGGATTTGTGAACATCTAATGAAACAAGCTCATTGAATGTAGACATCTTTGTTCTATTCAGTGATCTATCCCGAGTGTTAGAGTGACAAGTGGCTTAGAGTAGATGTTCGGTAGCATTATGTTTAATGTATAAATTCCTTTATTCTGAATAGCAAAGATGAAAGTATTTGATTGAAATTATCCAGGTAACTAAATAAATCACCCTGACTTAGCCATTCTATATTGTACATGTGCATCGCAGTGTCACACTGCATCCCTAAACATATAAAATTATTATAAGTCATTTAAAACAGGGGCAGGTGTTTGGCACTGCAATTAAAATGCCCCTGGGATGCCCATGTTGGAATACCTGTGTTAATCTCCCAGCTCCCTGCTAATGCAATGGTGATGGCTCAAGTATTTGGGTCCTTGTCAAGTGGGAAATCTGAATTGAGTTCTCTGTTCCTGGGTTCAGCCCCAGCCATCCCAGGCATTTGGGGAATAACCCAGCAGATGGGAGATCTTTTTTTCTCTCTATCATTAAATCTGTCTCTTTGTCACATAAATAAGCAAATAAATAAAAATTTAAGAATAAATTATGTGCAATGTCAGGGAATGAGGTGCTTAAAATCTGTTTTTCTAAGAATCAAAGTCAGACACTGTCATTACTAGATTTCTCTGAGTCATTTCATAACCAAAGAAGCATTGTAAGACCATCACGAGCATGGTCCTTAGGCAATGGTTTGATTTTCTGTGATTCTCAGGGAGTCATTAGAATAATTTGGCCTAGATTTGAGTACAGCAGAGAGACTCCTCTTAGGCTACTTGCGAATGAGTGGAACTCCATTCTCTCTCTTTCCTGTCTACTATCATGTTCAGCCAGAAAGATATCCAGGGAAGGGTGCAATGCTATGATGAATGTGGTCTTGAGTTCAGCAAAACATCTATTGAATCTTGGCCAACTGGTTACTGGCTGTGTGACCTAGGACAAATCACCATGCATCTCTTCAATCTATAGCATCCCCATCTGCAAAATTGGAACTAGACTCTTGTTGCTGTTGTGAAAATTAAAGATAAAGCATAAAGGTCTTGACACAGAGCAGATACTTAGCAAATATTTATTGTGTGCATTTTCACAAATGTTGTTTTTCTTTGCACCTGCATCTGTGGATATTTATAACCCAGTAGGGCAAATGCATAAACCAACCTTCTGTCCTCTATTCGTGCGCATTTGGTCAGGGCTTTGTACAGGACCTTGGGGCAACTCCCTTTGTTCATTAAAGCCCAGTGGTATAGGGAATCCAAAGCAGAGGTGAACAGTCAGAAATTCACCTTTTGAAAGTAAGATTTGCTGTGATTCCCTCAAAGACTGTAGCCATGAGAATAAGCTGCCTGTTTCCAGGGCTGCCTGCTGTGGGGGAGAGTGACTGTCACTGACGTTTAGCTTGTCAAATACATTGCTTAGGCATCGAGATTTACTCCTGAGGCAGCCACGGCTGGGAGTATCCACACAGAGAGGAGTTAAGTAGACCGTGCTGGGTTTGTAGCACCATGGTTCATACTGGCCCAGCAGGAAACCCCCCCTCCCTGGTGTTCACAAGTGGTGTCTCATGCTTCTTGCTGCCTTCTCTACTCCCTGTGTCTTAACATCCATTGGATTTACCTAATGCTTAATGAGTGACTACTGATGGCCCATGCTATACACCTCATCATTTGGCTTTACAACCATTCATTGAGGAGCGGATGAGTAATTTTAACTTCCAACATGAAACATGTACTAAGAGATTAAATCACTTGCTTACCACTACCCAGATAGTTTTGCATAACTGGATTCAAACTTAGACTTACTTCCAAGGTGTGAATTCAGTGATCTGTGGCCTCTTAACTTTGATATCTTCAGAAACCCATTCTTGTGTTCTATTGTCCCCTATTAATTGTCTCCCTGATCAAATGATTTATTCCCTTAAATATTTTAGTTCTTTTTATTTATTTAAAAGTCAGGGAGACAGAAACAGAAGGAGTGACCTTCCATCTAGTTGCTCATTCTCAACTGCCCAAACAACTAAGGCCAGGCCAGGCAAAGTAGAAGATAGGAACTCTGTCAAGGTCTCCCATGTGGGTGGCATGGACCCAAGTACTTAAGCCATCACCTGTTACCTCCTAAGATTGATTATCAGGAAGCTGGATCTTAAGAAGGAGACCTGGGGGACCAGCGCTGTGGCACAGAAGCTTAAGGCTCCAGCCTGCAGTGCCAGCATCCCATATGGGCACCAGTTCAAGTTCTGGCTGCTGCATTTCTGATCCAGCTCTCTGCTATCGCCTGGGAAAGCAGTAGAAGATGGTCCAAGTCCTTGGGCCCCTGAACCTGCATGGGAGACCCAGAGGAAGCTTCTGGCTCCTGGCTTTGAATCAAAGCAGCTATAGCCGTTGCGGCCATTTGGGAAATGAACCAGTGGACCGAAGACCTCTCTCTCTGTCCTTACCTTTCTCTTTAACTCTTTCAAGTAAATAAATAAAAGAATAGCTGGCACATGAACCCAACTCTGAAATGGAGTGTGGGCATCCTAAGCAGCAGTGAGTGTGCTCTAACACCTGACCTCTGAGCAAGTCTATTCTGCCTATTTCTCACTGACTTGATGAGTTTTGTTTTGAATTCTTTTTGAAAGATACAAACAGGACCAAGAGAGATGAAACAGACAAGAAAGTTGGCTCCCACTTGCCCACATTCACGATGAGGAGGTCAGAATTTACTGAACACCTACTCCATGCCTGGAAGTGTTCAAAGTTCTTTCTGTGTTCCAATTAATTTAATCTCAAAACAACTCTAAAACTTCAAAGAAATAGTGATTAAATAACTTGTTCAGGAGTACTCTACTGATAAGCCACTAAAGGAGGATTTGAATCCAGGGAGTTGGATTCCAGGTGCTTATATGACCACTGTATCACAGTCTTAGTCTGTGCACTATTTTTCCAGCAACATTAAAAGGATAATGGAACATCAAGAGTCAATAATCTTTGTATGTTAGTTGTTACCTTTTTCTCCTTTTAAAAATGTTTTTTTCTCAGCTTCTTGAAAAGCAAAGTGGCAAGAGAAAGAGAGAGAGAAAGAGTTCCACTGGTTCACTCCCTCAGATACCTGCAGGGCTTGGCCAGGCTGAAGCCAAGAGCCCAGATATCTATTTAGGTCTCCCATGTGGGTGGCAGGGGCATCATATTCTATATGAGCCATCATATTCTATCTCCCAAGACAAATTAGAAGGCAGCAGCTCAGAAGCAGAGTAGCCAGGACTCAGACTGGCACTCCAGTGTGGGATGTGGATATTGCAGGCAGCAGCTTAACCCACCACACCACAGTACCCATGCCTCTCCCTCCACCTGAAGAGAGGACGGAGCGAGCCAAGATAGAAGTGAGGCGGAAAATGCCGTAGAAGCCCATTTAGAAAATGGATTGCCTGCCAAGGAAAGGTTATTGAGGCAACATTGCTGGAAATAATTTTTAAAAGGATTAGTAAAGCATATTAGAGGAGAAGACACAGAGAGGGCCTGAAAGAGCTGCCACGAGTCATGCTTGATTATATCTGGAGACTTGCATTTAAAGGGTTAGGATGCATTGAATGGTGTCCCCCTCTCTCTGGCACTGACTGCCTGCCAGTGGAAAGAAATGCAATGATCACAATCAGCAACCCTGGCATGCAGCAGAGAGCCCAGATAAAAATGTTTAGATGTCACAGTGTCTCCCTGAAAGGCAAGTGCTTCCCTTCTGCCACATGGCCACAGGTCACTGAATTCAGACCCACGTGCGTAAAGGCAGCTCCAGGTGTTACAGTGTATACCCACATCTGCCTGTAGGCCAAGTATTGGGAAGGAAGGTCATATTTCTTAGTCTCCTCATGGATTAAATATATTCCTGAAGGCTTGAGATCAGTTTTAGTGGTTTCAGAGAGCAGTGTGCATATGAAGAACCCAAGGAATTTGTTAAAATATGGTTTTCTGTCTCATCTAGAAATTTTAACTCAGGGGATCCAGATGGAGCCTCAGAATTTTCATTTAATCAACTCACTTAAGGTAGTTTTGTTGCAATGGTCTTTCTATTTCATTTTGGTGAGACTCATTAGTGGTTCTTAAGAGACAGGCATCAGAACTGCAGGTGGAGCTCTACAACACGACACCTGCTTGTGTTGTTGGACCTGTTGTGTTCTGAGTTCTGTAGGAGGAGGCCAGGGGTCACCTGCTGGTTCTTCCAGGAAACTGGCTTACACAGAGATTAGCACTCAGGGTCCTGGTGAGAGACAGCTATAAAACAACAGAGAAAGATGAGCTAAGAAGCAATCCCGGCAGAGTCTTCAGCCAAGATGACCCTTCGGGGGGCCTTCATACCCAATCTTGATCCATCCTGGATGTTCCCTGCCATAGGAAAGGAATGAGATCTTAATCCTTAACCTCAGTGACTTCACAGGGCCTCACAGCGGAGGGCTTACTGCCATCAGCTGGAAGGCAGATCTGACCCGTGCATCATGAAGCCCACTACACTGAATACACTGAATACAGGTTTTGTCTCCTTGGCTTAGTCTGAGCAACCTATGTGATTCTTACCCATTCCCAGTATGAAAACCAGGAAAGTTTTCCCAGTGGAGTCAGTTCTATCAATATATCAATATATCAGAATTCCCACTTATGTCAGTTGTCATCTTTCTGGAAACTGTTTATATTATCAGAATTCATCACTGTACTTTTGGAGCTGTCAGTTGTCAAAAAGTTTATGGAAAATGCATAATATGAAATAACTGTATGGGTTTCAAAAATTTGGGATTTATTTATTTATTGGACAGACAGAAAAGTCCTCTATCTACTGACTTACTCCTCAAATGGCCACAACAGCTGGGGCTGGGCCAGGCTGGAACCAGGAGCCAGGAGCTTCTTCCAGCTCTCCTACATTTAAGGGCTCAAGGATTCAGACTGTCTTATACTGCTTTCCCAGGCACATTTTAGGGGAGCTGGATCAGATGTGGAATAGCCAGGACTTGAACTGGTGCTCATAGAGGATGCTGGTGCTGCAGGCAGAGGCTTAACCTTCTATATCACAATGCTGGCTCCTAAACTTTTTTTTTTTTTTAAATGTGTTGATTGGAAAGGCAGATTTACAGAGAGAGGGAGGGAGAGACAAAGATCTTCCATTCCCTGGTTCACTCCCCAAATAGCTGAAACTGTCGGAGCTGGGCCAGATCAAAGCCAGAAGCCTGGAGCTCCCTCCAGGTCCCCCTTGTGGGTGGTGGGGCCCAAGCAGGGTAGCTAGGACTTGATTGAACCAGGCTTCATGTGGAATGACAGCATCACAAGCAGCTGATTATCATGCTTCACCACAATACTGGTCCTAAAGTTCTTTTTAATTGCATTTTCTGCTAACTTTTAATACAACTTTTCTATAAACTTGCATTATTCCATGTCTATCTTCTCTACTAGTTTGCTCATTTCATGGAGAACAGATTCACTTCTAGGTATACACATAATGGGTACTGTGTGAATGGATGAATGAATGAATGAATGATTTTTAAAGCATTCATTTATTTATTTGAAAGTAAGAGTTACTGAGAGGGAGAGACACAGACAGACAGACAGAGATCTTCCATTCACTAGTCCACTCCCCAAATGACCACAAAAGCCAGGGTTAGCCAGGACAAAGCCAGGAGCTTCATCTGGGTCTCCCATGTGGGTGCTGGTGTCCAAGGACTTGGGCCATCTTCTACTGCTTCCCCAGGTGCATTAGCAGGGAGCTGGATCGGAAGTGGAATTGCTGTGACTAGAACTGGCACCCATATGGGATGCTGGGGTGAAAGGCGGCAGCTTTACCCTTTAGGCCACAACCCTGGCCCCTGAATGATTTTTTTTAAATCAGTTACTGAAGGGTTAGGAGAGGAGGCAAAGAGAAGATAAATCTGTTATCTGTCTTTTGATATCCCCCCAAAAAAGCATTGTATAAGACAGGTATTTCCACCTCTCCCTTCAAGACAACTGCCTTACACAAGCTTATTAACTATCTATTCCTAAGTCCTTTCCTAGGTCCTTGAATTACAAATTCTGAATGTGAAAACCTGGAATCTGCAATTTTGCTATCACAGTACCTCTGAATCTACTTGTAAACAAAAGATAATTAGGAAAAAAATATTTTTTACTACCCTGTAGAATGATTTAAAAAAAAAAAACTGATTCAAACTCTAGGTAATGCTATGGGTCTCTTTTTTTAATGATTCTAGAATTGGTCAACACTTTATTTTTTTAAAAAATTTATTTGTAAAGCAGAGTTACAGAGAGAGAAAGAGGGAGAGATCAATCCTCCATCTTCTGGTTTACTCCCTAAATGGCCTCAAATGGCCAGAAGTACACCAATCCAAAGCCAGGAGCCTGGAGCTTCTTCTGGGTCTCCTACATGGGTGCAGGGACCCAAGGACTTGGATCATCATGCACTGCTCTCCAAGGCCATAGCAGAGAGCTGGTTCAGAGGTGGAGCAGCTGATACTTGAACTGGCACCCACATGGGATGCTGGCACTGCAGGTGGTATCTTTACCTGCTATGCCACAGCATTGGCCCCGTGTGCTCTCTCCTTATCAAGCTCACATCAGCCACGCCACCTTCTTGCCTGCTAAAAGAGTCTGTGTCAAACAACTGATGTGAAACGCTGAACTAGCAAGCTGGTATTGGAATTCATAAAACCCTCATTCAGTGATAATAGAAAACTAAAATCTTCCCCCGCATCCCCAGTAATCCAAATTCCTCCAGATCCCTGAGCTATCATCCATGGTGTCCATAGTACATATTACTAAGCCCAGCCTCACAAGCACAGCCCCAGCTGTGTGGCACTTGTACTTAGGTCGCAGCCTGTGCCCTAACGCAAATCACTTGCGTGCGCAACCCTGAAGTGTAACAAGCAGTGAGCCGGTGACCGGCCACAGTAACAGGTCACTGAGGGTTTGGAGAGGAAGGGGAACACGGGGAGTTTCCGGGTTCCCTATCCAACCTGAGATGCTGGGGGACTCCAGCAGTTTGAGAGCCTGCAACCATCTCAGGGTCCTGACAGTTAATTTTAGACGTGTCCTGAGGGAAAGAGTATCAGCATTTCCTCCTGAAGGCTTGTACTGGTGAGTGATGCTGTACCAGTGAGCGATGCTGTTTTTGTTCAAGCAGAAAAGAGGAGCTTAGAAACCTAATAGGAACGTGGGCTTCCCCTCAGTGTCTGGAAAGCCAGAAGTTTACTATTATGTAAAATCCGCCTTGCTTGAAACCTCTGAGGGGTGGCAGAGGGGAGTAGGAGGACACTCATTCTGCATCCCTCAGTGCACCTGACTTCATCCTAAATGATTGCCTCACTAATAGACAGCAGCATTGTGGTGCAGATGATTTTGTGGGAAGAGGCTTTAATTCCTCCAGCACTCCTATTAACACCTTATAAATTAAAAGAAGCCCAGTTGTTTATCAGCACGGATGACTATATTAAGAATGTAAAGGTAAAAGTTGTCAGCAATGAATAAGAGAGCTTATATATACGGTGTGTGCTGAGAAAAAAAAAAAAAAAAGATAGGTGACAGGAGAAAGGGAGCTCGTGTTTCCCAAATGTCAGAGCCCACACACACATCACCACCCTTCCCCTGTGATGGAGCTGTTGTCATCTGAACTTTAGAAATGAGAAGTGGAGGCTCATGGGTTTAAGTCAATTACTGAGGAAAAACCTGACGTTCCTGCTCAACCCTCACCGTTCCACTAGGTAGGGAGAACGTTGACAAGAGAAAGAAGAGGGCAAAGGTGGTATGGAGGATAATGTGCATGAGTATATGATGGAACACAAAAAACACCCCCCCCCCCAATCTCCTGGGAAACTTAATAAAACAGGGGCTCATTTGTAAGCACACCATCCCAGATCTGAATGCCTTGCCTGGATTTTTTCATGGGACTCAGCTGACCAGACAGTCCTGTCCCAAGTGGTTGGACAGAGGTCCTGGGATGTCTCAAGCATCCAAAATGGTCTCATTCACTGCTTGTACTTGCTGCTAGGTGCAAACCAAGCTGGGCCTCCCGCTCTCCCTGTGGGTATCTGCATGGTCACTGTGGCTTCCTCACAATTGATGGCTGTTGCAGGAGAGCACATTTCCAGAACACCAGCCCCAGGAGGAAAGCATGTGTCTACTCTTTGCTTGCTTCCCACTGATGTCCCACTAGCCCCTGCCAGCCAGGTGAGTGTGTGAGAGAGCCACTGTGTGACCATGAATACTGAAGACAGGAATGCTAGGGCCTACTTACCGGGGTGGGGCTGCTTTACTCCATTCTAAGCCTACTGCACAGGAATCTTCAGAGGCTAGATGGCAGTTACTTGCATTTTTAACAAGCATCCTATAGTATCTCTGTAGTTCAGTTTCCTTACTTCAATATCTGCCTCATACCTTCTCCCTTTAAAACTTGTTTCATGCTGAAAATCTTGGTTAATTCATTAATCAGCAGGGCAATAGGTTTATTGATTTGAGAAAAAAGAGACTCATTGATCTGGAGAGAAAACAACAATATCAACAACCACAAAAATTTCACTGAAAAAGCTCTTTGTAGTTACCAGTGACCTCCATGTCACTATGAAATGAACATTTTTCAATCCTCATCTCACTTGATTTCTTACCAGCATTCAATATTGTTGATCACTCGCTCTTTCCATAAATACTCTTCCCCTTACCTTCTCTGCTATCTCACCCCTGCCTCCTGACTTCTGTCCCTCTGATTCTAATACCAACCTCTTTTTATTGGTTCTAAGAAAGTTTTTCCCTCTCTGTACTTTTTCTATATATGATTTGTCTCTCACCAAGTGCCCATCATCAACCTGGACTAAAAACTCCCAAAATGATGTGGCTAGCCCAGATGTCTGCTCTGAGCTACATCTTTCTATATCCTACTATTTTCTTCAGACTTCTCATATACTGTCTCAAACGAATTCATACTTAAAGTTCTAAAAGTAAACTGGACCCACCTTTCCAACCAACCCCAGACTGTTCTACTTCCAGCCTATATTTTTTTGGTTAATCAGACCACCATCCACATGCCTCTGCAGTGATGGGTTAAGAAATCATTCTGTTGTTTTCTCTCCATCAGCTTCCCAGACACTTCATTGCATCCACCACCATATTTTTAAAATATATATAAGATATTTATTTCTTGGCCGGTGCCATGGCTCACTAGGCTAATCCTCCACCTGCGGTGCCGGCACCCTGGGTTCTAGTCCCGGTTGGGGCGCCAGATTCTGTCCCGGTTGCTCCTCTTCCAGGCCAGCTCTCTGCTGTGGCCTGGGAAGGCAGTGGAAGATGGCCCAAGTCCTTGGGCCCTACACCTGCATGGGAGACCAGGAGAAGCACCTGGCTCCTGGCTTCAGATCAGCGTGGTGCGCCAGCCACAGCGCACTGGCTGCAGCGGCCATTGGAGGGTGAACCAACGGAAAAGGAAGACCATTCTCTCTGTCTCTCTCACTGTCCACTCTGCCTGTCAAAAAAAAAAAAAAAAGATATTTATTTCTTTGAAAGGCAGAGAGGGAGAGAAGAGAGAAAGAAAAGAGACAGAGAAAATTAATTTCCATCTGATGATCACTCCTCAAATGGCTGTAATGTCTAGGGCTAGGGCAGGCCAAATCCAGGAGCTTCACCTGGGTCTCCCACATAGGTAGGGCAGGAGCTCTAACACTTAGGTTGTCTACTGTTCATTTCCCCAGTACATTAGCAAGGAGCTGGAATAGAAATGGAGCAGCCAGGGCCTGAACCTGCACCCATATGTGATGCAATGTTGCTCCCAGTGGCTTAACCTGGTCTGCCAAAACACTGGCCCCTCAGCATTCGTGTTGATCATACCTTCCCTAATGGATCCACCCCTCTGCATCATCTTCTCTTACAGCTCCCTAATCCAGACTGCTAGAATTTATCTATAAAATAAAGAATTTCTCAGTGGTCCTCCAGCCTTACTTTATTCTTCCTCCCTTCACTTTCATGACACATAATATTTTCTCCAGGTTTCAAAACTTTTTTAAAAACACACAGTTATGTCATCATTTCATTGAAAACATTCAATATTTTCCTACTTAATTTAAAGATGGAAATCCTTATGGTGGTTCCTTCATGGCCTGAATCCCGCTTCCTCTGGGGTCCCTTAGTCTATTCTGCCTTTTGATTCTTCTGATTCACCTGCTCTGGCATCTTTTTCATTCCTGTAATGCACAACTGTCTCCCACGTGAGAGCTCTGATGCTCCTTAGGAACATCTCATTTTATTACTGATTCTTTGTAACCCAGTCTGTGTGTCCGTTTCTTGGGGGAAGCAACTCTTCACCATACTCACCAGGCTGTTTTAGCACTTCTTGTTATCACACTCAGTTCTGTGATCTTCTGATTCCTAGAGTTGACCACAGTTTACAGTAGCACATCTGTTGGTGTGTTGATTATAATAAGAGTGTCTGTCCACTTCACTAGACCTGTGAGGGCTACAACCACATTTGTCCAGCTCACACATCCTCCATGTCTGTGGCATAATAGGTGCTCAAAATGTTTTTGGAAAAATAGAGAAAGCAAGGAATCAAACTGTTAGGACTAGTGCCTTGCCATCTTTAATGTTCATTGCCTGCTTCTTGCCATTCAAAGAGAGATCTTCATTTCTGGTTAGCCATTCAGAGTGATGCTTGCCCTAACACTAACATCTGGAGCCATATTCTGAGAGTGCCTGTCTCCAAGACATGCATGGGTAGTCTCATGCTAAGCACCATATCTTTGAATCTGTGTTTGCTAGAGGTAACCCAGCTGTGTTAGCATAGTCTCAAGATTTAATGGAACCTCTAATTTGGTCCCATGAGCTTAAAAAAAAAAAGAGAAAGAAACATTGATTGCCAATGGTAATTAAGATGAAATCCACCAATAGCTAATAACGGGAATTTGGGAGCTTGGTTTCAGATAATTTTATGAGTGCAAATTAGCAATATAAATATTAAGATATATCCCATGTATATTGTTCAGGAACGGGAAGCAGATGCCCTGTAGATTTCAAACAGGGCTTGCCCTTGAGAGGTATGGAGTTGGTTTGGTTTCCTCACTATGTGAATTGGATTTCTGACAAGACAACCCTTGACACAACGCTCCTATCAAGCTGCTTTGACACTTTGGCATGTCTGAAGCATACTGAGGTCAATTGATCAGACCTATTACTGCCCATTTGCCTTCAACTAATCCTTTCTGATTTGACCTATTCTGGGGAGGATTACTGAGAAATTTGGTTGCTGCATTTGTGAAGGTTGAGTTGGTCAAGGCTCCTAATCATTACCGCACTTTGCACTTTCAATGGATATTTCCATCTTGGCATTCTCCTTGCTTCCCCTTTGCACACCCCTTGGATTGATTTGTGTATGGACTAGCTTTACACTTGGATGAATCAGAAAGCCAGTGCTCAGCAGCTCTGCATTTGAGAAGTTATCCATGTTTTATTAAGAAAGAAAATGGTTATTTAAAGATGATAGTCCTTAGAACAATTTCACAGGGCCCTCGCTGGCATGGTCAGTTCATTTGATGATTTAACCTTATCACGTCCCTGTAGAAGTGTCACCAACCTCAGGATAGCTACACTATCCACAAAGGAAGAGATTGCGTTTTGTGGAGTTAGGGATAGAAGTGTCATCTTCCCTGTAGTTTGATGATAAGAAAAATTCCTCAGACACCTCAGATTTAGCATTCACCAAACTCAGATGATTAATCATTAAAAGAAAATTCAGCATCTCTGCATTCATCCATCTAGTTGCTCAAAGAAAGTATGTTCAGCTTGTACTACGTTCCAGGCACTAAATCAGACAGAAGAGGTAGAGAAACAAACGACAAACAAATACATACTCAACCCCTGCCCTGCTGAGCTCACACTTATGAGGAGATAGACATAAACCAAATACAGGCACAATGGATGTGAAGATATAGCTGTGCTGACTGCCAGGAATGAAAGGTAAAATAATTCTCAGAGAGAATATAATACAGACATCTGGCCTAAACAGGAAAGAGCATGGCCCAACTCCTGGCCTCTTGCTGTACTCTAATTACTGAAGACATTGAGATAGGAAGTTTGAAATCATGTGCACAGTCACAAGGTTCACCTAAGATTTCATGTTGGTAATATTTTGATAGTTGAAAAAAACTTATTACTGTATGGATTTTAGTTCCTCTGGGTTTTTTGTTTTTGTTTTCCCCAGAATTTTGTGCTAAACTTTTGCGCTGTTTATCAAAGTCCACATTGTGTCCTATAATGGCTTTATAAAAATTCTTGAGTTAGAAGGCCACTTGTGTCCCATGGCTATCATGTATGTAACTATCTCCAACTTGGTCCAGCTGTTACCCCCTTCTAAAGACACACACCCCTTCCTTCCTATCAGGTTTCTTTGTGGAGATGAGAACAGAAATCTGGTGTGAATGGGGAACTCTGACATCTTTGCATAGAAGCAGAGTCATGAGAGGCCACAGTCTGAGGCAGTATTTCTGAGGTTGGTAAGAATTCTTACAAAAGGTACTCAAGTTCACAACTGAAAGAATATGCCAAGTTAATGTTTTAAAGGCAGAATTATTCAGAGAACAGAGAGACATACAGTGAGAGAGAGAGAGAGAGAGAGAGAGGGAGGAAAAAAAAAGAGAAAGAGAGAGAGAGAGATCATCAATCCATTGGTTCACTCCCCAAATGGCTACAGTGCCTGAGGCTGGAGCAGACTAGAGCCAGGAGCTCAGAACTCCATCTGAATCTCACACACAGGTGGCAGGGCCCCAAATACTTGACCATCTTCTGCTGCTTTGCCAAGTAGATTATCAGGGAGGTGAATCAGAAGCAGAGCAACCATAATTTGCACTGAGATTTGAATGAGTGATGCCAGCTTTGCAAGTATCAGCTTAACCCACTGCAATACAACACAGAACACAATGTTAAATTTTAAGAATAAGATTGAGGACAAAGGATAAAAATTAAAATCCAGCAGGAATGCTCTGATAATAACTATAGCTTATGATTTAATAAATGTTTATTACATCAAGTTAGTGTGGTAATCACATTGCATGCTTCACTTAAAAGATTTAAAAGTCACAGATCAATTTCCAACAAGACAGTTTGAGGAACTCTAACCTACTTTCCAGTAAAGATGATCAGAATTATATTTTTTAAAAAAAATTTGGTTATTTGATTTTTCTTTACAGTCCTTATCTATACTCTGGAGGAACAGTGGTTTTTCTACTTACTGCTTGTTGAATTATTTAGTGGAGGGTTAAGCTTGTGATTATAAAGAAAATTGAAAGTATGTCATTGTAAAAATTAAAAAAAAAATAAGAAGGAAGGAGAGAGGGAGGGAGGGAAGGTAGGGTGGAAGTATCATGTTCATAAAACTGTGTATACAAAATGCATGAAATATGTACCCTCTGTATGAATAAAGAATAGTGCAGAAATTTAGTTGGGAGTATAATTAATGTGATAATGCTTTTGAAAATAGGAAATATCCTGTATATCTAAATGCAATAGTTTAAATGAACACATTAAAGTTTATACAATGTTTAACATTGTGGAAAATATGTACAATGACATTTTATGTAGAAATTCGAAGTGGATTAGCAAAAATATATTTTGAAAATATCAACACATACCTTTTATTATGTATATTTAATAAAATGTTGGCCCCAATAAGTAAAAAAAAATTATAGATTATAGAGAAAGTACTAAGGCAAATACCAAAATAGGAAAAATCTATCTCAGAAAATCTTTAAGAGTTCTGTAAGAAAGGCAAGAGTTTGTTGTGTGTGAAATAAAAGGTGATTATCCCCCATCCCTCTCCCAGCCCAGTGAGGCAGACACTCCACACAGTGCTGCAGTCAAAACCCAGGGCTCCAGGGGCCAGCACTGTGGTGCAGCAGGTTAAAGCCCTGGCCTGAAGTGCTGGCATCCCATATGGGTGCCGGTTCTAGTCCCCGCTGCTCCTCTTCCAATCCAGCTCTCTGCTATGGCCTGGGAAAGCAGTAGAAGATGGCCCAAGTCCTTGGGCCCCTGTGCCCACATGGGAGACCTGGAAGAAGCTCCTGGCTCTTAGCTTCGGATCGGCGCAGCTCCGGCCATTGCAGCCATCTGGGGAGTGAACCAGTGGATGGAAGACCTCTCTCTCTCTGTCTCTACCTCTCTTTGTAACTCTTTCAAATAAATAAAATAAAATAAATTTAAAAAAACCCAGGGCTCCTTCTCCTCAAGGACCCCAGTTGCAGAACTGTCTTCCTAGGCAAAGCAGGACCTCCATATTTCTTATGGTGACACACATTTCCTATTGTAGAGGCTAGATTCCTGACAAGTGCCTTTGAGAGGTGGGGTTCCCTTCTTCCTCCAGGTTCAGAGGATGAAGCCCCTCTAATGGTTTGAAAATGTTGAGAAACTGGATGTCCACCTCTTGGCTTGAGAGGTAGAGTTTCCATAGCAGGAGAGACAAGCCCAGAGGACCTCAGGCTAAGTGCTTAGATGTGCCCCCTGTGAGAACGAGGCCTTTGTTCCCTGCCGCAGCTCCTACATTTAGCTCAGAGATTTTTTTTTTCCTTGAGCACAGAGAAGCAGGTCATTAAATAGATTGCTCCTAGTCTCTAGTAAGAACTGACTGCATTTCAACATAATGTAGAGAAATTCAAACCTAAGAATGCACTTAAAACCAGTGGAGGTGGGAGGTGGTGATGCAAGGCAAATGCACATCTATTCTATGCCTACATGTTATAGATCCATATCGATATGTAAGACAACCCTTTTAATCTCCCAGCACCAAATTCTCAGTTTGTGTTTATCTAAGAAAGTCTATTTTGCCTTCATTTTTGAAAGCTAAACTTGCTAGATATAAAATTGATTGGCAGAAAATTTCACAAATTTACTAAAAAGTCAGCCAACTACATACCACAGGAGCTCTCTGAACCACAAATACAGTAATAACAAAAAAATCCACCAACAGACACAGGAGAAATGCTGAAAGTCTAACAGGAGAAAATCATGAGAATCAGCACATCACCAAGAGGGGAACCCCAATAAAGTCAAATTTCCTTCTCAGCAGAAACAAGGGAGCCAGGAGGCAGCAGGATAGCAGTCACAGTGATCAAAGAGAGAAACACAAAGTGGGTGCAAACATACCTTACTTGGATTAGGAAATAATGAGTAAAATAACAACAATGTACTGCTGGGTTTGTAATATTAATCGATATTGTGTTAGTCAACATGGCCTACCATCACGATGCCACAGGCTGGGAAGCTGAAACAACAGATATTCATTATTTCACAATTCTGGAAGCCAAAAATATAAGATCAAGAAGGGTTGCATTCTGGTGAGGACTCTTTCTAGCTTGTAATCAACCTATCTGTGTTTCCTCTCACAACCTTTCCTCTTTGTACACACACACACACACACAGATTCCTATCTCTGGTGTGTCTTCCTCTTCTTCTAAGTCCATCAATTCTATTGGATTTGGGGCCCATCTTTTTTTACATCATTTAACCTTACATACCACCTCGATGGCCCTATATCCAAATCTGGTCACATTGGAGATTATCATTTCCAACTATAAGTCTAATACTTTCCAGACTTCTGTGAGTTGTTCTAGATAATTATTTAACCTGAGAAGCAGTAGCAGCTCTCAAATTTGTAGCAAGTTGGTCAGGTGTGTGAGTGGCTGCACGTGTGGGTGGTGTCTAAAGTAATGGGTCTTGTGCAGGACTGTGCCTTCAACCTCTGGTGTCAGTGCTAACTCTATGTGATTTATGGTAGATTTTTCCTGAAAATATGTACAGAATTTCACTGCTATACAGCCCCTGGTACACATTAATAGAGAATGGCAATATAAAGCAATGTACATATTTAGTTGTAGTCTGCCTGTATGGCCTTTCTTGATTATCTGATTTCTCAATGATTGTGTCCACTTGTGTGTGTGATGGTTTATTGTATGTGGTGACATGACTGAATCACAGAGTTCCCAGATATTTTCTTGGATTTTATTCTGGGTGTGTCTGTTGCCTTCTGCAATGCGGTGGGACTCAGGCACTGTGATGTAGGCCTCAATAGAACAGGAGGCCAAACAAGAAAGAACTCCTGCTCTACTGCATGTTCTTGAGCTGAGACACTGGTTTCCTCCTGCTTTGGATTTGGACTCCGAGTTGAACTTGCACCCATAACTTTGTTGCTCAGGTCTTTGACTCAGACTAGAAATTATCATACCTCCATAATAATGTGAAGTATTTTCTGTTGATAAATAGATAGGTAGGTATCATCTAATACTTTGTTACTGATTTCTATGTATCCTTTATCTATATTCATCCCAGCTTTTTGATTCTCGAGAACACTGCCTAATGTAACTTCTTAATTCCTAAAGTACTAAAGCCTTTAAAATTCTCAGTAAAAATATATTAACTTCTGCTTTTAAATACTTACCCATCAGTCTAATTAACTCATATCAGTTGTTAATAAGGCCACTGAAAGTGAGTTCTGTGTGAATTTACTGTTTAGGATTTCTAGAATCTAACACCATATTCTATGAACATTAAACTAATAATATGTTCCTGCTGATTCAATAATAAAGGACAGAAACACAGATCATATATTCTTTGATTATCTGCTCTTAATAATTTTAAAGTAAAAAAATTTCCGAAAGGAAGTTACACTTGAAATTTGACAAAAGTTCTACCGTTTGCCAATGGTGAGGCTGTCTTCTTTCAGTCCATAGGAATTGTTCTCTTTTAAGAAGTTCCAGATCAGTTACTGTTCTCAAATTGTAGACTCAAGATACCTTGATTTCTTCTAGTGTCAGTGGCAAGAGCCCCTTTTTGAGTATTCAGAATTAAACCATAACTGATAAGATGTTATAGAAAATATGGCACTTCTACTAGGAGGTGACTATATTAAGACATTTAGCACCACAGTTCTGATGAGGAGGCATGTCTGAAACAAAATCACATGAAGAAAAAATATTTCCCAAAGAAAATATTTATTTTGGCATATCCTGAAAGAAAAAATATTGTTTCTTATTCATAAAAAGGCTTTTATACACTAAGGCACTCTAGGGTATCTTTGTTACATTTTATTATTTGAGGATTTATTAAAATTGAATATTTCTGCTATTTTGCATTCTCTAATAAGTATCAGATTAATCTATCAATATCTTTATTCTCTGTGTTAGTAGAGAAAATGGCCCTCCATCTGTTATCTAATAGAGCAATCTTAAATATAGGCACAGTTTTTGTATAAAGATTTGTTTATTCATTTGAAAGGCAGAGTTACAGAGGGAGGGAGCATCCTTTTGCTGGTTCACTCCCCAAATGGCTGAAATGGCTGGGGCTGGGCCAGACCAAAGCCATGGGTGTGGAACTCCATCTGGGTCTCCTATGTGGATGGCAGGGGCCCAAGTCCTCAGGTCATCTTCTGTTGCTTTTTCAATCACATTAGTGGGGGACTGGATTGGAAGTAGAGAAGCCAGGACTAGAACTGGAGCCCACATGGGATGTCATTGGCCAAACACTCTGCAACTAAGCCGGCCCCTAGACAAACTTCTCATTTGACCTCTCATTGGTGTGTCATATAAATTATAAAGTGAATATATATATATATAATTATAAACTGAATATATATTGTTAAATTATATATCATCCACATACTGTTCTTCCTTGGAAAATCTTTTGTCTTCTATCACACCACATTCCTTGAATTTCCCATAATCTTTATAGACTGGTTTTAATATCAGCATGCAAAAGACACTGGTGCTAATGAAGATGTCTTCACTGATGTTGCTGAGATATGGGGCCAATGCTGCCAGCATTAGGCTGAGCTTGGTGACCTGTGGACATTGAGAGTTTTTTTTTTTTATTTTTTTAAAGATTTGACAGAGCTACAAAGAGAGATAGACACACAGAAAGAAAGATCTTCCATCCACTGGTTCACTCCCCAAATGGCTCCAACGGCCAGAGCTGAACCAATCCAAAGCCAGGAGCCAGAAGCTTCTTCCAGATATCCCACAGTGGGGGCAGGGGCCCAAGGAGTTGGGCCATCTTCTGCTTTCCCAGACCATAGCAGAGAGCTGGATAGGAAGTGGAGCAGCCAGACTCAAAGCGGCACCCACATGGATGCCGGGGCTTTAGCCCACTGCACCACAGCGCTGGCCCCAAGATTCTTTGACCATTGCATTTTTTCTCTTTCTTCTTTACACTGAGTAAACATCCCTAGTAGTCACCTAATGTTAAACTTAGCATCACCAGCTAGTAGCCGCAGGTCTCTGTCCTAGAGTAAGTTCCATCCAAGAAACTTCAACCTCACAGAAATAAACTTCTGGTACCATGTAGCACACAAAGTCAATTATTCCCGAATCCTGGGATCACCCGCTGATTAATCTCAAGAAGGACTCTTGCAAATCACATTGTTTATTTGAAAGAAAATGTAATGCTCAACAAGATTTTAGTTTATACTAGAAAATAATTTCAACAAATGTAATCGTTTTAAAGCATAGGTATCATTCACTAGTTTATCATGTTTTTTTTTTTTTTAATGTCAGTAGTTTAAGATCACATATACAGGTAGACTACTAGAATATATATGCGTCTCACTGGAGATGAACTAGGGACTGCTCTTACACCAAGCAAGCTGTTCTACCCAAAACGCATGCCAACTTACTCATTTGGAAATGCTGCCAAATGGCAGTAAGAGCTTCTCAATGGGATTAGCTTTTTTTCTTTTCTTTTAAAGATTTACTTATTTACTTGAAAGTCAAAGTTACAGAGAGAAAGAGAGAGAATGAGTTAGTTTTCCATCCATTGTTTCACTCCCCAATTGGCCGCAACAGCCGGAGCTGGGCAGATCCGGAGCCAGGAGCTTCTTCCAGGTCCCCCATACAGGTGCAAGGACTTGGGCCATCTTCTACTGCTTTCCCAGGGCATAGCAGAGAGCTGGATCAGAAGTGGAGCATCCAGGTCTCGAACTGGTGCCCATATCGGGTGCCGGCACTTCAGGCTAGGGTGTTAACCCACTGCACCACAGCACAGGCCCAGGATTAGCTTTTTTCTTGCATCTATCAGAAACTTGTTGCCCAATATAGATTTCCCCTCTCATAGCAAATACCAAATATACCTTTTTAATGTGGAGTACCAAAAACTCTTCTTCATTTGCTGTTGCCACCCTCTGCATCCCTCCTCTGAGATTAAGAACTTGCATTTATAGACTTCTAGTAATTTTTGATCCTTCCTAAATTGGCTGATTTATTGAACACTTGCCAATTTTTGTTGTTGTTATTGTTTCTTGACAATTTCTCAGTATCATCTACTTCACTGGGTTCAACATAAACATGTGTGAGTAAAACAAGGCAAACAACTCAAGTAATGTTATTTTAGTTCTGAACATATGAAGATGAAGGCAAGAGTTGAAAATTCTAATATGATAGTGCATAAAATAGATTGAACATTAAATAAGGCATGATATATAGCAACTGTAATCAAATGTATTTACTGTTGATAATTTTAATTAAGGAAGTTGTTAATAGAGTTCTGTATATTCAGGAAGGATTTCATGACTTTATTTTTAGAAGCATAGACTCTCAAATTTACAAGTCACATGAATTAAATGAATCCAATGATGAGCATGTAATTGAAAGCCTTCCTTCTTAGGACTGAAAAATAATTTTAATTGCAAATTGTTATTATGCCATCCTTAATTTATTTATGTGAGTAAAGTTCTTGTAAAAGTACTACCATTTTTTGTTTCAATGCATATCTGGTAGTTATTAAGAGCCTCCAGAAATTAAAGAAAGTATTTTTTCCTTTTATTTCTAAAAATATTTAATTCAAATTAATTCTCTGAAAGCTATCATGTGGGTTATGGTTTTGCCTGAGCACCACCAACTCTTACTGAGATAAAGATCTAACTTCTTCACATAGAGACCTGTCATTCAGAAAAGAAAAATCAACCAAGATCACATTGAATCCATGTATATTCAGAAAGGAGGGTGTCTGGTTTTTGGATGCAGGTATGCCCCTTTACTCCATATTTGATGCATCTGTTCTCAGTTCTTCTTAAAATTATTTGTTAATTTTCACAGTGGCTAGATAAGATGTAAACAATGATTTATAACTCAGAGTTGCAGCAAGCATTCATTTGTTCATTCAGTATGTATATATCGCATGACTGTGTTAAATTTGTTGTTAACTCATACACAGCTCCTTTATTGAACTCTTACATCCCAAGCCAACATTTCTTTGCCTTAATCAGTGTAAAACCAAGTACCATATAAATTGGCATAGTCTTGTATCATAGAGTCCTATACCTTTTTACCTTGACTTGCCATTCCTTTCCCCCAGAAAACAAAACAAAGGCTCCTACATTTTCCTTCACTTCTGTCTCCTTATCAACCCAAGTGCTTCCTTGTATAGCCCAGGATGACACAGCATACCCACTGCTCCTGGGTTCTGTGAGTAACAAACTGTCTTTTCAAAGGTGTTGTCTCCTGGATAATAACAAAACAAACATTTTGAAACAGAGGCCATGTTCTAGATAATGGCAAAAATGCTGGAGAGTCAATTAGGTGGGGTCCTGGTCCTGATGGAGACAGAATCAAGGCCTTTACCTGCCCAAGGATAGAAAGTTTGATCCAGTTATGCAAGTGCTGTTGTCTAATATTGTGCTCAGTTAGGGTTGTTCAAATTTTGGTTCCAAGCAATGGAAGATTGAGAATTGGAGATAGATGCCATGAGAATTCTCAGGCTTGCATGACCTGGGGTAACTTTGAGTTGCAAATACGTGCTTATCCTGGTCACGTTACAAAATCTGAAGGGCTGTTTTCGTAAGCCAGTTGTCTTTAAGGCAGACATGCTACAGGCAAGTAGGAGGACTATATAGCTGATGATTTCATGAGAATGATCAAAGACTATTGACTATCAGACATGTTTTCTTATGAAGGCTAGGAGGACTCACTGGATCTGCTAAACACAATACTGTACAAATCAGAATGTCAAACTTCAAACATGCATTTCACACACATACAGAGACTTGTATCTTACACATCAGAATTCATAGTTTTCTTCTTTCCACATTGGGGATTTTAGAGTGGTTAAAAAGAATATATACTCATGCATACACTCAGATTTTCTTTGGAAAGTGTGTGATAACCATTGCATAAATAAAAATGCATAAACCTGTAAATAGCACTTCTCTCTCAGAGAGCAGAAGACCTTTCTGCCCCTCTCAGTTTATGTAATATCAATACCTCACCTCTACCCAAAAACTTTTTCTAAGAAAACATGCCCCAGGGAAATCATAAAAATCAATGATCCAGAGTTACAGTGGCATAGATCTTAAAAGCTTTATCTCCCCTCATTAAAAATACCTCTACGCAAAGCAGTAATCCTGATGGTGTGAATTAATAAGTGCATCTTCTGAGCTTCATTGTTGTTCTTGTTTTACTCACGGTTCACTGGCTCCTCAGCCTGTTTTGTGTGCAGGGCTATTTACATACTCACTGGATTATTATCTGCCTTCTAAAATGACAGGCAAAATCTGGGGCTTCTGGAGCATTGGGAAGATTGCTTACCTAGAAAGAACGCATGTTTTTTAGGAGAACAAGTATCCAGAGAGTAGGTTATGGAGCAACAAGGACAAAAGGATAGAAAAGTGAACAGTGAGAATAGCAAACATACTTTTTTCAAGTAGAACTTTGAAAAACAACCAAGTATGGTTTGCTTAAATTGTGTCACTTTTTCAGTTCTCAAGGGAGAAAGAGGATATTCAATAGCATGTATACAGTAGTGCACCCTTGTCAGCAGGGAGTATTTTCCAAGTCCCTACTGAATGCATGAAACTGCCTGTAGTACCACCCACTATGTGCTCTGCTTTCCTATCTATGATAAAGTTTAATTTATGAATAAGCCTAAGAAGAGATTCTTTCAATTTTTTTTTAGCATTTCCCTATTAAGGATAGAACAATTACTTAAAGGAAGCACTTTATGGGTTTATTTATATATTTGAGAGGCAGCATTACAGACAGAGAGAGGGACAGAGATGGCTTCCATCTGCAAGTTCATTCCCCCAAATAACCACAACAGCTGGGGCTGGGGCTGGGGCTGGGCCCACCCGAAGCCAGGAGCCAGGAGCTTTCTCCAGATCTCTCAAGTGAGTGCAGGGGCCCAAAAACCTGCACCATCTGCCACTGCTTTCCCAGGCCATCAGCAGGGAGCAGGATTGGAAGTGAAACAGTCAGGACTCAAACCGGCACCCATGTGGGATGCTGGTGATGCAAGCTGAGGTTTGAGTGCCAACCCCTTATGGTTTCCTTTGACATGTTCTGAATTGCCAGCATTAGTCTCTTTTGCTTTTGGACAAATGTTAAGTAAAATAAGGGTTATTTGAATACAAGGGCTTTGATTCTGTGAGACAATCTGGGTAGTAAGTGACTAAAGGGAGAGTATCATATACAGCATGGATTCACTGGACAAATAGGCGAGTGATAGTGTGAAATTTCTGCAGGTTACTTAGAATGGCACACAATGGAAAAACCTATGCATTATTTCTGTAATTTTCTGTAATATTTTCAAACCTCAGTTGACCACATATAACTGAAACTGTGGATAAGACAGACTGCTGTATTCAAAAAGGGCAGAGGTACATGGAGACAGGAGAGGGAATTGATTCAGATCCATGAGCACTGGAATGCTAGTGCTACCACTCAGTAGTGCTATCCACATACTCTCTCTCATGTATATATATACATATACATACTATATGTGTATGTATGTATATATACACATACATATATATGTATGAGAGAGATATTTAAGTTACACGAATTTCATGTATTTCCTTCATGCCATTACAGGAACATACTGGCACTATGAAGCAAGTCATTTCCTTCTGCTTTTTCACCTATAAAATGAGGATAAGACTAACTACTGCAATGGGTAGTTTTTCAAATAGAGGATTAGATGAATATGAAGAACTTGAGGGGTAGTAGGGACTCCAGAAATGCCCTTTGTTCTGAATGACAAATAGTTTGGGACTATTCACTGCATTTGAAAGCATTTCTGATTTTATAAAACAATACTTTCATCATGCCAACAATTGTTAAGAAGTCCAGCTGTGACTTTTCAGGAAAGCCTCCACTTTAAGAAGATTTCCTTAGTCAGTTGAAAAGTTGGGTTTAAAATGGGCTTAAAAATGAGTAATGTGAGGCTGATGCTCTGGTGTAGCAGATAAAGCCACTGCCTACAGTGCTATCTATCTATACATAGATAGATAGATATAGACATATATATATACAGAAATATATATGGAGAGAGGAATATATATAATATAGAGAGATATATAATAAATACATATAGGTGCTGGTTATATATATATAATATAATACAATATATATTATATATAATGTAAAATATATATAATATATATAGGTGCCAGTTCGAGTCCTGGGTGCTCCACTTCCGATCCAGTTCTCTGCTGTGGCATGGGAAAGCAGTGGAAGATGGCCTAAGTCCTTGGGTCCCTATACCCGTGTGGGAGACTCTGAAGCAGCTCCTGGCTTCTGGCTTCGGATTAGCCCAGCTCTACCTGTTGCCGCCATTTGGGGAGTGAACCAGTGGTTAAAGACCTTTCTCCTTCTCTGCCTCTCTGTAATTCCACCTTTCAAATGAATAAATAAATCATAAATCTTTTTAAGAAAATGAATAATGTATATGGGGTGGGCATTTAGTCTCCTAGTTAAGACACCACACGAGACACCAGAGTCCCCTGTCAGAATGCCTGGGTTCAAGTCTAGACTTGGTGCTCTATTCCATCTCCCTGCTAATGTGTATCCTGGGAGGTGACAGGTGATGGCTCATGGGGTTGGGTCCCTGCCAGCCCCATGCAATACCTGGATTGAGTTTCTAGCTCTTGATTTTTGGCCTGGCTGTTGCAGGCATTTGGGGATTGAAATAGTGAATCAAACACACACACACATACACACCCCATACTTCCTCCTATCCCCATTTTCTGTCTCTCTATTTCTTAAAGAATTTTTGGAAGGAAGGAAGGAAGGAAAAAAAGAAGATGAAGTTTATGGGTAAATCTTTTTTGAAAGTAAAAATTGTTTGACTTTTGGATGCTTTGAATATTGAGGAATTTTTTTGTTTTGCTAGGAGAAGCCATCTTAAGACAAAAATGAGAAAAGTTGCTGAAACATTCAAGATTTTGCATTTGACTTTTGAGTTCTGAAAAACATGAAGGATGCCTTTCCCTTTTCTTTTGGTTTGGCTACAATCAACTGTGTAATGTTCTTTCTGTCAATTCTGACCCTGCTGTGTTTAGAAGCTCTCTTTCCTGCTCACTCTCTCTGAGAGAATAACTCTGAGACATGCGTAAAAGCTTTGGAGGATAATTTTGTAAGCACATTTGCTTTTGTCTAAGATAGGTCAGTTGAAATTTTAGCTTCTACAAGATTTCTCTTAGCTACTGGAAATTGTACTTCATTGCAGTTCTGCAGTCTCATGAATTATAAGTTATTTAAAGGCAGTAAAGACTATGATTTTCAAATGTGGAACCACCCATGCAATAAATTCTCTGAGATTAAAAGTCAACTCAATAATGTGTGTGTATGTGTGTATACACACATGCAATACAAACATATAACTTGTTTAATTTACTTTAAAAGACACATTTTTAATAATAGTCACAATGTTTTTTGAAACAAATTTGGTGTTAGAAATTTCTTCACTACTATTTGTAATGCTGAGAAGAATCGTGTGTTGAATAGAGTATAAAATAACAGCTCTAGAAAAAAAAGGCACATTCAGTCCCTTATTCCTCATCCAAATTGTGCAGGAGTAAAATCCTCTGGGCTTCCTGAGCTGGTTTTAGATGACCATTCCCCAAACTGGGAGATGATGTCAAGTGGCAAATGTGGTGTTAGTTAAAATATCATGCAACTCATCTATGAGTTCTACTTCAAAGCAATGCTCCTGATCCAGTTCATCAAAGTCTAATTCTTGCATTAATAGGTATAAAATATATACCATATCAACTGGAAAAACAATCTGGCCCTAAAGCAGATGATCTTTTTTTTCCTCCAAGAAAAGGATGAAGACAAAAGGATTGTCACTGACAACTAACTAGGCCTCCAGGCTCCATAGTGGTTACAGAAGTGAACCTAACATCTTTCTAATGCATTTGTAAGGGTGTGTCTGATTTATGATGCTTAATGTGCACTTCAGACATTTCTAATGTACAAAACTTTCTTGATGAGAGGGGAGTCTTTTCTTGGTCCATTATGACTGCTTTGTTAAACTCAAATTACCCACTAAATGTGTTTCTTAAAAAGGGTGACAGGTGGTGCTAACAGGCCCAACATCAGACAGAACTCATCTCTTAGTCTTGTGCCTCCCAAGCTGGGTCCCCCTGGTCAGGCCTGTAAACCCTGCTGCAAAGTGTCAGTTTCTCCTATGGAATACAGGGATAAACACCATACCTACCTAACAGGACCGCTACAATGACTAAGTGAAACAGTTTCTGAAGACCTCAGCAGAATGCCTGATCCATATTGTGGGCTACATAAATAACAGCTATATTTTTGTTCTTATTAATCTGGTAAGAATGGATGACTGATAGCTACCCCAGGATCAGCTTGAGATAGGAGCTGCAGTCTCCCTAACTTAAGTTAGGGAGCAATTCATACTTCAGTACTTGAAGACATCTTTCTCTTTTTCTTCTCATACCTCTTTCATTGTTATTCTATTTCTTTACCAATTAGTACTTCTCTTTAATGTAACAGCTACCATATATTTAGCATCAATTCTCTTTTATGTTTTTAAAATATTTATTTATTTGAAAGGCAGAAAGAGAGAAAGGTCTTCCATCCTCTGGTTTACTCCCCAGCCGGAGCTGGGCTGATCCAAAACCAGGAGCCTGGAGCTTCTTCCAGGTCTCCCATGCAGGTGCAGGACCCAAGGACTTGGGCCATCCCCCACTGCTTTCCCAGGCCATAGCAGAGAGCAGGATTGGAAGAGGAGTGGCCGGACTCAACCTGCACTCATATGGGATGCAGGCCCTGCAAGTGGCAGCCTTACCTGCTATGCCACTGTGCTGGCCCCGATTCTCTTTTATTAACACATAAAGGAAGACTGAGACAGACAGATGATTTCTGTCTTCTAACTCCCCAAATGCCTATAAATGCCAAGGCTGGACTGGACTGAATCCAGAACTTGGGAACTCCATTCAGATGTCCTCGGTAGGTGGCAGACGCTTGTTTGAGCCATCAGCTGCTGCTTCCTAGGGCATGCATTAGCAGGTAGCTGGAATGGAGAGCCGTAGGTGAGACTTTAACCCAGATACTCTGATATGAGACTTGCGCATCGTAACTGGTGTTTGCATTATGTAGTTTGTATTTCTTAGAAACAAGACAAATGTAAATATTATTACAACTGCTAATCATCAAATGAGGAAATGGGGCTGATCCTTTCACAAAGCTGGTCAACTGCATCTTAAAACAAGGAGTTGAATGCCTGCGCCTCTAACTAAAAAGCTGGTTCAATTTTTGATACATGTATATGATTTATTTTAGTTATGTCTACATTTAAAAAAATACCCCAAACTAATACCCTAGAATAACCTTTATTACATTAGCTCATCATTCTGAAGTTTAGTATTTGAAGTTTGTCTCATTTGACTGATTCTTGGGGTCTCGGACTGTGTTCATTCAGGCAGGTGAGAGGCAACTTTGTTAATCATAGCTGGGCTCTCATGTTTCAGGGTTGGCTTATTATTGGCTGCTCTTGGATGGCCTTAGATGGTACACCTGGGCCATCATGCACTCCATCTCTCACAGAGTACACCTGATTTGCTTTCATGGTGATAGCAGAGTCTAGCCCATAAGGCCAAGATATCTGGGTTCATAACCAACATCCTATTGATCTGCTGTTGATCTCTGGGTTTGCAACAACATCCTATTTGCTTGCTGCATTCTATGGGCCAAAGCCAGTCACAAAGCCCAGATTCAAGGAATAAATAGTCTACCCATTTTGAGGAGAGAAGCAGTGAAGTTCACATTGAAAAGCACCTAAGTATAGGTTGGAGAAATAATGTTCTTGCAATCAGTTTGCACACTAAGCATTTTGGCATTCTTGGCTTACTCCCTGCATTTTAAGTGCCTGGTTTACATTCATTTCTCTTAAATTTTGCATAGCCTACAAGAGTGCCAAAGTGTTTACATACTTGTCCTTGTTAGAGCAAGGGATTGCAACTGGTTTTAAGGAAAGCATATAATTAATGGCAAAATGTGTCATTGAAAATGAGTACAGTTTGGGCTGGTGCTGTGGCACAGCAGGTAGAGCTGCCACCAACAGTGCCAGCATCACTTATGGACACTGGTTTGAGTCCCAGGTGCTCTAGTTCCAACCCAGCTCTCCGCTATGACCTGGGAAAGCAGTAGAAGATGGCCCAAGTCCTTGGACTCCTGCACCCACGTGGGAGACCCAGACGAAGTTCCTTGCTCCGGATTAGCACAGCACTGACCATTGCAGCCACTTGGGAAGTGAACAGCACATGGAAGAACTCTCTTTCTCTCTCTGCCTCTAACTCTGCCTTTCAAATAGATGAATCTTTAAAAAAAGAAAATGAGTACAGTTGAGTGTCTATAATAGTTGCATTGAAATAAAAAAGCAACTTCAGAATGATTTCCCTGCCATCTGTCTTTATTTTGCTAATCCACTCTATTGCCATCCCCAGGAAAGCCATGCATGAGGAAGCAACAGGAAAAAAAAATCCACACAGTAATTGCAAACACACATTTCTATTCTTTTATGGACTAAGGAGGAACATAGTTTGGGCTGTACTTCCCGATGGCAAAGCCATAGCCAGTATCCACTTCCAAATATATCTTTGCCTAGAGCCCCATGATATGTTTAAAGTAGATTTTACCAACAAACCCGAGGTCAAAATGGTATTTATAGTGTTGCACTAGAAGTTTACCATACTGCATCAATTTCTCCAGAAAGAAAGAAGGGATCTGAGAAACACATTTATATAAAAGCAAGAAAGTACAGCGCCTTGTTTATTTACTTACAACTTTCTTCCTTCTAGAAAAGGGCTTAGGGTAGCTTATGCAATTGGCTGCAAGTTAAGCCACGTGTGCTGGGAAATGGGGAATCAATCCTTGTGTAACTGTCCTACTTTGATTGAGCAGCCGCTGTATGTTTAGGGAAAAGAAGGAGAAAGATTCAGCAGGTATTGATTCCAAAGTCATTATCGCTCATGTTCAGTGATAACAAACAAGCTCTTTGTTTCTACTCAACATTTGTTTGAATTAACTGAAGAGTCTAAGGATGCAAAACACAGCAGTTGCCTCTATAGGGAATCTCAGCCTGGACCATTAAATCTACATTATCCAAGAATCAATTTTGTCTCTCTGAATTTCCCTGGGACACACAGACAAACACACCTGACCAAGGACATTCTCTTCATCACTGTCAAGGGTTTAAGTTACTTGCTAAAGGAGTCTTGTCAGAGATAAGTCTGAAACTTTAGAAGCCTTCCTCCAAACACTATTTTCTTCAAATTCTTCATTTTCAGTAGCTACTCAAATAATGTTTCATTCCACACAGAGAGTTACCTAAGAAATATGTTCCTAAATGGTTTTTCTAGAAAAATTGTGTGTGCAGGAAGAAGTGAGTATATTTAATATACTTCATTCTGATCTATTAAGAAAGAAGCAGTTATTAATGTGAGTTCAATAAATCCTTGTTGAATACCTGAATGTATCAGACACCATTCAAGGTACTGTGGATCATATCAAGATGTAAAAGCAGGTGTTGTTACTGAAATCAGAATTTTCAGAGTGGTGTAAGAGATACATAGTGAAATGTATCTTGGTAAATGCCACTGGAGAACAGACTCAACAGCTGAGCTCACAAGTGGGAAGGAGCACTTCTGCTTAGAAGAGCAGAGGCTTTGTGGAAGAAGTGGCATTTGGCATGATCCTCGTCTGGTTGTGTTTTGTATCAGCACTGTTTAGAATGGTTGGTTCTAATTGCCTGTTTGTTGAGATGGCTATTCATTGCATATTGGAGTGTGCCTTATTCTACACAAATCCTAGCTGCCATGTATAGTGTGGCCACTAGGATTCTCTGTTTCCCACTGGAACATACCTTACCTACCCATTCCTCCTGTGTTTCTTCTCTCTATGAGGAAATCCTCACCAGAAATATGCCCAAATTCTACAACGTTCTCTGCTTTTCCATCTGTCTCTCAGCGGCAGATTTCTACCTTTTCTTTCCTCAAGCCTCTATTTATGGGTCGCTCAAGACTTGTCCTCTCTACTGTGAGGTCGAGGACTTTTTTGATCTTTTCATTGTCTAAAGCATGGTTTGAGATGGATTTTCTTCCTCAAGATCATAGTTAGCTTGTCTGAGAAATATACCACACTTTGATTCGCAAGTGAAATAAGAGAATTATAAAAATGGAAAATAGCCACATATGCTTATAATGATTTCTTCCCCCTGGGAAAGTAATTTAAATGGTTCACAAAAATTCCTCCACATTGCACTCTTTCCTCCTCAATACTCAGCTTTTGGGACCCACTTTTCCACACAGAGGGCTACAATATAGACCAGAAGCAAAATCTTTCTCTCCTTTCCACATCACCAATCCAGTCACACCGTATCAGAGCAATTAAAAAAAAAAAAACCTCCTTCTTGGCATCTTTGGCAGATGACAAAAAGCTAGGTTGGTTATCTGTGGATTGTTTGCATGTAGCCCAGAAAATTAATTTTTAAATTTTTTTCATTGGAAAGGCAGCGAGACAGATCTTCCATGCCCACAACAGCCAGGGTTCAGCCAGGTAAAATCCTAGAATTCATTCCAAGTCTACCATGTGGGTGGCAGGTACTCAAGCACTTGACCTACCATCTGCGGTCTCCGAGGGTGCAAATTAGCAAGAAGCAGAGATTGGAAGAGAAGCTGAGAGTCAAATGCAGGCCCTTTGATAGGGGAGGCAGGTGTCCCAGGTGGTGGGTATCTGATCAAGTATCCTACTAAGCACATGCCCCACAGAGTTGTAGGGAGAGAGTTTCATAATTTGCAACTCACCATCAAATGGTGACGCCTGCCATGTGGCCGATTTATGCTGCAAGGTGAGGGACACAGAAGTGAGTAAGATGTGAAACCTGACCCTGGAGAATGCGTTGGCTTGGTGACTGCCCAAACATGTAAGAATAATCGTGGAAAGTGTTAACAGTAAAAACAAGTAGAAGATACTGTTGTATCACAAGGAGGGGGGGACCAGCACAGCTTGGGGAGGGAAGCAATGGTGCTTGGTTTTCTTGACAGGAAAACAGGACTTTTGTAATAAAAGGCAGAAAAGCCCCCTGAATGAACAGAGGGCCATACAATACTCTAGCATGAGGAGTATGCTCTTATCAGTACACAGGCTGGAAACTGAGGAAGTTGATAAACATGACGTTGGAGAGGGTTTGGGGCCAGGTTTTGAAATGGGCTGTTCAGTGTTAGTTATAACATGGAAGTAGCATTCCCTACTGAGGAGAGCATGCTGAGTAATACACATGTGATAACAGAATTTCATGGCCATGCACATTGGAAGAAGAGCTAATAGGTTGAGAGAACATTTAGGGAAATAGGATGAGAACTACATAAGTGATTCCACTTTTGAGAGAAAATGATAGAGCAAGGGGTGACCAGAAGAACAAATGCAATACAGAATAAGAGAATAAGAATTAAAAATGATATAGCCTGGATGCAATACCTTAAAGTGAGTAAGAATGACTTGGGTGGGCTGTGAAGGCAGGTGGTGGAATGGAGGAGTCAAACAGCAGGATGAGCACTTGGCCATGCAGGGATGTCAGCTCTGTCCACCGTTGGGCTCCAGGCTGTGGCAAAGCCCAAGCAGGAAGCATTCAGGGGATGTTTTTTCAGGGGCAAGCCCTGGAAAGTGTGCTCACCCCGTCACTGTTATTCTACCAGCCAGACCTCAGCTGCACGACCTCCTCCAACTTCCAGGGGAACTGAAAAATGCAATGTAGCTGCACCCACCGGATTAATAAGAAACAGGATTCGAAGTAGTAAACACAGAGCAATGTCTGTCACGGCTGCTTTTCCTTGTTCTTTTATGGAATTACAGACAAAGTAGCAAAAATAACTTCTAAGCAAAGGAAGAATTTTCAGCCTTTGCTTGCCTCTGCTTCCTGATTACAGTTTATCTCCTGGGAGAGACAGAAAAGTCTTTCTTCTTAGGAACAGCAGAATAATAGCTACAGTGTTTTGATCCCATTTTCTTTCAAGTTTGAGGGAAAAATCTTTACAAGTAGCTGTCGGGGTTCTCAGGCCCTACATGGGGTACAGTATTTGGATGGGTTTAAAAGCAGAGAGAAACAAAAGATGAGATCACAAATGATTATTACTAAGAGACTTTCCGGCCAGAAATAAAGTTCTGATTATTACCAACCATTGTGGTGCTGTAGACCATGGGTTGTGCAGATGCGAGCAATCTCATTCACAGTATAGCCAAGCATCAGACAACGTCTATTGGAGAAGGCGAAAACTGTCACTGTCCCACTGAATCTAATCATGGCCAAGAAAGAAGGAAGTACTCAAGGTCTCAGGGGATGAGAACCTTGGAATAAAGTGGCCATGTCAGAGAGGATTTTAAAATAGACAAGCAGAGACTGAAGAGCAGATTTCAAAAAATTCACAGACAAGAATGAAGGATTTTGTAACTAATGGCTTTGGGAGGATATGGCTCAAATGGCATAGATGAAAACCTGAAAATAGGACCATAGAATCCTTCACAAGGATTCCAGATGAGAAAGAAGAGTCAGATAAAGGGAACCAACGCCATAGCTTGAGCACTCTAAGTAGATTCCATGGAAACAGGAAACTTGTTAAAAGAAAGGACTGAACTCAAGAAAAGGTACAGGTGGAGAGAGATTTTGGATGGCAAGGAACTAAAATAAGCAAAACTTGTGCAGCGTACACAGTAACTATTTGTGTTTGCAACAAAATGAAAAGGCCTAAGAGGGGTGGGTAGTTTGGCTGGCAGTTGAGATGGCTATGTTCTGTATCAGAGTGCCTGAGTCAGAAACCCGTCTTTGGCTCTTGACTCCAGCTTCCTGATAAGATGGTTCATGGAATTGGGTCCCTGTCACTCAAGTGGGAGACTTGGGTTAAGTTCTCAAGTCCCAATCTGGGTCCATCCCTGTGTCCTGGCCATCCCAGGCATTTGGGGAGTGAACCAGCAGATGAGAGTGCTCTCTCTCCCCCTCTCCCTATCTGCCTCTCAAATAAAAATAAATATTAAGAAGCATTGAGTATATTTACCCCTGGAATAGGGAAGAGATAATCCTGTGAATTCTTATTTTTTCAGTCTTTTCCAGATACTATTGTGTTAAATTCAGAACTCTAGGAAAAACATTGCTTCTCATTATAAAAAATAAACAGAAATCCAATTTAGAAGGAAAAATTTCTTTTCATCCACAAGAAAGGAACGTACGTCTCAAATTCAGGTAGAACTAATTCAAGGGTGTGGAGAAATATGAATAGCAGTTTTCACGTTCAAACTATCAATAATCTTTACAAACTGGAAGCAGAACTTCAAAACTCAGAGCAGAAAAAAATACATTCATTTTTAAAGGGGCAGAAAAATAGATGATAGAGAAGAAATACTCATCTGTCAGCTTACTAACAGTTTCTACAATTTGAGAACACAAACAGATGTTTATATGCATTTGCAAAAGCAAGCCATGTTTATTTCAATATAGTATCAGTTTATTCAGGATAATATGTACCATACGATTGCCATCTAGTTAAGTGGTATTGATAAGTATTATGGTTCTATTTGCTGTACAGAAGAAAATTTGAGGGCAATACACTCCATATAGAAATGTTCGTATTGTTTATAATTTAAAATAATTGATCAATAAGACAAGGCTTTCATGTATTCTCCATGTTAAAAAAAATCAGCATTACCAGTAGACTTGGGACTCCTTTGACTACCTCAACCAATTCTGTGCTTCTCTGTTCTTCAACATTGTAAATATTTATGCACTCTTACTTGTCTTCTCTTATTTATTTATATCCAGGCATGCACATGGTAGGAGGAGGAAATTAATATTAATATTTTGAATTGTTATCATAAAAGATATCCTATTTTCTTAGCTATTTTGCAAGTTTTATTCAATAATGTTCACAAATATTTCTTATGCCATATATTAAGATCTAACTTATTTTATTGATTTCTGTGGAATATTCCTTTGTATAAAATATCAGTGTATTTATTCACATTTCTTTAAGACCCGTTTCCTACTCTTTCTGTGTGTGAATGAAGGATTAGCTGATCGTTTCCAATGGGCTAGCATCACTCAGCCCAGTGTGTGTGTGTGTGTGTGTGTGTGTATTATGATGTTTCGTGTTTCCTTTTGAGCGCCAATGAGTTGCTTACAATATGCCTGCTAAGTCCTACTCGTAGACTTTATTATGTTGCTGGTCCTCAGTTATGAGTGTAATCCAGTCTACCTCTGTCTCCTGATCTGCTATGAAAGTTCTGAGGAATGTCCAGGCCAGCTTTAAGAACACAAATCTGGGAGATTGAGGTCTAGCATGACTAGGAGGTTCCCAGTTTCAAAATATTGACAGTGTGTGTGACCTTTCCAGATGACAAGCAATGTTAGAGATGCGCTACTTCTCTAGAGACTTCCTTCATTCATTTGTGCATTTAGGCACTCATTCAGCTGTGTGGGGTGGCAGGTGCCATTCTGTCAACGGAGCTACACACAAAGAGCAACAGGCTTCTGGGGGCACTTCCCTGGCAGGTTGAAGATGATCTGAACTCAACAAATCAACAGCAAATGAGGGAGTTTGATATAATAACATGGCTTTTAAGAAAATTGAATAGATGAATGCATCTGAGTGATTACAAGGAAGGTAACCCAGTGTTTCATAACAGTAATACTTGCAGTAAGAATAGTATTTTACATGCAAAAATTATGTTCTATGAGAATGCACTTATTAAATCATCTATTCCTCACAAACATTCGGTGATGTAGGCAGTATTTTCAACGTTCTTTTATAGAGGAAGTAACAGAAGTTCAGAGCAAATAAATAGCAAATAAGTCCTACCCCTTGCAGAAGACCCGGATGGGGCAATAGCAATAGTCTCTTGAGGTGGTGACATGAGAGCCGACACTGGATTAAGAAGCCATTCACAGAAGCCAAGGGAAGTTCAAACAGGGATTTCTTCGGGTGAAGTTTCTTGATCCATGTCAGAAACAGAAAGATCATAGACATCTCTAGGATTTGCTTCATCAAAATATATTCTGTGGACACATTTGGGGCATCATATCTCTTAGAATAAGTACTATTAGAAAATGAGGTCCTCATACGGAAATATCTTCAGTTGGTATGTGATGTTCTCCCTGTGAGGTTCTGGGGAATCATCAGAAAGGGTCTTGGAACAGTTGTGTTTTCTTTTTAAGATGTAGATTCTGGACTAATACCACAGAACTAATGAGAATTTGGATTTCAGCAAAGTATGATATACTGAACAAGAGCTAGCATTATTATACCTTCAGAGTGTTTGTTTAATAGCAAAATAATAACAAGTAAAGCAGTCATTAATATCCTTCATTCCGGCTTTGTCCTTGCACATGATATAATCAACTTTGAAAAGTTCCTGGTATGGAGACATAGAAATATGTCATTCAGTTTGTGGATGACATAAAGCTGTGATGAAATACAAACAGGGAATGTCAGAATCAGAGCTAATATGAGTTAAATAGACTCCACAAAAAGGTCATTCTTACAAGAAGTAATCTATCTGAAAAAATGAGAAGTTCTGAATGAAGTTCAAATACCTGAACACATGTACATTTGTTTGCTTCTGTCAGTGTGCATGAGTCTGCGTATGCTAATAAACACATACCTAGAGCATGAAGGTGATCCTGATCTAATCAATGTGTTTTCAGGGAGGATGAGTAGGATGCATGTTTGGGGACATTCCATGTCAGATCCCTTATGAGTACCCAGTCTGTCCTGGCTCATTAAAAAATACCCTTGTTTATTTGTTTAACAGGAGAGAGACTAAAAATAAGTTCTAGAAATTAGTTCAAATATGAATATTCTGAAGAAATAGAACTTTACCTTGGGAAAAAGGTTTGGGCTAACTGTCTTTGCAAATATCTGAAAGATGTTAAGGTACAGAGATTAGAGCAAAGGGTCTAAGTTAAATTCAGTCATCAGTAAACGTGGTTTGGCTGGTAATGTTATCTTGAAACATGTTTCGTATCTGAATGCATTGCCAATATCTAAAACCAGAATTTTTTTAAAAACTTTTATTTAGTAAATATAAATTTCCAAAGTACAGCATATGGATTACAATGGCTTCCCCCCCATAACTTCCCTCCCACCTGCAACCCTCCCATCTCCCACTCCCTCTCCCATTCCTTTCACATCAAGATTCATTTTCAATTATCTTAACATATACTAAATTGATCTTCTGTATATAAATATTTCAACAGTTTGCACCCACACAAAACATAAAGTGTAAAATACTGTTTGAGTATTAGTTGTAGCATTAATTCACATTGAACAACACATTAAGGACATAGATCCTACATGAGGAGTAAGTGCAGTGACTCCTGTTGTTGACTTAACAATGTGACACTCTTGTTTATGGCATCAGTTTTTAATGTGAATCTACTTCTCTGATCTTTTCTGAAGACTTGGAAAATCCAATGATAGTGGTCTATGTTTTTCCATAATAATAACTGGGGCTCATATCCTTTAGAAAGTAAATGCACATGAACTGAAGTTCCTGTCATTTCTTATTTTCATTCTGACTTGCTATGTTATACCTAAGCCAAGTATGCATTTAATTATCTTCCCAACCCCTACTATCTGTGGGTAGAATGCTTGTTGAGGCCTATTTCAACTCAGTGTTCAGAAGCAATGCTAAATTTGCCCAGCAGTGGACCTAGGGGCTTTAGGAGGTAGCGCACTCCTGACACTGGAAATACCGAAACCATGAAGCAAAGTGCAGGGGATGTTTGGAATGAACTAAAGGACCATGCCTTAGTCTATTCTCTAGGTAAAGTCACATGGAGGTGAATGGGGACAACAGAAAATAAATGGAGGACAGAGAGTGAAAAAGAGAGAGGGGAAGAGAGTCATTAGGACATCAGAAGAAAAATAGGCAACTTAACTGTGCCAAGAGGTCCAAGAGGCAGTGGGAACAAATGATGGCTGTACATTTCAGAGCCAATTGTAAATTTATCGGCAACAATTGCAATTAAATGAAGTGTGTCCTGGGCAGCTGTCTTAATGCATTAGTCAGCCAACTGGAACCCTGAAAAAGTGCATTCCTCTTCTATTTAAAGCACTGGTACCAACTCCTTAAGGGTTGATATCTCACAGGTCTCAAATTAATTGGTGGAGGTATTTACAAAAATAGTCTCACCAAATCACTTGTGGCCTATGACAGATTAAAATGGATCTGTTGTTAAGTATTGTAATTACCAAACAGTTTTGCGAACTGTTATGTTCTCCTTAATTATAGAAACAAACAAGAAGGTAGGCAAACAGATGCATTGTTCCCATGCACCTTCCTAGTTTCTCAAGTTTAGTCCTTAGAGGATTCAGCTGTTACCCTTTTCCACCAGCCCCCATCAAACTGTTAATCGTGAATGTTTAAGGAAAAAAGCATAAGCTCCGTTTAGAAGCTGCAAGATTATGAAAATCTATGCAAATTCACAGAGTGGGAGGAAAACAGGAAGCATAGATGATTCTCCAGGAGGCCAGTTCACTTCTTTCTTCAGGGTCTTCCTGCAGCAGGCACGCCGAGGGCAGCTCTGGGGCTGAGAAATCAGGACTCGGCACTTTGCTCACTGCCGCTCCTTTTCATCTCTTTAAAAAATTAGGCAATAGAGAAATACTTGGGAATTTTTTTTTCTGATCTTTTCCCAAATTAAAATATTTTTACCATCACATCCCTTTATGTAAAGCCTCACTGGAGGATCTCTTTAAAAAATACAAATTTCTGAGTCACTCTGTAGACTCTGAAAATCAGAATCTCAGTACAATGTAGCCTGGTAAAGTCGGTTTTTAAAATTTAACAGAAGATTCTAATGCACATAGATATGTGGTAATTACTGATCAAGAGCCACCCTCTGTTTAGAGACTGTTTCAAGCTTCTGTTAATGACATTGCGATGATTCGAAGCAGCAACATGGAGTGCATACAGCTGTTGGGAACTGAAAGGAATTCTCAGCCTGGGCATCTTTGGTACATTAATTGGCTGTAATCTATAGAGGGTGAAGATAAGAAGGTAGAAATAGTATCAATATTTATGGGGTACCTTAGTGCCTGAATACTTTGCTTGACTGCCAGTCTGTGCCCTATGCTTGTCCTCAAAGCTTGCCCTGATGCCACCCAAAGGGTGACTTGAGAAAAGCTTACCCCATCTCTACTCTTGCTATTCAAAGAAGTAGAGGACATTAGGGTTTTCTCTGGGCAGGGAAAATTTTTACTGAAAATATGAAAGAATTACGACATAGATAGTGATGTGTGATGGATGGTTTGAAAAAGACCACTTGGCATTTGTATTTACCTTGTCCCATAGCAGAACAAGAGGGAACTAATTCAACTGGGGAAATCAAAAAGCAGCACATTTAAAATAAATGAAAGGAAACTTTGCAGCCCATAATGAAGTCCATGCACTGGCTACAGATTGCCAAGGAACATTACTGAAGCAATTAAACATTTGTGGGTGAACAATGATAGCATTTTACAGCCTCAATAGGTTGAGGAATAAACCCTGTACTTCTGGCTCAACTGGGCTTCTTTTTCTTTAAGTAGTAGCTATCTTCATACCTGGGAAAATAAACTAATCCTTCAGCTTTGTACAAAACATGCCCATTCTCACTCAAGCATATGAAAGAATATTCTTGCCCAGAATCACTAAATATATGGAAAGAACAGGACTCTGTTGTGAGTCTCCAACACCAATCTACTCACAGGTTTGGAGATTGGCTGTAAAGGACTCCTGGGACTAGCTTGTTGTCACACTTACAGCCAAGATTTATTACAGCATCTTTCTAGTAAGGCTGTATAGCTGCGTCATAAGGAGAAAAGACCCAGGACGTCTGGTGAAATCCACGTTCAGACTTCCCTATCATCTTTCTTTCCCTTGAAAGGTCACATAGAGCACACTCTACGTGAAAATTGGTGTTAGCTTTCTGCATAGCAAAGTCCATTAGAGAATCGGTACTGAACGTTTTGGCTGGGGGCTGATTTCAAAGGCTTTGTATGCCTAGCATGCACGCAAGCTCTCAGAAATAGAGCAGGTGTTCAGCATAAACCATATTGTTTGCACAGACAGTGGTACCCTCACTGGTTATCATTCTGAGAGCCAAGGTCTCAGATGTGAGCCAAAGGCCAACCTGGCAAACTAGTCTCTCTAAGGGTAACATTCTCGGACCTCCTATGTTTACCCTCAGATCTAAAACGAGCCAGAGGCAGCTATTTAGAAATCAATCACTCAACATTCCAAAGGAGCGTATTAGTCTATCGTTTTAAAACATGGATAAACAGATAGTAATCAAAGTCTGTAAAACTTGGTTTTCTTGTCCTGCATTTTATCAAGGGCCTAATAACTTTTCTCATGAAACATTTTTAGTGCATGTTCAACATTAATTACACGGAAAACTTGGAGCAATTGAAAAACTCCAGAAACTCAGGGCTAGCATTTGTCCGCTTACTTGTTGCTTCCCTATGTAAGAACTAATATCCCTTCTCAGAAAGGTCACTTTTAAAATTACTTGATATACTCTCACAAGCACACAAATGCTCAAGGAATTTCCAGCTTCTAAATGTACCTCAAGGGTTTAGGTCTCGATATTAAAGTATGGCCTTGGCTCGACTTCAAGGTTCGAGAATAAATGCCGGGAATCGGGCATGGGATGATAATGCATTTACCTCTTACATATAATTTAAACGGTGGTTTTGTACATTGAGGAATAAAGGTTCACTGATTACTTTTCAGAAAATAATCACCTCTCAATATAAACCATTACCTATATAAATTCATTTATCTGAGTGAAATCAGAAGCACAAGAGAGAAATAGCTTGTATCATCTTAACCTGGGTTATAACTCACTGAAAAGTGGTTTGTCTGAAATCATGCATAATTTTAAAATCTTTCACACTTCCCATTCTAATTCAGGATCGGATGCCTGAAGCCTGGAGTATTCCAAAGCCAACTTCATAATCTTGCTATTTCTAAGGTCTACTCATCCAATACATATTATTGCTAAATGAATCTTCTCAAACATTATGCTAATGTTACTCTTTCCGAAAACTTGATAGCTTTCTTTCAGCTTGAGAATCAATCTCTCAGTCCTACCCACTACCACCGCCCCCCACCCCCCACCCCCCATTTTGGTTCAAATTTAATTCTTCAATTTAAGAATGAATCAATTGTCTTGTCAGTGACAATGTTAGAATTTTAAATACAGGGTTTTTTGTTTGTTTGTTTGTTTGTTTGTTTTGGCTGTGCTTCTAAGTGACAGAGGCAACCAGACTGTACTTCTCATCTATCTTATCTGCAGATTAAATCTTACCCATCATAGAAATATAGACTGTTTTTGTCTCCCATACTGGATATTGGTGTCCTCTCACTATTTTCTTCCTAACTGCCTGGATGAAGGGAAGCATGTTCGTCAAGGATTAGTTTTTTGTCCACTGCCAGATTAACCATTCTAATAATCTCATCTCCCTAAATCTTGTTAATGTGCCCTTCCCTGCCACCTACAAGGTGAGCCACTATACCAACTACTCATTAGGACAGCTTCCATGTGTATTTTCTACAACATCAAACCCTGAGCCGTGGAAGAAGGCTCCATGTACTACTCTGTCCCTTTCACCCTCGTGATGCACTCCCACACTTATCTGGCCCCTTCCTAGACGCTTTAGCCAGGCCCTTCAGCTCTTCGAGTTTGCAGACTCCATGTTCATGTTCAGGTTCTGTTGACACCTGTCCATATGGAAAGGCAGTGTAGGAGAAGCAGCCTTTTGCAAGCGTTTTGCTACTTCCCCTGTGGTCTTTTGTAAGTCCTCCAGATGAATCAAGTTTTTGTCTGGTAAAGATCTGAATGCTACTTCACCAGGCCCCAGTGTTTAGGGCATCTAAAGGGATCAAGATACTCAGGCTTGTCACTCACATGTCATCTGCTCAGATCACAGGCACTATTTTCCCTTTATGAGTCCCACCTTTAGCATAAGACATCTATTGAGGGTATACACTGCCTCCTTTGTGACTTTAGCACATTTACAGTTAAATCCTGGGTGTAAATTGAAATCTTTATTTAATATATACTAAACTGATCTTCTGTATATAATGAGAATTGAAAATCAATCTTGATGTGAATGGAAGGGGAGAGGGAGTGGGAAAGGGGAGGGTTGCGGGTGGGAGGGAAGTTATGGGGTGGGGGGAGCCATTGTAACCCATAAGCTGTACTTTGGAAATTTATATGAATATTATATTCATTTGGAAATTTGGAATTTGGAAATATTATATGAATATAAATGAATATAAATTTATATGAATATAAATTTCCAAAGTACAGCTTATGGATTACTATGGCTCCCCCCTCCCATAACTTCCCTCCTACCCGCAACCCTCCCCCCTCCCGCTCCCTTTCCCCTTCCATTCATATAAAGATTCATTTTCAATTCTCTTTATATACAGAAGATCAGTTTAGTACATATTAGGTAAAGATTTCAACAGTTTGCCTATATAGCAACACAAAGTGAAAAAACTACCATTGGAGTACTAATTATAGCATTAAATAACAATGTACAGCACATTAAAGACAGAGATACTACATAATAGTTTTTTTTAAAAAAATTAATTAATTTTCTATGCCATTTCCAATTTAACACCAGGTTGTTTTTTTCATTTCCAATTCTCTTTATATACAGAAGATCAATTCAGTATATAATTAGTTTTTTAAAAAAATTTCAGCCCAGTTTTAGGATCACCTTAAGGATTGTCGTGAATGCCTTCTGGTTTTCACAGGTTGTCATCTTCTTTTAAATTTTCCAAAGAAACTGATTGGAGTAAAGTTTGTGACAACCCTCATAATTATTTGTGTCCTGACAGTGTTTACATTGTGAATTACTGTGTAAGCTACTATACCACTGGCATATTACGCCAGTCCATCATAGCTTAGAGTTTTAGGGCCTTGGTTTCTACCGCATGCCGGAAGTTTTTACACCCAATTATGAAGCCAATTTTGGCCACTTGAATGGTGAGTGATCCATTTCCAGAATCCCATGATAAAAAAATCTAACATGCAATATTTTCAAAGAATACCGTCAATATTTTTCATTGTCTTACATTATTGGATATTTTCTGCCAATATCATTCTCTTTTTTACTTAGTAGGTACTCTATAACATCTATATATGAAATCAGCACAGTTCTGGTTTCTCTTATATGCTGCCTAATTTCAGTGTTTTCAGGGAAAGCTTAAATCAAAAATAGTTTAAAAAATAAATACAAATAAAATATAAATGAATCTGTTTTAGAGAATACACATGGAACACTTCTTCCTGTCAATTTTGACATTAATCTGTTTTTCAAAGAGGTGTTTAAAGTTGGATAAACTTTTCACAGAAACTTTTTATTTAAGGAATACCAACTTCATGCAATTCTCTAGTCCAACTTTAGGAAAATAGTGAATCTTCCATTGTACCTGTACACCCACTCTACTTCCTCCTCATTCTCCTATTCCCATTCTTATTTTTCACTAACATCTATTTTCAATTAAATCTATATACACATATGATTAACTACTAAGTAAAAAGTTCAACAAATATGAAAAAACAGCTGTTCCTCAACAGTCAAGATAAAGGCTGTTCAAAGTCATAGCATCTCAAAGTGTCCGTTTCACTTCTATAGATTACCTTTTAGGTGCTCTATTAGTTACCACAGATCAGGGGGAAATGTATGGGTATTTGCCCTTTTAGGACTAGCTTATTTCACTAAGTATGATGTTTTACAGTTTCATCCTTTTTTTTTGCAAGCAACAAGATTTCATTTTAATTTTTTCTCCCGTGTAGTATTCCATGGTGCACTTTCCCTTAAAAAAAAAAGAAAAGAAAAAGGTAAAGAGTTTACTGGGGGAAACCTGACAGACAAGAGGGAAGGGTCGAAGAGGGGAAAGAGGGAGAAGGAGAGCATAAGAGAGAGATCGAGAGAGAGGGAGAGACAGAGTGCCACATGTTCAGGAACAGGTCCTCTTAAAACTTTGCCAGGGGGCAGGCAGGGAAGTAGGAGCAGTGAATCCCATTAAGGTGAGAGTAGAGCTGACTCCTGTGGTTGAACCATGGTGGGGAGGGCTAGAGTCTAGAATGTGTCTGGGGTGTAGATCACACCATAGATAGGACTGCACCATTTTACTAACATTCCCCGTTTTATTTTTTATAAAGTAAGAATTGCATGGGATTACATTAGCCCCCAAAGTCCAGGAGAGGTAGAGTGAAGATGATCTGTCTTTAGAGCTACTTCCTGCTGACTTGGGGCAACGAGGTACTCTCTGCTGGCATGGGGTGATATCTCAAGCTGCTGTCTCCTGGGTGGGGAGCCAAATATATCCCTGTAGCAGCATTTGGTTGACTTGCTGGTTAAGGCCTTGGTTTGTTCCATTATCACCTCCTATAAACACTTAAACAGACACTATAGTATAAAAGACAGGGTGAGAATAGCAACCAATGATCCTAAGGGTGGCATTAATTAGGTAATGAGAAGATTTCATAGAGGAGAGGAAATGAGGGACATCTCTGGACCTTCGTGAAGACTGTCTGATGGACGTAGTTTAAAACTGATCTCAACCAAGACTGAGAGAAAGGCCACTCATCTTTTGCAGGTAGAGGGGTTTGTGTGTTGAGAAATTCTGAACAATCATTCAACATTAAGTAGGGGAGAGGATCATCAATACACACAGGTCTGGAGGAGAGCCATTGATGTTAGAGTAGAGGCTATGATTACAAAAGAATGAGGCCCCAAGTAGGCTAGCAGGGTCTCAAACAAAGGACAGGGTCATTATTGGAGAACCTAAGAGAGCTGCTGTCTAAACATGAATAAGTTTTCTGATTGAGAGGCAAGTAAAAGCTGACAGAAGGGTCTGATAATAATCTGGTGGACTTTAAGGCCTTGTCAGTTATGAGGCCCAGACCTATCTCATCACATGGGGTGTGAACCTCCTTGAGGAAGGCATCCTGTTGACTGCCATTACCTAGCTGGCCAGATAAAGGCAGATGGCATCTTCTGCCTGCAATGTTACTGACCCTATTGGTGGTCCCCTCAGCAGTGGTCACTTTGGAAGCTGGGTCGAGTGAAAAAAAGCTTCTCAGCTTAGAGCCAGCAAGATCTATGGCTCTGACCTGGTCGTTCTTCGACTCCAGGAAAGTTCTATTTCCAGTGATCCAACTCTTGGCTGGCAGAGCTACCAGGGCTCTTCCTATGCTGACTTCTGAAGCTCTGGACTGGCCTGTTGGGTCTCCTTGATGGCAGATCACTGTACAGAGCAGCCATTAATAGGTCTGCCACCTATCTTCACATTGCTTCTGATGCCTAGCTTTATTTGTCTCCTGGTTTCTGTTAAAGCAGAGCAGAGGATGCAAGTCAAGGGTATTCTCAAGTCCCATCTCTAATCTTTGTGGCCTAAACTAGAAGTCTATAGTCACAGTCATATTCTGATAGTTTTGTGAGGTAGACAATGCCCATGAGGAAAGCTATGTCCTTACTTTAAAACTTTCTCTCCCTTTATTTCATAATTTCTTTATCCAGTCTTCAGTTGATTGACATTTGGGTTGATTCCATATCTTAGCTATTGTGAATTGAGCTGCAATAAACCTGGAGGTACAGATGACTTTCATATGGTGGTTTTGTTTCATTTGGGTAAATTCTTAGAAGTAGGATGGATGAATGATCTGGTATGTCTATTTTCAGATTTCTGAGGAATCTCCATAATGTCTTCCACAATGATTGAACCAGTTTACATTCCCACCAATAGTGGACTAGGGGTCCTTTGTTGACACATCCTCGCCAGCATTTGTTGTTTGTTGATTTCTATATGAAAGCCATTCTAACAGAGGTAAGGTGAACTTTTCTAGAGAAAAAAAGACAAGTAGTGAAATTGTCCTGGGAACATTTATTTCCATTAATCTTCATTTTACCCAAATTCATGAACCAGGTGCTGTACCACATACAAAGGCTTGAAATCTTATTTCTGACCCTCTTAAAGACCCATTTCTTCCCAAGAGTGGAGGAAGACCTCGGGAAGTATTGGCTCCGAGCATGGCACCACATTGCTTTTCACTTCGCTCCTCTGCACCCTCCTGCTGGCTGCACGAAACAGATCTTTCACAGGGTTATGGTCATCTACAGTGGTAGGACAGTGCTGACGGGTGAAGCCTATGTTTACTGAGAAGGTGGAATGCAATTTCTTGAACTGTTATCGGAATGGGTGAATATCAACTATACTGAGCCAGCTAACCAACTCTCACCCTGGATTGTTCCAACATTTTGAGTATGCTGTGTCAAAGTTGAGATTCTACATCTGAGTCATTACATTTTTCCTTATACATTAGAGTTATAGATGAAGAAAATGCTGTTAGCTATGTTTCCAATTTTAAAATTCTAAACACCATCTTTCCTTTACATGCATTTGAATTAAAGGTAGATAATGAAGTTATGGAAATTTAACTATTAGCAAAATTTTGGTCAGTAAAATAAAATACCTATGAAAGGCACAGGTTAACTTGAATGAATTAATAGTTTGCTTCATAACAATTTTAAAGGACTTTCGAAAAAATTTAAAGGCAGACTTATAGAGAAAAGGAGAGGGAGAGAGAAGGAGCAGGGCTGAGCAGGCAGAAGTCAGGAGTTTCATCCAGGTCTCCCACAGCGTGGGGAGGGGCTCAAGTACTTGGGCCATCTGCTGCTGCTTTCCCAGGTACAGTAGCAGGGAGCTAGATTGGAAGTAGTGCAGCCAGGACATGAACTGGAATGCACATGGAATGCTGCCAGCGCAGGCAGTGGCTTAACCCACTGTACCACAAAGCTGGGCCCTTAAGAGACTTTTTATAACAGTTTTTTTTTTTAATCTTAAATTTTAAATCAATGGTACTTGCCTATTCGAACAAACCAAGAGCTTTTTCTTACTAGGGAAACAGGTAAGAAAATATATGCAAACGTTTTCAGTAGTGATCTTCTAAGATATGTAATGGGATAGGTAGCAATATAGCAGCCCATGATTGCCTATCTACCCACCTGCATCAGTAGTCTCCTATTCTTTCATGGTTTTGTTAACGTCTCCTAAGCTACCAGTAGAATCTTTGGTTTCAGCTATATTTTATCCAGAAAAGTATTTTAAAATCTGAAGTTCATAAATTTCTGTTTTCATAGGGAACAGCCTCATTTTGCCTACAGTTAAAAATTCATTTTCCAATCCACATTTGCTGGCATTAGAAGTTATTTTTTAAATGGTCTAAAGTCTCTTAAGGATAGGGATGTGATGGCCAACATGGAGTGGTCTATGTTAATGTATTCATTATAGTGACCAAGGCCCGTTTGGTTAGAAAATTCTCTAGCCATTGAGGTAGTATAGGTTTGTAAGACTTGGAGAGTTTTTCTGTCTTTTGTGACATAGTTGAGAATGTTAGTTCTTCTCTGTCATTTTTCCTTTTTTATTCCCCACCATCTCTTTTGGACAGAAAACAAGATTTTGATTTGTGGTATTATGCTCTGGTGATTCGGTCGGTGTCTGGTTCTTGGCACCTCCACCCCACCCCTAGGAATGAGAAAAGCTAATACAAGTGGACAAGGTCATAGGTGTCACAGGCTGCATAGCAAATTTTTTACATTATAAAATTAAGTTGTAAAATAAAAATTAGACTTCTGTTTACCATTCCTATAGCTCTGAAATTGTACACTGAAGGTTTTTGGATTTTTTTGCTGATAAGCAGGCTTTGATCTGCAAAGCATCCATGTATGCAGTGACGAGTTCAAGGACACTAAGAACTGTCTGGGTTTGCTGTCTTCAGATGCACTTTGTTCTTCTTGTGGCACAATGTGACTATGAGAAAAAGTAGATAGTAAGCATACAGTTTTTTTGTTGTGATACATATATGCATCCAAGTTACCATCATAATCAAAATATAAGTCCCTTTATATCTAACCAGAAGTTTCTCCCATGCCATTTTTTAGACAATCCCTACCTGCAAATCTTTTATGGCCACGGCCACTTCTGTTATCTCTCAGGATTGCTTTTCTTTGCCTGTTTTTTTAAACTTCATTCATATGGACTGTTTGGATTTTAGCCACTCTAGTGGATGTGTAATAGGATCTCACTGCAGTTGAACTTTCACCTGATAAATACTAATGCTGAGTATCTTCTCTGCGTATTGATTGGTCATTTGTGTATCCGTTGAAATACTTTCTGTTAAAAGCTGGAGCTGCTTGTATTCTGATGAACAACTTAGAATAGTCTTCCTGTATGTTGGACATATGTGCTTTGTCTGACTGGGACACACAAATACTTCTTCCCAGTCTGTGGCTTGCCTTTTCATTTTCTTAATCATGTTTTTTGATGAGCGTGAGTTTATAATAAGTCTAAATTTAAGATTTGGCATACTTTTCTAGTGCTAAAAGAAATTGAACAGGATCTCTTTGTTCAAAATAGACTACTGTAGAATGCTCTGCAAATGTGTGCAGTGAAGGAACCTCCCTTCGGCTGATGTTTTAAGTGCCATGATTCTTGATCGGCGACTAGGTCCATAGACTTTCAGAACAGGTCTAGCGGAGGTGCAACATGCCACACTTGTCTCCTGGTTGTTGTGTTAACAGAAGCAAGGTGAAACTTAGGTGATAAACATGAGCTGAGAGGAGCTGGGTTGTTCTAATGCCTGAGGTGTGCTCTTTGGTGGTGGCCTTTTCGAAGCAGCAGCCAGGAAGTGTGTGCACAGTGCCTGGTAACAATAGCTGCTCACTCTTAGTATAGCGCCAGGGTAAACAGTTAAATTATTCAAGAAGCTAATGCAATTTAAGCTTCAGAGTCCTTGACCCTTCTAAGGCCCTGGAAGGGACACTGGCCATATATTTACATGATCAGGATCTTCACTGATAAAAATTCCAAAAATATTTAAATCAAAACAGGCTAAGACCACTGTGCTTCTCCGCTCTGATTCCTCCTACACATTTTCCTTTTCCATTATAACAAGTGGTTTTCAAATTATTCATGAGACTTTTAGGGACCTAATTAAGCTGGGGAAGTTAAAATTAAGATATGTTTTGGTTTAGTAGGATACATCTCTAAGCATTATAATTACCCATTTTTGTTTATATTACTGCTAGTTTTCCTCTTGTAGGAACGACTTCTGGGAATAGTTCTCCCATGCACTGTTCCAACTTCCTTGCTGTTGTGACAAAGTAGCACAGGACCAGAGATTATATAGCAGTATGATTAGGGCGTTTTTGGGCTCCAGGGCCCTAGAAGCATAGATGTAGTAAAAAATAAACAAGGTTTGACATAACCATATCAGAAGCTAGTCTGTGGAATATTCGTCACAGTTTTAGGCATATAGAAATGCAAGTGAATAATTTGGTCGTCGTTGCCAAAAAAAAGGTCACATAAAGATATGCTCAATAATGTAGGTAATATGTAATTATCAACACAATTTATGGCTTGTTACTAGAAGCACATGATATATAATTTAATACAGTTTGTGTTCAGGTAATACAGTGCTACCCAAATACCTCAAGGACTAAAACTAGATGTGCTTGCTGGGAATTAAACAGTTTGCATCCCAACATGAGAGACCTCGACTGAGCTTATTTGGCATGTCTCATTCTGAAGAGCCTTCTGAAAGTTCATGCAAAAGGGTACACTGTCCTTTCCAACAATGGAGAAAGCCTAAAACAAAAGTTTACATATATTCATCAGCAAATTAAAGTGTATAACATGAGACTCATTTGAATGTGCATTATATCTATATAATTTCTCTCTATTATGCAGTGCTCATGTTTTTTAAATTTTTTTTCTGCAGAAACCTTTTATTTAAGGAATACAAACTCCATACATTTCATAAATACAAATTTAGGAATATAGTGATTCTTCCCACTGTAGCCTCTCCCAACCACACTCCCACTCCTATTCCCATTCTTATTTTTTTTACTAAGATCTATTTTCAATTATTTTTTTCAATTAACTTTATACAACTGATAAACTCTTCACTTAGTATAAACAAATTGTATGAAAAAAAAAACCTGTTCCTCAACAGTTGAGATAGGGCTATTCAAAGTTTGATGCATTTATTTTTTCTGTACATATGTTCACATTTTTAAGACATTTCTAAGTAACTGAATGAAAATAGGTATCGAACTAACTGATAATCCAATTAATCAAGAAGGTTGGGTGGTATCAATTCATCAGGAAAAGGTTTAACTTCTTGCTAATTTGAAACACATTACTAACACGAGTGAAGATAATCTACATTCATAATACATCATTAATAAGGGCATCATTAATAAGCCACTTATAAATATGATCTAAATATTAGCATTAGTTATTCATATATACATCTGATTGATGTCCCTTGAAATCTTATGGGTCACACATGAAAAAAACTTGGTAACAGTCCCAAAACAGGTATAATATAACCAACAATGAGTTTTGAATAGGAAACACCATTTCCAATATATCAGCAACTGCCGAAGCTTTAAAACTGTGGGTAGGTTTTATTTAAGTAGTCATATTTGAGACACCTTTCAGAGTTGAAATTCCTCATCCTTTCTCATAAGGAGGGGCTCTTGTTTAGTCAGCATTTCATTGCTTTAAATGAAATGCCTGAGAGAAGATTCTTGGGAAGGAAAACATTTATATCCACTACTAACTGTTTGAAGTTTCCTACTTTAGGATCAGGTGTCCCCATTAGCCTGGCTTATGGTAGAGGCTAGCAATAGTAGAGCAGTTGTGAAGAAATGAACACATAGTCAACTAAGAAGCAGACGAAGAATATTGCCAAAACTCAATTTAAATAGCCAAGCCTCTCCTAGGAACCATCTGAGGGTACACCTGCAATGACCAAGATTTTCTGGCAGGCCCAGCTCACAGACACCACCCTTCATCTATCAGCCTTTAACGTGAGACTTTAGGTGTGCAAAGTCTGCATTAGTTTGGGGAGCAAAGTCCTGGTCAATCCATAATACCTCCACCCTGCTATTTCCCTTCAGACTCAACAAATGCATTGAGAAAACACACACAGAGACTGACTTTATCATGAGGAATGAATTCTAGGAAGCTTAATGTAAAACTGATCATGGACACATTCCAGCCCAGATCAAGCACAAAGCTGCCATCCAACCCTTGCGGCTTTGTGTTTCCACCTCTATGTCATTGTAATTAAGATTTCTACACTTTTATTTCTATTTTTATTTTAGGCTTTATAGTAAACAGCTTCAATACTCCACTGATATTACACTTACCAGACATGGGTTAATAAGACCCATTAAGAAGTAAACAACCTAAAACTAAGCATAAACCAAGGAAACACAATAGATTAACAATACAGTGGTGGAGACTAACATAATTGCAGTGCATCCAATTTGTCCAATGAATCACAGGCGAAAAAGATACAGTTTAGAAAGTGGTAGAATTGTTTCAAACTATAGGATCAGTTACAGTTATGTTTTTTTAAAGATTTATAGTATATGAAGATGAAGCAGCAGTACATAAATGTATCCAATAACAAGCAGAGTGAGTAACTATGTAGGGTTATTTGGATCATCTGACCCTCTGTTGACTGCTAGTGTGCACTACATTACAATCTTTCCCAGAAATTAATATATGCCAGAGGATAGCTGGATCAGAACAAAGGAAAATATCTTAGAAAAATGGGCATCAGTATAGGTTAGATATCATCTAAGAGCCGGTAGCCCACACAACATAATATAGACCATTTGTGTATGCTTAACACCCTCCTATCTCTCCTTTCATGCTCCTCCTCCAATAGAAAAGTGCTCAGATTCCACCAGTATTCTGAAGGTTAGACTCTTCTTAAATATGGTTAAAAGTTAAACAACTCATTGACTTTATTTCATCTAGAAGTTCGCATAAACCAATTTAGTAAGCACCTTCTCCTTACTCTAGCAGTTGAATGCTCCGCAGTCCTAGGAAGCTGTGGAGGCGAGTAGGGAGTAGCCAAGAGAAAAGATGTCATTTTGCAGTCTAGGTCAAGAGTGAGCTCAGACTTGGAATCATGGGTTTATGTAGAAACTCAATGAGAGTTAAGAATTTGTCATTCACTATCCAGTACCCCCAGAATAATGCTTAGCATGTGGGAGGTACTCATTAAAAATATTCTTGAATGAGTACTGGATGAATCAATGAGGAAGACTGGTAACATACACTTGCTTAACTAGTGTTATTAATGATGCTTAACACTCAGATTTTTCTGCTATCTAGCAAAGTGTAACATTTATCATGTGAGTCAAGACACATCCATTAAATGATTAATCCAACACTCACCTTGGAGACTAAGTTTGGAATTCTTTCTACCATGCAAATAGTTGACATTTTCACTTAGTTTCATTACAGGGATGAAGGAATTGAGTTTTCATTATAGTAAGTATCTACTTCTAGCCACCTAGCTTTATTTTGGGGCGTACTCATTTTTTCACGGCCCTTGCCCCTTTCCACAGAATCTGGTGCGACACTCTTCTTTGGATACTCTGGGTCTCCTGCCCCTGATTCACTTCAAGGTGGTAACAATTAAACAAGGAGGATGGAATGCATTGGCAAGGATAGGGCATCTCAGTATTTTACTTTTACTTGGAGACGGAGCCCCATTCCTGATGCAGTGAAAAGAGAATGAATTAGAGAAAATTACAGAGTAAGGGCACGGTGACCTAGCTTAGAGTTTCAGACAGCGATCTGGACTTAATGTTTCAGACAGAAGGACACACTAAGTTTTAAAATCAGGAAAAGATAAATCTGTTTGGATTTCCTTCTGTTTAACTAGCTCCACCTCGTGTCTCTGAACAGTCTGAACGGGTCTTCCCACAGGTAGGTGACTGCACGTGTCACCGCTCCTACTCTGGGATGGACAGCCTGAGAGGATCATTCCTCTCTCTGCTGCCTAAGATAAAGCAGTTGCACCTCATTGTGTATTACTGTTCTCATTACTCTATGTAGTCCCAGAAAGGGGGAATACTTTTAATATGAATGGGGTGGTCTGAAGGGGACATAAAGTCTTACTCAAAGAACTACCATAATCCAGTCGTTCGTGAAAAAGAACTAAGTGTAAAGTTAAAACATCAACTGTCATCTTTCCCTCACCCCCTGAAGCAGTGTGAATATGAATGACCTGTTATGCTTGTGGCCAGATTATTCCAGAAATGGTTTTTTGGTATAGACAGCTAACTTGAATTCTGTTTGAATTGCAGTATATCAAGGAAAAATTTCAGTAAGCTTCTCTGCTACAAGTACCCTTTCTTTAAGAACTACCTACCCTAGAGCTTTCTATAAAGCTGTTAAGGTTTATTGAGTAAATAATGCCCACTTTGCCATGGTTTTCATTTAGCTTTCGTGTGGCAAATACAGCAAGGCTCAAAGGGCAGAATAGCAATACATTGAGAGCTTTTGAAGATATTGTCCTTCCAACAACAACAAAAAAGCCACTGAGATAAATACTTCTCAGTGTCTTAAGTGCTTTTCATAATTTTTCAGAGTATTTTAAAACAAAAACATCAAGTTAATAATGCCCAGAAGATAATTTCAGTATTTCTAAAATGATTTGGTATGATTGATTGCATATAATAAGTGTTCTTAATGTCATTTCCTTATTAAAACATTGACATAATTTTCTTAAATGTACAATGTCCTATGAAACCAAAGCTATTCTGAAAATAATCTGAAAATATTCTAATACATATCTTGCACCTCCATTAAAATTAACAAGGATTTGGTCAGCTACAGAATTCAGAAGGTGTTAAATGCTAACTGGTTTCCTTAAAATCTTGTAGGAAGCCTGTTTGCATTGCGGAGCTAGCTGGTGTAATTGGTGTCATATTGTTGGCAATCACTACTGTTCTGTTTGAATGGAAACTTTTACTCTGAGCATCTGCTGTAACCTTTGCAGTTCTTACAGTGAAACCCTTTTATGTGGCTTCTCAAATTCTGGTTTCTGTATGGGTGGGTTAGCTGTGTACAGTCTGCAAATGTAAGTATGAATTCATGGACAGAGGTGAAAAAATTGGGTATGGTGAGAACATATGCGCAAATACAAAACCAATCAGGGCCACCCTTGTTCTGCCCCAGAGTGATGTGCATAAACAATGCATGCACAAATTATTAACACTAAGTCTTCAGACATGTTGCAAGTATTTCTTGTCTGTTGTCTTACCTATGATTTTGCTGCTAGTCATCTTGGGCAACTAGTCAACTATAACAATTTCATTAATTAATGTTGCATCCACGGAATGTCTCTGTGTAACCTAAGAGCTGATAACAAGAAGCATGGCTGATTGCAACTATTAGTTTAAGAATTCTAATGATGGTCATGATTTATTAATGCACTGGTCTATATCTGTTAGCGCTTTCTGCATGCTTCAGTGGGAACCTCCCTGATTTGTTGAATGTGAGTAAAGAGAAAACAGGCATGTGAATTATTGCTGGCCTGGGTGCTATTCCTCTATGTTGAATGGGGGTGGGCATTTTGGTTTCGCTGGCGCTAAATGAATTTGGCCTTTTGATGTAACTTAATTAGTTACCAACACTTGTGATGTGATTTACTTGGGTTAAAGCCAAGCTTCATAGCTTGCACGTACAATGTGACAAATTTATGTGGAGGCTTATTTTTATTACACAATCACTGGTGGAGGGATACCAGATTGATTTATGTCTCTCCCTATTACATGTACAGTGAGCAAAGGCTGTGGCCCAGGGCTTTTCCATGCTAATTGCATTTCCAAATTCTCTTGGCATTTTATACTTCCCTGTTTCACTCCAGTACAAAGTAAGTAAAAGTGCATTTACTATAAGGATTACTTGGAAGTAAATTCATTAGGCAATGGAGTTGTTAAGTTGCATGTTGTAACACTTGTGTGCAGTAAAAAAAAGAAATGCATTCTGTTATCACAAATGATAACACAAACTTCCATGACAATTTTTGAAATTTCTACACAGGCAAGCATATTGAGAAAATTAAAATTCACATTGAAATCTGGGCATTTTAACTCAAAAAGAACAGCTGTTTTCTCACTGGTAACAACTGCATGGATTCGCAAGTACCATTTTGAAGTGAGACTACCAAATTATTTTATGACTGACTTTAAAGTTTAAGTATCATGAAAGATCTATGAAAATAGTAATATTTCTATTATTAAAGTGCTTTTCAGTATTTATTGAAACACCTGGAACTTCCACTACTAAAATGAATACTAGATATCTAACTATCTCAGCAGTCTATGTCTTGAAAACACTTAGCTTTGGCATTGTGAAAGATGAAAACTTGGTGATGGGGCTGGCTTTGTGGTACATGGGATGAAGATGACATCTGCACTGCTAGCATCCTGTATAGACACCGGTTCAAGTCCCAGTTGCTCCACTTCCAATCCAGTCCCCTTCTGATGCACCTGGGCAAAAAGCGGGACATGGCCCCAGTTGTTGGACCTCTGCCACCCATATGAGACACACAAAGGAATTCCCAGCTTTTGGCTTTGGCCTGGCCCAGCCCTGGCTGTTGCGGACATTCAGGAAGTTAACCAGCAGAGGGAAGATGTCTGTCTCTTGATTTCAGTAACTCTTTCAAATACAGAAATAAATCTTTAAAAAGCAACGAAAAATCTAAACTCGGTGGTAACAGTTTCCAAGAAGCATTAAGGGTTGTTGAATGCTTTTGTGGTTGATACTGTAATATACTACCAATCTCACCCTTCAGGAAAGAAGAATTTGCAGCCTCAGCTCCCAGCTGTTAGCACCTTACAGAGATGGCCTCTGCTGAAGGGAGCTGCCTCACTCAAGACCCCCTTCAAAGGCTAGGCCCAAATTCAATGAGTAAACTTCATAGGAGTATGGAGACCAACTCCTCTTGCCCTACTCGGAGGAACTCTCATGGATGAACTGTAGAACTTGTTTTATGTTCTGTTGGAGAGTACCTTTTTTTTTTTAAACTTTTAATGAATATACATTTCCAAAGTACAGCTTTTGGATTACAATGGCTTTTTCCCCCATAACTTCCCTCCCACCCGCAACCCTCCCCTTTCCCGCTCCCTCTCCCCTTCCATTCACATCAAGATTCATTTTCAATTCTCTTAATATATACTAAACTGATCTTCCGTATATAAAGTAAAGATTTCAACAGTTTGCCCCCATATAGCAACACAAAGTGAAAAATACTGTTGGAGTACTAGTTATAGCATTAAATCACAATGTACAGCACATTGAGGACAGAGATCCTACATGATATTTTTTAAAAATTGATTAATTTTCTGTGCAATGTCCAATTTAAAACCAAGTTATTTTTTAATTTTCAATTATCTTTATATACAAAAGATCGATTCAGTATATACTAAGTAAAGATTTCATCAGTTTGCACCCACACAGAAACAGTACTAGTTATAGCATTACTTCACATTGGACAACACATTAAGGACAGATCCCACATGAGTCGTAAGTACACAGTGACTCCTGTTGTTGACTTAACAATTTGACACTCTTGTTTATGGCGTCAGTAATCTCCCTAGGCTCTGGTCATGAGTTGCCAAGGCTATGGAAGCCTTTAGGGTTTGCCAACTTCAATCTTATTCCGACAGGGTCATAGTCAAAGTGGAAGTTCTCTCCTCCCTTCAGAGAAAGGTACCTCCTTCTTTGATGGTCCCGTTCTTTCCATTGGGATCTCACTCACAGAGATCTTTCATTTAGGTCTTCTTCTTCTTCTTCTTCTTTTTTTTTTTTTTTTTTTTTTTTTTTGGCCAGAGTGTCTTGGCTTTCCATGCCTAAAATACTCTCATGGGCTCTTCAGCCAGATCCGAATGCCTTAAGGGCTGATTCTGAGGCCAGAGTGCTATTTAGGACATCTGCCATTCTATGAGTCTGCTGTGTATCCTGCTTCCCATGTTGGATGGTTCTCTCCCTTTTTGATTCTATCAGTTAGTATTAGCAGACACTAGTCTTGTTTGTGTGATCCCTTTGACTCTTAGACCTTAGGGCCAATTATAAGCCTAAGAACACACCCACATTTAAGAGGAAAATCTGGAAAGAATATAAAGAGTGACTCAGAAAAGAGGTACTCTAAGAGCATTAACAATTAAAATAATGTGTAAATAGGAATCCAAGAGCATCAAGGAGTTCAAGGAAGTCATTTCCTTAGACAAGGGCAGTTCCAATCAAGTAGATTGGGACAGGAGATAAATTGCTATGGACCAAGACATGATTAAGAGGTAAGAAAAACTTAGGAAGGGGGAAGTACAAATGATGGTCCCAAGATCCATGGCAATAAAGTTAATGTCAACAATGAGAGGCAGAGCTAAGATGAGAACAAGATTCAAGAAAGGCGTTAAAACACGTGTTATTAGATTGACTTGAACATGTTGGTAGGCCACTGGGGTTATAAGTACCAGCACACAGAGGAAATTTTGTAGGAGGGATGGTTACTGAAGAATAAAAATCTGAAAATGGGGGTAGATCTAGTATTACAGTGGGGAGATTTTGAATTGGAAGAGGGATACCATGTCTTGAGACTAGATGATAGTCTGAATAAATAACTTGAAATATAGGAGATGTGGTAAATTGAGGAAGTGCATTCCTCGTTGTCCCAGTCACTCTCCAGTTTGTGGTAAGAGAGAACCAGGTCTTGGTGAAGAACTTGAAGGTAGAAAAGTCTCAGATACTTTCTGAATGGGTTATGAGTACAGTGAGGCCATGCCTTATTCAAGACAGCAGTCTGAAGAGCTGTGAGGCTATAGTATTTGTTAACTTACCCTTTAATCATTTACTAATGTATTGTTTTGCTGGGCAATGCTCAAGAGACTGTTTAGGGTGGTACTGACAGAATTGTGTGAGATGGGGGTGGGAGGTACGTGTTGACAGGATAGGAGAAGGTGCTGGGACAAGATCACACACAGATCTCCCTCTGAGTATGTTGAGGAGGCTTGTGAGTCTGGTGGATCTGAGAACACAAAGAAGTCAGGAATTGGTCCTCTGTACAAGGCTCAAGGCAGTGAGAAATTGTTCTCCAGACAGAAGAATTAGAGGCTGTTATCATTGAATTGGACCAGAATTTGCAGTGTGGCACAGTCCTCAGAGATGGTAGATTTGGGGGTGTTGACACAGGCACAGAACAGAGACTCAACTAAGATAAAGGATTAGAAGCTATGAGCAAATGCTGAAGAAGACTTTACCTACCCTGAGCCCTAGGCTGTTGTATGGCAAGGAAGTAACCTGTACCTTCATTCTGCAACAGTCCGTGACACAGATTTGGGCTACAACAATTAGCTGTGTGTGTGTGTGTGTGTTGGGGGGACTCATGCTAGGGGGATACGCAGAGCTGTGGGTGATTTCTAATAACTTAAAAATGCAGTGATCTGGCAGAGATGTTGGTTCTTTCACCTGTTGCTGTAGGAGTGCTATAGGGAACAAAACAAAAACATAGGGCATCCTGTAGTAGGGCCCTATGGAAAACAGTAAGAGCAGAGCAGATAACAGAACTGTGGGGAACTCCAGTATCTCAACCAAGTAGCATTCTTAGACTTGCCTGCAGAGAACCTGGAATGCTCCTGAATGTCAAATATAAATTATGTATGTGTATATAAAGCCAAAGCAATTCTTGCATATATCCACGAAAATTTGTGCAATAAACATTAAATAAAGTAGCACTACTACTAGTAGCCAAAAACCTGAAAGTTATCCACATTTCTAACTAGAGTAGAGTGGATAAAGCAATTGTGGTATAAGCGTACAGACTACCATGCAGTAATGAGAATGACTATTCTACATTACAAATAGCATGAGCGAGTCCCATATGCCTAAAATTGAATGAAAGAAGCCAGAAGAAAAAGTCTACATATTCTGTAATTCCATTTGCCTAAGTTTCGAAAACAGGAAAAACTAATCAGTAGAGTTGAAATAATGGCTCTTTGGTGGAGGTGGTGACCACAAGGCATAAATTTTTTTTTTTTTCGTTCTGGTAATGTTCTATTTCTGATTCTGGGTACTGGATACACAGCTTGAAAAATTAATGTGAGCTATCCATTTAGGAATTGCACTTTTCTGAATAATGTATAATAAAAAATGCTCTCGACTATGACAGATTAGCTAGTAGCAGAGCAACTATTCTGCAAAAATCAACTATACAAGCTATGTAGCATTTTCTTTCAAAATATGCATGTATACCTGAAGGCCTCAGCACTATCAAGAGACCCAGAGCTTGAAAGACCAAGACCTTCAAGAGAAATGGGACCAAAAGGCTGAGAAAGACAAAAGCAGGAGCTGAAAGCCAGGGAAAATGCACAGAACAATTTCTGATGTTCAACAATTTCTGATGGAAAGACAACCATCAGAGCCCAGGGCTCGTTCAGGCCTTGGGGGTTATTCTTGAAACCAAAGGTGATTCCCATTAAGGGAAACCTGAGATTTGGTGCTAATTTGCCCTTAGATGTTTTTGCTTAGGGACAAAGGGTACAAACCAAAAAATAACAGCTAAAGGGCATAAAAATTAGCTTAGGCTATAGCAATATTATGTGTGGGGGTATATAAAATATGCCTTAGAAAATAAGGATCAAGAAAACATTTTCAAACATCTAAATGCTAAGAGACCTACACCATTAGATTTCAGTCCTCATGAAAAGCTATAGACTTCCAAGATGGCTGAATGCAGGCGTCTCCGATATGCCTTCTCCCCCCACAGAGAAGAACCAAGACAGCAAATACAGAGCTACATCTGAAGATGAGTGCCCAAGGGGGAATGATGGAATTGCACAGGGCACAGAGAGCTGGGATGGCAGCAGTGGAAGAAACTGAAACCCCAGTCCAACGCGAAGGAGAATCTACTGCAGGTTAAGGGTAAACGGAAGAACTCAGCAGAGCCCATCTGCACAGCTGCCTAGGCAAGTACTCCTAGCTCCAGGAGGAATCCAGACACCACAGCCTGGGAGCCAGAAAGATGTGGGCAGATGGTATTATTCAAAGAAGAAACTCACATTATATCCCCTACAAGCCCTGAAGCACAGACTGTGGCAGTGTGGCACCATTCTGAGAAAGCAATCACCATCAAAACCATACTTCCCTTGGGGACAGAAGTCCCTGTTTATCCCCATCCCTGGAGACATAAACATTCCACTGCAGTTTGGACAAAAAAAAAGTAACTATAACTCTGAAACCTCATGACTCCCACTACACTTAGCAGAACAGCAATGAACCCAGCACCCTAACACACCTGACACTCTGGACTACAGGGAAATGTGGTATAAAGCAGCAGAGAGATCCTAGAAATGGGGAAAATACCCCCTCAGCTTTTTTTTTTTTAAGATTTATTTATTTATTTGAAAGGCAGAGTTACAGAGAGGCAGAGGCAGAGACATAGAGAGAGATCATCCATCCGCTGTTTCACTCCCTAGATAGCCGCAAAGACCACAGTTGGGCAGATCTGAAGCCAGGTGCAGCTCCTCAGTTTCCCACATGGGTGTGGGAACTCCAGGACCCGGGCCATCTGCCACTGCTTTCCCAGGCCACAGCATAGAGCTGGATCAGTAGAGCAGCCAGGACACGAACTGGCACCCGTATGGGATGCTGGCACTGCAGGTGGCGGCTTTATTTGCTATGCCACAGCACTGCCCCCCCCCCCCAGTATTAAGCCCAATCTTCCTCCCTGCCCATACCCTGCCACCTGAGGGATCACCTTTTTTTCTTAGAAGTCTATCTAATAATTTGGTGCTGTGTAGAGATAAGCAAAACTGACAATCTTCATTTCATTTAGCTTTTGGTGTCTATTTCTGCTCTGGTCTTTATCTCTTTCCTTCTTTTATTTATTTATTTATTTATTTTTTATTTTTTTTATTTTTTTGACTTTTATTTAATGAATATAAATTTCCAGTATACAGCTTATAGATTACAATGGCTTCCCCTTCCCATAAATTCCCTCCTACCCGCAACCCTCCCCTCTCCCGCTCCCTCTCCCCTTCCATTCACATCAAGATTCATTTTCAATTCTATTTATATACAGAAGATCAATTTAGTATAAAATACTTCAACAGTTTGCACCCACATAGAAACACAAAGTGAAACATACTGTTTGAGTACTAGTTATAGCATTAAATCAAAATGTACAGTACATCAAGGACAGAGATCCCACATCAGGAGCAAGCGCACAGTGGCTCCTGTTGTTGACCCAACAAATTGACACTCTAGTTTATGGCGCCAGTAACCACCCTAGGCTGTCGTCATGAGTTGCCAAGGCTATGGAAGCCTTCCAAGTTCCCCGACTCTGATCATATTTAGACAAGGTCATAAAAGACAGGGTGAGGATAGTAAGCAATGATCCTAAGAGTGGCCTTAACCAGGTCTGAACAATTATACAGCATTAAGTGGGGAAGAGGACCATCAGTACACACAGGTTGGGAGTAGAGCCATTGGTGGTAGAGTAGAGGTTATGATTACAAAGGAATGAGGCTCAAGTGCACTAGACAGGGTCTAGAACAAAGGACAGAGTCATTATTAGAGGAGCTAAGAAAGGTGTTGTCTAAGCTACAATTAAGTTTTACTCTATCTCTTTCCTTCTACGTACTGGGTTTGGTTTGTTCTTATGTTTCTGGGCATTTGATATTGTTTATTTGACAGTGTCATTTAACGTAGACAATTATTGTTATAAAAATCTGTTAGAACTACTTTTGTTGTATAGATTTCCATATGTTTTATTTTTTAAGTTTTGTTTTATTTGAAAGGCAGACTGACAGAGAAAGAGACAATGATCTTCCATTGCCTGGTTCCCTCCTAGGCTGCAGCCAGGATCCTGGAACTCCATCCAGGTCTTCCATGTGGGTGACAAGGGCCCAAGGTAGCCATCTTCTGAGCTCTCAGGCATTTTAATAGGGAGCTGGAACTGAATTGCAGCATTGCAGGTGATACCTTAACCAACTGTACCACAACACCAGCCCTGAAGTTTTCCATCTCGAGGAATTTTACCTTCCCTTTCGATTTCTTAAAATATATACTGATGTATAAGTTTTGGGATTCACTTTGTGTGACACTTGAGAGTTTAATTGTAATGTGTCGTGGTGAGGATCTTTTCTGGACATGTCACTACTGTGTTTGAATGTCCATACATTTTTTTCAGACTGTCAGAGTGTTCAGCTACTATTTCATTGAATAGGCTTTTCTTTGCCTTTGCTCTTCTACTCTCCCTCAGGAATTCCTATTTTTCAGAAAGTTCACTTACTGGAGTCCTAAGTTCTCTTCATTCTTTTTTCCTCCTTTTTCCAGACTTGGAGATTTTCAAGAACTACCTGCAGTCAAGCTAAGATATTCTTTCTTCTGCTTCATCTCATCTGTCGTCGAAGCTTTCAATTGTACTTTTTTTTTTTTTGGTTACTGAGTTCTTTGTCTCTAAAATTCCTGTCTGGATATTTTTAAGATCACTATCTCCTTGCTGAATTTTGCACTCATATCACTCATTCAATTCCTAATTTCATTTAGCTTTCTAACTCTATACTCTTGCATCTATCTCTTCAAGTAACCTTGTAATCATTCTTTTTAACTCTTTTTCAGGCATTTCATCATTCTCCATTTCCTTGTTGTCTGATCCTAAAATTGGGCTCTTTTGAGGGCATCAAATGGACTTGTTTTCATAGTTGTTTTCTACATTCCTATTTGCACACCTAGAAGAGCAGCTGTTTCTTAATTTTAAAGCATAGCTTGAAGGCTTTTAAGATGTATCTTCAGTTTTTATTTTGGTGGACTACTCTGGCTTGAGTTTCAGTTGGATTTTATTCTACTGCCCCTATACCTTCTTTTACAATGGTGGCTCTGGGAGACCCTTGGACCCCTACCTGAAACCTGGCACATAATTTCCCATCACTGTCCATGTGAAGCACCAGTGCTGGCACCAGGAAGGGCAGGTTATTCAGAAATCCCTCAGTCACTGTTATTGTGAGGGGCTTAAGATGCCATAGTGGTGCTGGTGTTGTGAGCACACATGCACACTACTCTGGACAGTTCCAAGAAATGGTGCAAACAGCAGGCTGAATACTGACTGGGAACTCTGGTGTTTATGGGTCCCTTGATCCTGAAACCAGACAAGAACACAAATATGTGAACTCCACACATCCCTGATGAATGAAGATACTGGAATTGATTTCCTAATATTTGTTAGGAATGATGTAACACATCAGAATGATCATTCACCTTGATCAAGCGAGATTCATTTTGGGTCCCATGGATGGTTCTCCTAAGTCAAATATATACATATATATCAACAAAATGAATGATCAAAGTTATAAGACCATCTCAATAATAAAAACATTTGATAAAATTCAACCCCCATTCATAATAAAAAACCTTGAGCACATTATGTGTAGAGGAACATACCTCAATATCACAAATGCTATATCCACAATGAACTCATATTGAATGTGAAAAAGCTTGAAGTGTTTCCTGTGAGATCTGGAGCCAGACAAATATATCCACTCTCATTGCTCTTAATCAGAATATCACTGGAAGTTTTAGCAAGAGCAGCTAGGCACGAGAAATAAATAAAAGCCATACTAACAGGGAAAGAAGTAGTCCAATTATCTCTGCTTGTAACTGACATGATTCTAGGTAGATAGAAACTCCAGGTCTCTGCCAAGTGACTACTGGAACTGATAGAGGAATTCAGTGCAGTCGGAGGATACCAAAGCAACATACAAAAAAATAGGATTTTCATGTCCCTATAGTGAAGTTGTTGGCAAACTCGAAGATTAATTCCACTCACAATATGCACAAAAAGTACCTTGGTATATATTAAATCAAGGATGTGAAATACCTCTACAATGAGAACTATAAAACACTTCAGAAATAAATTTAAGAAGCAAAAATGCAAAGACCTCCCATGTTCATGGATTGGGAGAATGAACATTATTAAAATGTCCACACTACTCAAAGCAATTTGTAGATTCCATGCAACCCCTCCAAACTCACAGAACTCAAAATCTCATTAGGAAAGCAACAGAAATCCAAAATAGCTACAGTAACCTTCATCAAAAAGAACAGGGCTGGAGGCATTGCAATACTCTATCTTCAAACTATAGACCTATTGCTATCAAAGCATCAAAGTACTAGGATAAAACACATAGACCAATGGAACAGAAGAGAAACCTCAGAATGAGTCTGTATACCTATAACCAACAAGCGTGCCACAAACATGCCTTGGAGAAAAGACAGTCTACAAGAAAGGGTGCTGAAAATACGGAGTAGCTCAGGTATAAAAAAGTTGAAAAAGCACCCTTCTTCCCCACTTCTCACTATATAAAAATCAACTCAAAATCAAAGATCTAAATGTATGGTCTGAAACTATAAGAAAACAGAGCATAAACATTTTTAGAACAGTCCTCAAAACACAGGCAGAAGCAGAATAGATAAATGAGATAAAATTAAGATGCTGCTACAGGAAGACAACAGACAACTGAGTGAAGGTATAAGTGACAGAATGCAGAAGATACTTGTGAACTATTCATCTGACAAATGAGTTATATAACATGGGAAACTCAACATCAGTGAAACACAACCAACCCAGTTGATAAATGAGAAAGCAATCTGAATAGATTTAGGTCAAAACAAGTACCAACGTCCAACTAACACATAAAAAAAATGCTCAAGTCACTAACTATCAGGTCAATGCAAATCAAAACCATTATGAGGTACCATCTCAGTTTAGTTAAAATAGCTATTACCAATATGAAAAAAAATTTACTGGTATGCATGTGGAGAACAGGAACGCCTCACACACTGCTGATGGAAATGCAAATTAGTACAGCCTATATGGAAGATAAGATGTAGTTTCCTCAAAAAATTAAAAATAGATTTAATATATTGTTATGTAGGAAGTTAGAAATTTAGCCTATGTGAATGTGAGAAGGGCCTGAAAACCAGCACCTACTGCGGAAGTTCCAGAAGCCCAGCATTCTGAACTTCAAAGTCCTGCCCAGACCCTGATAACCTCCCAGGTGGTCCCAGCCCTTCCCAAGGAAAGCTCCCAGGAGAATCCTCTCCTCAGAACCAAATGAGTTACCGGACTTGATAATATGGGGGCAATAAAACCTTCACAGCTGCCGGCGCCGAGTGGCTTAACAGGCTAATCCTCCGCCTTGCGGCTCTGGCACACCGGGTTCTAGTCCCGGTTGGGGTGCCGGATTCTATCCTGGTTGCCCCTCTTCCAGGCCAGCTCTCTGCTATGGCCCGGGAAGGCAGTGGAGGATGGCCCAAGTCCTTGGGCCCTGCACCCGCATGGGAGACCAGAATAAGCACCTGGCTCCTGGCTTCGGATCAGCACGATGAGCTGGCCGCAGCGGCCATTGGAGGGTGAACCAACAGCAAAAAGGAAGACCTTTCTCTCTGTCTCTCTCTCTCACTATCCACTCTGCCTTTCAAAAAAACCCAAACAAACAAACAAACAAAAACCCTTCACAGATGCCCTAAGGGAAGCCTCTCTACTCTGTTCAGGGCACCAAAAATCTGGGGAGGATTTTATTAATTGTCACCCAACAAACCCTTCCACTAGGACTCCCCATCCTTTTTCCTGGAAGAGAGGAGGAGGTGGGTAAATAAACTCCCTTAAAAACCAAGGGAGTCCAAATATACTAACACTCAGCCCCCTGCTCTCTGCTGAGCTGTCCAGCTGGCCTGCCCAGGTGGGTTCTCTCCATTTTAACATGTAACCTTGTTCTCTCCAGTCTGAGTGACTGGGCACTGTCTCCATATCCCTTCCATTCTGACAGATGCACAGTCCAATAAATCCTTATCACTTTGCTGTCTCATGGCAGAATTCTTTCTTGCATGAAGACAAGAACCCCATGGTTTCCATGGCCTTTTCTCCAGTGACAATATGACCTAGTTATGCCACTTCCCAATATGCACCTGTAGTGAAGTGAAATCAGAATGTGAAACATACCTGCCTCTCACATTTGTTGCAGCACTATTCATGAAAGCTAGGCCTCAACCTATGTACCTATGGATCGATTAAAAAAAATCTCTTTCACACACACACACACACACACACAGAATATTGTTTGACCACAAAAAAGTGAAATCCTGTCAATTTCAGCCAAATGAATAGATCTAGAGATCATCACATTAAGTAAAATAAGCCAGATCCAGAAAGACAGATACTGCATGTTCCATCTCAAATGTCAAAGTCATATGTGTATGGGTGTATGAACAGAATTTAAAATACTGATTACTAGAAACTGAGAGAGGGGAAAAGAAAGGGGGGTAGAATATTGCTGCAACACTGAAATAGGGCAAATGAATGTAGTATGTTCTGCTATTTTGCTGCACAGTGTGCTAATTATAGCTCACAATCATATTTTTTTAAGAACTAGAACAGAGGAGCTAGTAGACATCACACAAAGAAAAGGAAGGAAATAGAAAGACTAGTTGCCTGGTATGTTTGGTTTATTCTCTGTATGTGCTGCAGTACCACTTTATCTCTGAAATCAAGTATTACATGTTAATCCAAAATTTAAAAATGAAACAAAGCTACAGTTAAAACACTGGGTTTGGCCTAAAAATAAATAAACTAATTGAACACATTAATGGCTAGAGAAACAGATCATACGCAAGGTTTTGGAAAAGGCTGACCTTTTAAATCAAGGAAATGGGTCAACTGGATACTTGTATGGAAAATATATTGCCTAATACTACTTCATACAATACAGAAAATCAATTCCAATTGGATTGTCTGTATAAATAAACTAGTAAAGCATCTCAAAGGTGATATAAGTATTTCAAGACCCGAGTTAGCCAAAGATTACTCATAAGTAAAAAAGCACTAAGCATTAAAAAAGATAAATTGTATAGATTAAATGGAAATACTTTGTCTACTCAGAAACACCATTAATAGAGTACAAAAAGCCACAGGAAGAAGTATTTGTAATAAATATTCAGAAAGGGATTATAAACAAAATATATAGGGAAATCCTTCATGTCAGTCAGAAATTCAATAGGGAAGTGAAAAAGTCTTCAACAGAAATGACATAAAACAGTAGCTGAAACCCTCTCCCCTTCCCTCTCTCCCAAATATGCATGCTTGTGTATATATTTTATCATTAATAGAAAATTCAAAAAATAAAATCATAGTGACTTTGTAAACCACATACCTAACAAAATTGCTAAAACCGAAGACTGCCAAGGCTTGATGCTATTTTTTTTTTTAACAATGTGAAGTACACAGTTGTGCTGGTGAGGACATTAATTGGCTCTCTGTGTTTTAAAAAAACAAAACAAAACAAAACAAAACAAAAACCTAATGCTATGAATCGCTTCTCTGCCTTTTGGCTAAGATCAAGTGTAAAACCTAATGCTATGAACCAGAACCAAACAAATCCACACCCTTTATTTTAGTTTTGCTTTCACAAGACAGGTCTTCGCAAGGGGTTTATTTGGTGAAGTGAAATGGTACTTGATGGAAGGAAGACATAAGCCTGAGCCATTCTCCCTCATTGCCCAAATGATAGATAACACTAGAATGTATCCTTTGCCCTTGAATCTCAATGGGTCTCACACCCCGCTGCCCTCATATCCCAGCCCCCCATGGCCACCTGAAAGACCAGTTCCAGGAATTCCCCTCTGCCTGCTGCCCCCTACATCCACCCACATCCCTAGCCCTCCTAAAATATAGAAAGGCCCGGCCCCTGGAAGTCAGGGCCTTCTGGCACGTGCTCCATCATGTGCATGCTGGCAGTTGGTCACCCACCTCTCCAAATTTATTTTCTGATTAAATTCGATCTGGTTGTAAATTCATACACTGCATCCTCTCTATTCCACGCCCCTTTTCCTTACATTTTTGGCGCCCCATGTGAAGGGGCACCAATCGGCAACTCTTTTCCTAACAGTATGAAGGAAGCCCAAGGAGGTCGTGTGTTGCCGAACAAAGTATCAGTGTGCGCAACTGGAGTTGACTCGAGAACATGTAAAAGACGCACTGGGGTTTGAGTCAACCATTATGTAAGGACTACTACCAGGCTATTAATCCACTGACTTCCGGCCTGCTATATGTGATCCAGTGTGTGACTGTGTGGTGTGTGTACTTTCAGGGAGTAGGAGGTTGGCCCAGTTCCAGGGACTAGACAAAGTCCTCTTGCAAAGGATTGAGAACAACTATGTGATCCTGGCTGGAATGCTAGTCCATGACCCAGACGATCCATTTCTAGGCATGTGTCTAATAAAAATGTAAATGTGTATTAGAGGCATATGAGCATGTTTATAGCAACATTAATTTTAATATCCCAAACTTGGAAGAACTCTCATGTAGTATAGATAAAAATGTATTACTTTGTACTAAAATTTCTGGAAGAATGAATCAACTAGTGTCTAGCAAGGCAATATGAATGAAATCCAGTTATCATATTGAGGGCCAACTACAAGATACAGAAGATTAAATATTGTATGGCTTCATCTATATAAAATCAAAATCAACTACAACCATTTGTTGTGAAAAGAGGACCAGAAAATGTAAGTTAACTTAAGAGAAGTACTATGTGTGGTACCTGAGGCAGGTTAGAGAAACCATCTACCATGTGTAGACTGTTCCATTTCTTGATCAGAGTGGTGGCTGCATGTGTGTGTTTCTGAGAAAATTCATTGAATTACAATACCTATGAGTGTTGGCCTTCCCTTTTGTAAATTATCTTCCAATAAAAATTTTATTTAGCAAATATAAACATAAACCATTTAAGGAATTGCCAACATTGACTTCACCTTCCTTCAAAGCAGAAATCCTGTATTTGAGTATTAAAAAAATGGTACAGTCATTACATTTTAAGATTTTATTTATTTGAGAGGTAGAGTTACAGACAGTGAGAGGGACAGATAGAGAGAGGTCTTCTGTCTGATGGTTCACTCCCCAAATGGCCGCAATGGCCGGAGCTGTGCTGATCTGAAGCCAGGAGCCAGGTGTTTCTTCCTGGTCTACCTTGCGGGTGCAGGGACCCAAGCACTTGGGCCATCCTCTACTGCTTTCCCAGGCCACAGCAGAGAGCTGGATTGGAAGAGCAGCAGCCGGGACTAGAACCTGCACCCATATGGGATGCCAGTCCTGCAGGTGGAGGATTAACCTGTGCCACGGTGCTGGCAACAATGACTGTACCTTTTAATTACATTTTATAGCAATTTTTGGGGAGGGTACTAGAGAAACTAGCACCTCTGTTTGCAATCAGATGACTAGGCCCTGGCAAATGTCAAGACATCATTATCATATATTCTTTTACAGGTTCCTAGCTTCGGCTCTATTTTTATATTTCCTTTAATGGATCCCCAGTTCTGAGCAACTCTGTTTTGTGAAATCCAGCTCATCTTCAGACCAGTTTAAGTCTTAGGAATCTTTTGTGTGAAGTAACATCTCTCCATACCTTTACTAAACATGGAAACCTTTCCTGAGATAGCGTTCTCTAGGCAGGCTTAGTTGCACTTCTGTATGTTTTCCCCGAAGCATAATTGTTTTCCCAGTATCTTGTAAAAGTATATGCCCTTCATTATCTTCCAGTGAGCCGCCCTAGACAGGGTAAGCAAAGTCATCTAGGTTCAAATACAAATGGAGACAGAGCTAAAATATTTTTAGAAATGTAGTCAAAGCCAATAGGAACTGGTTTAGAATTGCAAATGAGAATTGCATTGCCAGAAGGCAGATGCTGTAAGAAAAAAAGCATGGGTATGTAGCCTGATGCCCTGCCAGAGGTTACATTTGTGATTTTTCTGTTCTGAGAGATTGTAGAAAACCTCTTTAGGACTAGTGAAAGGATCCTTTCATCATATTCTTTAACTCATGGAGTTTACAGAGAGATTCTAATAGTTACACATACAACTGCCAGTCATCCTGTAATCAAGTATAAATTTCTGTATTTTTCCTGGAAAAGAATGCACTCAGGACCAGGGAGAAGCAAAGAAATAAGAGAAGGGCACAGATGACAGCTAAGTTAAAATCAACAATCTGTTACGTGGCAATGATAACCAGGAAGTGATGGAGATCTTTAAGAATTCTTTGTTTTCAGCCCAAAACGAAATTAAGCATTCAATATGATGAAGTTATCAAGGAAACAGATAAAATCACTTAGTTTTCAATTTTGTACACGTCTTCTGGAAGAATGATTATTTGTGCAACTTTATTCTTTGTATCCCAACATGAACTAAACACTATTATTGTTGAAGTTTGGATTAGAATTATTCCTTGACTTTACATGCTAGGAATTGATACCCAAAGAGACAATTCCAGTGAAGAGGAATACAGAGTGGGATAATGGCAGGTAGAAAGTTGGCTTCAGGAGGTGAATTTTAATGGACATTCATTAGATTTTCCACCTATATTTACATCTATTTTGGGATGTTTAAAATACAATGGCATCTCTTCTTTTTTCAACTTTTTTTTTTTAAGAGAAAAGGGAAATTACTGGTTTTGCCAAAGTTTATTAAATGTTTATTTTATTTTTTGGGGGGGAGCAAAAAGTTTTTTTAATTTCATGCTTCAAATTCATATTATGTACATGAAGTACTATATAAATTGTCTTTAGGCTATTCGAATATGAGTTGGACATTAATTTATCTGACATATTTGAGGAAATAAAACTTGATTACTCTTATGAACATGAAGTTAGGTGAAAAAATAGGGCATTAACTCTTAAATTGATCAACAGTGTAACTGGCTTAATTTTTAAGTTTTATTTTGAATTTACCTTTCAAAATGTACTTAGGTATTATATGCAAGAAATGCCTTTTTTATATAATAGGTTGTCCCCTAGATTGCTTATTACACAAAACTCCACTGGTACCACACATTTAAAATGTTTTTGAATCATAGAACCTAAGAATTTGTGAAAACCAAAAGGAACCTTTAAGACTGGAGGAACTCTACAGTAGCTCAACTTTGGGCTTGATTGGAGATGGGGGGAGGGGTCCCTGTACTGCATTTCACATCTCTTAAAAATAGGAAGTGTTCTAGCAGCTTAAAGCTTTTTCAGTTATATTATAAAACACATTACACACTAGGATTTCCTCTGAAATATAGTTTACATCCAAATTAGTCACTACATACACTGGCACTTCAGCACAGGGGTGAACTAAAAATATTTCAGACCTTTAAAATTAGGTCATAGTATAAAAAAAAAAAAATCCATGGTCTTACATTCAGCAAGTTCATACCAAATGACTCTTTGTAAGATAAAAGCCAAGGAAACTTTACATATGCTACAAGGTTACATGTATTTACATGGCTATTTCTTCCCTAGGTAAGTTTCACGTTATACAGTTCCCCACTTTGAGCAAGCTTTGCAGGGATGTTAAGATCACCGAGAGAATAGCTTGTGCAGTGCTATAATACAAAATATGAATTTGAAAGCTATTGAGTGACCATCAAATACTGTTCCTATAAAAAAAAATGGTTTGGATGCATTCATTGGCTGACACCTATGGAACTGCAGTTAAAGGCTGATGGGTAAACGTGGTGCCCTTCCCACATTCACCACTGCATAATCCACTAACTAACTTATTAAGGAAAATTTACATTTTCTTTTGGCAGTGCTTTGGGTTGTTGACATATTACTAGTTTGTTTCTAAAACATAAACTTTCAAAGGTTCAACTAGTTTTTGATCCTTGTGTTAGGTGATTAATTTGATTCACTGACCTTAAACAGCTCACTACTGATCCATGAATGATAATCGGAACTACTTTCCCCCGACAATAGAAAACATTTCTTTTGCCCTCCCCTAAATCTAAACGAATGAGCATCCAAACTTGAATTGTTTCACCTCAAAGTTACTCAACTGAGGACACTTAGTAGGAAGTACAATTATTTAGTTACCTTAAGTTGCACTGATACTACCATTATATCACAGTGCACACAAAACAAATGAGATGATATATGCTTATACTAATCAGTTTTACACAAATAAACTCCCTAGTCAAATTTGTTTCAGGCCAATTTAAACTTTAGCACTTAACAGTTTTATACCTGTACTTTAAGGTTTTAGGTTGAAATGTCGTTATTTCTTTATCTGAAGGATTAAAGGAAGCAGGAACCCAGTGGCTAGGTGGTTTGGGAAGAACACTTGGTGATGGCGGCTCACTGCATTTGGCTCCAGCATAGTTCTGATTGGCTTGTGGCTTCAAAAGCTAGGACTTGACAAGTTCTTGTTCCAGTTTGATTATTTGGGAAGTTTTTGTTCTTCCCTCTGTTTTGCATGGCCTGCCATGTGGCTGCTGAGGAGTTGTAACCATGTCCTCTTTCTTTTTTCTTATGAACAATCTTCATCTGGGAATTCTGATCCTTGGTCTTCTGTTAAGCTGCTGTTGGTTCTTACTATTTCTAGACTGAGGGGCTGGAACATTATCCCTCTCTCCACCACCCATCTTCAGCTTCTTTGTCACCTTTCAGTCTGCTGCCCAGAGTGCAGGGTTCCCACCACCTGGCCTCTTCCTTGCTGCCACGCCCAGGATCCCAGGTGTTGCTTTCTGGCCCATCCTCTCCTTTGTCTCAGGACAGAAGTTTTCATGGGCCGGTCTGCCGAGTTCAGCCTAGGAGCTGAGGCCAACATCTGAGTGTCCTCAGCACACAAGCCTGAGAGAAGTCCTAGCGACTTCACACTCGGCACTACGGCTGCCGCTGCCTCTCGACGGAGAGGCCTCCCTCCCTTTCCAGGGAGAGACAAGGCACGGATCAAACAACCCGCAAGCACCGACCAGCTAGCAGCTGACCGCCTGGTGTCTCCAACCCGACGTCCGCCTCCTGCCTCTACCGACAAAATCTAAATGTTTATTTTTAATGAGCATTTTAATAAACATTTAAAAGTCATCTGGGGCATGTGACCTACCTACTAAAAGGAAAGATATCTTAGTTCCTTTACTATGAAATGCTGTTCGCTACACTTCTGGTGATAAGAAACTGATCTGACTGCCTCTAAGCTTCATGGTCTGATTAAACTCTACTCTCTGATTAACTTTACAGGTTCCCCTCCCCCCAGATATCTCTTTTTAAGCACTGTTATAAAACTTGCCAACAATTTTTTTCTCTGTCTCTTTGAAACATGTATAATTTGAAGATTTTAGCCTTTATAAAGGGACCCGGGAGCCATCCATTAGAAAAATCATCAAGAAAACATTCCCATCATTTACACTCTGTGGTAGTTTAAGAGCCAAACTTTGATGATCACCAATTAGCAAACAAATGACCTGACCACACAGGGCATCTATAAGCTCCCATTACTTTAACATTACCTTTTTGTTTTAGTAGCATGGGGTTTATTCTTTCTTCTCTGTTCCAGTAGTCTCTAATGAAGTTTTCCTTGACTTTTCAACTGGTTTGGCATAGTTGGCATAACTTGTAAAGTATTACTTTTTTTTTAAAATTTTTTTTGACAGGCAGTGAGAGAGACGGAGAGAAAGGTCTTCCTTTTCCGTTGGTTCACCCCCCAGTGGCCACTGCGCTGATCTGAATCCAGGAGCCAGGTGCTTCTCCTGGTCTCCCATGTGGGTGCAGGGCCCAAGGACTTGGGCCATCCTCCACTGCACTCCCAGGCCACAGCAGAGAGCTGGCCTGGAAGAGGAGCGACCGGGACTAGAACCCGTTGTGCCAGCGCCGCAGGTGGAGGATTAGCCTATTGAGCCAAGGCGCCGGCCGTAAAGTATTACTTTTAATGTGGGTACATATGGAGATAGTAAAGATTCTCCGAGTCATGCAGTTGATGCTGCTATGGGGAACCTGCACCACCCCCTCCTTTTCCACACCCACTTAGACAATGGAACTTTGCAGCATTCAGTCATTCATATACTTTCAAGGTGGGAATTCCCTTCAAGTTTGCCCAGTGACCTTGCTAGGATTCATACTTCTGCAAAATACAAACTCGAAGAAGGCAGAGAGGTATATGACTAGATCAAGTGAGGAGCAAGTTCAGCAAAGGCCTTTTGATTCTCTAAGTGGAAGCAGTTTTAGAAGTTGGTTTTTACTGAAAAATCAAACTCCTTCCCTGCTGTTGGCATCAGTATTGATAGCCTGTGTTCCCATCATGTTTTCCATGTATTTGGAAAGAACCTAGTCTGTAGCCTTTCACTTATTTTGTAATTTAAGATCCAACCTTAATCTACCTCTCTTTTGTATAAAGAAACCTGTAAAATGCATCTGCTTTAAGATACGAAGCCCACAAGGATGAGATTTGTTCATTTATGGTGCCTTGCATATTATATATGCCTAATCAACTTGGTTCGTAAATGAATGAGTTGCAAAGTTGGATGACTTTGTCACTGGTCACCATAAAGGTCAGTTCTCTTAATTTTACTTTAAGCATTTCATTTTAGAAACATACTTCCTGGAGTTCAAATGAGCTGTTATTTATATATTTGAACAAGAGGGTATTTGATTTATCTTTTTAGTAGAGGATGAAGATCTGTTTCCAGTAATCTATTTTCTCCTCCCTTGTTTATTGTCACTAAGGCCAAGGTAAAGAAATCTTTTAACACTGATGATACAACCTTTATCTGTAGCAGAGGGAATGTTACCAGACCCATGCCGGCCCTGAATTCATGTTGATCAGTGGACCTCCAGAGTAGAACATTTAAAATGCAGTATTCATTCCTCTAGTTTTTAATCCCTTATTGGGAATGTGATTTATTTGTAAAAATACATGTATCTCACAGCAACTCCCACAACATCAAGATATCCAAAACTGGAAGATGAAGCCATATCAAGTATCATTCTAATGTGACAAGAAGTCTAGAGATAGGTAATATTGTATTGTTGAAGTTTTATTGTTGCCATTGTATATATTTAGACATTTTCTGTTTCTTCTTCTGTTGATTTTTGTTCTCTTCCTCTGACAACTAGATGGTCACTTTCGGTAGAGATATGGCAGGAACAAGGGGAAGGAGAAAAACGGGGGAGCCTAACCCAATCATACCTATTTGTGTTAATGACTAAGAAAAAGCTTTCCTGAATGCCCCATCCAGAGCTGCCATTTAACTCCATTTTTCACCCCTACGCTGATTATAGGCCATGTGTCGGGAGACTAACATGGGTAGATTAGAGCATCCTTGTTTATTTTCTTAGGGGTGTTAGAAAATCATAACAGTCTTTCTGAATAATTAGGGAAACATGGCATCAGGAATTTAGCCATCTTTTGGCAGTGCATATTGTCTGCCAATTTTTTTTTTTAAATTATGAAGTTTATAACACCTGACATATATAAATTAACTTAAACTTTGCCGATTACATTATGAAATGTTAACTCATTATTTACATCTTATTGGTGAAGAAACTGAACAGTAGTGATTTTTAGTACTTAGCTAAGGTCTTAGAACTAAAAGCAAGAGCCTGGGCCTGAACCATGACATTTAGTCTACTTCTTTTCCATATGGACTAATCTTATTCTAAATATTATTTGTGGCTTGACAAAATAGCTGGAATATCCCTGGTAGTTTTTAGTCACGATTTTATGAACTGGGCTATTTATAACAGAAAAGTTGGCATGTTGCCAAACTGATTTTGATTTCTGAAGTATCTATTGAGGATTTGAACGAAACTTTTGTTAGTTTCAAACATTGAAGGTCATGTCTAAAACATACCTATTGATTCAAATTCAATTCTACAAATCTTTATGGACTTCATAAATAATTATGACATGCTAAGTTATCAGAAAGAATTCTTCATTTACACACTCATGCTAACTATGTCTAACTGTGGGAGTCTGAGAACATAAGGAGGAAAATAATTGATTGGAAGTTTCCAGGTGTAAACCTATGAAACCCATGGTAATCGGTAACGTCACTCAACTGTAGGAGCAGAACATTGAGAAATTCAGAGCTGCAGCAGTCTTACATACCTTTTGAAAGCATTTAGTTCACATTAAAAAAGAAGTTATCTGTCTAAGCCTACAATGAATATTGCACTCTGCAGGGAAATTATCAAAAAGTATATTACTATCAGTATTAAAACTTTGGTGCAGAAACCTATTTCTCAAAGAGTTCTAAAATTCTATGGTTTGAATGCACTATGTGTAGTGTGGTGATCAACTTATAGAGCTTGAGAATGCACTATAATCTCATGTAAATATAATTGATTCTAGAAAGATGTGGGATTTTGTGAAGCACTACCACCTTTAAGTGTTCATCAAAACCTAATGCGATAGATGCTAGACTTGGGATCAAGCAACTATAATACAACAATTATGCAGTATACATGCTGTGCATGTGGAAATTACATTTACCATTCTTTCAAAGTTTTCATTCTTTTTCATACTTTGAGAGGCAGATAGACAGAGCCCTTATCCACTGGCTCACTCTCCAAATGACCACATTTCCTAGGACTGGGTCAGCTAAAATTAGGAGCCAGAAACTCATTCCAGGTCTCTCACTTGGGCCTCAAGGACCCAATTACAGGAGACAGTTGCTACCTTCTGGGATCCACACCAGCAAGAAGCTGAAGTCACAAGACGACTCTGGCATCATACCCTGCCACTCCAATATGGGATACAGGAGCCCTGGGCAGCCATTTAACCAAAAGCCTGCTCACCTCCCACTCCTGCCCCAGATTTTATTTAGTTAGTTCAAGTTTCAAAGTAAAATCTTCAACAATAAGAACAATGAAGGCCAGCGCCATGGCTCAATAGGCTAATCCTCCGCCTTGTGGCGCCAGCACACCAGGTTCTAGTCCCGGTTGGGGTGCCGGATTCTATCCCGGCTGCCCCTCTTCCAGGCCAGCTCTCTGCTATGGCCCCAGAAGGCAGTGGAGGATGGCCCAAGTGCTTGGGCCCTGCACCCGCATGGAAGACCAGGAGAAGCACCTGGCTCCTGGCTTCAGATCAGCGAGATGCGCCGGCCGTAGTGGCCATTGGAGGGTGAACCAACAGCAAAAAGGAAGACCTTTCTCTCTGTCTCTCTCTCTCTCACTATCCACTCTGCCTGTCAAAAAAATAAAAAATAAAAATAAAAAATAAAAAAAAAAACCAATGCAGTGTGTCTCCTTAGGAAGGTTACAAGTTACCAGCACATGTAGGTTTGCCCAAATGCAAGGAAAACGTGGTGATAAACTAATGTTTTTTTCTTTATCTAGGGCTATAGATCAAGGCACTTAGCTCATATTTTAACTTATTAGATAATCTAACACCTGTGGCTAGTTATTGGTTCAAGCTATAGCAGGTACCTGAAGAAAGACCATTAAGATACACATGAGGTTTTTTGGCACCTTCAGTGACAGAATGTTTCTGCCTTTTGAATTTCTGAAGTCATTTGGTCTTTGTCTTGGGCTCTGCATCAAGTTATGCTTATGAGTTGTTGAGAGGCATTTTACAGTGACCAGGGAAGATTGGCAGAATGAAAGCTGGCCTTTATTACTGCCAGTGTGGGGAGCTTGTATCCAGTCTTCTCTGTACCTTTTCAGTTACTTGTATAAATAAATTCACCTTTGATTTGATCCAGTGCACATCTCACTGAATATTTTTGGCAGGTCTCATATGTGAAATAGACACAGAATTCATAGCAAAGAAACAAAGATTGCAATGTTACGAAGAAGTATATATAGGAAATATATACTTATCCTAATCCATTCAGCAAGATAAATCTTCAACTATAAAAAGCGTCCATTCAGCAAATTGGCATTTCCAAGTGATCATCAGAAACATATGGTTGATAACAAATAAGCACATCTCAGGCTTGAATTGTATTAATCCTTTCTTGAAAAATTTGACATGTCTTCAACCAATATTGAAAAAAGTAATAACCCATTCATTTTAGAAACCTAAGCTATCTCCCGATTATATACAACTGCATATACATACATAAAAATGCGTACTTCCATGCACACACACATATATGTAATAGTCACATAAATAAATGCAGGCTGCCTTAACAAATATCAGACTGTAGTTGAAAATAGCTATCTATTTTTTCAATTTTCTGGATGCTCGAAGTCCAAGATCAAGGTTCTACGCAGTTGATTTTTTGGGAAGCCTCTCTGCCGAGCTTGTACACACATAGCTGCTTTGTCACCAAGTCCTCACAGCCTTTCCTGTGCATTCAAGGAGAGGAAGACCTCTCTGCTGTCTTCTCTTCCGATGACAGCAGTCCTAGTGGATTAGAGCCCCACCCACAGGACCCATTGGACCTTCATTGTAGCCCGGAAAACCCTGTTTTCAAATATAGTCACCTGAGGGGTTAGTGTTTTAACCTGAACTTGAAGGGGAAGCAATTCAGTCTATGGAAAATGCACACAAATGCCTACATTTATTTTTCTCTCAATTTTGGTAAATAGGATCTTTGAAATGAAAAATTGCAAAATATAAGTGAAGCTTGTGGATGTTCAGGACTCCATGTGTCCCCTTTCCCCACAACTGTCCACCCTCCACATACACAACAGGAAAATAACTGGCCAACATTTAATGGTCCATCATTACTTCATAGATTTGGTTGTGGTTTTAACAAAACTGTGATGCAATTTAGATTTTATCTGTAGGTCAATATTGCAGGAGATATACCTAAAGACTTATTTTTCTCGATTTCCATGTTACTGAGAACCTTATAATTTGGTAACTCTAATCATGGATTAAGGCTTCTTTTTAACATGCATTTGTTTTATTTGAAAGAATTACAGCGATGGACGCACAGAGGAGAGATTTTTCCATCCACTGGTTCACTCTCTAAATGGCTGCAAAAGCCAGGCCAGGGCCAGGCAGGAGTCAGGAGCCAAGAGCTGCCTCTGGATCTCCCACGTGGGTGCAGGGACCCAAGCACATTAGCAGAGAGCTAGATGGGAAATAGAGCAGTAGGACTCAAACTGCTGCCCATAAGGGTTGCTGGCACTGCAGATGAAAGGTTAAGTGCTACACCATGGTGCCAGCCCCAGGGGTTGAGGACATTTTTTTGTGTTGGATCAGAATGTTACCTGTAAGCTCAGAATTAAATGCAATTTTTGATCCTGCTCAACTCTTCTATGCCATATATCCTGGCCATGGTTCAAGCTGCTGTTTAGTATATTATATTACATTCCTGCTTCATGTTTCATTTCATCAGTGTCAAATAATATTTTTGATGTGGCTTCAGATGGGTTGTGGTATGACAGACTGAGTTTCATGCCAGACAAAACACAGGCTCTGCCTTTAGTAAGTATGTTATTGAATCATTTTGACAGCAAAACATGCTTAGTGCAGAGACCTCTACAAGAACCTTATGTACATGCTGCAATGGCAGTTGTCTTTGTAGCATTTACTTTCAAAAAGTATTGTGGTATAGTTGAATTCTAGTCTAAAAAAAACACTCTTGAGTCTTGAGATACCCATTCCTAGGAACTTAGGAGGTAGCCTTGTTTACAAATAGGGTCTCTGCAGATGTGATGCAGTACCTCTAGATAAGGTCATCCTGAAGAAGGATTAGCCCCTGTGTCCACACAGGAAGACAGCAGTGTGAAGATGAAGGCACATAGGGCAAAGATTGGAGTCAGGTAGTGAACCCAGAAGTGCCAAAGCTTACTGGCAAACAACTAGAAGCTAGGAAGAGGCAAGGGAGTGTTCTCCTTCTTGCAAAGGGAGCATGGCTGTGCTGATACCTTGATTTTGGACTTGTGGCCCTTGAACTACAAGACGTTAAGTTTCTATGGTTTTAAGGTACCCAATTATGGTACTTCATTCCAGGAGTCCTAGGACATGAATCCTGATCACAATAATTTATTGCTATTATCAGAAGAACAATAGAATACAACCACTGAAGGATGAACAAAATTTAGGCCTATCTTGGGACCCACTTGCAATGTTGGGATGGCTAGTCTAATCCTGCAGAAAAAAGGACTCCACTCCTCAAAGCTTAGTACTTCTTAAAGAAAAAAAAAGGTTTTGATAAGGGGAAAAGAGTGCATTTCCTTGATGGTACTCTTTATTTTCTTTTATTGTAGCAATTCCAATGAGAAGTACAAAAAGATTTTTATTGTCATATCAGATTTACATGGTAAAATGTAATGTACTTGTCACTTTTAAACACTGGAAATATCAATAAAATGTCGAATTATATTTGACTTCAAACCCAAGTGGTTAGAAAAAGGCAATACAAATTTATAATCATTTAGTCTTCTACTTTTCTCCACAATAAAATCCTATTTTGTCCTTTATGGGAAGCTCAACTTATTTTGTATAAAGCTGGTAATTTATGATGACTTACATCAGATCTGAAGTATGTTTCTCTTAGAAATCAATAGTGGGCCTGGAAGTCCAATCACACTTTTTAATTATGGCTTTGGAGTCGCGCAATGTGTGGCTTGTAATGCCTCATACAGTTGCTTGCAGGATTATACGAGTTTGTTCAAAGTTCTTGAAGGAATAAAATTAATTTTTGGACAGTGGGCTAGCAAAAGGATACCAGTGATGTGTACTGGAGTGTAAGGCATAAGTTCTGTTAATGCTTTTTGTGATCCATCGCACTCAATGAGTGTCTTGCCCAGCATGTCAGCAGGAACTGCATCAAAAAAAAACTTTCAGCTTCCTATTCAAAACCTTTCTTTTTCCTCCTTCCCTTCCCTGGGTTCTTGGTATGGAAACAATTTATTCTCTTGGATTAAATAGTCTGTGGCCTGCAGCTGTTCGGCTAGCTACTGTTGATGAGGATTTGAGGCCAGACCTGTTCTACTTGGTCATACAATTCCAGCAATCAGAACCTCCATCACTCCTATCAAGCAAGGCCAAGTGGGTGGGTTGTAGTCAGAGAAAGTGAAGAGGAGACCCTGAAAAATGCAACAGAACATCCAGAAAACTCAGCCACCAAGGAGGGCAAATGAGGGGAGACCAGGAAAGCATCTTCACCGTGCCCTTTCCTTGGCATCTTCGCAAATGCATTTCTCTACTATTTCATGATATTCAGATCCCCGGCTCACAAATTGCTCCTACATGGAAAGTATTTGAAAATGAAGCCACAGTCATCCCTTTTCCATACTTTCTCCTTCTGCATCAGTGTGTGTGTGTGCCTTATTTCTTTTTTACAATTATGTGGCATCATTTTTGTCCCTTAAATACCAATAGACTATTATATTTTTATTTATTCACTTATTTTTGACAGGCAGAGTGGATAGTGAGAGAGAGACAGAGGTCTTCCTTTGCTGTTGGTTCACCCTCCAATGGCCGCCGCGGCCGGCGCACCATGCTGATCCGCAGCCAGGAGCCAGGTGCTTCTCCTGGTCTCCCATGGGGTGCAGGGCCCAAGCACTTGGGCCATCCTCCACTGCACTCCCGGGCCACAGCAGAGAGCTGGCCTGGAAGAGGGGCAACTGGGACAGAATCCGGCGCCCCGACTGGGACTAGAACCTGGTGTGCCGGCGCCACAAGGCGGAGGATTAGCCTGTTGAGCCACGGTGCCAGCCGACCAATAGACTGTTTATCTGTTCTCTTTCTCTAGAAAGGTAACTATGTGGATGATCTGGAAATACCAATTTTCTACCCAAAAACTCATTTTCTTTTTTTCTAATACTCCCTCTACTATAATTAGTTCTTATGTCAACAGTTAAAGTTAATATGATCTTTGTTTATGGGTGATTTGAAAGGTTCATGGCAAAATGAAGTTACAGGTTTTTGATTTGAAAAAAAAAATGAAATCCATGCCTATTGTTTTAATATGTGCATTTTCTTGAACTTTTTCATGAACCCTTGTTTATAACTTAGGCTGGTCCCTGTTTACATAGACATTTAAAATAATTTTTAAAAAATCCTTTTTAAGGCTGACTCACAAAGCGAGAAGAAAAATCTTCCATGTACTGATTCACTCCTCATTGGCCACAACAGCCAGGCAGAAGCCAGGAGCCTGGAACTCTGTCCAGATCTCCCATGAGAGTGCAGGATCCCATGCACCTGGGCCATCTTCCTCTGCTTTCACAAGTGCATTAGCAGGGAGATGCTTTGGAAGGTGAGCAGTCATAACCAGCAGCCATATGGGATTGCTGTCATCATGGGCCTTGGCTTATGTATACCGACCACAAAAAGGAGTTTCAAAAAAAAAAAAAAAAAAAACTACTTGTGATGTTTAGATGGCATCAACTCTTTGGCCCTTTGCAAACTTTGTCATTTTGTTGGCTTCTACTTTATTTCTTCTGCTTTTCCTAATTGACTTCCCTCCCTTCAGACATCCGAGCTCATCCTCCAACTTCTCTCCTTCAGTCAACAGCTTGACTTCATTTTTCATGAAGAAATTAGGCACCACCACATGAGAATGTTGCTTCTTGTGCCTACAAATTGCACCCTGGTAGACTCAGTCATTTTTCGAAGAAGAGGAGACCTTAATCCTCTCTCATAATTTAAGTACTTCCTTTCAAATAATTCATTAGCATTTTTTAATCTACCACAGAAAACTTTTTGTATTTAGCAGAATATTTTCTTGACCTGGAAACATAGTTTTTAGGCCTGAGGTCTTAGATTTATTTTTATTAGTAAATTTAATTTTAAGCATTCTTCATCTTGGGCTCTTTTGTCTCTATTTCATCTAAAAAAATAGAACAGGGATATTTTAACATTAGATATTAACTAAATGTGCAACATCCACCCTAGTATATCAAAAGCTTCCATTTCCTATAGTGATGCTGAAATCATTCATGGTCTTACGTTTGTGAATTGTCTTTGCCCTACAAGCAGTTGCATTGTGTTGAGGAGCAGGGAAAGCTGTGTGTTTATTCTATCTCTAGTGCCTGACATGAAGCCTGGCACAGAACGGGCAGTCAGACAATGATGTACAATGGATTTCACAGCAAAATGACTTTGTTTTACAGCAAAGGCCAAAGAAACCTCCATACAGCAGCCACTTCAGGCAGGCAGTGTCCTCAAAGGAACCCTGCATAAAGGTAGGCATGGAATAAAATTGATTTCTTGGCATACCACAGGAAAAGAGAACAGAAAGTCACAATTTTTGCAAAGAAAATTTTATGTGGCAGAAAACAGACTAGATGTTTAAGAAAGAGAGAAGTCCAAGGAACTGGAAGCATGAAGTAGCTCAGAAAGAACATGAACTCTTCAGATTTTCATCTGGGTTTCCTCCCATCATGTATTGCATCTTTGATTTTCTGATTCCACTCTTCAGAATGGACCTATTAGACCAATGGCCTCATTTAACTGCCTCCAATCAGTAATAAGTGCTACAGGCATTATCAGGGGTGTAAACCACAGTAGAAATGTCAGAGTCCTCATGGAATTTATGGTCTTAGTAAACATCTAATAGACAGCGGCTGCTTTAAAAGCTCTGCGATTTGTTCTAAGTCTTTACTCCTTTTGTAAATTACCATAGCTGGGCTTTGCCAACTTTTAAGACTTAAGAAATGCCTCTTGCTACCTAACACACTTGAGACAGCATCCAACAGAAATCAGCTCACCACTAAGGATCCTAGCAATTCCATTAGAACTTGCCTTGCTTCTCAAGCAGGATTCTTTATACAAAACTAATACATCCATCACCCACATAATATGATATAATTGAACTCCAGTCACAATTCTGCTCTTAATTGTCGTTCGACATTCATCAGTCTCTCAATCTTGCATTCTGTTTTTACAGTAGTAAAATGAAGGCAATAAAAATGACATACATCTGTAGTTTTCTGACTTAATTTGAGAATAGTTCTGGAGTTGCAGAAAAATTGCCAAGATAGTAGAGTTCCCATATACTTCATCGGCGATTCCCTTATTAATGTCAGTGGTGCACTATTAGAATTAACCAGTATTGATTATCAAACAGAATATTATGTACACACATGTACATTAACCCAAATCCCTAATTTAGATTTTGAAGATTGTGGTAGCATCTGTTATTTGCATTTGAAATCTCTCTTCTCTCCTTCCTTCAGTAGGAAGTAATGATGGATGCTCCACTGAACAACTCATTTCCCCAGGTTCCCTTGCAGCTACGAGTTTCTGTGAGACTTCTTTGTGGGCAATGAGTTCTAAGTCAGAAATCCTGGGTGAGGCTTTTCAGAAAGCTCTTTAAGGAATCAAATGTGGCTGCAATCTCTCCTTTTCTTTTTTTCTATGACCCCAGAATTCTTGCCTCATTGAAAACAATGTTAACAAATCTCTAAAAGTTTTTATGTTTATTTAAATCCAGGAAATGCAGTTTTCAACTTGTATCTATACTTGTCTATATAGAAGTCAACACAGTACTTTTTTTTTTTTTTAATTTTTGACAGGCAGAGTGGACAGTGAGAGAGAGAGAGACAGAGAGAAAGGTCTTCCTTTTGCCGTTGGTTCACCCTCCAATGGCCGCCGTGGCCAGTGCGCTGTGGCCTGTGCACCGCGCTGATCTGATGGCAGGAGCCAGGTGCTCCTCCTGGTCTCCCATGGGGTGCAGGGCCCAAGCACTTGGGCCATCCTCCACTGCACTCCCTGGCCACAGCAGAGAGCTGGCCTGGAAGAGGGGCAACCAGGACAGAATCCGGCACCCCAACCGGGACTAGAACCTGGTGTGCCGGCACTGCTAGGCAGAGGATTAGCCTGTTGAGCCACAGTGCTGGCTAGTACTGTGTTTTTAATAGTTTTATTGAACTGTGATTTATATATCATATGACTGACCTTTTGCTATAAAAATTAATAGCTTTTAGTATCTTTATGAAATCGTGTGCCCATCACCACCATCAATCTAAAACATTTTCATTACCTCCCAGAAGGCCCCTATACCCATTACCTGTCACTTGTCATTCTTTCAACTCCCCCAATCACCACCACCACTCCAGGAAATGGCAAATCTACTTGCCGAGTTTACAGACTGGTATATTGGGGGATATGTCATATAAATGGGATAATGACTGATACCTAGCTTCTTTCCTGTAATATGCTTTTGAGATTTGTGAGGGAAGCATTTTGGTGTGGTAGATTAAGCTGTGGCCTATGGTACTGGCATCCCATACCAGAGTGCAAGTTTGAGCCCCTGCTGCTTTACTTCTGATCCAGCTGTCTGCTATGTACCTGTGAAAGCAGAAGATGGCCCAAGTATTTGGCCCACTACCACCCATATGGCAAACCTGGATAGAGTTCCAGGCTCCCAGCTTTTGTCTGGCCCAGCCCCATCTTGCCCCAGCCTCACTGTGGCCATTTCGAGAGTCAAATAGAGAAGGAGAGACAGGTCCTCCACTGGCTTTCTCTGTTGGCTCCGCCAGATGAATATAAGATTGATCTATTTTGGAGCTTATATCATTACTGCATTCCCTTTTGTGACTGAGTAATATTCCACTATATGGATAAATCACATTCTATTTATCTATTCCTTAGTTAGTATGGCTGAGCAGTATTCCATAGTGTGTGTTTACCACAATTTCTTTATCTAGTCCTCAGTTGGTGAACATCTAGGTGGATTCTATGTCTTAGCTATTGTAGAATTGAGCTGCAATACACATGGGGTTACAAAGAACTCTTTCATATGCCAATTTCATTTCATTTAGGTAAATTTCCAGGAGTGAGATGGCTGGGTTATATGGCAGATCTATTTCAGATTTCTGAGGACTCTCCATTCTGTCTTCCATAATGGTTGTACTAATTTACAGTCCCACTAGTAGTGGATTAGGATACATTTTACCCCACATCTTAGCCAGCACTTGTTAGTTTTTGATGTTTGGATGATAGTCATTCTAACTAAGGTAAGATGAATCTTTGTGTTTTTTTATCTGCATTTCCATGATAGAGATACTGAGTATTTTTTCATGTGTCTATTGGCCATTAGAACTGTGTCCTTTACTTTTTGTAAATTTTTATTTGAGAGGCAGAGTTAGAGAGAGGGAGAGATAGAGATGGAGATCTTCTATTCACTGATTCACTCCCCCAAATAGCTGCAGTGGCCAGAGCCAGGCTGATTCGAAGCCAGGAGCTTCCGCCTGGTCTCCCACGCAGGTGCAGGGGCCCAAGCACTTAGGCCATCCTCTACTGCTTTCCCAATCCATAAGCAGAGAGCTGGATCAACATAAGTGCAGCTGGGACACAAACTGACATCTACATGGGATGCCAATGCAGCAGCAGGAGGCCTAGCCTGCCAAGCCACAGTACCAACCCCTTTTACTCATTTAACTGGATTGTTTGTTGAGTTTGAGTTCTTTATACATTTTGGCTATTAATCCTTTATCAGATGAATAGTGTACAAATATTTTCTCCCATTCCATTGGTTGATTCTTCACTGTGTTGAGCATTTCCTCTGCAGTGTAGAAGCTTATCTTGATGTACTCCCATTTGTTATTCTGTAACTGAAAATCTTGTGTTTTGCTAGTAAAGCTACTCTCCTCTGAAAGTGAGGTTCAACAGCATTTTGAGAAGGACAAATGCTCTCGGGACCAATGGATCTCCAGTTACAGTTGAGAAACTCTGGCCTCCTTTCTGCTGGAAACTGAGCCTAATTGTTTCAAGGGATCCTAACAGTTAGAAGGTAAATGTGTGATTGCCACTACCAACTCAATGAACCATCTCCTTGTTTAAGAATGGCAACAAATATTCTTTAGTAATAAAATTAATGAAAATTAAGATACCTTGTGCACTTAATCGTAGTATGAAGAAGAGTGCAATGAAGAAAATTAATGCAAAGCATTTGACAGACTAAAAAATAATGGAGTGTTCTATGGGAAAGAAATGAAACTGTTTTCTATCTTGATTATGGTAGTGGTCACATGACTGTTTACCTTTGTTAAAACTTATGTTTGGGGGTGAGTCACTTTGGCTAACAAATTAAGACACTGCTTAGGATATGAATACCTGGGTTTGAATCCTGGCACCCACTCTTAATTCCAGCTTCCTGCTAATAAAGACCCTGGGAGGCAGCAGATGATGGCTGACACTGTTCAGTCTCTACCGCCCAAACAGGAGACTCGGCGAGTCTCGGGCTTCTGGCTTCAGCCTGTCCCAATGCCAGCTGCTGAGGGCATTTGATGAGAGAGACAGTGGATAGAAGATCTTTGCTTGTCTTTCTCTTTGAAAGTGAGAGGTAAAGGGTTAAAAACACGGGTTGACAAACTACCACAGTCTTTTCTATTTGTGCACAAAGATGGTTTCTTGTCAAAGAATTCATTTCCTCAGGTCCTGTTTATCAGTTTATACTAAAAGAGGTAATATGTTCATCCTCTGTACTTGACAGCTTGAGAATGGAGGCCACGTCATAATTCTTGAATTCTTTCCTTAGCCCCAAATAGTCCTTTATATACTTCTCTGTATAGTGAGATTTGTCAGTATAACTAAGGCTGAAGTATTTCTTCTGCATTTGCTATATTTTCATTCACTGTCAGATTAAGAGGTCACCAACTGCCAATTTCATAATGTGGAATGAAAAAAAGATAGGAAAAGACAGGATTATACATTGGCTTGGAGACAAGGTAAGGGAGTCTCCATCAATATACTTGGGATAAGTATATTGGGAAAAAAAAACTCAGAGACCTCCAATTCATTTTCCATTCTCTTTCATGGTCTTATTTTCACTGTTTGGTTTTTTTTTTTTTGTGGAAACTTATTTTTATTTCCAAGTCTGAGTTACAGAGTAATAGGGAGACACAGAGTGAGAGCAGAGAGAGAGAGAAAGAGATATCTTCCATCTGCAGGATTATTCCCTAGATGACCCCAATAGGAACCCATAGCTTCATCCATGTCTCTCACACGGAAGGCAGGGAACCAAGCATGTGGATCATCCTCCACTGCTTTCTCAGGCCCTCGGCATGAAGTTGGGTCAGAAGTGGTACAGCTGGGAGGTACACTAGACCCTATATGGTATGCCAGTGTTGGAGGCGGCATTGTTACCCACTATGCCACAACATTGGCCCCTGTTTCATTGTTTCAACAATGTATGCCCTATCAGAAAGGGGAGATATTCTCAAATATTGGAAGATGGTTCCTAATGAACAAGAATCTCTTGTTGACTTCAGGACTCTGTGGTTGAGACCACCACTGTGCCACTTCTTATCTATGAGACAAATATTACTGTCCTGATTTCAAGATTGTTAGGAACATTAAATCATGTCTTACCTCTGAAGTTGCAGTATCAAAAATGAGGAATTATTCCAGTGGGTTATCAGTGTTCTTAGGTCATTTTTGTGAGTGGATATACCTATACAGCTGCTCGTTTTTATTGCTGTCTAATGAATCTAGCAACCTAAGAAAAAGGGATCTGACAGTGTCTATGCAGGCTAAGCAGTCATATCTGGAAAGTCACTGGAGCAAAGATCTCAGGTGAGGCAGTAGGTCGTGGTCTCACTCACTAGTTGTTGACACAATTTTGATTTTTCCAATTCTATGAATAGCAACCCTTACCAACTCGAGGCTGGCCATGGTTCCCGGTCATGAGACCTTTTCCAAAACATGGCTGGTCCTTTCTTCAAGTTAAGCTGGAGACAGACTCATTGTTTCACACATCTTCATTTATGAGGGGTCCAGGCCCTTTTTAATGACTCACTTCTTTGGTCAAAGCCCACCCAGATTAATGTTCTCTAACTGAAATACATTCATTTGGTAGCTTGACATTTGTAAAAACTTTGTCATACTGTGCAGCTAATCTCAGGCATGCAAAACTTCATTTTCCCTGTCCTACCAACCTTCAGGGGACAAGGGTTAGACCAGTGGCCTGGAATCGTTATGGCCATCTTAGAATTCTACCTGCTTCAGAATGCTCTTCAGACCTGCAGAGCTAACTGCAGGTTTGGCCAACATCCCTCTGATGCAATGTATGGCATTTCCTGAGAGAGGGGGTCAGTGAGGTGAGGGGGAAGTGGGCACCGAGTTGGAAGGACCATGCCAAAATCAGAGCTGATGGCAGTCAAAGGGAAAAAAAAAAAACTTACAGGTTTTGAATTTTCTTTGGGAAAACATGAGCAAGCTTTGGTACTGGGAAGGTTGTAGAAGAGTGGGAGAGGAAGAGAAAAGGATGCTGTATTGTTATGCATTACTGCAAAAACAAATATTCCCCATTTTAGCAGAGTAAAACAAATGGGCCAACATTGTTGCACAGCGAGTTAAGCTGTTGTCTGTGATGCCACCCTCCCATATGGATGCTGGTTATTGTCCCAGCCACTCCACTTCCAATCCAGCTGCTGCTAATGCATCTGGGAAAGCAGCACAAGATGAGTAACATCCTTGGCCCTCTGCCTCCCATGTGGGAAACCCAGAGGGGATTTCCTGCTCCTGCCCTTGGCCTGGCCCAGCCATAGCATTGTGGCTATTTGGGGAGTGAACCAGCTGATGGAAGATCTGTTTCTCCTCTTTAAAACTTCCTTTCAAATTTAAAAGAAAACTTTTTCCACAAATATTATTTCACTGTTTTTTTTTTTTGGGGGGGCGTGTGGGTTAGAAATTTGGGTAAAACTTAGCTGGGTTACAATCAGCATGTTTTTCTCCTAACTCTTCCTTTCAAATAAGTTAAACCTTTTAACAAATATTCATCGTTTCTCTCTTGAGGGGGTGGGTTAGGAATTTGAGTACAGCTGAGCTGGGTTTCAGTCAATTTTAGCAGAAGCTTTAGCATTGAAGATTCAATTGGGCTGGAAGATATGTTTGAAGATAGCCAGTCACATGGCTATTGTCTAGAGACCTTGTATTTCTCTACACTTGGGGATCTCCATGGGTTGAGTGTCCTTACTAGATGTCATAGACCCTGTTAATAATCAACCTCAGAAGTCACATATTGCCACATTCGCTGGCAATCCATTACTTTGAAGAATGGAGTTAAGTTCAGCCCACAGTCACAAGGATGGAGATGGTGTTCATCTTTTGAATAGACTGTTGTTAAAGAATTATGGATACGTTTAAAATTACCAAAGGTGATGTTCTGGATTCAAGTTTATGTAGTAAAACTGAAGTAGGCAGGCATACAGGCTAAAATTGATTAGGTTTGTGAGCCGGAAGACCACGCCTTCACCACGCCCCTGTGTGACCTCATCCCCCTACCTGGCCACACCTGGGTGCCAACCAGCCAATCAGAATTAACCACTCCCCTTTGACACGGTGTGTCCCAGGTCTTTCCTTCTCTTTTGCCTGGCCTCTTGCCAGGAGGGGGGCTTGTTGTAGTCCTGCGCTTCCAGGGCACAAAGGCTTCCTGGCCTAGATGCTCATCCATGTGGCTGGTTCCTGGTGCTTGGTATGAACCCATAGTTACCTTACTCTCGGTCCCTGTGTTGCTGCTGGTAATAAGCAGTGGATAGCAGCTCGAGGTGCTTGCTACACATGGCTTTGGCCTGCTCTCTGAGTGGTATGGATGCTACCCTAGTTTCCAGACTTTCACCTCTCTCCAACCTGAACTAAAGCACTCACTTTCTTGGATACCTTTCTCACTAAATAAAAGCTTAAAATGTACCATGCTGCTTCGTTTATCTGTGCCGGTATTTAGAATTCTTCTCTAAATGTTAGGCAAGAACCCTCTCGGGCTTACTAATATTGGGGATTTAGTAATAAGCCCATGGTGAAATCGTATAGCATCCCAAATTCTGGTAGCATATGTGGCACCCAGATAGCATTTCTGGGGAACTTTAAGGGGCCACATTTTGGTGTAAATTTTACGGAGTCATGTCCGATTTCAAAACTGCTCGCACCTATAGAATCACTTCGGCCATTCCAGTAAGAATTTAAAAAGGTATTGTTTGCAAGGCTATTGGTCAAAATAAGTGAATACCAGTACATTTTCATGACAGTTTACAGAAGGGTTAGATGGACATGTGAAGTGGCCAAGGGATATTTAAATTAGAGCTGAGCTTTGAATGTGGAGTAGGGAGACACAGCAATGATAACCAAGCAGAGCACACAAGGAAGGACTTGATGGGGCAGAAGAGCCAGCAGATGCCAAACCATTGCTTTGAAGGCGAAAGGACAGAAGTTAGTAAAAGTTGGGAACTGCTTTACAAAGAACCTTCAGTAATTTCAAGTAAAAGAGTTTGCATTCAGTTCAACATTTGAGAATTTATGGTGTTTACAGAGAGAAGTGTTGACAGCAGTTTATATGCCAAGAGGTATCTCTACTGTTTAGTTTTCCAGATGCAAGGCTTGCCCCTCAAACTTTGCGATATCCTGGAACCTAAGAATTTTGTGCACTGAAGGGACTGATTGTGAATCAAATTTTTCATCAGGTTTGGAAGGATTTATTGAGGAATCCTGAAGGAAAAGTCTCCTGTCACCAAAGTAAGATTTAAACCTCTTAAGTGCACATAAGTCAAGCAGAAATTATGGTAATTGGACTTAAACCTGCTTCCCTCTCTGCATACTGTAAATAAAAGACGACAGTTTAAACAAAGGAACAAGATGTAAATACAAGGGTGAGATCAAAGCAAATCTGGAATTTAATTCTACACAGAGAAAACAAAATCCATGATATATGACCAGCACTTTGCAATGCATTTTGGAGCACTAAAAACTGGCAGTCTAAAATATGATTTGCTCAACACATCTATATAGAGTTTGCAAAACAATTTAGAATTCACCCTTTTTTGGTGTTACCCAATTATCTTGCATTTAATGAAGTCATTGATTAATTTTTCAGTGAGATATGCACAATGACTAGTGTATTTGCATACAAATGAACTACTCACATTCCTCAACTTTCCTTTATCACCTAAACCACTCCCAGGGGTGGTATCCATGTGATTGTCTTTAATAATATTTTAATTATTTAATCAGCTTGCAAAAAATATTAACATTTTAAGACATAGGGTAGACTGGTGACATGAAATTTCTTAGGTAATCACTAAACTTTATAGCATTATCCTAATAAACAAAAAAGAGTTTCCAGTAGTGAAGAGTTTTCAAATAAGGAAATAACAATGTTGAGCAGACTCAAGAATACATTGAGGCTAATTCATTATACACAATCCAGGGAAATGGGTCAGGAAAACCAATTGGGATGTGGCAAGGAGTCCACACAAACTTTATTGGTCATTTTAAATCAGGACAGCCTCAGATGTGCAAAATTAGTATTACCTAGCTCCCTCATAGGTAAGAGTCAATCAAGTAATGAAGAGATTTATATTTGGGAATAAATCCTTCAACATTTATCATGCATTCACAATACAAGGGATGATGTCCTCAGTAGGGTTAATACAAACTGATGAGATCTTTACTAATTATATGCTGAATCGATCTTCTGTATATAAAGATAATTGGAAATGGAAAAAAAAACCTGGTGTTAAATTGGAAATGGCATAGAAAATTAATTTTTAAAAAATTATTATGTAGGATCTCTGTCTTTAATGTGCTGTACACTCTTATTTAATGCTATAACTAGTATTCCAACAGTATTTTTTCACTTTGTGTTGCTATATGGGGGCAAATTGTTGAAATCATTACCTAATATATCCTAAACTAATCTTCTGTATATAAAGAGAATTGAAAATGAATCTTGATGTGAATGGAAGGGGAGAGGGAGCGGGAAAGGGGAGGGATGCAGGTGGGAGGGAAGTTATGGGGTGGGGGAAGCCATTGTAACCCATAAGCTGTACTTTGGAAATTTATATTCATTAAATAAAAGTTTAATAAATGAAAAAAAAATGGTTCTTGTAGTACCAAAGGTCTTATTTGTGTTATTATACATGTATATGTTTCTATTAACATATATAAGGTATTTCTGTTATAATTTCATGGAAGGACTAGATAAAAACTGTCTAAAGGATTCCTGTGCAGGATAGAAATATTTTATGTTGATATTGCTCTGTATCATGCTCTAAGCCTTATGTAGGAATCCATTAAAATTGAAGTCCTTTGAGCACAAGGATTTTTGCCTGTTTTTTGCATCGCTGTATCCTCAACTCCTAGAGCCTTCACAGTAACCACTCAAATATTAAAGAATTGAATCCTTTCAGTTGGCAGCACAAACTGCCCCGGTGGTGGCGATACCATCCTGACGTTTATCACTGTTCTGATCCGATTTGGCACTTGGTCAAGTCCTTCTCTAGTCCCATCCAGTATCAACACTTCCTCCAAGGGCCTTCAGGTTCCTCAGCCTTGCAGCTTTGACCACAGGGCCTGTGGACATAATGCTCTTTCCATTCCAAATCTTCCCTCACACATCCTAGTCAACTTGAACTCATACTTCATGTCCATCCCCGAATGGCAGAAAGGTTTTCTAAGTCTATTTCTTCATCTCAGCATGAAACAGAGGGACTATATAGTATGCCATATATAGCATATCAGTAATACCCATCTTCCCACTACAGTGTAATACTCCATCACCTCTGTTTCGGCTAGTTTATCTTCTGCAAATAATGCTCTGCCTAGTATTATGCTTAAGTATTTCCAAACAACAAAAGCAACGCTAATTTTGAAAATCCCAGAATTCAATAGCTACAAACATCTCAGGTGTGTGATCAAGATAAAAATAGGAACCATATTAACTCCAGGTAATAGAAATAGTTATTTGCTACCAATTAGTCCCCCATGAGCCACTTGGAAATGAGAATGAATTAATCAATGAGTTGTAATTGAGAAATTGCTGTGTGCCTGATATTGTAGTAGAATCTATTTCTTCAGCATCTTAGTGTCTGTAGACATTGACACACACACTGGAAACTGATCATTTCTCATTTGCCGCAGCATGGAATTCAGTAGGACAAAGGAGTGATGCAGATTTGAGCTTTCTGCTGAGGGGTTTCCAAGATCTAGAGAGCCAGATGGGCAAGGTTAGAGCGAAGCACACAGTTGTTGACTATTTTATGATTCAAACATGGATGAATCCAATCTTGTTCATTCGCAGTCAATCCTAACTAAAACTCTGAGATAGGTATGGTTTCTTCCATTTTAAAGATGGGGAAGCTTTGGTTCAGAGTGGTGCTGTGACAGTTATGCTTTGGGGAATGAAAGATTGGTTTAAGTAGTGTTGTAATCTGAATGTTTCTATTCCCCCAGTAGACAATAGACTGAACCCTAATCCCCAGTGTGATACCCTTAGGAAGTAAGCTGTTGTAATGATTATGTCACAAGGGCAGAGCCTTCAGGATTGAGATTAGTGTCCTTGTCACTCCCCTGCTGCCTGGCTGCTTTCACCATGCGAGAACACATTTCAAATGTAGCACTACTAAATGGAAAGTGGAACTTCACTACACACAGAATCAAAGTCAACCCTCACCAGATGTGAATGTACAAGTGCTATGATCTTGGACTTTACAGTTTCCCCAACTCAGAAATTTTTGTTGTTTATAAGGTACCTACTTTTTGGCGTTTTGTTGGTAGGAGCCCCAAGGGACTGCAACAGATGCTATATAACTGGAAAATAAACCACTCTGGCATCACTCTTTTATAGAGATCAACACCAAAGACATACAAAATAAAGTTTCTACTGCATGGAGCAGCAAGCTTGTTTTGAGAAGTTTCCAGATAGTAAATACCTCAAGCTTTTCAGGTTATGCAGTGTCTGTTGTAACTGCTTAACTCTAACTTAAGTTCAAAACCGCCACTGAAGTAAAATTATGTCCATTGAATCTCACATGATTTTCAAGCATTCCAATATAGTCTATTTGTTCATCACTTTAAAGTCCCTAAAACCACTTTTACCACAGGGACTGTCACAGAACAATAAGTCAGAGTTTTGGCCTTTGGAGCATAGCTCGTTGATCCTTGTTCTCTATGGCAATATTAGAAGTTGTAACATTTAATCAGTCCTCTACTGTGTCCCAAATCCTAAGCATTATAAATACAATTTAAAAATTGACAGAATATATGTCAGAACAAGTGAGCAGTCCCATTTCCCAAATCACTCTAAATTCCTGCAGTGGCTGGGGAGGAGCGATGCCAGAGTCGGGAGACCAGGACTCAATACATGCTTGTCACATAGGTGCCAGGACCCCGGTACTTGAGCCACCACCACTGCCTTCCAGGGTCTGCCTTAGTAGGAAGCTGGAGTCTGAAGTGGTAGTTAGATAACACACCTACGTACTCCAATACGGGACATGGGTGTCTCAACTATTAGGCTAAATGCCTGCCCCTCTGTAAAAGGATGTATCATTCACTTCTCTTTGTGAGGTAGATTGTGATAGTATTACTTCTACTTGTTCAAGATTGCAGAGCTATAGAAGGTAAAAAGAATCGGGATATAAATCCAAGACTTTTATATTCCAAACTATAAGATTATGTTTATGGATGAAAGCTTGCTTTTGTGATTCAAAAATATGAAGGAGTACAAATTTATACAGCATCTAGAAAATAGGATAGGAGTTCAGGGAAGACCTCAATCGTAGATTGCTCCTGCAAAGATTAAGCAAGTTCTTTATCTAAATGCTAGGCAGGATATCATGGATGGGATGGGCATAGCATCAACAAAGTGAGAAATATGGCCGGCGCCGAGACTCAATAGGCTAATCCTCCACCTGCGGTGCCAGCACTCTGGGTTCTAGTCCCGATCAGGGTGCTGGATTCTGTCCCGGTTGCCCCTCTTCCAGGCCAGCTCTCTGCTCTGGCCCGGGAGTGCAGTGGAGGATGGCCCAGCTGCTTGGGCCCTGCACCTGCATGGGAGACCAGGAGAAGCACCTGGCTCCTGGCTTCGGATCAGCGTGGTGCGCTGGCTGCAGCGCACCAGCTGCGGCGGCCATTGGAGGGTGAACCAACAGAAAAGGAAGACCTTTCTCTCCATCTCTCCCACCGTCCACTCTGCCTGTCAAAAAAAAAAAAAAAAAAAAAAAGAAATACATATGGTCTTACTCACATAACGTCTGAGTCTTCAACAGGGTATATTTACTATTGAAAGGGGCTTCAATGTATGGTTTCTTAATTTCAAAAAAATGCGTCAAGGCCATGCAATATATTAACAGGGGAAATGGAATGAGGAGTATATAGGAACTCTTGTCTTTGCAATCTTTGTCTAAATCTAAAGTTATATAAGTTACAAACTTTGATTTCCTGCTATTTTTCAAATGCAAAGTTGAAAAGCATGCCAGCTCAAACTCTCTCTCAACTCAAACAATTACTATTTTCTCTGTTCATGTCCTGGGATTAATCGGTGGATATGAGTTCCCCACAGCTAGTCCTGATTCATTTCCAGAGGTGCACACCTCAGAGTGGCTTAGAAATGGGAATGCAAGATGCAATACTCTATCTGCTCCTGCTGTCACTCTGAAATTTTTGACATCAGATCCATAGCATAGCAGCTTTTTGATGTTGGATCGATGATACAAACAACAATTTTGAGTGACAGCTTAATCAAGTAAAAACTGCAACAACTATACTTCAGAGGCATAGAAACATCTGCTGGAGATCTACTGAGAATCAAAGAATGAACCTGAAAGATCTTAATGCTATAAAAGAGACTTCCTAGAGGCCTTCTCTCCAAAGGGTTTCTTTTCCATTAGAGAAGATTGATGACAAGTCAGCAAAAGGAAAGCCTTTCTCTTTGAGACAAGTTCAATGCCAGTGAGATACTGGAATACAGCTTTAAAATGATGTCCTTTCCATTGCACTATCACAGTTCCTTCTGCACCATAGATACTGTCAATCATGATTACTTAGCTGCACCTAGAAGTATACTTCTCTGTAGTATCTCAATACCTATTGTAAAGGAAATCCATTTTCTAGAGACTCTTTAATACCATTAAACAAAGCTCTAAGTAAGCCAAGTTTTCATTGAGTATTCCATCTATGTATTTTTTTACATGTTAATTTCTCTGCAATCAAGATGGGTTTTAAAAATCTACAGTGTTGGGGCTGACGCTGTGGTGCAATAGATTAACGCCTTGGCCTGAAGCGCTGGCATCCCATATGGGCACCAGTTCTAGTCCCGGCTTCTCCTCTTCCAATCCAGCTCTCTGTTATGGCCTGGGAAAGCAGTAGAAGATGGCCCAAGTGCTTGGGCCCCTGCATCCACACGGGAGACCCAGGGGAAGCTCCTGATTCCTGGCTCCTGGCTTTGGCTTAGCTTGGGGAGTGAACCAGCGGATGGAAGACCTCTCTAACTCTGACTTATAAATAAATAATAATAATAAAATCTGCAGTTTTACATTTGTCATCTACCTAGATTGAGAATGTTGTTTTTTCCAGAGTATTTATATTGACTGCTGGCAGTGAACTTGTGGAACTACACACGTGAGATCACTTAAATTAAAGGTTTGGGAGCATCACCCGTCTGTTTACAGACATTAAACCTACCTAAGTGGTTGATGAAAAAACACCCAGGGGAGATTTTTCTTCCCTCACATCTCCGGTTGTGTTATGTTTGAGGAATGCCTATTTCCTTTGCCAGTTTCCCACTCGTCTCCCCATGTTGAGATGTTTTGGTTTCCTTTCTGAGACACATCAGATAATGATGCACCTCAGCCTTTATACATCATTGAAGATGGATGATGTCAAGTTTGAGTTCTTATTTTTTACTGGATATAATGATAAATATTTATGTACATTTTATCATCAATTTCTCCCATTAGAACAGTATAAGTCATTATTTGCTGTTTGTAGCTCATACTTCATTCTGACAATGCTTTATGTATGCATGGTTTTGTATCTGTTGTATTGTCTATATTACTCCACAATTTTGCTCAAAGCTCAATCTTCAGTGGGTAAAAGCCACATTTTAGTTAAGAACTCATGGGATTCAAGTCAACAGTTGTTTATAAATGCAGTTCCTAATGTCTGAGCCAGATTGGTTTTTGGTCATTTCATCTTTTTAACAAAAAATAAAGCATAGCAATCAACATTCTAATAAAGGAGTCATGTGTAGAATAAAATTATGGTGCACTAGCCCTGTGGAGTAATATCCAATCAGTAAAATAACTATTAGAGCTAAGTGGTAACACAAAAATATGCTTTATGCAAAGAGAAGTTGAATAAACAATTATATCACTGCTGTAACTGAAGCTGCATACATTGTTTTTATAGTCTATGTCCAAATTTTAGTAGGGGACACTGAAAATGAGCACTTTGGGAATGTTTTGGCTCTAGAGTTATGATTTTTCTCATCTGGATTTGCTTTCACTTATAATGAAACCAAACAAAACAATGGGAAGGAAGCAGAGGATGACTGGGGTAATTACATTGGAATCCAGTTTTTATAGCATAATCTCTGCTTTTTCTGTTTCTGTTTTGTTTCAGCCTTTTCTATTTCTGTTTTGTTTCAGCCTACTGCTTACCAACCACCATGCTTAAGCTTATGGAAGGTGAGATGACCTGTGGGCCTGTTTTACACCTCAGAAATTACTAGGAATGGAGGTTAACTCTCCTCTAGTCTGCACCATGTGCACACTCCAAGCAAGGTACTTCCATAAGCACTTCTGATGCGTTTAATTTTTACAGCTTTAGTTATCATTGTATTACTTGCATTTGACAAGTGGGGAAAAGCTAGGAAAGAGATCATGTAACTTGCCCAACACAACACAGTTCCTAGGTAGGAGGTCTGGGACTTACACACAAGCAATGTGGCTCTACAATGCTTGTTTGCAACTAATGCAGCATGTTACCTGTCATTTTGGCTTGAACTCATTGGTTTACCTAGACAGAGCTCTCAGTCTTGAGGCAGTTGTGCCTTCTTTTCCAATCCGTATGTTTGCATGGCGGCATCTAGAAGCCCTTTCTCCAAGGCCTAAATCATTCTAGCCAGAAATCACTGGGCCCCTGGAGGGTACCTGACCCAATTTAGCCAATCTGGTTTTCTTCCCTGAGACTCTGCAATTTAAACTGAGAGCACTGTCGGAGTTGCTAGGTTTGTATGGATCAATCTATGGTTTGGTGATAATTTTTTTTGAAGTTTTCAAGTAGATAAAAAAAAACAAAAACATGAAGCCAATCTGAAAGAATAGATGAATGATTGACACACAGGACCCATGCAAAGCAAAAAGCAAACCAGTCAACGGAATGACAGAATGAGAACTGTTCCTGCAATATGGAACTCTTCGCTTCAGGCTTACTCCAAGATCCTGCCCTTGTGCTCATTATATCACTCATGGATCCCTCAACTTTATTCCCCGTTTTTACTTCAGCTGATTCACCATTCTGACAAACACACTAAACCTAATCATTTAATAATGGCAAAAATAATAACCTTACGGAAAAGAAAATGAAGTATCATGAAAAACAGATGGATGTGGTATATACATTATGTTCTTACAAATATGCATGTAAGTGGTATAAAAGGACAATGATGAGATGATCCTCTCTACCAACTTCACAAATTTTAAATGATTTTCTAAGCCCAGCTAATGCTTCCTGAATAAAAGACTTGGTTTTGTCCAAACCACTAGTTATTCTCATGACATCTGTCCCAAAATACATTGAATCCAAGATTCCCCTTATGAATTAGACTCATAGCAGTTGTAGCGATTTGTTCAAAGTCTTTTGGAATAGTGCTTGTTGACTTGAAGATTCTGGGCCAGGTATCGTGGTTAAGTGGTTAAGGGTTTGGGATTGATTCCTGCCTCTATGTCTGATCTAGCTTCCTGCGAATGCACCCTCTAGGGTGCAAAAAGATGATGGCTCCTGTTTTGGGTCCCTGGCACTCAGGTGAGACCTGCATGGAGTTCGAGGTTTGGCCTGGCCCAGTCTCAGCTGCTGTAGGCATTTGGGGAGTGAACCAACAGATTCAAGATCTCTCTCCCTAGCTAGCATTTCAGATACAAAATATAAAACATTTCAAATACAAAAACATTACAAGTCTAGATTCTAATATTTTATACGTCTCCTTTTAAATGTCACTACTAGTTTTTTTTTAACTTTTATTTTATGAATATAAATTTCCAATGTACAGCTTATAGAATAAAATGGCTTCCCCCTCCCATAACTTCCCTCCCACTTGCAACCCTCCCCTCTCCCGCTCCCTCTCACCTTCCATTCACATCAAGATTCATTTTCAATTCTCTTTATATACAGAAGATAATTTAGTATACATTAAGTAAAGATTTCAACAGTTTGCACCCACATAGAAACACAAAATGAAACATACTGTTTGAGTACTAGTTATAGCATTAAATCACAATGTACAGCACATTAAGGACAGAGATCCCACATGAGGAGCAAGTGCACAGTGACTCCTGTTGTTGACCCAACAAATTGACACTCTAGTTTATGGCGCCAGTAACCACCCTAGGCTCTTGTCATGAGTTGCCAAGGCTATGGAAGCCTTCCAAGTTTGCCGACTCTGATCATATTTAGACAAGATCATAAAAGACAGGGTGAGGATAGTAACCAATGATCCTAAGCGTGGCCTTAACCAGGTCTGAACAATTATACAGCATTAAGTGGGGAAGAGGACCATCAGTACACATAGGTTGGGAGTAGAGCCATTGGAGGTAGAGTAGAGGTTATGATTACGAAGGAATGAGGCCCAAGTGCGCTAGACAGGGTCCAGAACAAAGGACAGAGTCATTATTAGAGGAGCTAAGAAAGGTGCTGTCTAAGCTACAATGAAGTTTTCTGATTGAGAGGCAAATAGAACCTGACAGAAGGGGCTTGATAATGATTTGTTGGGCTTTAGGCCTTGTAAGTTAAGAGGCCCAGACCTATCTATCTCTTCACATGGGGTATATCCTAAGGGAGGTGTGAACCTCCTAGGGGAAGGCACTCTGTTGACTTTCATTACTTGGCTGGGCTGGGAGGAGAGCTGGCCAGGTAAAGGCAGGTGGCATCTCTAACAAGAAATTTACAGTTCTGCCTGCAATGTTGCTGACCCTTCTTGGCCATCCCCTCAGCTGCAGTAGTCACTTTGGAAGTTAGGCTGAGTGAAGGGCTTTTCAGCTTAGAGCCAATAAGATCTGTGGCTCTGACCTGGGCATCCTTCGACTCCAGGGCAGGTCCATTTCCAGTGATCCAACTCTTGGCAGAGCTGCCAGGGCTCTTCACAAGCTGACTTCTGCTGAAGCCCAGGCTTACCACATGTCACTACTAGTTTTACCAATTAAAGTTCTGATTTCAAATAAACATCTACAACATAATCATGTTGACTAGAAGCTCATTCTTGACTGTTCCTAAAGTTTCTCTAATACTCCCTACATCAGTACTCCAAACCAAAATGTAGCTTCATTACCCCTTAGGATAAGCTAGAATTTGCAAGATAAAAGTCACTTCATGCAGTGAAGGTAAAATCAGCTTGGAAGGTATAATGCAAACATAAAATCTAGAGTTTAGGAAATACAATTTCCACTTAGCATAATAATCGAACTTTACAATTTAGATGTTCCTTAACAACCCTCAGTCTAAGTTCTCAGCTACACAGAGTCCACATTTTTTTTGTTTCTGGGACAAATGGACTTTGTATTTTCCACAGGTGTCCTTGTTCCCTGGCTGGGCAGCTCAAGAGTTACCAAGTTCATTCTAAAGCTTTCCTGTGTTACTCACATTAGTCTTCCCACTCTAACTTTTTATGGCTAAAGAGCAGAATTGGCATTTGTGAAGTCCTTTGTTTAAAGTCTTCCATTTCTCTCACATCACTTTGTTTCATGTTTACATGGGTGCTTTTCAGAAAGGCATATCCCAGTGGGGAAATGTGGGCAGCGGAAACAGCTGAGCTGGCTTTTGGGTACCCTCGGCCCATTTTACATGGTTCTGTGAGAAGTAGACACAGATACAACTGATCTTAGCCGAAAGGCCGAGAAGAGATAGAGAAGTAGATACAGAATACACAAAATACTTAGCACAGCACCTCATGTGTAGTAGATATTAAAGAAATGCAAATAGAGTTATTTTTAATTCACTCCCCCATATCTTGCTTCTGGAGTCAAATTAGCTAGTTCTTGTCCTACATTTCTTATCTTGGGGCAGAAAAAATAATTTATCATGCATTTTTCACCTCATTTTGCCTGTCAGTTGAGAACCCTCAGTAAAGAGCTAACATTCAGTTGACTCAGAGTAGGAAGCCTACCATTCAACCTACTTATTTTTCCTTAAAACTTTAACACTTGTCCAATGGAAAATTCCACTCTTTGCTACAATGAGGGTAAATTTTCTATGCACACTTAATCACATAATCACAAACACACACACACACACCATCTTCAGGCATCTCAGATCAAAACTGTAAGACTTTTCCAAGACATACTTTTATGAGCAAACAAAGAGGAACGAAGAATGAAAACCTTACTTCTCTGCCACTGAAGCAAACTTCAGCCAGAGCATGCAGAGTAGAAAGGGCCTTTATTTCCACCAAAATGTTGTCTTTTGCCTGCCCTCTTTGCCTACTGAACCCAAAACTTCCAGAGCTGCTGTCACAGAATGAATGGCATCTTGGAAACAGCCCTGGTAATACATGATAAAATTTACCAGCACATAGCAAACTATTTTGTTGGCTACTCATTTTGCCAGAGAATTAAGAGCATTCCATGGAATAGGATAAAGTTACCTGTTGGCTTTGAGAAAGGTAAGAAATCTTGCTATGGGAGATATATGCAATTCTTGTAGAAGAGGAATGGTGTGGATACGTCTGTGTGTCTTCCTGTTCCAGTGTATACGTGTACATGTGGTATACATTTAGGAAGGCTTATGTTGCCAGAGACAATCTTGACATCTGGTAGTAGAGAACAAGGGGATTCGTGGACTCTGGTGAAGAGGAAGCACTTTGGTGAGAGGCCCTTTTCAACTAGTCACTAGCCTCCTACCCAAATGACCACCCCAGCCACCCCACTTCTTTTCCTTATGGAGTATTCTGTATTCATTTTCCTGTGATTGAAGACAAAATAATGCAACTTCAAAGAGGCACATTTGTGTTTCATGTATGCTGTGAGGCTAGAAGATAGGAGTTCGCACATAAAATAACCCATCTGTGGCACAATGAAGAGGTGAAATATAGGTTGCACCTATTGCCTTCACTTCTGTATTAATGCATTAAAACACATTTACCACTCAAATTATCCTCTGGATCCTGTTTGTTGAGGAAACACAATAAGCCTAACTTAAATGCTCAGGGATGCATCAAGATTTCACTGGCCTTGTTTTGATAAAACAAAAATTAATTACATGGGAAAAGAGATAGACAGATACAATAAGAGGTTGTAGCACCTCAAAAGCATCCTTTTGGCTTTTTGTTCTTTTGGTCATTGCATTCCACTTGCCAGTAACTGAACAGGCAGTGCTAACAGATCCCACCAAAATGGAGGAGCAAGTCTGGAATGTGAGGAGATGATAGAAGGTGGGGATGTCTTGTTTTCCTTTTTACTCACCATTAGCTCCCGATGCTTATCACAGGATTCAATGACCTCTCTCTGAGGTGCTATGCCTCTCAGGGAATAGGTCATTGGTCGACAGGATAGCAACTGATTGAGCTGGTTACTCTGTACTTGGAGGTCCACTGTAGTCCAACTAGCTAGATTCCATGGGCAGAGGAAGGTAGTTCACTTCAACTCAGTGCTCCCATGCAAGACAGTGAGCTCTGGAATACGGTGATCTCGTTCAACATTGGTGCTTTGTATCTCTTGCAAGAACATATTTGATAGTGATTCTGCCCAGTGTATTGTACAAGTCAATAGTTTTTCATTATTGTAAACCTTCGGGGACATCACAAGTATCATGAACTAGGATTTCTGGTTATTTGACCCTTTAAAATCTTATTAAGAAATTTTACCTGTTTGCCTTCTTGAGTAGCTCTAATAAGCTGAATATGGTTTTCCTCCTCTTCCTGTAATTCATGATCATTCTTATAAATATGAAACCTAAGACCTTGGGCAGATTTTTTTCCTCCCTCATGCAGTTTTGTTTTTTCAGACATAATGAGACGTGGGTGGTATATGTGATTACCGAGGACCCATGGAGCGCCAGATTTTTACGATTCTCACATTTATGCAGGTGCAAGTAAATCAAACACTTTTTTACTTATCTCAATACATGAACTCTATTCCTATCTTCTGAGAAACACACAGAAAAGCTTATTAAATATAATCCCTCAAAAGCCCCAAAACAATCTTGCCACTTTGGAGAGCCCCCCACCCCCCACCAAATACCAGCCAGAAAGCTGTTTAATTTGATGGTTATTCTTTGTCAAAACCCCACTGTTTATTCAGATTAATTAAAACTAGTTGTTCCAGCTGCCACATGGTAGAGCTGCTTGTAATGAAAATGTCTGCAATCTCGAATTCATCAACCTACATCTGATCCCATTCAAGAGTCTTTAACCTTACTCTGCAAGGAAACAGAACATCCCAACCTGCCTCAGAGCTGTGTCAGACAGAAAATTGAATCCTTATAAGCGGGCCCTTTATTGTTGAAATCTCGTGGCATAAAGCTGTTAGAGATAGCCCCCATAATTGAGATTAACAAACTAATGGGTCTAGATTAGGCCTAAATTAGGCAACAGGAAGTCAAACTGAGCCGTTAAATCTTAAACTCATTTAAAATATCATCTTCTAGCAAATGATATTTTTAAGTGTTTTGCTTTTGATTATCGAGAGTCCTTATGCATTATGGATTAGTAGATGGTGTCATTTCCCAATAAATACAGATGGTTAATAAGAACAGAGCTGTTTGATGAACTAAACCTAATCTGTAAAAATCTTCCGGGATCAACTATTAGCTGAAGTCAGGTTTTTCTTATCCCAAAATAATCTCCATATAATTCAAAGTCCACATTTAAAAGCAGAAATGATTTATATCTATAGTATTAAAAATTGGCTTCTAGTATACACAAAACCGCCAAAGAGAAATGGAGAGGAATATATCTTCCACCTATATATTAAATTGGAAATGCATCTTAGTCGCTCTAGCATTTCATTATTGCATGTAGATGAAATCAAAATAATCCAGACAAAACCATTTTTGTCACTATTTCAGATGCTCATAGAATTCCAGCTTTGAGGCCGGCGCCGTGGCTTAACAGGCTAATCCTCCGCCTTGCGGCGCCGGCACACCGGGTTCTAGTCCCGGTTGGGGCACCGATCCTGTCCCGGTTGCCCCGCTTCCAGGCCAGCTCTCTGCTGTGGCTAGGGAGTGCAGTGGAGGATGGCCCAAGTCCTTGGGTCCTGCACCCCATGGGAGACCAGGAGAAGCACCTGGCTCCTGCCATCGGAACAGCGCGGTGCGCCGGCCGCAGCGCGCTACTGCGGCGGCCATTGGAGGGTGAACCAACGGCAAAAGGAAGACCTTTCTCTCTGTCTCTCTCTCTCACTGTCCACTCTGCCTGTCCAAAAAAAAAAAAAAAAAAAAAAAAAGAATTCCAGCTTTGAATTTAAGTATGAAACATTTTGCTAATTAAAGGATAAATGACTTTGGGCCTTCCCCATTACCACTGCTTTAACCGTCAGTTCTGTCCTTGTCTGAACCCAGAGTGCTATTTGGAAGACATTTGTTAAAGTCAAGCATGTGTTCCAAGTTTGACTCAGCTTTGATTTTCATGTTTTTGTTTCCCAACTTGCCTATCTTAGTGTTTGTTCCCTTTCTCTTACTCTGATTCCCAGAATAAGTGTACCAATGATTCTTCTCCTCTAAATAGAGACGAAAATAAATGAACTGTGCCTATGCCTGGTCACTATTCAGGCAAAAATACTTAAAGCCAGACTCCTACTGTGCCACAGAGACCTAGGGAAACGTAATGGAGCAGTTATGGGCGCCCATTAAATTGCTGACTTCCTCGGTTTTTTTTTTTTTTTCCAATTGCTGTTTTTTAGATTGTCACCTTTTTCCCCCATGTCCTTTTCCCCACCACAGTCTATCTCTAATTTGTCCTTTTTAGGTCTCACCAATGTTCTACCTATGAAATCTCTGAAGAGACTGATCTGTACAAAAAAGAAAAAAAAAAAAAAACCCTGATTTTCATTAATAAACTCTTAAAATGGGCTCCAGCATGCTCAGATTTTTTTCTAAGAACACATTGATCAGCCATTGTTATCTTTCATAAAGGTAGATACATTCAGGGGCTTTAAGGTTCTCATCAACAATTCTCTCAAGGTTGCTGCGTTGTAGTAGCATCTTTGCTGCCTTTCAGTTCCAGGTAATAAACAAACAGCCCCTGTCACTCTATGCTCCCATAATAGGGCAGGCCTTCCTGTCCCACTTATCTGCATTCTCACTGTGTGTGGGAGTTCACTACGGTAGGCGTTGCTCCAAGAAGGATGACAAACCCCGGACCCCTTGCCAAGCAGCCCTTTAAAATAGAAAGGTGGGCTGGATTATTTTTATTTTAAAAGGCTCATTTTTATCCTTGGCTCCTATTTATCCGTCAGGGGGTCATCCCACCTCGCACAGCATGGGAGACCAGTAACAAGCATTTGACCAGTTCAAGAGGCAACTGCTTCACACAAGGCGGCTTCTCGCAAGAAAACCATTAAAGCACATCAATGCTGACAGCTGGGTGGACACCCTGAGGGCTGTGCTGTGGAAACCAACTTCCGCATGTCTGCTGGCTTTCCGGGGGCTGGTGTGGCTGCCTGTTTAAATGAGCATGGAATTTCAGATAATGAAGTGGGAGGGTGCTGTAGTGGGAGGCAGGGTGGTGGCCAGCTGGTTTAACAGCTACCTAAACATTCTTAAGCAATTTGGCGATGGCCTGGAAAGTTCCATTCCTAGAATTATGACCCAGCCAGTTTGCAGCACAAAGTCAACTTACAGAAATTGACCCTGATGTTTGCGAAAATTTAGAGTGGGTTCTGGTTTCCAGAATGCAATGGCTTGCAACCGAGTCACCATGTTGGGCATTTTCAGCAGTGCAATGGGACATCACTCTGAAGGTCAAAACTCCTGTGGTAAAGCAGGTAAACCCACTAACACCACTCAGATTTTACACTACTTTGCTCCTTATTCTTCCTTGCCAAGCCCTATCCAGGTACAGTATAGTCAGCCTTGGAGAATTTCAGCAAACTGCAGCAACTGCGGCCTAAACACCTCCCGTAATCAGTGTCAAAGTTTTGGCTAACAGGGGAGGATTATTACTGCTGATATATACTAAGAAAATGTACAACACTTAGACTTCTAGATAAAATTCCCAAAAGCTAGGGGGGCAGAGCAGAGTGCCAAGGCCTCATGAGGAACGTGGTAACAGTAGGTCCTATGCAGGTATGAAAGGAAGATGTCCACTTTGCCTTCTCCTGATTTGTTCAGATGAACTGATGTTAACAGGAGAAAAAGCAAAGCACATGTGTATTAATGCACACAAAGGCAATCTCTGGACCTGTTGGCCTAACACAGCTCATAAGCTTACATACTGCTCCACATAGTAACCTTATTGTACAGCCTTGCCTTGCACAAAGAGTAAGTGTTTAGGGGGCTTTTGTGGGCTTACAGTGGGTGGTCTGAGGCTCCATTGGACTTGCAGAACACACTGTAGTTTGCCAAGAATTCTATTTGGAATACTAAAGGGACCCCCAAGAAGAGGACAATGGTGCCTGACCAAAGTCTGTCCAGATGTGTTGATAAACTTCAGTCCTTCCTGTGACTTGAGTTCAGAGAATGTCAGAGAAGGCACCAGAGATACTCATTTTCTACTTCGGCTGGTCTAGTCTTTAGACATGTAAGGCATCAGGTTAAAGCCTCTCCTCTTACAATGCTTTCTGAGGAATGGACTTGCGTGCTCCATTTGGTGTCGGTGGGGAAGCAGGGGCTTGATAGTCTCTGGACTCCTTCACTGCCGTGCTCCTCATTTATCAGTTTCCAAGCCAGCTAATGGGTGGCAACAGAGTCGAAGTGATAAGCACAGAAGATGCCAAATGCATTTAATGAGTATTATTCTATTTTAAGAACAACTGCATTTCCTGTGTGCACAGGTCTGATTGCTATGTTTGTATTGCCTTATTTAATCCTTTCACAACCCTACGGGTTACTAGCATTATTTTCTCCACTCCACGGATTAGAACTTGATGTCTTAAGAGATGAAATGTTTTCTACTATCGTGTACCACAGTACAATATAGGGATATAAACTTTTTGCCACATTAACTGAGTCTTGATTCTATTGCTTTTGAACTGTGTGAACTTCCTCAAGTAACTTATCTAAGTCTTACATTATCACATCTAATAGAGTGACTGTGGGAACTAAAGAAGTGGCTGTAATTTCTGATTAGATAAAATGAATAGCAGAAGACTTGACACATAGGAAGCAATGAGGTCAAGCTATAAAAGAAAATATAGCAGGTGGTATTACTGCTCTTTAAACAGTAACTGAGCGCCATAGAATCTAAGGGATTTATCCAACAGCACACAGCTAGAATATTGTACAACTGAATTGGAGATTAGAATTTCCCAGTAGTTTAGTATTCTTTCTGCATTATCACAAATTCAGCCTACATTAATGAAATCCCCAGTGCTTATTTATTTTGTGTCAGATATGGAGCTGGCACTGTGGCATAGTAGGCTGAGTCTCTGCCTGAGGTGCCACCATTCCATATGGGTTCTGGTTCAAGTCCCAGCTGCTCCTCTTCTGATCCAGCTCTCTGATACTGTCCTGGAAAAGCAGAGAAGATGGCACCAAGTACTTGGGCCCCTGCACCCAGGTGGGAGATCTGGAAGAAACTCCAACAATTTGGGAGTGAACCAGCAGATGGAAGACCTTTCTGTGTCTCCCTCTGTCTCTAACTCTACCTCTCAAAGTATTTTAAAAGATCATCTCTATTCTTCCCATACTATTGTTGAGCCAAGAGTGTTCAGGATTTTTCTTTCTATTGTTGGACAAATGAAAGGGAGATGCTTTGGTTTTATGAGGGTGGCAGCATCCTTAATTTCAAGTTGAGTACACTTTGGGAGGTCTTCTGGCACAGAAGTAAGAAGGACCTCTTTCAAGTTTTTAGTTCTCTGTAATCATGGTTAAGATGATCCCTAAGCCCAGAGCCCTACTCTTAAGAGGCAGAGGAGGCAGGTCATAGTACTAGTAGGAAATCTTAGTCCCATTCCTTTAAAATGGTTACCTGACAAAATGACTTAGATTTACCCATAGATACTCATTTACTTCCTCTGCTCTGAGAAATACAGTGAAGACATTAGTATAGTCCTAGGAAAATAAAACAGGACAGTACTCACAAAAATAAAGTGTTCACAAAGAAAGAAATATATATAAAGACATCTTTTTCTTCACTCTCCATGGTTTGTGAGTGGCATCTGGGTCAAGTAGATTGTGGTTGTGAATGTTTTATTAGATTTTTGACAGGACATACATCTAATCATAGAATAAGGCTAATGCTTCCTAATTAGCCAGTCAGTACACTACCAGTTGGGAGATTTGTGTTATATTTAGAGTCTATGATTCTGAGATGGCTGAGAATAGCCTTAAGTTGAATCTGTTCCTGTGAATTCTCCTGATAGCTTACTCTTTCTCCAATGATGCTAGATATCCGCATAAAGACACTGATGCTACTTTTTAGTAAGGCTCTAACAAGACTCAGCTGCAACAGTACTTTTCACAACCTAAACCAACAATTGGGTATAAAACTATATTGCATTGACAAACATACAGAAACACTGTAAGGTCAACATAATCCATTTCTTCTTGAAGACTCAAGTTTTCCACTGCCAGTCAACATTCTTAAGTTTTAGAACCAGCAGAATGGTTATCAGTCATCAAGTTCATATCTGGGCCTTAGTTCTAACTAAGTTGGATGTTTTTGTCTTGAAACCAATGGAGAATAGTTAACCACCAATTATACTTTAGTGATACAAAACAACTAGTTTCATAATGGCTTGCAATTAAACATTCAGTATTTTCAGCTAGCAATTTGGCTGGAACAAGACACATTGTCCTAAAATATTAGGGTTAATATGTATACCGTGAAGTCAATTTTCTCAAAAAGATGCACTTAAGGCAAGAGGGGGCAGAACAGATAGGAGGCAGGATACAAATTCACAGCTAACACATTTATGCAAGAAAAAATTCACAGAGCTGGCCAATGGCCGGTGTGTACACAGAACACATGGCAGAGGGCAAGAATTTAGTTATGGGGTAGGTTAATATAGCATAAACCAGCTAAGGGCCATGGTGTGGGGTGTGGAGCTGAGCTAGAGTTTTGTGGGCTTTTCAGCCTTCCTTTTTGTGAGCCAGTTAATTGGAGAAGAATGCAAGGGTAAAGGGGGTACAAGGGCAATTTCTCTGCTTTCAGGCAAAGAGCTAAAATGGCTGAGACATATGTCCTTGTTCCATTGATGCCAATTCTTCTTTTTTTTTTTTTTTAATGATTGGGAGAAAGGAATGGGAATTCAGGGCATTAAAGACAAAAGTTAGATTTCAGATCTTGAAGTAGTGACTCAATCAAGTAAAATTTGTTACCCAAAGGTGAATTTGTGCTAGGTTATTTGAGGTTAAAGTGAGATTTCGTATTATACTGAAAGAAATGATGATGTAATTTTGTGTTATAGCTCTAGTTAAAATTGTAACTTATAAAATACTTTTATATCTATTATTTTTATGTGCCCACTTACAGTTTTGAACAAACAAGAGCATACACAAAATGAAACATACCAGATAAGAAACAAAGTTTTGAAAGATGAAAAGAGGAGAATTAACTCATTTTGAAGAGTACACTATGCCTACAAAGAGAAGTGATTCTGCAAGTAGATGAAATGAACTGGCTTATCCCATAGAATTCTGGCAAGACTGGAATCTTGGAGTTGAGGATGCATAGAAAATTGGAGTCAGGTCAAAGACTGACACACTTCACTTAAACCCTGTTCCCCACATCTGCATTTGCATGCTCTTTAGGGGATGATTTATAATATCTCAGAAGTAGCATGTTCATCCTTTCCCGGAAAAACGTCATGAAGCATAGCAGGGGAAAGAGCGTGCTTGTTTAGGTCAGCTTCTTTGGTGGAAACCTGTGCCGTTGTTTAAGGTTCTGCACTCAGAAAGGCCTTCAGATATTCTGCTGTGCTAATATTGAAATTCTTAATTCTGAATAGATCCCCACATTTTAATTTTTAATTGGACACGTTAAATTATGTAGCTGGCCCTGCTGTTTGTATGAAGGAAGCTTTACCGAGGTCCCAGAGAGATAATGTGAGCCCTAGGGAAAGCATGCGAAGAGAATCAAAAGCCGTGCAATGTTCTGAGCCTGCCTTATGCCCAGAGTAAGATTTGGTGAAATCTATTAATTCACACATTATACCAAGGCACAAGACATACCCAGGGAAAAGACTGGAGAAATTTCCTTAGGGGAACTTGAATAACCATAAGGAATGTACATATTAGCTTTAAAGGACTTGTAACAAGCATTGGCCTTGCTGTCCAATCAATCTCCCATGAAGGCCTCAAGTTAGCAGAACTCCCCCTACATCAGAGTTTATGCCAGCTATTGATGGCCCCCTCAAGAATGCTCAAACACTTGAAAGAGACTCAGTGGGTAGAGACAGAGGCTAAAAGAAAAAAAAGTTCAGAAAAAAATTGATTCAACACAGCAGAATACTAGATTTCAAAACTCAAGTTGTTTTTCAGTCTGCAGACAATCAAGACAAGATACTATAGACATGAAATACTAATGGAGGCTGGGATGGTGCTGGCATTGTGGTGTAGTGGGTAAAGCTGCTGCCTACACCACCACTACACTTGGGTGCCAGTTCATGGCCAGACTGTTCTGCTTCTGATCCATCTCCCTGCCAATGGCCCGGAAAAAGCAGTCACAGATGGCCCCTACCACCAATCTGGGAGAACTGGATGGAAGTCCTGGCACCTGGCTTCAGCCTGGACCTTGCAGCCATCAAGGGAGTTAACTGGTGGATCAATGATCCCTCTGTCTCTCCTCTAGTTCTTATTTTCAAAATCAAGCAATCTTAATAAAAACATACACACAAGGGGACAATGTTGTGGTGCAGCACGTTAAATCATTGCTTGCAATACCTGCATCCAATATAAGCACTGGTTAGAACCCTGGCTATTCTGCTTCCAATCCAATTCCCCGATAATGCACCCAGGAAAGCAGTCTAAGATGGGTCAAGTGCTTGGGCGCCTGGCACCCATATGGGAGAACTGGATGGAATTCCTGGCTCCTGGCTCCTGGCTTTGGCCTGGCCCAGCCCTGGCTATTGCAGCCATTTCAGAGTGAACCAAGAGATAGAAAGACCTCTCTATAATTCCTTCTCTGACTTTGCCATTCAAGCAAATAAATCTTAAACAACAGCAGAAACAGGAGACACTGTGGCATAGCAGGCTAAGCCTCCGTCTGCCAAAAGCCTGCATCCCACATGAGCACTGGTTTGTGTCCTGGCTGCTCCTCTTCCAATCCAGCTCTCTGCTGTGGTCTGGGAAAGCAGTGGCAGATGGCTGAAGTGCTTGGGTCCCTGCACCCATGTGGGAGACCTAGACGAAGCTCCTGGCTCCTGGCTTCAGATTGGCTCAGCTTCAGCCATTGTGGCCATTTGGGGAGTGAACCCATGGATGGACAACCGTTCTCTGTTTATCCCTCTCCCTCTGTAACTCTACTTCTCAAAATCTTAAAAAGGATAACAGGATGCAAGAGCCTGGCCATTTGGCACAACAGTTAAGACAATGCTTAGGATGCCTTTATCTCACATCCATGTGCCTGAGTTTGAGTCCCAGCTCCACTTCCCATTTGTTTCCTGCTGATGTGCACACTGAAGGTAATGGATGACTCAAATACTTGGATCCCTCCCCCACCCACTTGGGAGACTCTGACTGAGCTCCCAGCTCCTAACTTTGGCCTGACCCAGCGTGACAGCTGTGGGCTTTTGGACAATGATCCCAGCATAGATCTTTGGCTCCTCCGTTTGCCTTTCAAGTAAAAAAACAGATAAAAACAAAAACAAAGGACACTAAAAATGGGAAGGGGTATAAACAAATGAAATCAAGCTCTTATAAATTAAAAATATAATGTACAGCAAATAAAAGGGAATTAGAAGGTAGAGTCAAGGCAAACTTTTAGATACTTATCAAATCAGAAAGCACATTTCTCAGAGCAAGATATATATCCCCTTGATTGAAAGAGGCTACTTGGGAAAAAAATCCGTACCAGGATGGCAGGCCCTACTGCAACAGCAGCAGCTGGATGGAGTACTGAGAGGACCAGTCATGAGTGCAGCATACCTAGCAGCCATTGTACACCAGCCAATTGTAGAGTTACCTTCTAAATATTACAGTGACTTCCGAACTTGAATGCCTCCACTAAGCCTAACTATTATGTTTGTAGTATCATTAATGCACTTCTGTAAGTAGTAAAAAAAATAAAAACACTACTTTAAAAATGTAAAAATGTACTTTCTTGGGAAGCTACCAGGTAATATATTCAGCAAAACAAAGGTAAAATACTGTGATTTAGGGTCCAGGAAATATGTAGTTAAGAGGTAAATGTAAAATTCCAGGTTTACCACTATGTAGGGAGTATAGAATTTTAAGAGGTGACTTCAAGGACAAAGTTAGTAGAGTGTTTTTGAAACTATTTGAGCAATAGTACATAAGTATCTAGATGTACTTGATAATTCAACATTTAGAGAAAACCTAAGTTCAAAAATCTGACAGAATATATAAAGGGAGAAAATATTTGTTACCTCAAGGGAAAAAAAAATGTATCACTTACTCTAGCTGTGCAGAACAGCAAACAAGTAATTAAACTAATGTAAAACCCAGCTATTGGTTAAGTTTCTCCCAAAGGTGATGCAAATTATGTTGGGACAATTTCAGTAGTGGTGGTGGAAGGAAAAATTGCACCAATTGTATGAGGCAATTATGTCACCTAGTTGAAATTCCTTAAGCCATTTTAATGATATAGGATAACAGGATTGGAAAATACACTTTATAAAAATGAAATAGTATATCAGAATCCACAGTGAGCTGTATTCTTTAAATATAGATAAATGATAGGTTGATTTAAAAATAAGCATTAAATTTAAATTAAATGGTAAGGACACTTTGTCATTTGAGTTCCTTTGATATTAGCAGAAATAGTTGTAGAATGAGATTACATTAAGGTTTTAAAAATGTATGTTCCTTGTCTTACTGTTATCATTTTTCGCTTGTTGGATGCTGTTCAAATGGTCCTAAAAGAAAATGTGGCATCTATATTCATAATAATATTCAGATATACGATCACAGCATTCCTTTCTTCCCACATTTGACCCCTATCATTGTAAGGGGAATGAAACACCAAAAGAAATCTCTCTGCACTTTTTACTCATTCGTTGTACCCTTGGTTAATGGCTGCTTTGTTCTTGTGGGAGTAAAATGCAGCTTCCCTAAAAGCTAAGAATATTCACACACTTTCTCAAGGAGGGTCAACTCCTGAAGCAGTAGTGCCCACCATGTGAACATTTATTGCATTAAGTCTGATAGTAAGCTTCAGAAAGAAAGATATTCTCATTTCCAAAAATGCCTTCAGGTCCATGTTTGCAGAATCTTGTGTTGTAGTGAGAATATGATCCTTTATGTCCAGATACTACCAAACTGCAAATAGTTAGAAATAGAAGTGCTTGCATGGAATATGTCTAATTTCCAAAGCCCTGAAAATACAAGTCCAGGAAGTTACTGAGCAGTGTTTATATTTTAAGTTCACTTACAAATGGGTAATGTTGACGGTTCTGAGACTGGACTTTTTGGATGGGAAACCAGATTTATATTTTTATTGTTTATATTTAAGAAAAAAAATCAACATACAACTAATAGAATGCTCCATGGGATTAGCATGCTATGTCAGTTTGCCATGTTCACTCCAACTTCAAGCCAGGGATTTGAAATTGGGTATTTGCCTCTAAGCAACCTATTAAAGATTTTAAGAAGAGTGATTTGAGTAAGGATTTATTCTTCTATGGAAAAGCTTCATCATTATCGCCTTTTGAAGTTTTTGTGTAAGTTATATGATGTATACAGTGGAAATAATGATGTTCTTTTTTCAGCTGTCATCATTTAGCTTCATCAAAAAGCAAGAGGAGGTGGAGAAGGCTTTTTGCACTGGGAAGTACTGTTTAACTGTTCATTGTTGGGCAGCCAAGAGGTCTTCCCAATGCAGTTACTATCAGAAGTAAAAATATCATTGAGCACGTAGTGCACATGCTGTTTTAAGGGCTTTACAAGTATGAATTCATTACTAACAATTGCCAACACGGACTTGACTGATTTGTGTCCCTTTCCTAGAAGATGCTCAAGTGCAGGGATTTGAAGTAATTTGCCTTTAGTCACCCAGTAGTAGGGGATGTGACATCCAGTCACGCACAATCTGCCATGCTTGTCAGTTCTAAGTATCTCTAAGTGAAGTAGCACAAAACTGTACTTTGTAGTTGCATTAAGTTAGATTTAGTTCTTTAAAGTGACTTAGGTTCTATCTTTCTTCTTTACACATTTTCTGAAGTTTCTAGTCTGGTTCCTCTTAGCACTATTTCTCCTGAAAACCACCAGTACCCCATATGACCCCTAAGGACTAAGTCACAAGACTTCAACTACATAACAGTAATAGACTCAGCAACAGACCCAGCAATGGCCAACATCTATTTTTTTTTTTTTTGGCTTCTACTCTAGCCCATGGTTTTAGAATTGACTCATGCAAGTTAACCTGAACTACAGGATCCCAATATTTTGGGGCTGGAGGCAAACAGTCATATCTCCTAACTATTGGATCAAAGCCAAAAAGATATTTCTATGGCAAAGAGCATAACAAAAAATGGGATTTTAAAAATCAAGCAGTAGATGACATTCTTGAATATCCGATAGCAGCAGTGAGGATGCTGAGGTGCTGGAGTAGATGATAGCTCTCTTTTCCTCTTAATCTTCACTTGGGCCTTACGGTCTTAGATACCTTTCACATCTGCCCACGTGAAATGAATGGAGAGGATTTGAGTATCTTCCCAGTTGAGTACTGTTGTTTTATGTCCCCTTATGATTTCGCATTCAGCTTTTATTCTTTGTACTTTTGAGGGGGGGTGGAAGGAGGTGCACCACTGGTGAAGAAATGCTTTTTTTGATGTTTCAGCCTTAAACTCACAAAAAGCATACTTCCTTATAGGCTTTCCATTTCGGATACCCAGAGGAAGCAGAGGCAAGCTCACAGCCTCTTCTTGAGGGGAACTCAATTTCTGGAACTCCCTTGCCTGCATTTGTGTGACATTTCGTTTTTGCTTCTTACAGTCGTATGTGCTTTAAAATGATGTCTGGGATGCTCCAGTGACTTTCAGTAGAAAAATGCAAATATATGTAGATTTCTGTTATCAACTTCAAATCAAATAGGCAGAAGCAAGACCATTGATCGGCCCTTGTCCCGACTGTTGATGTACAATGTAATACTTTATCCATTTTAGTATTTTTGTTCTACTTAATACTATTGGTTGAACTCTAATTAACACCCAATTATTCTTAGGTGTTTAAATTTAATTGGAAAGTGATCCCTGTTAAATATAAGAGTGGGAATAAGAGAGGAAGGAGATATACAATTTGGGACATGCTCAAGCTGACTTGCCCCAAGTGGTAGAGTTACAAACGTGCCAGGGGATTCCAATTCAATCCCATCAAGGTGGCATGTACCAATGCCATCTCGCTAGTCCAAGTGATCAATTTCAGTTCACAATTGATCATACTGATAGGTCTAAGAGTCAAAGGGATCACAAAAGACTAGTGGCTGCTAATACTAACTGATATAATCAAAAAGGGAGAGAACCATCCAACATGGGAAGCAGGTTACACAGCAGACTCATAGAATGGCAGATGTCCTAAACAGCACTCTGGCCTTGGAATCAGCCCTTAAGGCATTCAGATCTGGCTGAAGAGCCCATAAAAGTATTTCAGACATGCAAAGAAAGAACGGGACCATCAAAGAAGGAGGTACCTTTCTCTGAAGGGAGGAGAGAACTTCCACTTTGACTATGACCTTGTCTAAATAAGATCGAAGTCGGCAAACTCAAGAGGCTTCCATAGCCTTGGCAACTCATTACTAGAGCCTAGGGAGATCACTGATGCCATAAACAAGAGTGTCAAATTGTTAAGTCAACAACAGGAGTCACTGTGTACTTATTCCTCATGTAGGATCTCTGTCCTTAATGTGTTGTTCAATATGAATTAATGGTATAACTAGTACTCAAACAGTATTTTACACTTTATGTTCTGTGTGGGTGGAAACTGTTGAAATCTTTACTTGTATATACTAAATTGATCTTCTGTATATAAAGATAATTGAAAATGAATCTTGATGTGAATGGAATGGGAGAAGGAGTGGGAGTTGGTAGGGTTGAGGGTGGGAGGGAAGTCATAGGGGAGAATAAGCCATTGTAATCCATAAACTGTACTTTGGAAATTTATATTTGCTAAATAAAAGTAAAAAAAAAAAAGAAAAGGATGGATTTTAAAATAGTGTTTGATAAGAGTGTGTATTTGAGCGATTTCTCCAGAGGCCTGGGGAAAGACTCCTCTTACTGTGTTTCCGATTGTACAGAAGCATCAGTTGTGTGAATCGCAATTACCAGCATTTACCACCTGTTAGCCCCACACTCAAGCCCCTTCCCTTATCCCCTACCTCCATAGAAGAGCTGCTCTCTTGATTTCTGAAATGTAATTTCTGGAAATAGTTTATTTGAATCAAGACATTCAGATAAATGGGTAAGAAAAGACATGAATAATCAGAGTATTGCAAGAATGTGTTTTAGAGGACAGCCTATATCATAGAGGAATAAAAGCAAACTCGGATTGCTCATTCTCCAATTACAATCCAATGAAAAAAGTAATTTTGGGGCCTCCTGTTGTGTTTGCAGGGTGTGCCTTGCCAGTTCTCTTTGGGTATAGCTTAGTATATCTTCTCACACTTCTCCTGTAAGTGTGTTTGAATTTCAATGAGGTTAGGAGACTTTTATTTGGGTGTTTAAAGTCTACCACACTTCTCGGCAAACAGAACACTCTTTGCCAACTAATGCTGACTGAGCGACTCCTGATGCACGTCAGGGTCAACATTGGAAAGAGTCTTTTCATGTCAGTCCAGTTTTTTTAAACATCCAATTATTCATTCTAGAATGTATCCTTTACTTTGCTGAGATAAAAAAAGTCAATTAGATGAGGAAGCATCTCTCCAAAAATGCAAAGGCCACAGCATTCTTAAGTGCATTTTGCTATAAAAATGCAATGCCTAAAATGAAATCTCTAACTCCATCTCAAAACACAATGAGATTTCAGGAGCAACTCCATTATGAGATGGGAAGCTGTAAGATGGCTTGTAATTTTTCCTATGGACAACACTATGGAGTTCTGAATTAGCATCATTTTAGATACCAATTCACGTTAGTGATGGATTATAGTCATCAAACCATTATGAAAGCATCACTGGACAGGAATGAGGAGACTTGAGTTCTGGCTCTAGCTTTATAGTTCACTGAGCTCATGATCTTGGTTAAACCTCATAGGTTCCTAAACCAGAAAGTAAAAGCTATTTGAGAGCCAACTTTATTCCCTAGGGCAGTGGTTCTCAAGGCTAGGTCTGTATCAGCATCCTTTGGAGGCTTTGTTGAGACTGGTTTCTGGCCCCACCCTAAAGTTCCTGATTCAGTATGTCTGGCATAAGGGTGATAATTCACTCTTCTACTGAGTTTCCAGGTAGTGCTACTGTTTGGAATCATTGAGTTTAGAGCCACCTCTGCCTTGGGGAAGAAAAAAAAAAAAAAAAAAAAGACCAAAGGGGACTCTGCTTCCTACAGATTCTTGCACTGACTCCTTTTTCTGTTCCTTTGTATTGCCCAATTTGCACAGCTATGTTTTCCCTGAGGGCTAGTTCACTACTGCTAACACCAGTAACCCCAAGCCTCAGTGTTTTCTTCCACTCCTTCTAATGAAGCCTCAAGTCTCTGGAGCCATCTTACATTGCTCTCAACCACTCCACAGAATCAGTGCTCAAAGAAAACTGTTAGACCTCAGCAAACAAAGACTCCAAGTGTTAAGCAATCCCAGAGCTGATTCTTTGCCTCTGGCATTTCACACCATTTACCAGGCCCTCTTTTTGGCCTCCTGTGGGATGCTCATTGTGCAGACCTTCTTGCCTAGAGGGATGGAGAGTAACAGGCCTTATTAGTTGTGTAACACATTCACTCTCAGGGCAATTTGGCCAATTTTCTCTTGTGGGCTTTTGAAAAGCACATTTTCTCCAGAGCTACTGGGAAGAGAACAAGTTTAAAGGTACCAGGAAAAGAAAAGAGTAAATCTTTATACAGGGGAAACAGGAAAGAATGAATAATTCTTATTAGTGACTCAAGAGCTTGTCTCTTAAATTATTTAAACTCAAAGTTGAGCCTATAAACTCTTGTATACAATGCTTTGCCAATGAGTTACTTCTTTGGAAGTCCAACAGTAATAATGCAAGGATCGATCCAAAGCTCTTCCTCCTGGCTTCCCTCCCTTCAGGATTCTCTTGCCTCTACAAGAATCATCCCTTGTCTAACCACCATCTTTAGGAGGCACCACATGGCTTTATTTTCCCCAAGTTGAATCTTCATAATATGGAAACAGACATGGTTTATAGCGATTCCAATACTTGCTCAAAGACCCTTGTTTTAGCTCCCAATTTATGTGGTTACAAGCCCAACCTCATTTGCCTGACTTTCTTCCTACTGGTGCTTAAATAAAACTAATTTAGCTGAACCCACTGCTTCCCTGAACTCCAAGTGTGTTGCTGTATACTCCTTGCCTCAATCTTAACTTTCTACTGTTCATCCTATCCAATCCTTCTAGGTTTCTTCTTAGCCCTTTCTTTTGTAGTATTTATGTGAAGTCACACTTGACTGCTACTGTCCAGTGATCCAGGTATATTCTTTGATAGTTACCATCTGTATGATGCCAGAAACATTTGTTTCTGATTTTGTTGAGTGTTGTACTTGGCTTTCTAGAAATAAATTGGAGAAGTCTTCTGTCATACATCTTTTATAGTTCAAACTTCTGCAGAGTGTTTTCCTTTTGTAGGTGCTGCCCTTTGTACCATTAGCTTGTCTTCCTGTAGCCCTCCTTTACTTCTGCCAATGTGTTTGACACATAATTATGATAGCTACTCAACCTACTGCTTTAGGTGTTATCTCAGTAATGGTTATTAGGCCCTTATAATCTTCTGACTCTACCCACCTATCCATTCATATGAGACTTATAGACAGAACTAGAGACATTAGGAAGATGACAGAAAAGAAACTTATGTTTTGGTAGAGGGGAGATTAGAACCAGGGTCCTTCTGACTTCAAGGGGTATTTCTTCATACCAGTTCTATTCCAGTGCTAGATGATTGGGACATCTTTTTTTAAGGCCTATCCTTAAGAACAATCTATGATTTGATTTAGATTACATTGTAACCTACTTACTGAAGGGATAAAAAATGTATTAAGTTCATCTTGATTCTTCTGTATATTATACCCAGATGACACAAACTAGAAAAAAATCACTATCTCCAGCTTTTATGTTGGTGCCTTTCAGTCCAACATCAAGGTTCCATCATCTCTGTTGGCCATTGTTGCTTCTTTATACCCCAATGACATCTGTCATGTAAGATACAGGAATTGTTGATAGTTTAGATTTTTTGGTGGCTGATACAAATCTATTTTAAATGAACAAGGTTTTTAATAGTACCGCTCCCTCCTGGGTCTACATGGAACAAATTGCCTGAAACTTCCTGCCTGATCCTCTCACAGAAGCCATCGTTTTATGATTACATATAAGAAATTCCTACAACTGCTTTACTATGCTCCATTCATGTTTTATGACTGTGAACAAGGAATCCCGATATTAGTATGTATGTGCCATGTACTTTCCTCAAGAGGTTCCCCTGCTGAGCACAAATGCCAAACAAATACAAGTAAATTAAATTCTTTGATAAGCCTCTGGAGTGCCCCAGTGTAGATCAAGTTGACTTTTCCTCACTTAAAGATTTCTCTAAAGAATAAACCCATGAGAACCAAATCCCCTTGAATTTTTTTTTCCAGACTTCCTGTTCTAGATCCATTCAGAGTCATACTACCCTGCATACAAAAGCTAAAAAGATGACTCCAACTCTGTGCTCTCCAGCTCAGGAACAGGATAGAAAGCAAGTAAAATGAGAAGAAAATATGTTGTAGTGGCCAATTTGTCCACCTTATAGTTGGCATCAGGAGGAATCCTGATTTCCAAAGATGTAGCCCATCATCTTGTTGTATTGCTGCCCAACAGGGACCATTAGGGAAATGGAAAGAAAAGACACTTAGGTCCCAGAGACTTTCCTTAAGACTAAAGCAAACACAAAAGACTTGGGAATTCTGTGGCTTGACTTCATTTTGTAATTTACTCAAGACAGAGGGAAGAAATGCATAGTTCATGCCAGCAAAACCATAGTACAGCCCTTTCTAGTCATTGCACACGAACTAACCTTATAACTACTCTGCGTTGTGATTTACCTCCCTTCAGAATCCAAACCCATGTTCTTTTTCATTTCCAGAATACAGTTGCCTCTGGAGAAGAATACATTTTCCTTCACTGAGAACTCTTTCTGGCTATCGTCCAACAGAAAAGTGTAAGCAGTTTTTCCAGTTAAAATATATTCAAAATTATGTTTTAAACATTGAAGTTAAACATTTTGGGAGTTGAAGCTATTCACTCTCAAGTTATTTGGAAGTATGGTCATTTTATTTTAGTATAAATTCATATCTGTCAAAAATATCAATATGTATCTTAAAAGTTAACAGAATAAAGTGTCTCCAATTCTCCAGAAGTTTCAATTTGAGATGGAATTAGATGGCCAATGTGTAGCAGCAATAAGAATTAGGGTGTCCTGTTTGTAAGGGTTTTTATGTAGAGAAAAGAATAAACTTCAGCATCTAATGCCTTTATGAATATTTTAGAGCCGAGTTCATGCTATCTTTTAGGGCATTTAAGGAGAGAATACCTGCTCTTATGGAATGGTCTGGAATGGCTTAGGTAGGGCACCATGCAATGAATACCTTTTGACATCCACGATTTCTGCCATTACTGGCACCCTCTTCATTTGCTGCCTTTTCAGGCCGATTCTAATCAACCTATATTAACTCATGATGTCTTTTTTTTTAAAGTTCTTCATATCCTTTTTACATTTATTAAATTTTATTGGAAATGCAGAAGGGTAGGGTAAAAGATGGGGGATGAGGAGAGAGAGAGAGAGATGACAATGCTTCCATCTACTTGTTCACTCTCCAAAAGCCAAATATAGCAAGAGTTGAACCAGAAAGAAGACAAGAGCTGGGAACTCAATTCAGCTTTCTCTTGGATGGCAGGGATCTGAGTACTTGAGCCATATTCTGTTGCCTACCAGATTGTGCATTAGCAGGAAGCTGCAATGAGAAGTGGAACCAGAAATTGAATCCAGGCACTCAGGTGTGAGATGTAGGCACCCAAGAGTCATCCTAACCACTGCACCAAGTTCTTGCCTAACCTAACTTATGTGATCTTACGGTGGTATATTCTAAGTCAAACAAGAGAAATAAAGAGAAAAACAGCAACAAATGTAAATTGTCTGCTATGTACCTAGACTTCTGCATTAATAACTTCTGTCATTCCTTCCTAAACTGTAAGCATTATCTTGCCATCAATATTAGAGTTGTGGAACAAAAGACTCAGTAATTGAATCTGTAAGTGGCAGAGATGGGATTGAAACCAAGTATATTTGGCTCCATGCTGTACTTTGCAACAGAGCACCCAGAAATGCAATTGCTTAGGGGAAGCAGAGATCAGACAAGGCAAGAGGGGGTGCCTCATGATTTCCTAGAGCAAGTAGAACTTCAGTTGGATTTGAGGGGAAAACTAGATACTGGCAATTCAAAGGCTAGAGAAGACAATAAGGGATAGGATGTTGGCAAATACATGCATGAGGCATTGTCTTTTATTAAGAGCTATGGGTTATGTAAATATGTGCTTATTTTCAAAGATTTGAATAATCACCTTGTAACAAGATCAAATTTGGTCTATGAGTTTATAATTTTAAACATGGCGACTTATAGTCTTTTGTCATCCACAGTTATATATGATTTGCTGCTCATAAAACTAAAGTGTTGTTGGTTCTGTGTGTAGCTGTCCTCCTATAGGTTCCTATGGACTTTTTCCAGCCACTTTTATTGTAGTCAGTACTTTGGGATGGCTCTGTAAACAGATGAAGCCAATAATGTATTAACAGTACCAACTGAGAGAAACTATGGTTAACTGAGGTTACTAAAAACAAAAAACAATTCAAATCAATTGGCAATCTACAAAAAGAGTTAAAGATTTTAAAAGCTATTATTAAAATTGCTATATTGGTCTATTATGCTATGTTATATGTGTGTACATATTGTATGTCCACATGGGGAAATTTTATTAAGAGTTTTATTTTAAATGGCTTATAGATAAGATTGTCCATAAATTTAAGCTGCTAAAATCAATCAAAGATACATTTTAATTTGTGTGACCTGAATCTGTGTATCATATGTTTTAAACTTGTTGGTAGAAAGAAACTAAAAACATTTTATATGGTTGTGCTTAAGTTTACTGGTTAAACAAACTACACCATGTTAGATATTTAAGAGGTGTTTTCAAATACATGATTCTTAAAATTTATAGAAGGCATTGGACCTTCTGGTAAATGTTTTCTTAAGTTGTTATCTAATGGTTGAAACGGTTTGCTAAGTATTCATGTGATATTGCTATTGTCAGCAAGCGATCTAGGACTTGCTCCCTCATTTCTCTATTCTAAGCCCAACTTGTTCTTTCATTTCTCTATTCTCTTCAAGGTAGGAAACTAATTCTATTATGAAGGAATCTGTAGGACGCACAATTTAATCTTTAGACCTTATAAAAGAGATGGCTAACATTTTTCTGTAATAGCATAGCCAAAATAAGAACTTAAATAATAATCTCATAGCTAGATTCACTTCGCCATCAGCAAAGTATACAGTAAGTAGAAAAAACCTCCCTTTCAGACCAAAGGGAAAGAAAGTTTTAAAGTGAGAATATAATTTTCCTCATGGGCATTGTCTACCTTAGAAAAACTACTACAGAACATGCCTGTGACTATAGACTTGTAGTTCAGGCCACCGAAGATTAGAGATGGGACACGGGCACTCCCTTGACTTGCATCCTCTGGTCTGCTTTAACACAAACCAGGAGGAAAAGAAAGCTCGGCATCAGAAGCAATGGGTGGCAGGCCTATTAATGGCTGATCTGTACAGTGATCTGCCCTCAAGGAGACCCAACAGGCCAGTCCACTGCAGTGGCTTTCAATGTGGTAAGCCTGGGCTTCAGCAGAAGTCAGCTTGTGAAGAGCCCTGGCAGCTCTGCCAAGAGTTGGATCACTGGAAATGGACCTGCCCTGGAGTCGAAGGATGCCCAGGTCAGAGCCACAGATCTTATTGGCTCTAAGCTGAAAAGCCCTTCACTCAGCCCAACTTCCAAAGTGACCACTGCAGCTGAGGGTGTGGTCAAGTAGGGTCAGCAACATTGCAGGCAGAACTGTAAATTTCTTGTTAGAGATGTCCCCTGCCTTTACCTGGCCAGCTCTCCTCCAAGGCCAGCCAAGTAATGAAAGTCAACAGAGTGCCTTCCCCTAGGAGGTTCACACCTCCCTTAGGATATACCCCATGTGAAGAGATAGATAGGTCTGGGCCTCTGAATTTACAAGGCCTAAAGCCCACCAGATTATTATCAAGCCCCTTCTATCAGGTTCTATTTGCCTCTCAATCAGAAAACTTAATTGTAGCTTAGACAGCACCTTTCTTAGCTCCTCTAATAATGACTCTGTCCTTTGTTCTAGACCCTGTCTAGCGTACTTGGGCCTCATTCCTTTGTAATCATAACCTCTACTCTACCACCAATGGCTCTACTCCCAACCTGTGTGTACTGATGGTCCTCTTCCCCACTTAATGCTGTATAATTGTTCAAACCTGGTTAATGCCACTCTTAGGATCATTGGTTACTATCCTCACCCTGTCTTTTATGACCTTGTCTAAATATGATCAGAGTCGGCAAACTTGGAAGGCTTCCATAGCCTTGGCAACTCATGACGACAGCCTAGGGTGGTTACTGGCGCCATAAACTAGAGTGTCAATTTGTTGGGTCAACAACAGCAGCCACTGTGCACTTGCTCCTCATGTGGGATCTCTGTCCTTAATGTGCTGTACATTTTGACTTGATGCTATAACTAGTACTCAAACAGTATGTTTCACTTTGTGTGTCTATGTGAGTGCAAACTGTTGAAACCTTTATACTAAATTGATCTTCTGTATATAAAGAGAATTGAAAATGAATCTTGATGCAAATGGAAGGGGAGAGGGAGCGGGAGAGGGGAGGGTCGCGGGTGGGAGGGAAGTTATGGGAGGGGGAAGCCACTGTAATCCATAAGCTGTACACTGGAAATTTATATTCATTCAATAAAAGTTTAAAAAATAAAATAAAAAAAAAAAAAAGAAAAGTCCATTAGTAGGTTTAGTTCCAGTACAAAGTTCACAGGGGTTCATCAGCTAACAGAGCTAGAGGTTAGATTATGGTTTATTCTTCTCTGTCTTGGGTTCAGAGCTGTAGGGGAACTTTGAAAAACTTATAGAAAGAATTAGGAGATGAGTATTTTGGTGCAAACTCTAAAAATTCATTTATAGGTTTTTCAAAATGCTTTAAAGATCTCATTGCATGCATAGATGCCACAGCACTTGTGTTTTTTCTCAAGGCTGGTATCACTGTGGAAGCATGATCTGTGCCAGATTTTTGCTAGGCCCAGGTTGGATAAGGTCAGAAGGAGAGATACTATTATGTTAAAACCTAAGAGAAGTCAGCTGATACAAAATGCATGAACAAGGAAAGAAAGGTCAGCCTAGTCAGCAAACTAAAGGCTACAGATGATACAGGACAGTGGGCTGGAGGGAAAAGGGCTTAGTTCAACAGTGGCAAAGTTGACAGGCACTGGCTCATGCCAGCCTGGAGGGCTATGATAAGGGATTTGAGTTTACAGGAAAATTATGAGGAAGGAACCAAGTCGATAAGCAAAGGTGGAGCCCAAGATCCATCCTGGCTGTGTGGTGAGGAAAAGATTCACAGAACATAGCAAGCTTACTCTGGCCCCTTGGATTAATCCAGGCCAGAGATTGTTTTCTTCCAAATACAGGCATGGAGAGAAATGTATGGTGTGAGACATACCTTGAAGATAGATTTGATCTCACTGCAAATCCCCTATTAGCAGTAAGGTAGAAGGAGACCTCAGGAAAAGTTTTCTGGTCACAGAGAAACTACTCAGAAGTTTATCATTTAACATAGTGTTAAAAACATAAGTCATTAAGTGATGTCCAGCAGACAGGTATCTCACAGACTAAAGCTCCACATTTCCATGGTTGACCTTGCCCTTAAATACTAACAGCAATGTACTAATAGGATTGCTATACACAAGATGCCCAGTGATTCGAATTTCAGACAAAGAACACTTTCTGGTTTATGTCCCAGATATTGTTTGGGACATGTTTTCACTAGAAGATCCATTGTTGCCAATTTAACAATTCCTATATTTATAATTCAGAATCTAAGTTTAATTGAGCAGAATACAAATTTCACCAAGCGTCCTGTATTTTGTTTGCTGCAACTGACAATTCTATATGTGAACTTCACTGCTTTTTCATTCCCATCCTTCGTAATTCTGTTTCCAGACTGGCTCTCCTTTTCCAGGGAAGAGAAAACTTTTGTTCCCGGCAAGCCCTTGCCTTAGGATCTTGTCACAGCTATCTTTCCTCCCTTTTAAATTCATTTTTAGATAATTTACAATTGCATATGTATTCGTGCCTGTCTGAGTGCTCGTGTAGGTCTGGATATATCTCTGTTGGTTCATGTATGTCCATGTGCGTGTGTTGCCCTCCATTGCTTTGCATTGGTTGACTTTTCATTAATTTTAAATGCCTGTTCTCTATACAAATTCAGGTATGTAGAACTCCAAGTGGTTTGTTCTCAAAGAAAATATCCAATGTGTCAGTAACAACATTAAAAGATATCAGTTATAGAGAAAAAGAGTAGTGGTCATAAATATGACAGGAGATTAGCCAACAAAATAAATTATCCCATTAAGTCCATAGGACAAACAAAAAAAAGCCAAAAAGAAATTGATAGCAATTCATCTAAGGGCAAGCCCAAATGGACAATAAACATGAAATGACCAATCTCACAATAAAAGAAATGCCTATTTAATGTATGTGTGCATCTAACTATTTTGTAACCATCTATAGCCACAAAATTCACACTGTTGTCTCCAACACAACTATATTAAGCGTCATTCTAACTTCTACTCTTTTGTGTCTATAAATTCCCACCTTAATAGGAAGCATCCTGGCTCCCACCAGGCAAGACTCATTTTTTTAAAGCTTTTATTTAATGAATATAAATTTCCAAAGTACAGCTTATGGATTACAATGCCCCCCCCCATAACTTCCCTCCCACCCGCAACCCTCCCCTTTCCCACTCCCTCTCCCCTTCCATTCACATCAAGATTCATTTTCAATTCTCTTAATATATACTAAACTGATCTTCTGTATATAAAGTAAAGATTTCAACAGTTTACACCCACATAGCAACACAAAGTGAAAAATACTGTTGGAGTACTAGTTATAGTATTAAATCACAATGTACAGCACATTAAGGACAGAGATCGTACATGATATTTTTTAAAAAATTGATTAATTTTCTAAGCAATTTCCAATTTAACACCAAGTTTTTTTTTCATTTTCAATTATCTTTATATACAGAAGATCGATTCAGTATATACTAAGTAAAGATTTCATCAGTTTGCATCCATACAGAAACACAAAGTGTAAAAATACTGTTTCAGTACTAGTTATAGCATTACTTCACATTGGACAACCCATTAAGGACAGATCCCACATGAGACATAAGTACACAGTGACTCCTGATGTTGATTTAACAATTTGACACTCTTGTTTATGGCGTCAGTAATCTCCCTAGGTTCTACAAGACTCATGTTTAACTGTTAAATTTCATTTTTTATTTTTAAACACATCAGAATGGTTAAACTGTATCCTGTAGGAAGCAACTATATGAACTAGAGTAGAGATATTCAGTATACTTTACGTGTAAAACTAAAGGCAAAACCGTGGAAGACAGTGTGAAAATACCTCAGAAATCTGAATATAGACCTACCATATGACCCAGCCATCCCACTTATGGGACTTTACCCAAGGGAAATGAAATCAGCATATGAAAATTATCTGTGCCCCCATGTTTGTTGCAGAATTCCCTACAAAAATATGGCATCAACCCAAATGCCCAAATGAAAACTGGATAAAGAAATTATGGGACATGTACAGCATGAAATACTATACAGCAGTAAAAAACAAAACTGAAATCCTGTCATTTGCAACAAAATGAATTAAACTGGAAAATACTTAGTCAAATAATCCAGTCCCAAAAGGACAATTACCCTATATCCTCCATGACCTGTGATAATAGAGCAGCTAAAAGATAACCTACAGAAGTGAAATTAACACTTTGAGATGCAATGACTTTGAACAACCCTTGCCTCACCTATTGAGGAATATTATTCCTATATAAATATATAGGTGTATATATATATATATGAATATATATATAGGAATATATATATATATAGAATTCTTTACTTAGTATAGAATTAATCGTACTGTGTATAAAGTTAACTGAAAATAGATGCTAGTAAAAAGAATAGGAGAGGGAGGAGGAAGAGATGTGGGATTGTGGGTAGGAGGGTGGGTCCAGTAGTAAGAATCACTATATTCCTAAAGTTGTATTCCTAAGATGCACGAAGTTTGTTTTCCTTAAATGAAAAGTTTTTAGGGGAAAAAAAAAAAAAGACAGCACTCATGCTCTACCCCAAACCCTGCCTCCTTTTGAATATTCAGCCACATCCCAGGCACCACCCTCTATGCCTCCAGATGATATAAAAGCAAAGCCTGAAAAACAAAAACCAAAAACCTAAAGGCAGAATTTCAGCGATTCTCAAAAGTTGTTTAGTTTCTCCCAACTCCATCTCATGCTTGCTTCTGACATTTCTCACACAGGTAAAACATTGTTACATTGTGCTTTTCACCCTGAGATCCCTAGAATAACTTTTATTTTTAGTTTGCACACATTAAGGCCTCCCACATTTGCTCTGTAAAGTTGAGTATTTACCCATGTACCTTGTTACATATCTAAAATTAAAAAGTCATATGGAAGAGATTCAACATCTTACAGTATTTCCTGTGTTTCAAGTATGCATCCCTCTATTCTCCCTCCACCAAAACCCCTGCCAAATTTTTTTTAAAGATGTTTTTATCTGAAAGAGAGAAACTTACCTTCCATCCTCTGGCTCACTCAATTGGCAGTAATAACCAAGAAGGGCCAGGCCAGAGCCAAGAGCCTGAAACTACATCCTGGTCTCCTGCTTGTATGGCAGGGACCCAAATACTAAGGCCATTTTTCTGCCTCTTCCCAAGTGCACTATTAGGGAACTAGATTGGAAGAGGAACAGCTGAGACTTGAACCGATACCCATATGGGATGCTGTCATCACAGGCAGCAGCTTACCCTGCTGTACCACAATGCTAGCCACCAACATTGGTATCTTAATCACTGCTTTATTCTGTCATTTACTGTGTCATAGTTGGACTCATAGGACATACAGGCTTTTCAGATTGCCCTCTTTCACGTCAAAGAATTCATTTAAGATTCATGTCTTTGTGTCTTGATAGAATATTTAAATTGCTGCAGATTTTCCTTGTATAGGTGTTTTACAATTCACCTATTCACCTACTTGAACACCTTGATTTCTTCTAGATTGGGGTGATTATGAATAAAGCTACAGTGAACACTATGTGTTCTAAGGACATAAATTTCAGGTATGTCAAGGAAAAGCCTAGCAGTTTGATCAATCATTGGAGGAGACTACGCTTCGCTTTGTATGAACTTCCAACAAAGTGTCTTCCAAAGTGGTGGCCATAGCATTTTGCATTCATAGCAGTGATATTTTGTGCTCTTTCAAATGCTCACAGCCAACATTTGTACAAGATTTTTTTAAGCTATTCCTGTAGTTAGCATAGTGATCTCTTTTGTTTTAATGTGCAATTCTCTAATGACAAGTACTATTTGAACTTCTTTCCATGCTTACCTGCCATCTGCTTATTTTCCTTGTTAGATCTTTGATGCGGTGCCTTTTCAGATCTTTCATCCATTTATACCATCAGTTGTTACTCATTGTTAGGTTTTACAGGTTCTTAGAGAATTTGTCTGAAAAATATACAAACAGGCAGATATTTTACAAATGCTTTTTCCCAGTCTGTGACTCTTCATTTTCTTAACAATGTCTTTTACGAAGCATAGGTTATAATTTTATTGAAGTCCAATTTTTCATTTTTCTTTTGATTATACTTTTGAGATTTTATCTACAAACTCATAGTCAAACTCAATGCAACTCAGATTCTCTTATAAAAGTTTTGATGTTGTGTTTATTTCTACGACATTTAGTTTTCCCATCAGATGTGAATTCTGTTTTTAGATTAAGTTAGTTTCATGTGGATGTCCAGCTTTTTCAGTACCCTTTTCTGAACAGACTACCCATTTTCTATTCCATTGTTTTTAGTCTTTTGTCAAAGATTACTTGGATATATTTATGTGGGTCAGTACCTAAAGTCTGAATTCTTTCCTATTCATCTAGAACAATCTTTCATCTGTGCCACACAGTATTAGTTATCGTTGCCTCCAAATAAATCTTGAAATCTGGCAGTTCAAAGTCACTATGTTTAGAATTTTGTTGAAATTTCTGGACCTTTTACTTTTCTAGGTAAATATAGGGACCAGTTTGTTATTTCCAACATAGCTAATTTAGATTTGACTGAGATGGCATGGATCAAGTTGAATTGACATATTACATGATTGAATCTTCCAGTGTGTGAAAACAGTACATCATCCATTTATTTAGATCTTTAATTTCCTTCATTTGAGTTTTATATTTTTGTTTAAAAACAAAACAAAACAAAACCACTAACCCAGCGCTGAGGCAGACCTAAGTCAGGAACAGGGAACTCAGTGCAGGTCTCTCATGGGAGTGGTAGGTACTCAACCACTTGAGTCATCCTCTTCTGCTTCCCAGAGTCTACATTTGCAGGAAACTGGACTCAGAAGTGGAGCCAGGGCATGACAACATGAACTCTGTCACAGGATGTGGGTTCCCCAATCATTGTGTTCACCACTGCACCAAATATACAACTGATAATGCATTTGAATGTCATGTTGGCCCTAAGTATTTTATTTTTGTTTTTAATAGAATTTTCTAAAATTAGAAAATCAAAATATGTATTACTGGCATATAGACCAAATTTGAAGTTTGAATTTTAATTGTATCATCTCCAACGTTGCCATACTAGCTAGCTGCTAGTTTCTTGTGAGCCTTTAGGATATTTTATATAGCCAAGCATGTGAACCTTGAGTACAGTTTTATTTCATCATTTCTAAACTACATTCATTTTTATTTCACTTTATTCCAATAGTTGGATTTCAAGTATGCTGATGAAAAGTGTTGAGAGTTAACATACTTGTGTTGTTTCTCATCTCTAGAGAAAAAATATCCAGTTTCTCATCATGCAAGCTGCAGGTTTTGGAGATGTTCTTTATTATGTTAAAAAAATTTCCCTCTATGCATACACTTTGTAGAAAGCTTTTTGAACCATGAATTGTTGAATTTTGCCAAGTGTCTTATATTTACTAGCTAGTATGATCAGAGGATTTTTCTTCTTTAGTTTGTTGATATCGTGGTTTACGTCAATTTGTTTTCTGGTTTCAAGCCAGACTTGAGTGCTTGGATAAGAATTCACTTCAGTTGTATTTTATGATTTTGTTTTACATACTACTGGATATAACTTGTTAATATTTTTGAAGCCATTTCTATCATCATGGGAGATTTAAAAACCAGCTGAACTTTTTAAAAGTTATGTAATGGCTTTGTCCAATTTTGGTATTAGAATATTACCAATGTCACAAAAGGTTAGGAAGTATCTCCTCTGCTCATTTTTTATGGGAGTGATTTTAAACAATTGATATTACTTCCTTCCTATGGTTGGCCCAATTCACCAACCATACCATCTGATGGTTGTGTTTTACAGAGAAAAAATTTTTTTAATAGGAATAGGCCTATTTATATTATCAATTCTCCTTATGAGTAATCTAATAGGTTGTATTTCAAGAAATTCATTGAATTTCTACCAATTTACCAATTTCATGAGAATAGAGTGTTTATACATTGGTACTCATTTACTATCCTTTGGTTTATTTATTTGAAAGTTATTTGAAAGTTTTAGAAAGACAAATTTTCTATTTACTGGTTCATTCTCCAGATGGCCTTAACAGCCAGAGCAGGGCCAGGATCTTCTTCCAGGTCTCCCATATGCATGCAGGGGCATAACACTTAGGCCATTTTCTGCTGTTTTTCTAGGCCATTAGTGGTGAGCGGGATAGAAGTGGAGCAGACAAAACAAACAGCCCACATGAGATGCAGATTATGTCAATGGCAGCTATATCCACTATGCCACAATGCCAGCCCCTGTTTAAAAGAAAAGATTTGAGAGGCAGAAAGAGGTCTGCCAACTGCTGGTTCATCCCCGCAATGGCTGCAACAGCTGGAGCTGGGCCTATCTGAAGCCAGAAGCCTGGAGCTTTCCTCCTGGTCTTCATGAGGGTACAGGGATCCAAGGACTTGAGCCACCCTCCACTGCTTTCCCAGGACATAGCAGAGAGCTGGGTCTGAAGTGGAGCAGCCCAAACTCGTACTGGTGGTGGCTTTACCGGCTTTGCCACAGTGCAGGCCCCCCAGTTATCCTAATGTGGGGTATGCACTGATGATGACTTTGGTTTTGGTAATTCGTCTTCTTTCCTTTTTAAATTCAGTGTTCATTAATTTAGCTAGAACCGGCTTTTGCTTTCACAGGTGTTTTTTTCTGTGGATTTCACATTTTTTGTTTCATTCATGCTTTCCCAAAGTTTCAAGTAACTCATCTTCCTCTTGTTTCCAGGAAGTTCAGAATATTGACTGTACTTAGGTCTGTTTTCCAGTGTATGCACTGAATGATGTAAATTGCCCTCCAAACACTGCTTTTGCTGTATCCTACCAAGTTATATATTCATTTCATAGTTCAAAATATTCAAGAAACTTCTGTTTACACTTAACTTGCTTTTTTTTTTTCCGAAAGATGTTAAACTATTTGGGAATCTTATAGCTGTGTTTCTGTTATTGATTTTTAGTTTAATTCCACTGTAATCTGAGGATAGACCTTTCCTGTTGTTTAAGGTTTGGTAGCTCAGACTATCATCTATCGTGGAGACTACTCCATGTGTTCTTAAGAGAAAAGTGTCCTTTGCTGATCGGATACTCTATACACTTCAATTAGTTCAAGTCAGTGGATTCTGCTATTCTGGTCAACTTTATTCTTATGGATTTATCAGTTACTAGAAGAGGTGTGCTGAACCATTCAACTACAACAGATTTATCCTTTTTGTAGCGATCTCCGTTTTTGCATTGCTTTGATGTTCTGTAGTTATACGTACAGGAATCCATTCTGTCTTTTGGGCATTAACTGCTTTATTATTCTAGAGTACTCGTTTATCCCTGCAATTTTCTTGTTCTAAAGTTCTAAGTTTAATACAGATATTCTAGCTTTCCTTTCATTAGTGCTAGCATGGTATGCCTTTCTTCCATTCCTTTAGGTTTTATCTATCAGTGTTTTTGTATTTAAGTTGGGTTTTAGATTAGAAAAGATCCAAATATTTATCTATCATCATATCTTATTTGGTATATTTAGATCATTCAAGTAATTATGGTTATAGTTGAGACAAAAAACAAGTGTTATACATACTATTATATTTGTTTTTTTCTGCATACTTGGTATTTCATTGTGCGTTTCATGTTTTCTCTTTTACCTTATCAAATTTCTTTACAAAGTGTTTAGTGGTTTCCTAGAGTTTGCTTATGTACTTTCCAAAGAAATCTTAATTCACTTTCAAATACTTACAAACTCAATACCACTTTATGATTCAGGTACCTTGTAACATGGCACTTCCAATTCAACCCTCTTTTCTATAGTGAAATTTTAGCTTATGAGTGGATGTTTACCATCATCCAGTACACTGTTGCTATTAGTATTTTAACCTAGCTTACCTTTCGGTAGCTTACAGGTGAGATAAGAGACATTTGTTTTCATTTATTACTCTTCCCACACTTTCTCACATAGGTCCAAGACTCTGGTATATTCAGTTCTCCAGGTTTCTTTTAATCTTTCCTATAGGGCAGGACTGCTGGAATGAGTTCTCCTGTTTGTATTTTTTTCCTAAGAGAAGTCTTCACTTGTCTAAGTTTTGATGTAATTTTTACTGTATATGGAATGCTACAGTAGTCGAATTTTCCCTTTTAATCCTTTAACTGTTTCAATCTACTCTTCCAATTACATGACTTCTGAAAAGAGTGTACCATAATCCTCATCCATTCCTCTTTGTGTAAGACACTATTTCTTATGCGTTTTTTCCAAGATCTTCTCATTGCCTTTGGTTGTCTACTGTTTAAATATCATACTCCTGAGTGGAGGGGCTTTTGGTATTTATTCTTCCAAGAGTTCTCTGAACTTCATAAATCTTTGATTGGGTAGTTCATTAATTTTTGATTATTTTCATATATTATTTTCTTCTTACATTATATTCTTCTGTTCTGGTATTCTAATTGCCAATTTGTTACATTTTAAAAATTATACCATGAGGCCAACACTGTGGTGTAGTGGGTAAAGCTGCTTCTTGCAGTGCTGGCATCCCATATGGGTGCTGGTTCAAGTCCCAGTTGGCTTCACTTCTGATCCAGTTCTCTGCTATGGCCTGGGAAAGTAGTGGAAGATGGCCCAAGTGCTTGGGCCCCTGCACCCACATGGGGAACCCAGAAGAAGCTCCTGGCTCCTGGCTTTGGATAAGCCCAGCTCCGGCCATTGCAACCATGTTGGGGAGTGAACCAGCAGAAGGCCTCCCCCTATCCCCTTCTTCTCCCCCCTCCAACTCTACCCTCCAAATCAATCTTTAAAAAATACCATATTTCCATGATATTTTCTGCTTCTTTCTCCTTGCATTTTGTCAAGTTTCTATTGATTTGTGTTGATCCTTCTTTTCTTGGTGTTTATATTCATCTACTGATAATAGAGGCATTTTTTGCTTTCATTAGCATTCTCTTATGACCAACATTTCTCGTGGATACTCTGAGCATCTCTCTACAGATTGCCTATTCTAGTCTTACTTTTGCCTACTGTTTTTCATTAGAACCTTTAGTATGTGTTTACACTCACTATAAAAATCAGTGTTGGATAATTCCAAAGTCTTTGTTTTATCTGAACTTATTAATGTTTACTCTGCATTTTTTCCCCGACTTTTTGGGGTGACCTCTAACTTGTGTATGGCTGGACATGATAGATCATGTACTAAGTCTTAGATATTGTTATATAGCCTTCAGTGTGTGACTTTTTATTAATCTTCCACGTGCTATGCTGTGCTTTACGTTTATTATAGCCATGAGTTTCAAATTTCTCTGGTGTCCTTTTTTCTGTTATCTTTGGGCTTCCAAGAATTCATTCAGAACTTGCATCTTGCAGGTCTTTGAGCTGCAGCCCACTATTGTACTGGAGCACAGTTGATCAGCTTGACGAGTATGGGGCAGAAGTAGCATTCTGCAATCTTACGACTACACCTCCTTTTTTAGTGTACCTGTGTCTCAGGATTGTGGCCTTCATTTGAATCTCAGGTTTCTTCCCCATTAGATGGCACGGGGTGGCTACAGGGACTCCCATGGGGCAGGCACCCTTTCTACAGGTGAGGTCGGCGGTGCTCAAGACTCCTCCCCTGAGCACCGAGGCTTTGCTCTGGAGCCCACCTTGTGTGTCTTTCACTGTGGCAACCCATTCCTCCTGAACAAGGCAAAGGAGCATCTTTCTCAACTTTTCCCATTGAGAAACCTGAAGGAACAGCTTACAGATACCTAAGATCACTAGAAATGCAACTCCTTCTCCCCAAGCAGTTGATCACCTTCAGGCTAGTCAGTAGTCAGCCTCTCGTAATTCAGAATTGTAACTTAATTTCCTATAAAGCTTCATGGCAGCAGTGGCTTCTGCTTTGGGTAAGGTGACCTTGGCTGTGACACTGAATTTGTTGCTCCGGATTTTCAGGTAGTGCTCTGCCCTGCCCCTGTAATCCCAATTCTTTGCTAAGTCCAAGAAATGTTTTTGGCATTTAGTTTGATCAATTTTATTCCTTATTATAAGGACAAGTATGATGACTTCCAAACTTATTATGTTGAAGCTTACACTCGAAGTCTTTTATTTGAATAATTATAATTATCATAGGCACCCCTTTAATGGATGCATTATATTCAAGAAGGTTTATCACTAAAAGCAAGTGCTATGAGGATCTAAAAAGCACAAAAGTATATTTTCTTGGGTGCATGAGTTCTTCCATTTGTTGAGCAAGTTGTTTGAGCTGTTCTCTTCAAATATTTGATTCTGTTTTCCCTTTGGACTCCCTACCCTCCTTTAGGTACACGTGGGCTCTGATTGCTGACACTCATTTCTGGAGTCAGTTTGGCTGGATGCACTATACCAAGGATGTGCCTATTGGTTTTTATCTGGGGCAAAGAATCATTCGGTTCACCTAAGGACAGCTAACATCCTGAGATTTTTACCCTGGTTGCTCCTCTGAAATGGTAACATCTTTGGTCAGTAAAAGCAGGAGTAAGAGAAGGCTCCAAGAAGCCTGTTGAGCCAAAAGAACTTTCAGCAAAGCATCCTGAAGATTTCACTAGAGCTCTTGCTGATTTCCTCAGTTCATCAACCTGAGACTAAATAACCTCCCTTCTACTTTAATATGTGTTTTGGTTTGTGGTTTCCTCTTATCCAACTTCATTCCTGTTTACCTTTTGGGAAACTTAAAACATTTTTAGTTTAGGTGGTTATTCTTGTATTGCCTGGTTTGTTTTTTTAAATTAAAAATGGCATCTTGAGCAACCTAGGATCTATCCAAGTCATTTTTTTGACTGATCTCACAAAGCACATATATTTTTTGAATGATTTCCTAATTAAAGTCCTAACTTCAGATGACTCAAATTGTCAGCCTATCTTCATCCCTACCAAGGAACATGGATGGCTTTAGGTCTTCTTGTGCTCTACACTTCTTAACATACATGTGAATAAATGAAGTGTATGAACAACTAGGCCGCATCTTGTACTTAGTTTAGAATTACTCACTCTTTATATTATATAGCAAATGGGTTTATCTTTTCAATAACTGGATTGAGGGACGAAAAAGAAATAAATCCAAAGAAGGAAAGCAGTTCCTCCTCTACGATGGCATAGAAAGGAAGCTCCACCTAAGTTCCTGGGCATCTCCACCTTTCTCCCAAATCCTTTGTTCTGATGGCACTGGGTACACTGGCTGCACCCTCTGCCAATGTTGCCTAACATTTCTTTTTGGTTTTGGCTGCCTAACTTCCAGAGAGATTTCATTTTTCCTTCTCTGGGTCAAGGGCTGCTGTTTTGAATGTGAATAGGCTGGCAGCTCACCCAGCCCCAGTCAATGACTTGGCCAGTTCAGAGAAAGCCAAGTGTGAGCCCTGTGTCTTATACAGCATTGTGTCTGTTTTGTTTCCATCCTGGGTTCTAGTCCATGAGGAGGTGGAGAACCCCTTAGCACCATACTCAGCAGTCTGGAACAACAGTGAACCCTGGAAGAGCTCAGTGTTTCTTCTTTGCTCACCTCACAAATAGACCCTGAGAAGCAAAGACAAGGCTATTCTTTCCTTGAGATGAAGCCATTCTGAAATGAACTAGAATTTTTTTTAGACTAACCTAATGTCAAATTATTTTTTCTTTCCTTTTGGATCTTCATAAATTCAAGGAATCTTCACCCAAACTTTTAGATACCTGGTCAAAGACCTAGATTCAGAAGTTCAGCCTAGAGTTGAAACCATTCTTTCAAGATTTTTGATGTGTAAGAGCAATGAAAATAAAGCAGGTAAAAATTTGGAATCAGTGAATTTTTATTAAGATAAAACTTACATTAAGTTTAAAAATAGAAGACTTGTATTTAAGAGATTTAAATACATTTCTGGCTTTTCTGAATCACTTTAGGAAAGTTGAATAATATCCTTCACCCTATTTTTCCCCATCTATAAGTAGATCCATTAACTATAGGGACTTTAAAGTCTTTATTAGCTTTAAAGTTCAGTAAGGAATGGCATTTGGCCTGGTGGCTATGATATTGATTAGGGAAGTTCACATCCCATAATCTGAGTGTCTGGCTTTGAGTCCTGGCTCTGCTCCTGACTTCAGCTTCCTGGTCATGTGTACCCTGGGATGGACACTGCTTCCTAGGAGGCAGCAGTGATGGCTAAAATAATTTGATCCCTGCCATCCCCATGGGAGACATGGATTGAGCTCTCAGCTCCCAGCACTGTCTACGGCAGGAATCTGGGGAATCAGACTGGCTTTGAGTTCTCTCTTGCTGTCAATCTCTCAAAATTATTTTATCCCTCTCATAAAGTTATTGCATTCCATGTATTTAAGGGGTTGGAGGTTTAAGATAATATAAATTTATATTGCCTGGCTATGTTAAGGTGGGTGTTTTGAAATCTGTGGCTACATTGAGGGTAGCAGCAAGAAAATGTAGGAAATCAGTGACATTCATCCACATAGTATGTTTCTTGTTGTGTTATTCTAGAAATCACTTAAAGGCCACATGGAATAGTATTCAGTCATAAAAAATGAAATTATATCTTTCGCAACAAAATGGATCCTACTATACACCATTACACTTAATGAAATAAGCTAGTCCCCAAAAGACAAATATCATGTTTTCTGATAGTTAAATAGATGGTTAATAGTTAAAAAAAATTTAAAAATGAAACTGACATGATTAGATTGCTTAGCCTTTGTCAATACTCCTTTGAAGCAGTGGTGTTCTTTATTTGAATATTATGGTTAATGGGGCATTAGTCCTGTGAATATAAATAAGGCGAATTTAAGTAATTGTAAAAAATAAAGGGAGATAAGGAAGAAAAGAGGTATGACTGTGGGAAGTATGGTTGTCTTTTTAGAATTCTCTGAAATACATAAAATAAGTTCCATATATTAAAAAAAAATTAAAGAACAAGGCAAATGAAAAGGTCATTGTGAATCTCACATTTTTGTCATTCTATTATGAAGAACTAACCAAATGTAATTTGGAATAGCCTCTTGTTTTGTGGGAAGTTTATATAATTAACTGGTAATAAGTCTCTCCCAGCAAAGGCAGCTCATGAACCAGCAGCAAACCAATTTATCCTTTGTGAAGATTTTAATTAGATGTAGCCTTGAGATAATTCATTTTAAAAAGGTATGAATAATAATACTGAAGGTAACTGGAAACTCCAACTCTGAGCTGCTACCACCAGAATTACCAGGACTTTAAAATTCTCCCCTGGAGGGAGAGGGAGGGTAACACTGTGGTATCACCTGTGGCTCCAACATCCCATATGGGCACCTGTTCATTTCCTGCTGTTCCTCTTGCAGTCCAGCTCTCTGCTATGGTCTGGGAAAGCAGAAGATGGCCCAAGCCCTTGGGTCCCTGTACCCTCGTGGGAGCCCTGGAAGAGGCTCCGGCTCTTGGTTTTGGACTGGCCCAGCTCTGGCCACTACAACTTTGGGGAGTGAACCAGCAGATTGAAAATTTTTCTGTCTCTGTCTGTAACTGTTAAAATCTTAAAAGAAAAAATTCTCCTTGGAAGGGAGGCAGGCAGGTGTTGTGCTATAGCATTTTAGGAATGTCCACAGCCCATATTCGAGAGTCTCAGGTACCCCAATTCCAAATCTGGTGTTCTGCTAATGCATCCTGGGAGGCAGCAGGTGACACCCTGTAGTTAAGTTCCTCAGACCCAAGTGGGAGATTCAAATGGAGTTCCTGGCTCCTGGCATTGTTGCATGCATTTGAGGAGTGAGCTATCAGATAGACTACTATTCTTTACTTCCCTCTCCTTTGTCCACCCCCACCACACCAGTTGCTCCTTCACGTAGATGAATAAAAGGAATAGAACTCTCTCCTGCAATGTACAATTGCTGGGCTCTTACACAGTCTCTCTGGGAGTCATTAAAACGATCCAGTTAGGTTCTTGGGGCCCTCTGGAAATACCTCCTGGCCTTCACCCTTATTGCATCGCAGGGCCCTTTCCCCAGGGTTTTGAGATGTCCCCAAACTTTACTCTTGCTGGCTTCACTGGCTGCAGCAGCTTATGTTCTTGTTGTTGGGAGAAGGAGGTGTTTCCCAATATGGCTGTAACTGTAAGTGACTTTCCAACCAGCTAGACTTAACTTTTTTTTTCTTCTGATCTTTGCTGAACTGGGATTAATAGCTCCATTGTATGTGCTTCAGAAGAGTATTAGTTCTTTCAACTAAAGCAATCTTTTCCACTAGAAATCTGCTTCCATCACTGACTCCAAGTATCTTGTCAATCACTTTTCTGGATCAGTTTTCTTGTTTCCTTGATCAGAGTCTTGGCCTCTGTGTTCTGAGCATTGTCACCAGCTTTAACATTTTACTTAGGAATTCTTTTTATCATCTTCAGAAGCACCTGAACAGTACTTGCCAGTGGTAGGTTTTTGGAAACAGCCATGCAAGATTAGTTATCACTCATTAGTTACCACTCCCAACCCTGGGAACCACACCACACATTACATAACTTTCCACCTGCGTTGGGAGATTGCTAACTATTCTGCAAGGACAAAAAGACTCACTGTAATGACTGTTGAGCTTCCTGGAAAAAAAATACTTCCTCAAAAAAAAAAAAAAATCCTGAAAAATTGTCAGATATTTTCCATTTTCTTTTCTTCCCTTTCATCAGTTCCTAAAATATAACTGCCCCTTTATTTAGTCTCAATGTTCAAAAATCAAATCTCTCTCATAATTACACTGAAGATTAATGTGATATAATCCCATTTGTCAAAGTGAGGAGGTAACCAATACAAAGGGAGAAAGTATTTGCGAATTATACATCTGTTAAAGGATTGTTATGCCGGATGTACAAGGAGCTTAAGAAACTCACCAACAACTAAATAATCAGTCCAATCAAGAGATAGGCTAAGGATTTGAACAGGCATTTTTCAAAGGATGAATTACAAATGGCCAACAGACTCATGAGAAGACACTCAGAATCGCTAGCTGTCAGGGAAATACAAATAAGAACTACATGAATGATGTTTTACCTCACCCCATTCAGAATGGCAATCATCCAAAAATAACAAGTACTGACAAGAATGTGGGGAAAAGGGTACCTTGATACACTTTTGGTAGGAATGTGACCTATAACAATCATTATGGAAGGCAGTATGGAGATTCCTCAGAGATCTGAAAATAGATCTACCATATGACCCAGCCATTCTATCCAATGGAAATGAAATTAGCATAATAAAGAGTTCTGTACCCCATGTTTATAGCAGCTCAACTCACAATAGTGAAGATAAGGAACCAACCCAGATGTTCCTGAACTGAATACTGGATGAAGACATTTTAATGTGAATATATGCTCGACGAACAACTACTCAGCTATAAAAATAAATAAATAAAATCTTGTATTTTCCAACCAAATGGAACCAACTAGAGATCATTATGCTTAGTGAAATAAGTCAGCCCGTCAAGTATTTTATATTTTCCGATTTAAGAGGCAGAGTACAAAAAAATTCATGAGTGAATGGACATTGAGATTATTGCTTATAACTATTGTCTATGCTCTTGTGTCCAGTGTTTTTTCTATGATTATTTAATGGAGGGTTAAGCTTGTGATGAGATTGGAAGTATTTCATTGTAAAGATTAAGCAAAGGAGGAGGAAGGATGCTGGGAATGAGGGAGGATAAGAGGGTAGGGTGTAAAGTATCACGTTCTTAAAACTATTTATGAAGTACATGGATTTTGTTTCCTTTATGTAAGTCAAGAAATTAAAACAGTGAGTTGATCAAAGTTTAGACAGAAGATACATTTAAATACATCTCTCGCCATAGTAAGCATCTCCTATAAATATACCAATAAATAGAATCTTGACATCCTACCCAGTTGCAAATCATGACATGGTAGAACTCATAAGCTTACAGCCCCCTCTACTGGGTAGATTTTGCTATATCCATTACCCTCCTGCATACCCAAAACAGTGCTCTTGCTCCTGTCCTAAGTAACTCAAAATCCCTTTTAAGTTCCCAGTCATAGGGCGCTACATAGATTTTCACCTACTTTGAAGACTTGGTGATAGGTCCAAAGTCCACATTTACCATAAAAATACCCTATTTGCTCTTTGTTCTCCAAAGAAACACTTGATGTCACTAGTTCATGAGATTTTTTTAGGGCTAAGAGTTCATTGAAATATATATCCAATGCCTACAGTGTGTGCTACATTAGGATGTATAGATACAGGTAAAATTCTGAGGTATTGTATTTGATGCATTTCCCTGTTTAAACATTACAAATTAATAAAAGGGTGGAAGGGCGAAATAAATCAAACAGGATAGATGAATTTAAGATTTGCTTTCTGGAAATATTTCATGTTCCCAATATTCCCATTTCCTTAAAAGCACCACCAAATCACAAGGTTCCTCAAGACTCCTCCCAACTACCTGTGGCAACACAACCTGACCAAATCTAAGTATTGAGAATGCTGTGCGCTGATTCTGACTTGTTACAGCCACAATAGTTCTGAAAGTTTACCTAAGAAGTAAAATGTCCCCATCCAATCCTAGAGATAAATTAGTTTCCCAAGCACTAGAGCGCTGCCATTCTAGGAGGTCTTTGAGGTTTTCATACTCGGAGGCCTTGCTGAATTGTGATAGGGGTAGAAAATGACAAATTTAAGAATATGATCAGTATTAGGTCCCCTGGTAATGTAAGACTGAAAATATCAAAGATGTGGACTATATGCATATCCAAACACACAACTGTTCAGTTACTTGTTTTTAAGGTAGGGAAAAGACAGAAATGGAAGTTACTTCCAGGTGATACCAACCATGTCTTTCAAATATTAACTAAAATGTTCTCAAAATCATTAACATTTATTGGTCATTCACTGTGTTTAACTCTTCTTCTGTTATTCCTTTGTAGGAAACAGCCATCTTGGAAATGGAAAAGCCAAGTGTTTTAGGTCCTGGGGAATACATTTTAGTTGCTTATTAAGCTGATAACTATATGTAATATAACAGAAGCTCTCTGTTATATGGGCTGTGTGGATAGTATGGTTTGAAGTTTATGGTTTCAAATCTTGAAATAGGCTTGACAAACCAATCTATACCAAGAGCTGGAGATAATTTTATTCCTTCCCTCCCCACCCCCTTCCTTCACTTCCTCTATTTCATTTAAAGCTTGTGTACCTTGTCTATATTCTCTGGTTGACACCTTGTTTGGTCTTTTTGGTGAGTGCTACTTTCAACTCCTTTGCATCCACCTGTTTGCTCTTAAACTGTTAAGAATGAGGAGCCATCTCTCAGGACATAAAACCTCCCTGTTAGTAATCACACAACACATACAAAGGAGCCAAAAATAAGCTATCTTAAATCTGGCCATGTAGGCTTCATTAAACAGATTGCATAAGCTTATCTTTTTAAGTTAAAGATCAGGGTTAAAATATACGCTGAGTCAAGACTGAAGAATTTCAACCTTGACCCTTACTTGGTTACACTTCAAATCAGATATTAAGTTATGATCATTTTCTTGGGAATACCTATGAAAAAATTACACAGGACCAAAGTAGCTCCTTGCCTTCCCATAATGCCCAAGACACTACAAATAGTCCACTAGTTCTCTCCTCTCAGACACTTTTTCTGTCTATCATGGTCAACTTTTAGGAAGCCAGTCTAAAGGTAACTATCTGAATGTGACAATGACAAAGAGTTGATAATTAATCTTTCCACTTCTATTTTCATTTTAATGGGCGAAGTGTTTTAGGGATAGAAACTCTCCAAGTATGCCTGCAGAGTTTGTGGTGAATATATATGTAGGTGGCACAAGGATTACTCTGGCTTTGCTTCTCTCGATTTCCTACTGAATACCTATTATATGGACATCAATGTTGACAAGTTTAAATCCTGGTTAAGTCATTTACTAGAAATATGCTCTGGAACACGTTATTTAATCTATGTTTGAACTTTAATTCACTCACCTGTAAGAACAGTAATGAGTTAAGTAATAGAAATATATAATGTATTCATTTATTTGTCCCTTGGTCTTCATTATACATTCCAAGTGTTTTCCAGCAATGAGTTGAGTGATTCGCATCTCTATCTTTCAGTATTAATAAAAAAATACAAATGATCTTCATGCTCTTATATTATAGTTGGCAAACTATTTTGCATAAAATTTTGAGAGAAATTAATATATTAGGTATTTATCCAATGGTAGAACTAGAAATGTGCCATGGGATTTCAAATCAATTTTACCAAGGAGGCAGGTACGAATGCCAGCGCACTTGGTAAAGTGATAAGTATAAATACACAACCGATCAAAAGGATAGGGTATGTGTCGAAGAGATTTCACAAATAAGACCAGTGTAAGCAAATAATGAAGGATAGAATTAAAAGGGAGAGAATGATCCTGTTGGGGAAGCAGGACACACAGCAGACTCATAGAATGGCAAATGCCCAAAACAGCACTCCTGCCTCAGAATCAACCCTTGGGACATTCGGATCTGGCTAAAAGGCCCATGAGAGTCTCACAGGCATGGAAAGCCATGACACGATGGCAAAAAACAATCTAAATGAAAGACCCTGGTTAACAAGACCCCAGCAGAAGGAACAGGCCATCAAGGAGAGAGGCGCCTTTCTCTAAAGGGAGGAAGGAACCTTCACTGTGACACGGCCTTGACTAAACAAGTTCAGAGTCCGTGAACTCAAGGGACTTCCATAGCCTAGACAGCTCATAGCAAGAGTCTTGGGTGATTGCTGAAGTCATAAATAAGAGTGCCAATTGTTAAATCAACAACGGGAGTCACTGGGTACATGCTCCCCATGTAGGATCTCTGTCCTTAATGTGTTTTACTATGAAACTTAAAAACACGACTAGTCAAACAATACCCTATACCTTGTGCGGTTGTGTGAATGCAGCCTGTTGAAATCCTTGCTTAGTATATACTAAGTTGATCTTCAGTATATGAAGTTAATTGAAAATGAAACTCGATAAAGGGCGGGATGGGAGAGGGAGAGGGGAGGGCCACGGGAGGGAGGGAGGTTGGGGGGGAAGCCACAACAATACAAAAGTTGCACTTTGTAAATTCACATTTATGAAATAAATATATATTAGGTATTTAGATATTATGACTTCATACTAAGAAATGGGAGTATCTCATAAGAAGATTAAATTATATTCAACTAACATCTTTGCTGGTAGTATTGACAAGGTAATACGATAGGAACAAAAGCTAAATGAGAAATCATTAATAGAAGGGCAAAGTGACTAAGGCATAAAAAGCAACAAAGACAATAAAAGAAACCCAAGAATATCATAATGTGGCAGGTGATGTGGACAGAAATAAAGGATTTTTGAGAAAGCTAATATAAGATTATTCAGTGGAGAAGATTAATGACCTAGGCCCAGGAGACATGTGTCCAATATTCTCAGTGAATCAAGTGTTCCAATGCAGTCAGATCCTGGACAAAATTTACCTATTACAAAGTAAGCATACATTGACTTGGTCTGAAACGCAGCCTTAAAGGCCAAGATTTCTTACTGGTTAGAGATTAAAACATGATTGGTTAGAGTACCTTCAAGACATGAAGGGTGTTATTTCTAACAAGAGGCAAATGGAAAGAAAGCTGCTGTGAGCAAGATATTATTTAAGATGGATAAGTAATGTTATAGATAAGTAACAAACGACTGCTCAAGGTTTCTCTAGAAAAACAAGACAAAACAGAACTTCTGTGCTCATCACCCAAGTCAAATTAAACTAACAGGGAAGAATAGTAACTCCAGATACCCCTCAAGTGTAAGTCACTTTGGGTGTTTCTCTTGATTCCTTTGCAAGCCTTTCATAGGCAGCTCATTCTCAGCACTAACGACAGAGAAGACCTACATATAGCACTCCAAAGTCCCATTTGGGCTTCTAGGTGCTCGGAATTAACTGAGGGTCTACGCTTGGCAGTGACGATAAAGATTCTCACAACTGAAGGCACAGTGAGCAAAGTTAAAGAACAAATGTCTCTTTCCCTCTTGCTTAGACCATTTTTAGGCTGGTATTCTAGCACCTCTGACTCTGTATGTGCAAAGACAAAACCTAACGACAACGATGGTGACACTTTTCAGTCTAGGAGCACATTTCTGTTACAGAGCACCCCGTTGACTTGATCCAGTGTTTTTGTTTGTTTGTTTGTTTGGTTTTTTCTGTAAGTCTTAGCCAGCTCACAGTGATGCTTACTTTGATTCTGAGAAAGCCAGCAAACAGGCAACTTCATACTCTTGCTTTTTTGGTTAACCTTTGTTACAGATGATTTGACATTTCCCTGTATTTCCATGCCCAAATTAAGTCTAGGAAGCTCAGTACTCAATATTCAGCATCCATGCCATTGTGTGTTTCTTGTATCAAGCATACAGATGGATGGTCTTTGTGATCAGACACTCATCTGTAGTTTCCTTACTGTTTTCTTTTTGGCACGTGAGTTGGGGGAGACACATAATTATCAGCAATTTGTATTGCACATGATTCAGTTGCTTGAACTTGTATCTTCTCATCTTTGGCATGCAAAGGAAAAAGCTAAGATGAAACAAGCTCTTTTATCATACTGAATTTGCTTGACTTGCAATATACTATTCAACTAATTGCTTATTCAGTAGAGTTGCTGGGGTATGTTATGACTTCAAGGTTGGGTCAGAGACTAGACTCTAACTGTGCTGTGTGCTTTCATGTAAGTGAAAAGGAAGGGGGGTGATTCATTTTCTTAGGGTTGTGTTATCAATGACTATGTTCCCTTTTGTACCTAACAGCCATTTGACACAGTATTTATGTCAAAGTACTCCAAGAGTACTTCATAATGAAAAGTACATAGGAACAAAGTGAGCCTGGCACAATACATAAGACTTCATGGAGACCAGGGTTACAATCTTCATTGTAATAGAGTTCCATTTGCAGAAATAAGTTTTCTTAGATGACTGATCCCATCCAATGTATGTTAGGTAGAAGCAATAGTGTTTATTGTGGAAGAAGTGTCCCAGGTAACCACATTGACAGAAGCACAAGCCTCCAAGATCTGGATCTAGTTGATTAGGACCAGATTATTGGCTAAAGTTGAGCTCCAATATGTGATGAACAGTCAAGATTTTGCCAGAGTAGGTCCTGCACTAAACAAGAAATTATTTTGGTGCCAGAACTGGTAACTGAGAATTGAGCAAGATCAAGACTGACACATTTTTCATCCCAAGTCTTGTGTCCACCAGGAATCTCAACTGGCCATTTCCTGAGTCTTGGGTAGTTCTAGGAAGTTGGATGCAGAATTACACTGTCTTAAGAGCTATTGTTTTGGCCCAGCTGGCTAAGCTGCATTCCTGATCAGAGTACCACTCCAAGTCGTGGCTGCACTTTTTTTTTTTTTTTTTGACAGGCAGAGTGGACAGTGAGAGAGAGAGAGAGAGAAAGGTCTTCCTTTTCCATTGGTTCACCCCCTCAGTGGCCGCTGCAGCCGGCGCACTGCAATGATCCAAAGCCAGGAGCCAGGTGCTTCTCCTGGTTTCCCATGGGGTGCAGGGCCCAAGCACTTGGGCCATCCTCCACTGCACTCCCGGGCCACAGCAGAGAGCTGGCCTGGAAGAGGGGCAACCAGGACAGAATCCGGCGCCCCGACCGGGACTAGAACCCGGTATGCCACCGCCCCAGGCAGAGGATTAGCCTATTGAGCTGCGGCGCTGGCATGGCTGCCCTGTTTTTGATCCTGATCCCTGCTAATGCACCTGGGCAATAGTAGAAGATGGCTGAAGTGCTTGGGCCCCCACTACCCATGTGGCAGACTTAGGCAGAATTCCAAGCTCCTGGCTTTGTCCTGAACAGTTCTAGCGTTCGCCTCCATTTAGAAAGTCAACAAGTGGATAGTGTTCACTCTCCCCATCCCACTATCACTCTGTCAAAGAATTAAGTTTTGAAAAACATATGTAACATATCTTGATCACACCCTTATTCAGTTTTTTCATTTTTTTATGTATAAAAGTTTTATGTATTTTATATATACGGATTTAAGAGCATGAGACTTGCCACCCTACCCCCCACCCCCAATTCTTCTATTTTTGTTGGATCCTGGCTTTTTCCAGCTCTTCTCCAAGGTTTCAGGGAGTTTGACTGAAGGTTGCCGCTTGCCATGGTTCATGCTTATGAATGAATTAATAACTTCTAGACAACAAGAATGCACTAAATTCCCTTATTGAAAATATAAAAAATTAGGTGACTTATGTATAGTCAGCCAGTATCTGTTTATTGAATAAACAAGTGAATAGACACTGGGTGCCAGGAGGAATGCAAAGGCTCATTCGTGTGTGTGTGGCGGTGGTGGTGGTGGTGGGGGAGACGCACATGAAAGGGGCTTGGAATAATGAATAATCATCCCTGCTTTTAAGCAACCATTATCAACTGGAATGTACTGGGACATAGACAAAATAATGCATACATACATTCGGGGCAGGTGTGGTAGTTAAGAGGCTTGGAATGCCCACACTCCGTATCAGAGTGATGAGGTTTGAGTACTGGTTCCAGCCCCAATTACAGCTTCCTGCTAACTTATACTCTTGGAGAAAACAGGTTCAAGTCCTCGGGTCTCTGCCACCCATATGGCAGACCTGAATTGTGTTATTGCTCCTGGATTTGTCCTGACCCAGCCCTGCAGGCATTTGGGGGAGTCTCGTCTTTCAAATAAAATAAAAATGTAAAAAGTTAATTATTAACAAAACTGTCCATTTTTGTATGAATGGCTAGGACTAAGTCTGGAAGGCTGGGGAAGGTACCAAGTAGGCAAAATGAGAGCTTTGTTTCATCTTCAAAAGGAAGCAACTTTGACCCAGATGGTTCACAGTAAGGGGACAAAACGGGCAGAGGGAGAGGCACGAGAGATCTGATGTTAGTCCCACGCCTTATACCATACTAAGTGAATGAATGAATGAGTATCTGCTTTGCATAGCACATTAACCTCCCAATGATCCTCTGCTGCACATTCACAGCCATTAGAGAATTCTTTTCAGGGTGTTTCCCTATTACAGCCATTTGGGGATGTGAGAAATTATATTCAATAGCCCGGAAAACTACCCCCAGAGCTTTCATTAGCATTTGTGTATCATCTCCTTGCACTGGTAAGTATCTAGATTTGTATCTCCAGTCACTGTGCCCCAGTTTTAATGCTGGCAAATAAAACTGAGGCACTCACCAGAAAGAAAAATATTTACCCTGCACTCTATCATAAACAAAGCTGTTGGAATGGTGCACCATTTTAATAACTATTGTGCATATGAATTTAATGAGATAAGTGATGTATTTTATGCAGTACATAAAGACAGACTAGCGGTAATCAGAGGAAACGTGGGCAGCAGCTTCTCCAGCCAAGGCCTCTCCACTAGGCAGGAATTTGAGAAAGACGAGTGTGATCCGCTAATACCTTTGGTTATTTTTCCTTCCTTGCAATGCACCAGCTCTGCCTTTTTCCAGACAGTCCTGCCAGACCTTGCAGTTGGCCTGGGGGTGATCCAGAGGAGAGGTGGAGCTATAAGCCCTCTGTCATCTTTTCATGTATGCAATCTACTACCTGCTGCTTCGGAAGCCAGTGTGGACATTGAGGATTATGTTTAGTCCCCTTTGGGCTTCAATCCCGAGCTGAAGAAGAGCTGCAGTAGATCTATATTCATTCTCTAAGAGTCCAACTTCCACTGAGCCAGAGAACACTAAAACTCTCCATGAAAAAGGCCTTGACCACTCTGGTTTCAACTTTTGTGTGAACCTCCGTCGGCACATCCCTAAATAAGGCTCACGATTTCACAGTACTTGCTTTCTTGCTTGCTCTTCCACTTCACACAATTCCTACTCATCCTGCCAAACACACTTCAAAACCCGAATCTTAGAGAAAAAGTTGAACTCTTCCATTAGGCACTTGCAATCTCCTTGCTGCTGCTGTGCACAGTCCATGAATCACTCTTGCAGCAGGATAGGTGCTCAGTGAGTGGCTCTCGGATTATCTAACAGCCAGTGCTAGGTTTATCCAAATCATGAAGTTAAGTTTGTTTGGATGAATAAGCTGCATCCTTCTCTTGTTGTTGAGGCTTAGGTCACATTAAGCAGCAGGAATGTTTGGTGGAATTTACTAACTACCCCTGGATTTATTCCCAGCTCCCTGATTTATTAGGTCTGCACTGACTCAGCTGAACTCCCCTCTACTGTAACATATTGCCGAGGTCCAACATGATGGCCTTTAACCCTCTTCCCTACCTTCTTGGTTTTAAGCAATGGGAGCCAGATGAAATGTTGCTGCCCCCAAAATGACAAGGGAAGGAGCAAAACCTCTGGGTGATATGCAGAGGTCTTTCCCCTGCAACATATACAAAGGAGAAGAGACCTCCATTAGGCACTCAGCGCGTGTGTATTCTGCAAAGGGCAGGGAGGTTACGAACTGTGGGACCTGCCAAAAGCCTGAGTGGGAAAATACGGATGATGGGACTGTAAGAGAACGTTCCTCCAACAGGAAATGGGACAGAAATAGGCGGAAAAGCAAAGGAAAGCCTCCGCCCTGTCTCCATGACAGGTCCAACTCTACAAGCAAACTCTGCACACAGGCAGAGAGATCTACCGGAGAGGAGCAAACACATCCCATGGTCCCTGCTACAGAGTAGAAGATAAAGCCAGAGGCAGAGACCAAACTGGGAGGCCTTGAATGCCGCAGCACATGGATTAGACTTCACCCAGCACAAGCCATGCGCCATTCTGGTTTGTTCTGATAAATCCCCAAGCCCTTTGAGTTGGACTTGGTCCTTCAGGGAAATGTTTCCAGAAAGAGACTCAAAGTTATTTCTTAGTTGTTTTTTCTCCAAGTCCTTTGCAACATTGCTCCTCAGTGGTTGAAGGCTTGTGTCCTCACTCAGGGACAGATATAAGGACCTGCTTTGGGCTAAGTCTTCACTTTGCTTGGCAAAGCCGATTTCTAGTGCTGGGTACCAGAGCCATGGCTTGTGTTTTTAAATGAAGCTCAGATGACCATGGCAGTTCTGGCCTGGGTTTGAGACTAGAAAGTGCCTGTTAGGTTCAGTTTTGATGTGAGAGACAAAGAACAGGTTTTCATTCATTCTGTAGTTATTGATAGGAAAACATTCCTGGCTCCACACCGAACTTGTGAGCTGATACAGCATCCATGAGATTCCTGTATGCTAATTCAGGGTGGAGCTGACAAGTGCATATTTTGAAATGCATTTTCCGATCTGTGGTGTTGTGTGAAACATTATTAAGTGTGTATAATGACCTCAGTAGCCATCTGCGGCAGTTCAGCCATCAGAAATTTCACAGCATATGTAAGATTATCAAAATGAATCAATACCTGAACCTCGAGGCTGATTCCTCAATTACTGTAACTACCAGTTGCTAATTGGAATGCTTTTTATACCCTGCCTTCCTCCTAGATTGTCCACGGTGCCCACGTGAATGCAACCAAGGAGCACAAATAAATTGAGCATGAGCAATTAGACTATTTAGCTTTGGGTGATCTAAAGACTTTAGAGATGTGAAATGCTAATACATAGCATGGCGATTTTAATCTCTGGACTGAGGTCTGACTCCAGTTTACTCAGTCTCTCAGTCCTGCTAGGAATGGAAGATGGGATTTTTTTAAGACCTGAAGAGATTTGATGTTTTCAAATGGTAATGCAGAGTTCAGCCGAGATGATTTGCATAGCACCTAACAGAGCTATTATCAGCCTGAGATGTTACTCAGTGGGGCTGCCACTTAAAGTTGGTGTCTTTGGGCAGAGGGGGTCTAAGTGGGCATGGTGACTGAGGGTGTTAAGCTTCCATCAGCACTGGGGGAAGTCTCACTTTATACTCTATGGTAGGTAAGTGGTTGTAGCCTGAGGACCTATGCGATTAAAGTTGGTAGCTGAAAAGACAACTCACCTTCCTCACTTTGGCTTTAAGCAAAAACCAGCGTGCTGCCCAATGGGGAGGAGATAGAGATCAGAGTGGCAAAGTAACTGAGCTCCGGAGAACAAAGAAAACATCTGGCAGCTTTAACAATCCTCTCAGGAGAAACCCATCCGGGATACCCTGACTAATAACCAGATGTGTCAATGGCTTTCACTCACCTACTTTTAGGGATTCAGCATGGGGATGGGTCATAAAGCAAATGTGTTTACTTGCACTAGAATCTAGGCTGGGGGAAATAAAGCTGGCTCCATTAGGATATCCACAGGCAGAAGAACCAAAGTAGACTCTAATCTCTCGCCATATATAAAAATCTACAAAGGAAAAAAAAAAAAAAAAGAGACCAAAGACCCAACTTTAAGACCTGAAATCACTAAGCTACTATAAGAAAATAGAGGCATTACTTTAGGACATTAGAAAGGTCAATTTTTTTGGTTAGTACTTGAAAGCAGAGAAAACAAGTATCGAAATGAGATTTTAGTAAATTAAAAAGACTTCCTAGTAGGAAAGTAAACAGTTAACAAATAAGTTACAGAATGGGATAGATTATGTGTAAGCTATGTATTAAAATTTTAATAACTTAAGAAAATCTAATTTAAAAATGGATAAAAAACTTGACATTTTTCAGAGACATACAAATGATTCCCCCACCACCACCACAAAGTACTTGCGAAAGTGTTGAACAATAGCAGAAAGAAAAAAAAAATGCCAATCAAAACCAAAATGAGACAACCTTACTCTAGTTAGGTTTGTTATCACCAAAAAGAAAAATAACAAAACCTGCCAAGCATGTAAAAAAAAAAAGGGTGGAATGTAAATTATGATGATCACTTTACACGTTAGAAAGGTGGTTTCTCAAAACTAAAAGTCAATGTATCATTTGACCCAGCTAGCCTGCTTCTGGATTCTATCTGGCAGAGAGGAACTGCATGTATGAAAGATTCCTGAACTCTCATGTTCAGTGCAGCACTGTTCACTATGGCCAAGGGAACTCAATCTCCCGGAAATGGTGAGTGAAATAAGCAAATGTGGTAAATAGACACAATGGAATTCTAATTGTCCATTCCAAGGATGAAATACTGTCATGTTTGACAATATGGATAGAACTTGAGGTCATTATGTTTTGTGTAATGAGCCAGGCATAGGAAGTCTCACACATACGTGCAATCTGAAAATTGACTTCACAAGGGTGTTGGCATTGTAGTATAGCGTATAGAGCCACACCCCTGTGATGCTGGCATTTTATTTGGGTGCAAGTTTGTGTCCTGGCTGTTCTGGTTCTGATCCAGCTCTGCTAATAGCCTGGGATAAGGCAGTAGAAGATGTCTCAAGTGCTTGGGTCCAGATGCAGGGCCTGGAGGAAGCTCCTGGTTTGGCCCGAGCCCAGCCTTCGCTGGCTTCGTTGCAGCCACTTTGGGGAGTGAACCATTGGATGCAGAAAGTCTCTTTGCAGCTCTTTCAAATATCTTTTAAAAAGTTGACCTCTTAGAAATTATGTTGAGCAAAGAGAAATTCTAGTATTCTATTGTACAGTAGGCTAACAATAGAAAACAATACTGTATAGTGAAAAATAAAGCTCTAAAGAATTCCATCAATTATGATTAATGTACTGGTGAAAAGACCATGGTTTGTGTTTCTAATACATTCCTAAGGTAACAGAGCCCCAGTCAAATAACCTTGTTTGCTGGTATAGATTAGTGACACAAACCTAAGTGTCAACCAAAGTTAGGCAGATAGATCAATTAGAGTTTGAAAAATCCAGCAGAACTATAACATTCATATTCTGAAAACTTTGTTCAACGTTGAATTGTTCAACCTTCCCCTCCCCCCCGCAAGGATTCTGATCCGGTGACTAGGATGGGGCCATAAACCTGTATTTTTAGTGGGTGGCAGGTACTGCCAATCTGCTGGGGGTAGGACAGGGAATGCATTACAAGTTCTGCTCCACTAAAGTGAAGCGAGAGCTACTTCATTCTATCTGGTTTCTTTGCAGGAATGGCGAATGACAGTTGCCAAATCATCTCAATTTTGGTGTTCTGCTGTGACAAGTAGCCAACTTCTTATTTTTCCTTAAAATTCTGTTCATGAAAAATAGGACCTTGCTATCAGATCCAGGTGGTCAGTAGGTCACCAAGTCAAGACACTTGGTCTGTAATATGTAATGTCAAAGAGGAGATCGTTTAGCAGAGTACCATCAATGTGTAGATTGTAAAATAAATAAGGCTGCTACCTTGTCTAAGTATCTAATTATCATAATCTGATCTCTACCTGGCTCTTGGGAAACCTCAGGTGGGACTAACTACACATGATTCTTTATCTGGCAAAGAACCCAGTCATTCATTTAACATGTTAGGAAATGGTACATTGGGACATTTCTGGTGTGTATCTCAATTACTCTGAACTGAGAGGCTTATTTTGTGCATGACTACTTCAATGAGGAATACTAGCAGCTAATGCTGTGTATGTTTTTCCTATCAACAGCAAGGCCAATTAGCACATCTGGGCTGGATCAGGGAAATGTGAGCCAAAGTAAGACTGACATTCAGAAAGGATTTCTTTTCAAGCTCCGTGTCTCTAGGAAGTCTCCGTGCAGTGGCCTTGTATTTGGAATTCAGTTTTCAGCTAGAATTGCCAGCATTAAAGGTAACAGGAAAAACAAAAGTCTTCCTTCCGAAGATTCTATGTGCCTTTGGCAAAGGTTATAGATGTGATGTCTTTGAACATCCTTCTTCATGACGGCTCTGTCACTGGAAATGGGCAGAGAAGACATCTGCAGTGAGCTAAAGCTGTTTTCACGGTAATGATGGTCTCAGGCTGTACCTCTTGCATGCAGAGCAAGTGTGGGTTTCCTATTTACATATAAATATCTGGCTTCCTTACTATTATTTTGTTCCCTCCCTCTCCTAGCCTGTTAAATCTTTGCATACATAGCATAAGAGAAAATAGGGTGTTTTTAACAAAAGATGAAAATCTGGAAGGTTATCTGGCCTACCAGTTAAGATGCTGCTTGGTATGCCCCATCTCCTGTGTCCACATGTCTGGGTTCAAGAAACATCTCTGTTCCAGATTCCAATTTCCATGGTGCTAACATGCAGTATGGGAAACTAACAGGCAATGGTTCCAGTGCCTGGATCCCTGCCAACCACATGGGGGACCTGGATTGAGTTCCTGGCTCCTAGACTTGGCTTGGTCCAACCCCAGCTGTTGCAGGCATTCAGGGAGTGAATAAGCTGATAAAGATTTCTCTTAATTAGAAAAACTACAAACAATTCAGTAGCTTTAAGCTAAGGTAGCAATTTTTGAGATTAAAAGTAGTTACTGATTCTTGCTGGTCCTGGATTTCTTCCCCTGTTGACCTTGCTTCTAGTCAGGAATAGAGGAAAGCAGGACTCCAGCACATGCCCCTTGTTCAGTCCACTGCCACTCCCTGAAGGGGTCCAGGTGCTCTAAACATAGCCGATTGCAGGGCATCATCATTTCTTTTAGCAGTTATTTGTTTACTACTTAAGGATTGCTGGAAACTGAAATGAAAAATGCCAAGCAAACACATGCAAGTTGAGTTCAGATTGACTTGCTATGTACCAGCATACTTCGATCTGGACTGCTCAGGCCTTAAGTTTCTACAATATTCATACCATTCCTGTCTGCCCAGAACTCTACTGGCCAACTCAAACCATACGTCCATGGCAACCTAGGCTAACATCCTCACACCACTACATCCATCAGTGGAACACACCTTAGAACAATGCCATCTTGAGCTCCATTTCTGCTTGTAATAAATTACACGTCTCTGAGCAAGTCTATGATTTGTCAGTGTACTTCTTATGTCCTATTCTCAATTTAAGATCAATATTATTAGCCTGTTCTACACTGCTTTGTAAATAGTAAGGGGAAGTCTAAACAGCACATCCAGAAGCCTTTTCCTTAAATGGTTTCACAATGTTTGTGACATTTGAACTTGGGATGGAAAGGAGAGCGATTATTCTCCTATGGCAATTGCAGATAGAATCACGTGCAGATGTGACTACCGTAGCAGAGCTGTGGGCTGCTTGGAGGACCACCTGGAAAGGTGATGCAGACAGTGCCCATGCCCACCAGCCTTTCCCCCCATGATGGCCGATATTTGCAGCTCCTTCTCAGTGAATGCCTTCCATCTCCTGCCTTAGTGCACCAGGTCATCGGATGCTATGAATGTGTTTTCCGATTTTGGAATTCTTCTAGAGCCTTCCCTATTTTTAATTTCCCTTCTTCAGAAAACCATCCCAGTAGTTATACAAGCCATAAGTTCTTATGTTAAATGTTTTCACTTGGGGACTACTGGAGGGATCTTTAGTTTTTCTGACTAAACCCTGATGATCCAAAAACTCAGTCACTCATCAATAAAATGTGCATTAAAAATACATCCACCAATAAGGTTATTGAGAGAATGGAACAATATGAAGTGCCTGGTGACATCCAGCAGTCAGTATTAAATGCCTCCTTGATTTTATGACACAAAAAGAGCTGGGACAATACGTGGCCCAAATAGACTCAATTAAAACACTGTCCAGCCCAGTTATAGCCTGGCTCTCAGTAAATATTTGATAGAGTGGTTTCCAAGTCTCTCCTGGTTAATTTCAAGAGCACCTGCTACCGTAATTCATGTCAGAGGTAAAGAGTCTCAGGGGGAGAGAGTAGTCCTTTAACCCCACAATGTGAAGCACCTTGATAATTCTAGGACTGGAGATTAGGTTATCCCCAATCAAGAGCAATAACAACCTGTTTCCTAAAATCAGCAATTTCACATTTTACTGTCTAGCCTTCCTGTTAAAATGGAACACAGATCATGGCTATAGATTTAAGCCATATACAAATTAAAGTAGTAGGTGCTAGGGGTAGTTTCCAGGTAGAAGCTGGCCATTTGGGCACCTATAGACATCATTCTATCATTCCACTGATCAAATAAGATAGACATCAAGTTTGTTTTTCTTCATTTCTATATATGGTGATACTCTTGTGTTCTCTATAAATTTAACACCTATGTTTTGAACTTCTGAAGGCTCTGTATTTAGGGTTATTGGTGAGGCACTCTCCTCTTTTAAACATTTTGCAGATCAGGTTTATTTTTTAAGTTTTGTGTTACCAGATTCAATGTGATTTGTAGATACAATTTGAAGAACATGATGATATACTTAGAGTAGCATCATTTTCTATTACCACTCTGAAGTAAGTATCACGACTTCTTTCTTCTATCTAGTTGTATCTTAGTACTTGTCAGCAATCTTTCCCCATTAGCCCTCCTCTCTACTGCCCTCAACTCCTGGTAACCACCATTCTAGATTTCAATGAGATGAACCATCTTGGATTCTACACATTGGTGAGATGATGCATATATTTCTGTGCTTCCAATTTTCACTTAACATAAGTATCTACAGTTCAAACTGGAGGTCATTCTATGCGGTTGCTAATGACAAGATTTTATCTTTCTGATGCTTGGATAGTGTTGATTTGTGTCGTTTTGAAGCAGCTACTAGAAATTTCAATATTCAACAATGTAACAGGGTCATGTAATACAGGCACAGGAAGTGAAGGTGGATAAACATCTACCACAGATCATTGACAGCAGACAGATCATCTCATCCTAATAAAACCGCATACAAACAAGTGATCTGGAAGCATTTTTCCAAAAATGGTAGGAGTACTTAGCTGCAGGTAGTCAAGTTTTGGATATTTTTATTTCATTTACATTTTTGCAAGGTTGGCTTTTTGCCAATGTACATTTGTCTTGCAATTCAAGTTATAAAAGGAAAACCCAAACAATAAGCTTTGCAAAGGCAACTTAAATGTTAATTAAGACTAAGTTGGTATGAGGCATATAAAATGGAAAGAACAAAGCCAAAAACAAGATAATGAAATGCTCCAGAGAAGTATCTATGTGCCTCACATCTTTCTATAGGTTTATCTGATGATTTTGTTGAAAGATGGTTTAAAAGAAGAATGTCTCATAGCTTAGAAGGACCACTGCTCAGGACAGTGTCCAGCAAAGATACCCTCTGTGTGCCAAGCCACACAACTGGAGTACCTTGGGTTTTAAGTATAGAGAATGCTGATCCTCTTGGATTTTGTGGTCAGCACAAAAGGATGGGAGAAGTACACACCCTCAGTCAAGAGCTACTGGCTATGGACTGCTTCGTCCATTTACTTCAACATGCTATTAAAATAGCACATTTAATGTGGACTGTGAGATGAATAATGGGAATATCACCTAACAGGATCATCGTATGGGGCTCATGGTCCTGTAGAAAGGGTGACTGGCATGCAGAGAAGTTTGAAGACTTTGCCAAGATCAGGTAGTACATAAGAGAAATCAGCTGGTCACTTGAACAGAAATGAGAATATTCACAAAATAAAGCAAATGCTCATTCTCCATTTTATGATTTATTGATCCCATGTATTGTAGACTTCTCAAAGTCTAGGCTCCTCAAAGTCTACATTAAACTGCACCTCACCATCCTACAGTTAATGAGTCTTACATGTGTACCCTGGATTACTGGGCTCCTCGTTTACTGTTCCTTTGACTAGACATGGTATAAGATCAGGAGATCCACGCTCATCCAAGATGCCCACATCCCTTCTGGAGCCCCCGAATGTTGCCTCAGATGACAAAAGGGTCATGGAGGTCTAAGTAAAGTTGGGTTGTTGGGATGGGACAAACTCTGGATTATTTTTGTGAACCCTAGATGTACCCCCTTATGGCCACAAAAAGAGATTTGATTATATCAGAGACATTAAGACCTATAATGATGGAAACAAGAGGTTGTAGTGACATAAGGCAGGGTCACAGCAAAGAATGCGCATTGTCTCTGAAACTTAGAAAAAGCAATAAAACATATCCCCGCCTCTCCTACACAGTGCTCCAGAATAAACTAGCCCTTACAACACTTTAGATTTTACTCACTGAGCTCAGTTTTAGATTTCTTATCTCCAGGATAAGAAAATAAGTTTGTGTTGTTTTAAGCCACTAGGTTTGAAGAAATATTTGTTTGAAATTCAAAGTTAGAGAGAGGGAGGAAGTACCTCTGCTTTTTAGCATATATTTTACTGCATAAAGTAGTACTATGCCTCTAAAGATGAGCTGTTGACTTACAAATGCTGGAGATAGGGAATGGAGCACTAAGAAGTTCCAGGAAGTCTCAGTAATTTTTGTAGACTGAAATACAAATCAGATAAAGAATCTTAAATTCTTTCACTATGTGATCTCTCTGGTCCCCAAGATCTGGATGAGTAAAACAATCTTTCGAGAGATGTGGGTTGGTGCCACATTTTTAATAATAGTTAGGCAGGCACATTGCTGTTGCTTAATGGACTTGTGTTCTTTTTCAAGGCTTTTAAACTCATATTTGAGAGAATTTTTTCCTATTCTTCCATCATATCCATGCAAAACTAACATTGCTGTGAGTATTAATTATGGTGATGTCTGACATTTATCAAATGCTTACCATGTACAAGACCCAGGGCTAAGGATTCTCACGTGAACATTATATTTTAATCCTCAAAATAACTCTGGAACTTCTATCACCAGTCAAGATTCTGAAACTCAGATTAAATTGCTTGCAGATGGTCACAATGCTTTTGTGTGGTAGAACCAATAGTTGCTCAAAGTGTATCACATCTTGAAACGCAAGTACTTTCCATGGAAACATCTCATCTACTCTAGGAATGCTTGCTTTCCTGCCATTCTTTGGTTGCTGTAACTAGTCTGGTTCTCTACATATCTAGAAACCCCACTGGGGCTTCCCAAGCTGCCTCACCCCTTTAGGTAGAGTTAGCTACTTTTTTTAAATTTTTGACAGGCAGAGTGGAGAGAGAGAGAGAGAGAGAGAGAGAGAGAAAGGTCTTCCTTTGCCATTGGTTCACCCTCCAATGGCCGCCGCAGCCGGTGCATCTCGCTGATCCGAAGCCAGGAGCCAGGTGCTTCTCCTGGTCTCCCATGCGGGTGCAGGGCCCAAGCACTTGGGCCATCCTCCACTGCCTTCCCGGGCCACAGCAGAGAGCTGGACTGGAAGAGGGGCAACCGGGACAGAATCCGGCGCCTTGACTGGGACTAGAACCTGGTGTGCCGGCGCTGCTAGGCAGAGGATTAGCCTGTTGAACCATGGCGCCAGCTGAGTTAGCTACTTCCAAAAAGAAATCACAACATGTTACCTTCCAGTTCTTCACATCCCCAAGGCCATCAGCACTTATGGTTTCCTCCAAGAAGTCGGCCTACTGCAGCCATTCATGAGAATAAATGCCTGATCACCATCAATCCCACATATTAATCAACTGTGTCTGAGAAACTATAATCATACATGACTGTAGTACAAGGGGAATGGATTTCTTGTGAATTCAGTCACTTGTGTTTTTTAACCGATTTTAAGTAATGGATTCATTTTTAAAGATACTTTCTCAAAGCCTCCCACCAAATAGATTAGCCTTTGATAGGGCCCTTCATTCTGGTCTCTTCCAAATGTAGGACTCACTTGACTATGAACAATACAGTTAGTAACATTGATGCGATGGTTGACGTTTAGACACTACCTTTTATTCCTCTTAGAAGATGTGCCCAGTCTTGCTCAGAATTGATGCAGAAAAATACAGAAGAGCCTCCATGAGGACTTTTCTGAAGAATAGGGTCACATTCTTGCCTTGTTGACTGAAGGGGTCTTCAAGACCCCATTGTCGGCCCGCGCCATGGCTCAATAGGCTAATCCTCCGCCTAGCGGCGCTGGCACCCTAGAGTTTAGTCCCGGTCAGGGCCCCGGATTCTGTCCCGGTTGCCCCTCTTCCAGTCCAGCTCTCTGCTGTGGCCCAGGAGTGCAGTGGAGGATGGCCTAAGTGCTTGGGCCCTGCACCCGCATGGGAGACCAGGATAAGCACCTGGCTCCTGGCTTCAGATCAGCATGGTGTGCCTGCTGCAGCAGCCATTGGAGGGTGAACCAACAGCAAAAAGACCTTTCTCTATCTCTCTCTCTCTCACATTCTTTTCTACTGCCCATCACCTTACTATTAACACTAGTAAATGTGGCATTACAAAAACCTGGGGGATAAAAATCATTCTTTCAGCCTTAAGAAATGAAGATTCAAAAAGTTATTACAGATAAGATTCTCATTCTTATGTCGAGTGACTGGAGGCTTTGACTGGAGGCATTTGGCTTAGCAATGGCTTTCCAGTAGGATTCATGCACTGGTTGAATGGAAGTTGATATTTGGGAGCAAGATCAGGGTTTTATTTATTTATTTATTTATTTTTTATGAATACAGGCTACTAATATGGGGATCTCCAGCAGCATCTCACTGGAAACAATTTCCTCCCAAATCTGCTCTGAAAAGCCCAGCTAAGATCAATTTCTGTGCTTGCCAGAATCTCCGAGGACAAGGGAAGAAAGACAGTGCCAGATGAAGACAAGGTGAACAAATGGAATCTGTCTAGCCCGAATGAGCACGCTGTCCAAAAGCTATTCCAGGAATCTGAAAGCAACCGTTCTCTGGATTGCTCCGCTCACACCCTCACTACAGCTGATACATTGTGTTGCTGCTAAACCCTGTGTGTACCAAGCCAGGAGCTGAAATAAGAAAAACGTTGCCATTCTTACCCTAGAAAGGAGGGGATTTAAAATGGCTGCCACAGCTTAGCCAAGAGGATAAATTCCAAAGCCTTTAATTTATGTTTGAAATTGCTATTGCCTCTCTCAGGCTTTTAAGCTATAATTACCTTAACCCTGAATTTTAAGGGAAGAGAGATAGGGGAAGTAAGGGAGTGATATCCTTCTAATACCTTTTCTCATCTTTTTCATTTTAAACTGAGCTTTGTTTTTCGTTGTAAAGTTTTTGCAATACTATTTCGACATTTAAATGATGGAGATCCTTCCATGTCCTCTAGCTTTAGACAGAGCAGTACCAAGAGGTCTAGTTAAAGTGTCCAGGAGTTCCAGGACTGATTTTCAAGTCTACTTATAAAATTCAGTAACTCTGGGTTCAAACCTCAGTGTTATATTCATGCTTCTTTCTATACTCTTTCTCATCCATTCCTCCAGCAAATGGAACCACTTCTCACCATCTGCATTTCTCTCTGCGTATGCATAACAAAAAAACCCATGGAGTGCATCATGTACCCATGTCTTGGCACCATTAGTAAATATTGAAGGAATTCTGGAGAGGAAAGACATACAGAGAAGCTTGTTGGGCTGATGCAAGCTTCCATGGATCTGTGTGGTCTATACCTGCTCTACTCTTCTTTCTTCCTTACAACCTTCTTGCATGCCCCAACTCAGCCCTACCAAACTTCCCTAACTGTTGTCTTCGAATTTCTGTTCACGTTTAATTTTTTTAACATTGTTCCCTGCATGTTCTATGTTAAGCTTACTCAATGAAATTTTCAGGAATCAGGTTAGATGACACTTTCCCCAGGGAGCCTTCCCTGGTGACTAGGTTTGGGATTCTTCCTCTCTTGAGCCTGAGGACACTTGGGCCCGTTGTTAAGACCTGTTTTCTTCAGGCTGCTTCCACTGCACTTCCCATCTCTCCCAACCCAGTGCAAGGCACAATACCTTTTGTGAAATATGGATTAAGCTATAATACACTGAATAAGTGATTGGATTAGCTACTGTTTTGGAGGAGTAGTTTATGTTAATACAGGAAGTTCTATACGGATCATGATAAAAGTTGTTCTTTGAGATATTTTAAAGCTTCTGCTAATAGCCAGAAAGACATTAGGAGACAGTCCTAGTGCTCAGGACTGACGCAGAGATCTTCATTCTGTCATTTGTCATCTTTGTGAACCTCCATGCCATTTGTCATCTTTGTGAACCTCCATGCCCAAATCTCCTATAGTGGCACCATACTTTGGCCATTCTGAATGAATCACACTTTCCTGTTCAACTATTTGTGAAGTCATCGGGCACAGCTGGGGCACCATGTTGTTTTATCTCTCTAGGTACACAGATAACCTACCTGTTCCCATTATGGAAGAACTACTTAGAGAACTGGAACTCTCCTGCTTCTAATCATTTCCCAAAGATATTTTCCATCAAGGAAAATAGGAAACAGGCGGGGTGGGTGCTCTGCCACTCCATCTGGCCTGCCTTCCCTCCCCCTGCCTCCCATGGGCACTTACCTTCAGGGCCTGGGTTCTACTGTTCTTCCTTAGGGTAGTTTTCAGCAGAGACCTTGGGTGACTAAACTCCATTTACATCATCTACACTTGTACCATTTCTCACTCCACCATGTTCCCTGCCTCATGCCATCCTATGTCTGAATGCTGCCTGAGCCATGAGCTAGACTTGCTGTATCTTTGACCGGCCTTATTCTTTCATTACTGGATAAATTGCAGAGGCTGTCACTTCCAGACTATTCTGACTCACATTGTGGCTAATTCTCACAAATTCCCTGATCCAGGATTTCAGAGTTCCATGTCTTGCTGTATTTATCTTTAATCTTTTCTGGGGAACAAAATCTATCGTAGCTTAGACAATGTAACCTGTCTTATTTCCTCTGAACCTCAAAGCATAAAGGGCAATGCCAGACACAATATCTGTGTGTATGTATGTGTATGTGTGCATGTATGTGTGTGTGCACATGCGTATATCTGTTTGTTTGTATAAGCGCCTGGATTGGGAAAGCAAGATGATAGATCTTAGTTTGGATTTCTGTAACCAGTTACCATAGGCTGGGTAGCTTATAAAGCAAGCATTTATGTTTCCCAGTTTTAGAGGCTTGGAAATGTAAGATCAGTGTGCCAACAGGTGCAGTATGTGGGGTAGGCTCATTTTCTAGCTTGCTGATGGTTGTCCTCTTGTATCCTCGCATTGCGGAGGAGAGACAGACACAGATCCTGTGTCTGGTTCTTTAAGGACGTGGGTTCCATTTTTTGAAGATCTTGCTATCTTGAGTTCTAGTTATCTCCTTAAGGTTGCACCTATAAATAAATATCACACTGGAGGTTGGGATTACAACATAAATTTTTGGGGGGGGGCAGTCTAAGTGGCAAATTTTCAAGCCCATATTCTATCTAGATATATGTTCTATGAAGTTCAAGTAACTCAATCTTGAGGTAACTTTATCAGATGTTAAGAATTCTAGATAGCCTTCAAGAGACAAGATTCCTTCTCTTTCCAGTATCTGAAGCCAGGCCTCCATTTTGGCTGGCAGGTACATCTTCGACAAGGGTTTATTGAGTCCGTAGGGCCACTTATCCCTTCCCGCATGCCAATTACTGCTAACTGTTATGTGAACATGTGAGAGCCAAGCTTGATGCTTATACACAGACACCTTTCAGAGGCCCCCAGGTCCACATCTGGAAAAGGAGCACAAGGCCGAGGTTGACCCTAGAGATAAGAATGATTCTGTTTACTATGAAGACTCCAAGTAGTGCTCAGGGAAAGAAACTGCTAATGGAAAAGTATATTTATTAATATTTAATTGTCTTCAGTTGTGGCTCCTCATTGATGACTCCTTTGTGTCAGACATGCTGGTATTAGAGATAGGAAAGCATTCTTCAACCAATGACATCGGTACATGACGTGCTCTTAGTCCTGGGACTTCAGACATTGATTCCCAGTACAGTTTCTAACCGAATGGGTCTTCCCTTATCCATGGCACTTATTGATGAGGCCCTACCTGTTTCAACCTGAACTCTGAAGGAAAGCCCCTCTCCTGGGCTCCAAGTTTCATGGGAATGTGCTTATCAAGTACCCATTTTGATGTAGACATCGTGACCTATGGGACTCATGAATAGGACACAATCCCCAAAGGAGATCAAACAATCTGAATATGTACAATTTTAGTCTTGCTCAAAGTCTTTTCATTCTTCCATAAGACAGACAAATCTTAACACCTACCAAATAGAAACCTCTTAACAAAGTGGGGGTGGGTTGGGAGGGAAGACTGACTTTCCATCTGCTGGTTCACTACCCAAATAACTTCAACAGCCAGGCAGAGCTAGGACAGGCTGAAGCCAGGAAAATCCAACTAGATCTTCCACATGTGTGGCTGGGACATAAGTACCCAGACTGTTAGCTGCCCCTTTCCCAGGCTCATTAACAGGAAGCAGGATTACAGTGGAGTGACTCAAATGCAAGATGCTTGTGTTCCAACAGGTGGCTTAATTTTATGTGCTATAAAGTCAGCCCCAAATTATTTATTACATTTTTCATTAAGTATACAGATGGGGACTTGTTCCATTCATACATTGTTGCAGGTGTTTGGCACACCACAGGTGACTTAGGCAAATTTCCCAATTTTTAGAGATCAAGTTGTTATAAAGAGTTAAACTGATTAAAAGCATCTGATTAAAGTTATTTTAAATAATGATGATAGGTATTAGAAAAGATAGTGAAGTATATTCAAGTACAGGGTGAGAGACTATTGTGTGCAAATAAAGGAATTTGCCTTTGAGATAAAAATTTCATTGCAATGGGGGGAAAATGGAGATTTGAAAGCAGATGTTGGTGATACACCATATGTTAGAAGTTGGAGTTTTTGTCCCTTTCCAATTTTCCGTAAACTTGGAGGCATTGTGGATATCCAAAATTCAGAGGGGAAAAGAGCAAAGCTTTAAGGGGAAGGACAGTTAAAATAATCACTTTGAAAAGTGCAAATTAAATAAATTTTTTTAAAAATGGGGGGGGGGGTGGTGCTGTGGTGCAGCAGGTTGGCACCCTGGCCTGAGTTGGTGCCCTGGCCTGAGGCACTGGCATCCCATGTGGGCACCAGTTTGAAATCTGGCTGCTCCACTTCTGATTTAGCTCTCTGCTATGGCCTGGGAAAGCAGTAGAAGATGGCACAAGTGCTTGGGCCCCTGTACCCACATGGGAGACCCAGAAAAAGCTCCTGGCTCCCAATTGCCACAGCTCCAGCTGTTGCAGCCATCTGGAGATGGTCTTCCATAGGATGGAAGACCCCTCTCTCTGCCTCTCCTCTCTGTGGCTCTTTCGAATAAATAAATTAAAAAAAAAAAAAACCTCTAGTACATTTTTTTAAAAGTGCAAACTGACACTACTGAATAGAAGTTCAATAAAATGTGCATTTTGTCAAAATTCAACATCATAAACCAAAATAGGACCACTCATATTTTACTTAGTATGAGTAATTAAAGAGGAAAAACTAAAGGCCCAAGAACTTATGCTTGTTTCAAGTAGTTATAATTCTCACTGTTGAATCTTAGTTGGGTGAGGCAAAAATAAGCAGATGAGGACAATGCCAAAGTCAAGAAAATAGATTGTTAGTTGGGGCATGCCAGAGAACATGAACCTCTTCAAGGCAAAAGACACTGCTTCTATTCGTACTTTTCTTACATCCACTTAAATCATTCTATTGAACACTTACTATTTCATCAAGTGTCTACTTTACCTATATCTGCCAGTATTACCTATAGGCACAGTAAGGAGTTCATTTGTGATCTTTTGTCCTCAAACTCCCATTAAGTCTCCTTTCATTCTATCTGAAAGTTTCTTCCTCTCAGAAGTTGTTGCATTTGGGTCAAATAATTCTTTGTTAAGTGTCTAGGGGAAAGTGTTCCATGCATTATGTTGAGTAACAGCATCCTTGGTATCTACTTATTAGATGTCACTAGCAGACTCCTACACCACCACTGTGACAACCAAATTCATCTCCAAAACTATTTGCTGGGAGCAAAATCATGTGTACTTGAGAACCAACATTTTATACTGGTTACCTCCAAGTACTTTCCATCAACTTATCCCTAAATACTGTTATCTGGCTTCATATCATTTGTCAATAACACTTTGGTGAAGTTTAGTCTCTAACTAAATACAATGACTTTTTGCCTCATTTTCATTTTGGTATCCAGCCTCTTGAAAAAACTCCTTGATTTCTATATTACATTGGTTTGTACAATATTTTTTTCTTTTAGCTCATCATGTTACTTGCAAGATTACAGAAAAGACTTAGAGTGAGAATATATACAATCTAAGACTCTGTGGACACGCCCTTAAATGAATCAGTTTATCATTTCCTCAAGTAATTCTTCTATCATCGCTGCATAAATAGGCATTTAAGTTTGTTTTTGGAGCATTAGCC